>NC_136072.1:835591777-836274092 GCF_964261635.1 Lissotriton helveticus | reverse complement strand
GTACAAAAGGGGGTGGTGATGGACGGAGCATGTGAACCAATCAAACACTCACACCCAGTCAACAGATCTGGGTTTAATCCATCACCGTTCTTTAGCCCACTCTGCCACCCAGTTCAGACATGGCCATATGCAAATCAGTCTGACCCTGTGCCTCATGGGAATAGTCCAGCCCGAACTGCCAAGCCATGCCTTCCCTGGACCGGAAACAAGCTTGCTTGAATCCAGTGGCAAAGTGAGCAAGGGACTCACATCTGAGCATACCCTGCCAACTTATGGCGAACAAAGCAGTACAAAAGGGGGTGGTGATGGACGGAGCATCTGAACCAATCAAACACTCACACCCAGTCAACAGATCTGGGTTTAATCCATCACGGTTCTTTAGCCCACTCTGCCACCCCAGTTCAGACATGGCCATATGCAAATCAGTCTGACCCTGTGCCTCATGGGAACAGTGCAGCCTGAACTTCCAAGCCATGCCTTCCCTGGACCGGAAACAAGCTTCCTAGGACTGGTTTCTGGCATTTCAGCCGTCTTCAGCCAGGCTTGCTTGAATCCAGTGGCAAAGTGACCAAGGGACTCACGTCTGAGCATACCCTGCCAACTTATGGCGAACAAAGTGGTACAAAAGGGGGTGGTGATGGACGGAGCATCTGAACCAATCAAACACTCACACCCAGTCAACAGATCTGGGTTTAATCCATCACCGTTCTTTAGCCCACTCTGCGACCCCAGTTCAGACATGGCCATAGGCAAATCAGTCTGACCCTGTGCCTCATGGGAACAGTCTAGCCTGAACTGCCAAGCCATGCCTTCCCTGGACCGGAAACAAGCTTCCTTGGACGGGGTTCTGGCATTTCAGCCGTCTTCAGCCAGGTTTGCTTGAATCCAGAGGCAAAGTGAGCAAGGGACTCACGTCTGAGCAATGGATTTAGGCCCAGACCTCTGTACTGGGGTGAATGTATGGCATTGTTCTGCATTCTGTCCATCAACTGTTGTTTTTGCATTTGTCACCCCGAGTGGGACGGGTATGCTCAGACGTTAGTCCCGTACTCTCCACGCCACTAGAGTCAAGCTATCCTGGCGGAAGACGGCTGATAGCCAGAAACTGGTCCTAGGATGCCTGATTCCGGTCCAGGGAAGACATGGCTTGGCAGTTTGGGCTGGACTGTTCCCATGAGGCACAGGATCAAGGCTGATTTGCATATGGCTAGGTCTGAACTGGGGTGGTGTGGTGAGCAAAAAAAACGATGGATTGAGACCCAGATCTCTGTACTGGGGTGATTGTATGACATTGTTCTGCATTCTGTCCATCAACTGTTGTTTTTGCATTTAGCTTCTAGGTGCAGCACATATATTTGACAGACAGACTACCTTCCACCACGCAACCTGAGATCTATAGGGGCCAACCTAGTGTCACTATCTTTTTTTTTAGGGCCAGGTTGGAGGCCACTCTTTTCGCTATCAAGCATCTAAGCATTGAATTCCTTACCGGTCCAACTAAGAATGGAACCATCTGTAACAATTTTCTGTACAAGGCTCAAAACTTGGCTGTTTAGTCTATCCTGGGTGAGGCTCTTGGCGAGACATTGATCCTCTTAGCATTCTGCTCCCACCATGGTACGTCTGGTCCTAACGTGGTGGGACACCATCAGGTGTAACCATTGCGCTCTAGAAGATGTTTTATAATTATTATGATCCCAAGTTAACATTGACAACAGTAAATAATACAAAACTGGCCCTTTTGGTAGCAAGTTGAACTTTGACAACAGTAAGCAATGCAAGTATCAAAGTAGCCATCTATTTAGTGGAGGGGAGAACGTGGACTGGAAAGGTAAATTAGGAGAGTGGATGGGGAAAGAAAGTGGCATCTGGACATGCAAACACAGTAAAGAGGTGACTGCATGGTATTCTTCATTGATAGATGGATACTATTATTTTTCTAAAAAGTTGGAGCGATTGTAGGTGAGGTAATGCAGTAGAGCTCTCATGGGTGTGAGAAGCATGCAGGAGATCCAGTTAGATTTATTAGATTTGCTGAAGTAGCACTCATGGGCAATTATCACCTTGAGCTTGGCAGTTGTTTTAGGGAGTTTCTGGAGGTAAAGAAGTTGCACAATGACCTGATTTCTATAAGAAGGTAGTTCCAGAGTTTTCCTCTAGTCACTTTCAGGGGTTTGCCTCTGAATCTTGTTAGTATCTAATTTGGGATAATCATTTTGCACTTGGGGATGGAGCATAGCACCGTTAATGTTTGCTGAAACTAGAAGAGTTTTAAGAGATATCCTGATGTTTCTGTGTTACTGGCTTTCCAAATAAGAAAGAGAACCCTGAGTTGTATTTCGTGTTCAATTGCTAGCCAAATAGATGTGACTTGAGGGGGACATGATCTTTTTTCTTCTGTCCAAAGATAGCTCGGTATTATATTTTTACAATGTCTTTGTTTGGGAGATTTACTTATATTGCAATACAGTAGTCTAGTCTTCTTAGGACAACTGCTTGGATCAGTAGTTTACACTGTAAATGCATTAGACTGATATTTAAAAAAAATGGAAGTTATAATTGAAAAGATGCAATAAAATGTGTTACTGAACAGAAGTCATATAACGAAGCTTGCATGCTCCGCCAAACTTTTAAACACGTTTTTCAATAGAGCAAGTTTTAACAAATAGTTAGAATAATAAAAAATGTGTTCCTATAATCTGATAGGTGTTTTGTTTGCCTTTTATGATATTTGTTTTATGATGTTGTTATGTCGATTTGTGCATTGGTTATATTTGTGTTTTAACTCTTTGATCAATTGTGGTGGGGTGGTCAAGTGACGGAGGTCTAGAGGTATTTCTAAGATGTGATTTGCCATTAACTAGTATTAAGATTTCTGCTGTTTCAATGATTAGGCAGAGGCCATTTAGGTTCATCCAGTGTTTGATGGGGAGAAGGCATTCAGTGAGCACTTCGGTGTTGTAATTGTTGCTTCGTTACACTAGAAGTTGTGTGTCATCCGCCTGTGACTCGCATTTAAGGCATTCCATATTGATGAGGTGGACTAGTAGGCCAGTGTATAGGTTGAGAAGGAATAGGGAGAGTGCTGATCCTTAGGGGACTCCACATACCATGGCGATTGACTCTGAGACTTGTAGATTTAGTTTGATATGCATGGTGGCACATCATTGTCTACAGGGTCTGGCAAACTGTGTGACAGGATGATGCATGCACCTATTCCCTCAGTAGTCAAAAGGAGTTGAAGGCAGGGTGAACATGGTTGAATGAGCATTGGTGGCTACTCCATAGCAAGAGATGTCTTCAGATTTGATCACATGGTCTCACCTTTACATGTGCCATATACATGCACCATAAAGTTTAAAGGTGCAACAGTCGCCTCAGGCAGGTTTAGCCTCAGGATACAAGGGCATATGCAGCATGCATGTTTAACGTCCCTTAGAAGAAGCTCTATTTTCTTGTCCGATGCACATGCGTTGGAAACCATCTTCTCAGGAGTTTGAACAGTTGCTTCTGGTTTCCAACTAGATCCATGCACAGCTGCAGTGTTGATTTTATCCACTGCAGTTGGTCAGGAACATGGTCTTGCAACCAGTGGTCCTTTCCCAAATGTCTTAAGTCAATGAACAAGAGGTAGTTGAACTCGGTCTTCAGGCACTGCATCATTTCCGGGGGCATCTTCAAGGGAAAGAGGTATTGGTGTAAACAGACAATTTGGTGACTGCTGCCTATATGAATAGAGAGGGGTAAATTCACTCTTACTATTTGAGCCTTCTACTATTTCTGTTGGATTGTTACACAAGAAGTCTTTGTTGTCTCTGCTAGCTGTCCATATTCATTACATGGACAATGTTCAGACAAAAATTCTGAGCAGAGATTCTCCCAGCTCAAGGGAGATGTTGCTTCAGCCAATGGTTTTTCACTCAAACTTCAAGTGGTTTGAAGATTTCCATACTTATTTATGTACAAGAGTCCGGAATCTGGCAGCATTGGGAGCTGATGCCTTAACACAGCAGTGTCCCCAGTCCCTGTATGAGCATATCCCATTTTCATTTTCCATTGGAAGCTACTAGCCAGCATTTGAGTGGAGACAATGACATTTTCAAATGGTTCTGCTTGTAGTCAATCAGATTATAGCTTCTGATATAATGGTCTTATCTCAGCTGGACACTTCCACTGGTTTTGTGTCTCTGCAATCCTCAGTAGTTTTAACTCCAAAGACACTCTGCTTGTTAGTTTGAAAGATGAAAAAGTGGAGATTTATCAAGTAAGGATGCCCTACTATTATGCAATGTAGAAACCTATCAGAGCTCAATTCTTGCAAGATATGAGTCTAGTTTGCAAATATGGTATATGGTTTTAAAAAGGTTTCCCCTCGTTTATGTGATATTCATGTGAGCTTTAATTTCTCTGAAAATGCTTTTTATTGGAACTGTCGTTGTCTATACTTAGGGTTCAGTGGACAGCGACAAAGTGTTTCTGGAACCCTCAGGTGGTTTGTCCAACGACTGATGCTGGCAGCGAGACTGCTGAAAACATTTTCTTCACTGCGATTCGTCACTCGGTCTCTCTTCCTTCTGTTTGCTTTCCCACTTGTGTTCAAGGTTTACAAGGCACACGCCTCTGATACTTTGGAGGATTTAGATTTAAAAAATGAGTTCGGGGAAATAGGACTTTTTGGTGGTGGTGACATCAGCAAGCAGGAAAGAATTGGGGAGTTTGGGGCACTGGTGTGTAGGAAGCCAATTTAGTGGGTGGAGTAGACCTTTGTTTTGATCCTGAGTTTCAGCATAAAGCAACTTCTGGATTTTGTAGGTCCCAGGAGATTGTTCTGCTGTTTGTTTGCTTCTTTCCTTTTTTGGTGAATGAGTAAGCATGACACATGTTTGATGCAACCAGGAGTGAATGAAGATGTGCAGACGTGCCTTTTTTTTCACGCGTAAGATGACCAGTGAGAATCATGGGTTGAGCTTGAGTTTCACAAGAGTCTTGTGATGCTCATCATCACGTGATTACATTTATAAATAATCTTGGATCCCTTTCCATCATTATTTTCCTCTTTTGAGTTTCTCTAAGTCACAGAACTATAGTTTCTAACACAATGTATATGAACAACATCCAGTTTCACAAGTCCCATAAGAAATTTCTGTTCAAACTAACTCTACTGTGAAAGAAAGCTATGCTGGAGCAAAGGCATAATGAAAACAAGAAATTATGCAAGCTGGGGGTAGTCCAATAATTGTGATCTACTTGCGAGTGTGTCTTCTTATTAACAGCAGTAGGTTTGAAGTGAACTACCTTCATTTATTTGGCCACATCTAAAGATGTCTAGACATCAAGTCATTTATTTGTGACTTTTTTGTGGCAGTCGTCAGAAAGCATTCTGGTCCACCTATTAGCTTCATGGGTATCGGACTGTTCCACTAGCGGCAGGGTGGTCTAATGGGCTGAGGTTAGGTGCATTCTTCTTTCTGAAATTAACGACCTGCAACCTGATCCTCAAAGTATGACTTTTGTTTCTCACTATTGACTCTAGGGTCTGGAGGTGGATATGCGCCTCTATGGTGTTAGGGTTCTCTGGTACACTTTTGTGTAATTATTTCCTGATTTTGTTTATAAATAGTCAATCGATATTGCAGCATGTCTGTGTTTTTTCACTCTTGGCAACTTCAAAGGCAGTGCCTCATTAGTAATGCCCTATTAATTACCACTAATCTTCATTACTCCTGGTCCCGTTGTCCTCGACTCATTCACTATATATTGAGATATAGTTATCTCACAGACAGAAAAAAGTATGAAAGTAACACAGTATCCTTACCCCACCTCATCCCACCAGTAGTATTTAGGTGTATTTACGCAGCATTTCTTCTGAACTACCCGGCCCCAATATTAAGGCCGGCCTTCCTATAGGGAGGGATGGAGAGAAGTAATGAATGGGACGAGGACAACGGGACCAGGAATAAAGAAGATTACTGGTAACTACCACCAGGTCTCTTCTGTCCTCGTCCCATGTATTACATATTTTGAATACCCAAGCAACACACCAGCATTCATATCAACAGAAACACAAGGACACAATGACAACAGCAGCACCTAAGTGATTTAGTTTAACAGAAAACTAGGAATTTAGGAGCTCACAGCCTGCAACAACTCCAATCCAAAATTAGTATGTTCACACAGCAAAGTAGCGGCCCTGCAAATCTCAGACACCCATCAATTCAGCCCAGGAAGCTGCCATCTCCCAAGTAGCGTGCCCCTGCACCCCCGCAGGAGGCAGAGACCCTGAAAGAGAGTAAGTCAACTCAAAGACTTGCTTCAGCCAATGACCAATGGACAAAGAAGATGCCTTCTCACCCTGTGAGGAGAACCCAAAGGAAACAAACATGGAGTTCACTTCCTCAATTAACTGATACGATCCAGATAGATGTACTCGGCCCTCCCGAAATACAGCAAAGACCAAGGAAGATCATCCCCATACAGGGCCGGACTGGGAACCTAAACCGGCCCTGGCAAAGTGCACGGCGGGCCCCCCCTCAGGGGGGGGGGAGAGCGCTTTGCCAGGGCCGCTTTTCGGCCGATTTTGTTACAGGGCCGATTTTGCAGCTATGCTGCAAAAACGGCTCTGTAACAAAACCGGCCCCCAGGGCCCAAAACCGGCCCCCACCCTGGCGGCCGACCGGGGGATTGCCCGGTGACCGCAACGGCCAGTCCGGGCCTGTCCCCATATTCATGCTTGACCCCTAAAGGAGGTAAAATCACTTCCTGAGAATGATGAAACTGAGAAGCCACCTTGGGCAGAAAAGAGAAATCCAAATGCAAGATAACCCCATCCTCAGATAAAGACAGGAAGCATTCAATCACAATCAGAGCCCCCAACTCACCCAGGTGCCTGGCCCCAGTGATGGCCACCAGGAAAATAACCTTCAAAATTACAAACTTGATGTCCACCAAGTCCAAAGGTTCAAAGAGAGCCACAACCAAGGCCCGCAACACAAGAGGCAGGTCCCACAATGGGAACAGAAGCTTCACCAAAGGACGAGACCAGGAAATACCTCTCAGCAACCGCAAGACCAAATCGTCCACATCCAGGCAAATTCCCCCAAGAGGAATAAAAATGCCTAAATACCAGCCCACTGGGCCCCTAAGGTCTGCACAGCCAAACATTTCTCAAACCCCCCCAAAGAAACTGCAACACATTCATCAGGGAGCACTCCAGGGGAGACAACTGAAGAGACCCACACAAATGCTGGAAATTCCCCCATTGCCTCCCACAGGACTTGACGGTAGATGGTGTACGAGACTGCTGAATGGCCAAAGCTAAATGTCTGCAATGTCCCTTGCACTGCCACCACCTCCTCTCAACTTCCACACCGACAGCTGCAGCTGTGGGACAGGCAACAAGGGATCTGACCTCAGAGGAGAGGGGAGGCAGGGAGCTCCTAGGGACCCTGAACAGCTATGACCCTGAAAGTGAGGAATGAAGATCGCTGAGGCCAAAAGGGCACCACCTCTACAACTTCCCTGAACTCCTGTACCAGACATGTCAAGCACCGGGGAATCAGAGCAATTGGCGGAAAGGCATACAATAGGCAGGACGGCCGTGGAATGGTCAAGGAATCCACCCCCCAGACCGCCACCTACTGAACTAGAGCACAAAACAGTGCAGCTGAGCATTTAACAAATAAGTCCAGGAAAGGAACACCAAACCTCCTGCACATCTGCTGAAATACCTCCTGAATGAGACATCTCCTGGGATGGAGGAAAGAACCAACTGAGAGCATCCGCCACCCCATTGTCCACACTCCGGGTTTGAACTGCCGCTAGAAGCAACAGATGCCCCTCCGCCCAGTAATACAAGGGAATAGCCACCACATTTCAGAGACTGGGGCCGAAAACCACCCAGAAGGTTCAGATGAACTACCGTCACCATGTTGTCGTACCAGACCACCACACTCCGCCCCACCAGAAGGAGGCAGAACCCCATGATCCCTCTGTAGGCAGCCATCAGGTCCCTCCATTTGCAGAATGCATCCCCTCCTGCAGAGACCAATACCCCTCCATAGAGCTGTCCCACAACTTGGCTGTCAACCAAAAGCACTGGCACCTGGATTGATGGCTCCTCAATGACCGTGCTGCACCGCATGGCTCCCTCCAAGCCTGGCAGAGAGGGAGATGTGCACACCAGCACGGTCTCCGTCGCTCGGCTGCTTAGATGCCTCGACCCACGCCAGCAACTCCAGCCACACAGGAGCAGCCCCTGACTCGTTTTATTCTGTCAGTAGACAGAAAAAAAGGACAGAAGGAACGCTGGGTAAGTACAACTAAGTACTCCCAGTGGGAGGGGCTGGGGTAGGGATCCAGCATTCCTTTCATTCTTTTTTCTGTCTGTGAGATAGGTACTTCTCGATATGTAACGAATGGGACGAGGATAGGATGGACCTGGTGGTAATGACTGTGGCAAGGCTGAGAGAAATAGTGGCAATAGCCAGATTACTTACCGTTGCTCTTTCTCTTCCTTTACATAGTGGGTAAGGTCCGCTCACCTTCCCTGGACTATTTAACTTCTGAGAATGGCTTAGAAAGTTCAGGTGGATGCTGGGAGTGCCAGTCCCTTCATTAACCAGCCTGGGCCGGTAGGTCTGGCATTCACAGCATTGCTTCAGTGGTTTCTGTCTCGGAGGTGGAGTAACCCTCATTACTAATGACTCTTATGAGGAAGATTAATGCAAAGAGTGATGCAGACTACCACTAAATAATCTGGCATTTCTAAAAATTAGGTGGAAGTTCGGTCTTTCTGATTTATTAGCCAGTCACCATTACTCAGAATTGCAATAAGTACTACAGAATAATTCTCTGTTGCTCAATTTCTCTGCTGAAACTCGTGAATCATTGGTCACTAATTACAATATGTTTTCCTGACGCAAAATGAGTCACATTCTTATTTCTCAACTTCATTGATTAATAACTGTTCAGAAATAGCCAATGCTGCCTATAAATTTGCTTAATCACCCAAAGTAGTTTTTCAAGAAAAACAGGAAAATAGATGAAATTGTCGTGTTTCATTCCAAACAAGTATACACATTATTCTTGAACTCACAGAATCCCAGTATCCAGAGTTCAGAGTGAATTAACAGTCTTCAGGTTTTAATTGTGAAGTCGGAGGGAAGCAACCTGTTCCTCTGCAACAAGGAACCAGGGGGCATATTACCAAGCAATAGCGATAATTATCGCTATTGCTTGGTTAGAGACAAAAATTACCGCTGAGCTGCGGCGATTTTTATCGCAAATAAACCTTGGTATTACCAAGGTTTATCGCAAATGCAATAAAAAACGGCCGCAATGCATGAATATCGCTGAAAAGTCAGCGATATTCATGCATTACCGAGCTAATGCTTTTAGCCATGTTATCCACCTCCCATTGGATAACATGGCTAAGAACTGCTCAGGGCAGGTGTTAGCTTTTGGAGATATTCGCGCTTAGCGCGAATATCTCCAAAAGTTGGTAATAGGAGATAGCGATGTTAGCGACTGTTTCCAGTCGCTAACATCTTGGCACGCCCACTTTGCATGTCATTAGTGATAAATATCACTGACATGCAAAGCGGGGCCCAAGATGGTCGCTATCTCCTAATAGCTGTCGCTAACTGGTGTTAGCGACAGCTAGGTAATAGGGAGATAATTTTATCTCCGCTTTCTTGGCTTTTAAAGCCAAAAAAGCGGAGATAAACCCCCTTGATAATATGCCCCCAGGACATTTTGGCCTTCAATAATAAAGTGCAGCAAGCCCCACACAGATGTTCCGGATCAGTTTCAGAGGTTTACATAGTTAATATCGGGTACAGTGAGAGACTAGAAATATCCAAGTCACCAGGAACATGAGACATGAGTAGTTCATGCAGTCTTGGTTTTAGGTCTGGTGCAGCGAGATCTCTTACTTTGAACAATACACAAGCAGCCGCAGCTGGTGCAGGTAAGAGTGGTGAGACTTGGGGGGGGGAGGGGGGAAGGGGGCACGACGGACGACGACAAGGGAAAATAACATTTAAAAACAAGAAAAACACTTTCCTTGCGCTCGCTGCATTGCAGAGGGAAGTGGTTTTCTTTTTTTTACATTTTATTTTCCCTTGTCGTTGTCTTTCGACTCCCACCACGATCCACCGCTCTCACCTGCACTGGCCGAGGCTGTACACAGGAGCTTTGGGTCAGCCCTGTTCACGCCCTGGTTGCTTTCATTAATGGCTTTGAATCAGATAGGTTTTCGATCAGTCTTTTAGGGGTATTTCTCTCTCATTGAAATTCGTCTATTGGCTAGTAGGTGTATTAATGTGCTTCCTAGGGAGTGCTTCCGCTGCAGTGGATTGGATGCATTGTTTGCATAAACAGCAGCAGGAATTTCTGTATCTTGTTGAGCTGATTATGCAGCTGAGAAAGCCAAAAGCAATTATTTCTGATACTAAGCATGATATTTTGACGAGATTTGTGACCGTGCTATGTTTTACGATCACAGTACCAGTGGCAGTAAGCTATCTAGGTTTAGTGAAATGAAATGATGATATAATTGTCTGCTTCGCAGTGTTTTAGCAGTGGCAGCTCCTTCGCTATGGCGGAGGAGCTTCGCCCCACTGCTTTTAAGCAGTGCAAATAAAGGAAACCTAAAATGATAATAAGTTTGAGTTATTATAATTTTATGTTGCCTTGCTGCTTTGTGGGCGGTTGGGGCTGCTCTGCTCTCAGAGCACGGCAGAGGAGGAGTGGTTTGCCCACTCCTAAGTGTACATGACTGTTTGGCCGGCCCACGGGGACCGGCCAAACAGTCATGTGCACTTTACCTGTTCTCCACGCAGGCTGCATTATAGCCTGTGTGGAGAACATGCCCAGGCCCCCATTCCCTGGCTGAGCGTCAAACCACGACGCTCAGACCAATCACAACGCTACATTCCAGCATTGTGATTGGTCAGGGGAGCCTGGCTGTGCTTCCTGCCCCTGGAGTCCTACAGAGCAGAGCAGGAGCAAAGACGCGGGACTCGGCGGCAAGGTAAGTGTTTATTTTGTAATTGTTTTTTACATGGCGTCCGCCTACCACCCGCAAGCCGTGACAGCCGCCACTGGGTTTTATTCAAGTGACGGTTGCAGGTTCGCCCACACTTACCCTAACTGCAGTTTAATAGGCGCCATTTTCAGAAAAATATATAAAAACAAGCCGAACACCTTTTCAGTGTTAGAACTCGGCCTCTCCCTCACGCAGGGACTAAAAGCCTCATTTACTCAAAGAGGACAGCTTTGGTTGGGGATTAACTTCTCTCAGAAGATCCAGCACCAGTGGGACTCAGCCAATCTCACATGACACAGCTTCGGTGGGGCTCAGCCGCTCTAGCAGGACACTGCTTCTAAAGGGCTTGACTTTCTCAAATGCCACTTTACTGGTACTGGGATAGATCTTCACAGCTGGCTGTGCCTGTCTCTGACAATCAGGCCGGGTTCACCTGCCACAGCAGCGCTGTGCTATGGGAGGATGCAGTCGACTCCCAGCTGCTCATCCAAGAGTAGACCTTAGGTGATTCAGCTGTAGGCTCATCAGAGTCAATGATTGGTTTGTGGTGTTCAAGACCAAATCTTTGTTTGGGTTTTCTTTTTTTTGATAAACAAATTTTTGTGTTTATTGATTGACAAAATAAAGAACTTACACCAGTTTGACAGTCCAACACCGCATAAGTCCAAGACATAGAAAGGAAAGCAGCACCATAAGATTTTACAGACATGACTACTCCGCCACCCCACCCATTTTACCCAAACCCTACGGTATTTCTTAGGTCACCCACAAGCCTCGTACATGATCTTCTCCTGTGTGGCACACCAATCCACCCCAGTCCTCCACCGTCCAGCGCACGGAGGCTCGGAGAGCTTCCAGAAGGCCGCAATGTCTCTTTTTTCAACCACCATTGCTATTGTGTAAAACAGTTTTTTATTCTGTGACCCTTCCAGCCCGTCAGTGATACCAAAGAATGCGTGTTTTGGGTCATGGGGGACCCCCCACCGCAAAACCTCAGTGAGTTCCTCCTCAATCTCCCCCCAGAACCGCTCCAAGCAGGGACATTCCCATACCATGTGGAAAAAGTGTGCAGTGTCATAACCGCACCTGGCACAAGCGGAGGTTGGGCTAATCCCGGCCCGGTGAAGGCGTGTCAGGGTGAGATATGCAGCATGTAAGTAGGACAATTGCACTAAGCGCAGTCTAGCAGAGTATGTGACCGTCCTAGAAGCCATAAGGGTGTCGCGCCTGTCCTCTTTGTCTAAGGTGCCTATCCAACCCTCCCATTGAGCCCGTAATCGACCCAAGGAAGTGGGAGCATTATTGATAAATGTACGGTAAATACTGGAAATGCCACCCCTCCCCAGGTCACCGAACATTATCTGAGCTTCAGGTGGACTGTGATCAGGAAGGCGCATGCCTGTCGCAAGGTGGGTGTAAAGAGTGTGGCGTAACTGCAAGAAACTATAGAATTTTGACCGGTGTTAAGAGTACCTGCCTTGAAGGTCCTCAAAGGTCCGCATGTGATCCCTCACCCATACATCGCCTAGCTGCGAAATGCTTAACAAGTCCCGGAGTCTAAACCTCTGTAGTGTGTTAACGTCTCTGAGCCTGTTCCCCTGCCACAAGGGTGTACATTGGGTTAACGTGTGCGTCCATTTGGTATGTAGCAGAGCAGCCCGCCAGGCCAGCAGCACAGATCGTGTCACCTCTGGCAAGGGGAAGGGAATGGGGACCCCATATAGCATAGCCTGGATCTTGGCGAAACCCAATTCTACGACTTCGAGCCTGTATGCTGAGTCTGACCAACCCCCATTGAACCAGTCATGTATAGAGAGAAGCCGCGTGGCCAAATAATATAGGTATAGATGGGTCATCCCCAGTCCCCCATTGAATGGAGGGGATCATACACACGTTGAGCGCCAACCGGGCCCTACCCTTTCCCCATAGAAACTTGCTGGCTATGCTGTCAAGCTCATGGAACCAGGCTCTGGGAAAGCCGATGGGGGTATTTTGCAGTACGTAGAGGAAAGGGGGGAGCACCATCATTTTAAATAGGGCGACTCTCCCCATAGGGTTCAAGGGAAATGTCTGCCACTTCTGGAGATCTGCCTTAACCCTCTTCACCAGTGGGACCATGTTGAGAGCTCAGCTGAGCTCCGGAAGCAAGGTAATCCATATCCCCAAGTATTTGAATGATTGAAGGTGAAAAGGAATGTTGGATTACCAGTCGAAACATTCGCGGGACAAGTGTAGGGGAACCAAGGCCGACTTGTCCAGATTAAGCCTTAGGGCCGAAGCACGTTCAAAGAGGTATAAAATACGCGGGCAATGTGGGCCTGACCCGGTGGGATCTGCCAAATAGATGAGGACGTCATGTGCATAGCCTGGATCTTGGCGAAACCCAATTCTACGACTTCGAGCCTGTATGCCGAGTCTGACCAACCCCCATTGAACCAGTCATGTATGGAGAGAAGCCGCGTGGCCAAATAATATAGGTATAGATGGGTCATCCCCAGTCCCCCATTGAATGAGGGGATCCTACACACGTTGAGCGGCAACCGGGCCCTACCCTTTCCCCATAGAAACTTGCTGGCTATGCTGTCAAGCTCATGAACCAGGCTCTGGAAAAGCCGATGGGGGTATTTTGCAGTATGTAGAGGAAAGGGGGGAGCACCATCATATTAAATAGGGCGACTCTCCCCATAGGGTTCAGGGGAAATGTCTGCCACTTCTGGAGATCTGCCTTAACCCTCTTCACCAGTGGGACCATGTTGAGAGCTCAGCTGAGCTCCGGAAGCAAGGTAATCCATATCCCCAAGTATTTGAATGATTGAAGGCGAAAAGGAATGTAGGATTACCAGTCGAAACATTCGCAGGACAAGTGTAGGGGAACCAAGGCCGACTTGTCCGGATTAAGCCTTAGGCCCGAAGCACGTTCAAAGAGGTATAGAATACGCGGGCAATGTGGGCCTGACCCGGTGGGATCTGCCAAATAGATGAGGACGTCATGTGCGTAGAGTGCAATTTTATCTGGTTCAGTGTTGGGCTGCTCCCATCCCCGCAGGCTCTTGCACGACCGCATCATGAATGCCAGGGGCTCCATTACCAAGGCAAAAAGCAGGGGGGATAGGGGACAACCCTGTCTCATTCCTCTGCGAACCGGGAAGGGCTCCGATAGAACCCCGTTCACTAAGACGCGGGCGCGGGGGGAGGCGTAAAGAACTTTAACCATTGCACGAAAACGGGGACCGAGTCCCTTCATAGCAAGGACGGCCTCTAAGAAACCCCCAATCTACCGAATCGAAGGCCTTTTCAAAGTCCTCCAGAAGAATTGCAAGGTAGGGAGTGAGGAGATGACAGTGTGCCAGGGCGACTTGCAGCCTGCGAAGACAATGCCTAGTGCCACGTGAGGGCATAAATCCGCATTGGTCGGGATGAACCAGCGTGGACAAGTGAAGTTTGAGTCATTGGGCAAGGATCGTGGCAAACAATTTAATCTCAGTGTTGATGAGGGAGATGGGACAGTAGTCCGCACACCGTGGCGAGGGTGGTTGAGACTTGGGGAGAACCAAATGGTGGCCAAATCAGTCTCTTGCGGAAAGGAGCCCTTTTCAACAGCCTCCCGAAACAGCCCCAGCACGTGTGGAGTGATACTGTCTCGATAGCACATGTAGTACTCTTGAGGGAAGCCGTCTGGGCCAGGTGTCTTACCGGAGAAAACAAGGGCAATCGCTCCCTCTATCTCCTCGCATGTGATGGGGTGCTCAAGGTCTTTCTGGCTAATGGGGTCTAAGCTGGAGAGGGGGCCACCCTCGACTTCCAACATGTTAGCAAGTGATAGGTACGGGGATCCGGCCATGTAGAGTTGCTGGTAATAGGAGGCGAAGGCACGGGCCATCCCATCTGGGGAGCGGCACAACAAGCCATCCTGCGCCATGACCTCGGGAATTATGCGGTTCGCCTTGGGGTATGTGACAAGGTGACGGAGGAGCGAACCGTTCTTGTCGCCCAAGCCATACACCCTGGCCACGGATGAACGCCAGAATAGTTTGGCCGCTTCCTGCGACAATTGCTTGATTTCTGACCGGAGCCGGGTAAGGAGTCTGGCGTCAGGGCCGTCTGGAGACTGAGCAGAGGCTTGCTCAAGGCGCAAGGCTTGCGTCTCATGGCTGGTAATTTGCCCTGTTTGGGCTTCGCACAGACGTTTAAGCTGGCCCTTGGCGAACCCCCTAATTGTGGCTTTGCCCGCCTCCCACAGAACGCCCAGGGAGGAGACGGGTCAGTCATTGGAGAGGAAAAATTGTTTTAGTTCCTGACCCAGTGTCTTCCGGAACTCCTTGTCTTGGAGAAACCAAACATTGATTCTCCATGTCTGCGTCATAAAGGCTGGGGGGCCCTGCGGATCACCACCGGGGACTATTCCGAGATACCTTGGGGAAGGATGGTGATGTCCTGGACCGTGAGGCAATCTGTTGATGGGACGAAAATGGTGGCAATACATGCTTGAGTATGGTGTGCTGCCGAAGTGTGTGTGAACTGCTTAGAATGCGGGTGCCATGTATGCCATGCATCACATAGGCCCAGGGACTCAGACCAGGTCCTCAATTGCTTTGCTTGTGTAATTCTACTGGAGCAAGGGGGACCGGTCGTGTCGAGATCCGGTGAAGAGACCGCACTGAAATCCCCCCGAGGTAAGTGGGGCCCAGTGGTAAGGATGCCAAGAGATCTGTAGATTTAGCGATAGAGCGATTTATCGCTCTAAGAATAGAGCGATATGAGGTTGATGAGGCTCCCGTGCAATTTACCGCTGATGGCCATAAATGTACCCTGGGTATTGAGGGTTGTCCGCACAATGACAAGGGGAAGAAGCGCTTCACTAGGATCGCCACCCCTCGGGATCCCCGAGTGATCCCCGAGTGCCATGCCCTTTCGTATCCATAGCAGGCTAGGAAGGAGCAATGATTACCTAGCAGATGCGTCTCTTGCAGTAGTAATATGTCTACCCCTAGGCAGTGTGCGTAGCGCAGGACAGCCATCCGCTTGAAACGGTCCAGAGGGCCATTAAAGTTCCAAGACAAGATGCTTAGATAGGTACTCGATAGGGATATATCTGGCATGATGACATGGTGGAGTGACATGGCAATGGAGTCCCGGAAGGGGGAGCCACCTCAAAAAGGAGCGTATGATGAGGGGAGGAGCTTCACGCGCGACCAAGATGGCCGCGTGAGCTTAGGGCTCCCGAGACCCTCGCAACCTCCCGCATCTATCCTGTCATATATCCTGTTCTTCATCGATGTCTTTGTGAAGACAGACCACGCGTGAGGCGAAACCTGCAATCTGCTTTTCAATCGGAACCCGGGAGCCGAAGTTACGGTGCCTTGAAAACTGCGGCCTATGCCTCCGGGATGCCCAGCTGTGGAGTTGCCATACCACCCGAGCTGTAGTTGAATAACATGGGCCTAAGGGACTTGCTGTAGTCGGTCCGATTAGTTTCACTTTCGGTTTTTACTTCAAACCGCCCAGTGCCTGGGAACGAATCTACCCCTGTGTCCACGGACGGCTGCCGGGTCCCCCACGAATGTGATTCTGATAGTTTTTGCCGGATTTGGAGAACTCTCGAATTGTGCCCTCTGGCCGGGGCTGTTTTCGCCCGAGAGGGCCGGAGGTCGCCATCTTTCTGTCCGGCTTATTTTCTCACACTGGCACATCTCCCCCAATGGCAGGGAAATCGGAGGGTGACAGGCTGAGACCCAAGAACACTCGACGAGGTAACTCCATTCAAGCCAACAGTATGGATCGCTATACCCAGCCTAAAGGCTCTCCTGGGGGAGCGGGCACGAGGGAGTCGCCTACTACAGCGATTGAGCCTACCTTGCAAGATGTCATGGCCGCGATTGATGGAATCAAAACCTCATTAGGACACCAAATTGAGGCTCTCGCGCATAAACTTGACACTGTGGCGATTGATGTCAACCTGATCCGTGCAGATCTGGGCAAAACTAATGAAAAAGTTTAATTTTTAGACATTAAGACATCCAGTCTGATGGAAGACGTCACTGGTCTGCAAACAGATGTCCGTCGCTTGAAGACCAATAGCGATCTCATTATACGTCGTCTCGAAGATTACGAGGGGAGGGCTCGCCGGAACAACGTCCGTATCATAGGGGTCCCGGAAAAAGCAGAAGATCCGGCAGCGGACCTCTTTGTTGAGGACTTAATAGTTCGCCATCTCGCACCTAAGGGACTGAGTAAGTTCTTTACGATCGAACGTGCTCACAGAGTTCCAGGTGGTCGCCCGAAGTTGGTAGCCCCTCCGCGGCCTATAATAGCCAGGATCCTCAATTATCCTGCAGGCCTCACGGACGAGTGGCCCCACAAAGTTTGAAAACACCACTGTCAGCTTCTACCGGGACTTCACCCAATCGGTCCAGAGGCAACGACTCGGCTTTATGGGTGTGAAGAGACGATTGCAAGACATTAACCTTAAATACGCCATGCTTTTTACGGCCAAGTTACGAATTGTACATGCGGAGCGAACTTATTTTTTCGATCGACCTGAGGTGGTGGCTGACTGGCTTGATACTCTATCGAATCAGCCTTCCTCGGAGACACAGACTGGTGGAGCGGAGGGAGGTCCGACAGAACAGGAATAGGTGCCGGCGGACGGTATCCTGGGATCCTTGTTAGCCTCGAACAGTGGTTCGCTACTCCTGACAATTGACTTAATATCTATTTTGGGAGTTGCGGGTCAATAGCGGGTCTTTTTCCTCCTCTGTGTTTCTTAGGTAGCTTAGGTAGATGGGGGGGCGACAGGCACACTGCAAGTTTGGGTGGTTTGGGTGGTTTTCTAATGTTACGCAGGGGTGCAGGGTGGGGGGTGTAACGGGGGTGTTGCTGGGGGGGGGTCGGGGGGTTTTGTTTGGGAATGTGTGTGTTTTTTCTCAAGGCAATGTATCCATGACTACTTTGAACAAGGTGCTGTATTCTTCCAGGGGTTGGGTCTTCTTTCTCTTTCGGGATGGGGGGTAGAGGGCTTAAATTGATGAGTTGGAATGTTAATGGTCTGGGGGATCGGATAAAGCGTAGTGTTGTGCTGCAACTGTTGAAGCGTCTATCCCCGGATGTGGTTCTCCTTCAGGAGACGCACTTGATTGGTAATACCTGTCGTGCTATGAACAGGAGGGGATACCGATTGGCTGTTCATGCTGGGTTCTCCTCTGGCTCCAGAGGGGTGGGTATCATGATTAAGAATTCTCTCCCACTCGAAATTGACTCCACTGTCCTTGATGATAGAGGGCGCTATGTTGCTCTTACGGGTAGATGGGAGGGCCGCACTATCTCCCTGGTTTCTGTGTACATCCCCCCTGGCTTGCAGTCAATTACCTTTGCTGACCTGGGGCAGGTTCTCCTAGCTCTCCCTGAGGGATCATTACTCATGGGGGGTGACTTTAATGCGGTGGTTTCTGGCAGGATGGATCAGCACCCACCCAGGGATTTGAGAAGTGCACAAAACTGGCTTTCTGAGTTCCTTGATACCCTGGGTCTGGTCGATTGTTTGAGAATGTTGCACCCGATACAGCATCAGTATACTTTCCATTCTGGTGCGCACGGTAGCCTTTCCAGAATCGATTATGTATTGGTACCGGCGGCGCAGGCCCTCTCCGTCACTGAGGTTAAACATTTGGCCCGTGGTATTTCCGACCACTCTCCCTTGTGGTTGCGGATGGAGCTGGGCTCTGAGACTGAGGGCTGCATGGCCCCGATCAACCCCTGGTGCCTCCGAAACCCCAAGACTCGTACAGCCTTGGTGAAATCTCTTGACCAATATTTTTCCGAAAACGAGGGCTCAGTTTCCTTGGCTGTATCTCTTTGGGAGGCTTTCAAGACCGTACTTAGGGGGCAGGCCCTGTCATTGATAGCTAGTGTCAAGAAGAAGAAGGACGAGGAAGTGGTTAAGGTTGAAGCGGAGATTGCTGATTTGGAGTTAGATCTGGAAGGAGGGGTAACCCGCGATGCGTTGCATGTACTGCGCTTGAAGCAACTCGATTACAGGGCTTTGGTCACTTACGCAGCTAAAGCCATGGGTATAGAGCAGCAAGGACACCTTTATGATGTTGGAGATAAGGCTGGTAAGTTGATTGCGTGGTTAAATAAGATGGATAGAGCCAGTCGTGTAGTGCCTGTTCTTGAGACGACCGGTGGTGATCGGGTTACTGACCCCAGATAGATCGTTCAGCAA
Organism: Lissotriton helveticus; assembly: GCF_964261635.1. NCBI lineage: Eukaryota > Metazoa > Chordata > Amphibia > Caudata > Salamandridae > Lissotriton > Lissotriton helveticus. The sequence goes on along the minus strand of NC_136072.1, from coordinate 836,254,824 downwards.
TTCGCCGATCACTTCCGGACAGTGTATTCCTCTGTCTCAGACAGACCGGAAGAGGACTCACATCTCTTGTTACGGGATATATCTTTGCCCCGACTCTCTAGTGATGATAGGGAACGAATGGACGCTACAATAACAGCGGATGAGGTGGCTTTGGCGATTCGCTCCTTGCATTCTGGGAAAGCAATGGGTCCTAACGGCCTACCCATTGAACTGTACAAACTGAGACCTGATAAGCTTGCTCCCTATTTGCGAGACATGTTTTTGGAGTCTCGGGAATGTGGCTCTCTCCCCGGTGATCAACGATTGGCTACTATTGTTGTGATTCACAAGGAGGGGAAACCTAGAGGCAGGTGTGCGTCGTATCGTCCTATTTCCCTATTAAATGCCGAACCTAAAATTCTGGCAAAGGTCCTGGCTAATAGATTTATCACTATCATTGGTGAACTGATACACTAGGATCAATCCGGTTTCATCCCACATAGGAACACCGCCCTGAATCTCCGGCGCCTACATGGTGTTCTCGCTAGAGCATCGACGTTGCGTGAGCCGGCCATCTTGGTGTCATTGGATGCCACGATGGCCTTTGATACTGTGGAATGGCTATACTTGTGGGCTGCGTTGACTAAGTTTGGGTTTGGACCAGGTTTTATTGGTTGGGTTTGGTTACTCTACGAGGACCCCCTCGCGCAAATTGTTGTAAATGGTCGTGTATCTGCTCCGTTTGGTTTCGAGATGGGAACTCCTTCAGGGTTGTCCTTTGTCGCCGCTCCTGTTCGCCTTGCCCTGGAGCCCCTCGCCGCGTGGATCAGATGGGACCCTTCGATGAAGGGTATTCGGTGGTCCTCCGAATTTGAAGATCGTATCTCGCTTTATGCGGACGATATTTTATTGTACCTAACTTCGCCGCGAAAATCCCTGATAGTCTTGTGCGACGTCTTGAACTCATTTGGTAGAAACTCTGGCCTCATCATTACCTGGACCAAATGCTATTTATACGTTCTTTCAGGCGACGTTCCTCTTCTCCCACGCTCCTGTCCCATCCAGATTGCGCAAACGGGGTTTAAGTACCTCGGTATTTATATCTCATTGGACCCCATAGTCCGATATGAACGAAATCTTCTCCCGCCCTTGTCCAGATAGAAGCAAGATGTCGCGGGTGGCGTAGGCTTCCACTTTCACCGCTTGGTCGTGCTGCCCTATTTAAAATGATGTCTCTACCTCGTTTTCTCTACGCCCTCCAAAACACTTTTGATATAGTTCCCTCTAGCTATTTTCGAGCGATCGAGGATCTTCAGCGGAAATTGATATGGGATGGTAGACTTCGTATTTCGCTTGCTAAATTGACGCTCCCTTGGTACGACGGGGGTATCGCCCTCCCGGACATAAAGAGATACTATTGAGCGTCCCAATTGGAGCGATTAATCACAGCATGTATGGTCCCGTTTTGAATCCTGCTTTCGCCATGAATAGGTGGCTTTTGCCTGGTGGCAACTATTATAGGGCGCTATACTCTAAGTCGGTGGTCGGGTCTTTCTCAGGACCTACGAAGATAGCAGTACGCCTTTGGCGGGACACGACTAGCGCGACGGGTTGGACGGATCGTCTGACTCGGGCGACGCCACTATTTGGTTCAGATAAACTTGGCAAATTGTGGAATTCCAGGGGTTCGATAAATGGGACCTCATTGGTATTAGTAAGGTGGGGGACCTCAGGGTCGGGGGTCAGGTGAGATCATTTGAATCGTTGCAGGAGGAGTTTGACCTAAGCAATTCGGAATACTTCCGCTATGTTCAGGTTCGCCATGCGTTAAGGTCGGTCTTCCCGGTCAGGGAGGTAATTCCGGAATCGACTCCGCTTGAAGATAGACTGTTGGATGGCTATGTGCCTGATAGCACCATCTCCTTAGTCTATAAAAAGTTAATTAATGATAGATCGGACCTCCTGTTACATCTTCGAGACTTGTGGACACGTGACGTTCTTGAACTGGATGACGAGGACTGGCAATCTGTGGTCTCCTCTCCAAGGGAGGTCGCTATCCCAGCTCGGCTCCGGTTAGTCCAATTGAAGATTCTGCATAGGATTTACGTCCCGGGCCCTCGTCTTGTCCACATGGGTTTTTCTGATGATGGTCTGTGTAAGCGAGGATGTGAGCATGTGGGGACTTTCCTTCAGGAGTGTTGTGAGGTCGCGGCTTTCTGAAAAGAAGTAATGAGGTGATGAATGAAGTGACCGGGATCACCCTCTTGCCGGAGGCGAGACACTGTTTATTGAATGTGTGGGAACCTACTGACCATAATGTAGCGCAAACTCAGTGGGTGACCCTGGGAGCCATGATTGCTAAGAGGGATATTGCTCAATTGTGGGGGTCCCCGAGACCGCCCACGATCTCGGCATGGAAAGAAAACATGGACTGGTGTATGTTTAGAAAAAAAACTGTGTATTTGGCCCGGGGCCGACCTCGGAAATGGTGTAGAATATGGGGACCCTGGAATGGCTATCGTGGAGATATATGTACACCGCTTGTTGAAGATATCCCTGACGTCCCACCTTCCCCCTAACCCCACATTCCGCTTGTTGTTTTATACTTGCTTTACCATTGTTCTGCCCTCCCCCCCTTCTCTCCTACTTTGATTGCTGATTTCTTTGAATTGCTTTTCCTTCCCCGACATGGAATTGGTACTGTATGTAATATGTTTTTCTGCCTTGCTGTTTGTTTTCGCAAAATGTTTAATAAAAAGAAATATATAAAAAAAAAGGAGTGTATGAGGGCATAGGATAGCGTCCAAAGGAAACACCGTGCACTCCGCTGGATGCAAGTCCGGACACGATATGAGTGTTGGTGCAATGAAAAGGAGCACCACGCAGAGGTGGGCCAGGCAAAATGGTGAATGTAATAGTGAAATGTGGGTCCTGCGGGGGACGTGGCTGCCCAATTAGATATCAGCGGGCCCATCAAGGTGTCCGAAAGGAGGACCGCCTGTCTCTTGGGGTGCAAATCAAGATGTGTGAAAGCTGGTGCAACAAAACTAAAAATTAAAACAACTAAACATAAAACCAAAACACGGGACATTGGTCTCACCCCTCAACCCCTCTCCCACCCACCACCCTACACTTTGAGAACAGAAGCATCTGTCGCCCTAACAATAACCAATGAGTAAACAGCTAAACTAAAATGCTTAGAAACGGGGAAGCGAGGAGGACCCCTCCTCATGTCCAGATGTGTGCTAATGAGTCCATTGGGAAGGAAAGAAGTGTTTGGAGCTAATGCACCATCTCCGGCCGCGGAGCCAGGCCGGGGGGGGGGGGGCAGAGACCAAATCAAGCAGGGTCCTTCAGGGGCAATGGGCTACAGGACAGGTCTGATTCTGGGAGATCAATTGCCGGGGAACTGGGCGAAGCACCACCGCCATCCAGATGGCCGGAGGAGCCAGATCGCCTCCCAGTTGAGGGTCCCTCTGAAAGCGATATTGGCTGCTGCGAGTGGCCCGGCGGGGAATCCGAGAGGGACCTCCTCTGTTCACGGAACCTGTGGGAACGTTTACGCTGAGGCCGAGGAGCGAAGCGAGCGAGGCGGCCAGGTCTGCCTTCCGCTCCGTCCACGCCCGGGGCCCAGTCCTCGGCCCGCAGAGGGTGCTCCTCTGTTGCCCATGTCCAGGCCTCCGTCTGGTTGTCGATGAACAGCGTCTTGTTTGCGAACACCACTCGCAGGTGGGCCGTGAAGAGGAGACGATACTGGATGTTGAGTGCCCTCAGCTTTGCTTGACCTCCCCAAAGGAGCGGCGCTGGCCCTGGACCTCGCGGGCATAGTCTGGGAAGATCATGATTGCACCATTCTCATAGCGTAATCGCTGTTGTATACGAGCTTCAGACAGGATGGCATCGCAATCCTTGAAGTTAAGAACACGCATTATGAATGGCCAGGGAGGCGCACCCGGCGCCGGCCTGGGGGCCAAAGACCTGTAGGCCCACTCAATTGCGAACCAGGCGGAGAAAGAGCCCTCCAGAATCCACAACCGCAGCCATCTCTCCAGGAAGTCCACCGTGGGCCCTGCTCAACCCGCTCCAGAAAGCCCACCGCATGGAGGTTGTTGCGTCCAGATCTGTATTCGGCATCCTCCGCCCGGCGGTGTAACTCCTATCCCTTAAGTTGTTGGACGTCATCCTCCACGGTGGAGATATGGGTCTCAGTCTCTGTAATCTGAGCAGTGGCGTTTCGGAGATCGTGTTGAATGAGAGTCATGTCTACTCGCACTCCTGCGATCTTGCCCTCCACCAAGGTCTGTGAGGCATGAATAGCCTGGAGGATGGTGGCCAAATCCGCGGACGGAGGAGCCTCCTGTTTAATCGCACCTCTGGTTGCCCCCACCTCCAAGGTGGTGAAGCTGTCCATTTTCACCTAGGTGGCAGGGGATTTCGCCGACCTGTCCGTTCTGCCCATGGCGACCCTCAGGAACACACGGGCGCAGAGTTCCCACTAATAGACCTCGCAGTGGGAAGTTGACAAGTCAGCACAGGCGGGCCGGGGGTCTACAGGGACAAACAGCAGACGTCAAGACTCGACACGGATCAGATTCCCGCTGCCGGAAAGGTGCGGCTAAAGTAGAGAAAGAAGAAAGGAGCAGGGCAGCGATCGAGGGCCGTGCGCAGGTCCCTCCACTCCAGGGCCACTAGGCACTCAACCGGGGCAGCAACACGTAGTGGTCTGACGCCACAGCGGGTCCAAGGAACTCAGGTCCACATCGCCGGCAAGTCAGGCCAGGCCTCGAAGGCAACAGAAAATGCTCCTTTACCCAGTGTCCCACCTGCACAGGTCCAACAGAGTCACTGTGAGCGGCTGGCAGCCACAGGGGCAACCCGTGGAGCCATGCTGCTGCGAGGTGCTAAAGGACCCACCTCGATAGTGCAGGCGAATCCAGGACAAAATCTCCGCCGGCCGTTAGGCGCCACTAATTTCCACCGCACACCTGATAGCCAGTGTTGCCGCTGTCACCCACGGCCCAATCCAGCATGTTGGAGCTCCGGGGAGCCAGGTCCTTCAGGAGAGGAGACCAGTCAAGCAGGCGGAACAGAGGCGGTGCCAGCCAGGTTCGAAGCCCCCTCGCTCAGCAAAGCGGTGCCGATAATGGACAGCAGGCCAACGAAGGGTCCGGGATCACTGTGGTGGCCACCGCCATTTTGTTGGGTGCCCTAGAATGGGTCCAGGAGACCAGAGCAGCTCGCACAGTCCCCAGTCGCTGCCCAGCGCCCCGAGTGGACCTCCAGAGACCTCTATGCTGCAAGGTATGTGGCGCAAGGCGACAAGCAGTCCCGATGGTAGTGGATGGCTGAGCGGATGACGGAGGGGTCCGGAGCACACCTAAGGTGCGACCACCATCTTGACGCTCGTAGCCACCCGTTGCTTGGGTCTTCTTATTGCTGCCGGTCTCTGATGAGGTTAACTCAAAACTCGGACACTGGGGGCAGAGCACAGCAACATCTACTCATGTTTCTGGACAGATCCATGCTCTGTGGCAGTCATTACCATTGTGCAATGACAGATGGCTGGTGTGAGGAATTGGATTGTTGCTTGAGAATGGCTCAATCCTCAGGGTTTGCTGTTTGCTGGTTTGCTAAATACATCTTGGGGAGTTTCAGAATGTTTACCTGGGAATGTGTTCCCACTGTTGCTTGCCATTGGCTTTGTGGGTTTTCTTGCTTTCCATTTGATGACTTGGTTTGCTTTAGGCTCCTCAGGTTCAGTTCATCCCACCCGTTGTCCAAACCTTATTTAAAGTATCCTTTCGGGGGGGAGGGGGGCTCCCTTTTTGTAAATAGGCCTGTAAATCTTGTTCTTAACTCTTCACATTTGCTGTGCAGTCAAAGACCAAGGTCAATTGTCAGGCACTGTCTTCTAAGGCTGCTTGTTTACTTTTCTTTCTCTGACTTCAAAGTAAGAGGATTTATATGACAATCTTGTTGGATACTGGCGATAGGAAAGAGATTTTTTCTAGTACACAGCAACATTTAAGTATTTCGGAAGATATAAGAATTAGGAACACAAATGAAGAACATTTTTTGTTATTACTGTAGTGTGTTGGAAACCAATACTTTAATATGATCAAAGCAAGTCATTACACTAGGTGATGCAATTTCCACATATTTTTGTCTGTGCACTATATCGTTTTATAAGTACAACTGTATGTCTGTAATGGTCATTTCAATCGAAAATGTGTTGTCTGTAATAGCAGTGCGCTGCCACTCCATGAACACTCCACCACTCCACACCACTGCACTCTGTTCTGCGCCACTCCACTTTACACCACACCACACCACGACACTCAGCACCACTCCACTGAGCACTACTGCACTCCCTGCCACTTCACGCTATGCCTCTCTACTATACCTTGTACCACTCTACTTTATGCCAATACACTCTTAGCCACTCTACTCTACACCACTGCACTCAACACCACTCCAGTCTAGGCCGCATCAATCTACTCTGCACAGCTCCACTCTACGTCACTGTACTCTACACCACTCTGCAACACTACACTCCACCCCATGCCACTGCACTCTATGCCAATACATTCTAAACCAAAGCACTTTACTCTGTGACACTCACTACTATGCCCCTGCACTCTACACCGATCCGCTTTACGCCACTCTAATCTACTCTACACCACTGCACTCTGTGCCACTGCTCTCTACACCACTTTACTCTACACCATTACACACTATGCAGCTGCACTCTACCCTCCACCACTCCACTCTAAGGCACTGCACTCTACGCCCCTCTATTCCACTCTGCACCACTCCACTCAATGCCTATGCACTCTACACCACTCTGCTCTTAGCCACTACACCCTACACCAGTGCACTCTAGACAGCTGCACTCTGTCACTTCACTCTACATCAATGCACTCTACTCTGCTTCACTGTACTCTAAGCTGCTGCTCTCTACGCCACTCTACTCCACATCATGGCACTCTGAAACTTTACAACTCTGCAACACTGCACTCCCTGCCACTTAATTCTGAGCCACGCTACTCTGCACCATTCCACTCCACACTACTCTGTGACACTGCACTCTACATCACTGCACTCAATGGCACCATACTCTACTCTGATCCACTCTATGCTCCTCTGCAACACTCTACACCACTGCACTCTCTGTCACTAGACGTTACTCTGCACTCTACGCCACTACACTCTATGCCACATGATTCTGTTCTGCACCACTGCCCTCTGCATCACTCAACTTTATGCCAATCCACTCTGCACCACTTTACACCACTGCCCTATGCATCACTCTACATCACTGCACTTTACATCGCTGCAGTCTACGATTCACTGTGCGCAGCTGAATTCAATACCACTGCACTCTATGCCACTATACTGTGCAACATTCTGCAAACACAACAATGATGGACAGAATGTGGATCAATGTCACACATTCACCCCAGTCCAAAGATCTGGGCCCAAATCCATCGTTTTTCCACTCCACACCACCCTGGGTTAGACAATGGCGATATGCAAATCAGCGCTGACCCTGTGCCCCATGGGAACAGTCCAGTCCGAACTACAAAAGCCATGTCCTTCCCAGAACGGAAACAAGCATCCGAGGACCGGCCCGGTTTCGAGGTAACACCTCTCATCAGCCCGGCTAGCTTGATTCCAGTGGTGTGGAGTGCCTGGGACTCACGTCTGAGCATCCCCAGTACACTTAGAGCGGTACCTGCAAACACAACAATGATGGACAGAATGTGGATCAATGTCACACATTCACCCCAGTCCAAAGATCTGGGCCCAAATCCTACGGCAATAAACTCTACACCAGTCCACTCTTCTCTTTGCCACTCCAGTGTATGCCACTCTACATGACTAACACTATGCCACTCCAATACACCCCACTCTACTCCACTCTTCGCCATTCAACTCCACACTCAGCGCTACTCTCCTCTACGTCACTAACCTTTAGCCATGCTGAACAGCAGCCATGCTGTTGTACAACATGGCTAAAACACATTGGCAAAGCGAATAGCTCTTGCATAGGCGAGACCTATTGAATTTGCCAATGCTTGTTTAATGTGAAATTGATTCTCATATCCATTATGGATGTTAGACTGCATTTTGTGCTAAACCATAATAATTTTTACATAATTTCGCACAATTATGCAAAAATAAACCCCACAGTTTGCACACCCCGACTAATTTCTTTATTCAGGCTCCTGCTTTATTCCTGAGGTCAAATCGGACACCATTTGTGAATTAGGAGGCTGTTAGATGCATAGCTGGTTCAGCTCACTGCTTCCATATTACCATATTTTCTTCTTTTGGTTAGTAGGAGGTCTAACATCACACCATAGTTGTTGATATGGAGCCCAGACTGTTGAGTTCTCATGAGGTCGAGTCCCACCATCTTGATTTAATTAACCCCTTCCGCGCTGATGACGAGCTGGGCTCGTCATGAGGTAGCCTCCTGCTACGCTGATGACGAGCCCAGCTCGTCACGTAAAATGCGGTTTCGCAAAACTCCGCGTACGAGCGGAATTCCGCCCGCACGCATGCGGTTAAGGTCACATTTGAAATGCATTCATTTTGCTAACCTTACTCAAGCTTCTTCGCTGAAACACATGGGGTGAAAAAAAACATATGACGCTACTGAGGATTACTCCTTTGGATGGTCATTTGCCAGATGTGTCCTTTTTCTGTGTTTACATTCTGCATGCAGGATGCTTGTACAATCTTGGGCCTATTTACAAACTGCTATTTGTAGTACATAAAGTACGACTACATTAGAACAATTCACATACTACAAAATGCTATTCACAAACTTACATTGGGAGACCTCCGCCTCACTCATCTTTCCTCTTCTGAAATCTCCAACAACGTGGCAGAGATCTTCGCATGCATAGTTTTGCATGTTTTTTTGTTGTAAATACGGAAGGAACTTGGGGTGTGGCTGGAAAACGGGAAATATTTGCTACCAAATGGGAGGTGATTAGGGAAATTTAGGAAAGGGTGAGGAGCATTTTAGGGAGGGGCATTCTAATACAAATGTTAGAACATTGCTCTTCACAAACTACCCTTCTAAAGTTGCTACAAATCTAAAGGTCACAAACCAGTAGTAAATGTACTCCAGCCCAGAATTACACAATTGGAATAAGTCTAGAACTGAACATGGACCCTTAAGGTACTTTAAAACACTGAACTGTAAATAATGCTAATAGAATTTATTTCGAATTTTACATTTTAAATTATATATATATGTATATATATGTATATATATATATATATATATATATATATATATATATATATATATATATATATATATATATATATATATATATATATATATATATATATATATATATATATATATATATATATATGTACCAAACACAGTCACCTGCAGAGAGGAGGCCCACACAGACGCTTTGTTTAGCCACTTCTTTAATGGAGAAAAACAGCATGCAAACACAGCAGGAATGCCTCACAGAACATCGTCCCAAATTCAGCCCAACGCGTTTCATACAGCTTCGCACTTCGAAGTGGCTAAACAAAGCGTCTGTGTGGGCCTCCTCTCTGCAGGTGACTGTGTTTGGTACATTTGAGCGGCGCAACCGGAGCCGCGAGGAGGAACCGTTCTACTGTGGTAGAGCCCCATGAGACGCCAACCGACGTTTCAGCATTAGGGCAGATGCGCCCGATGGAGTCACATTTCCAGCATGACAAGCGGCATGTTTTTACCCTCGCTACCCACCTGGGATTTAATACATTTCACTTTTGGAGCTGAGTGACGGCAACTCACTTGAGACTTTATTTACAGTACCACAAGAACCAGAAGGCCATGGGATGGCCACGCCCACCTGGGCGGAGAATCGTAATGGTGCTTTTATCAATAGCCTTGACCGGAACTTCATTGAAAACCTGTTTGCCCCTGACGAAGTGCGAATCTGCATGAAACGCGCTGGGCTGAATTTGGGACGATGTTCTGTGAGGCATTCCTGCTGTGTTTGCATGCTGCTTTTCTCCATTAAAGAAGTGGCTAAACAAAGCGTCTGTGTGGGCCTCCTCTCTGCAGGTGACTGTGTTTGGTACATATATATATATATATATATATATATATATATATATATATATATATATATATATATATATATATATACATATATATATATATATATATATATATAGATATATATAGATATGTATGTATGTATATATATGTTCAACAAAACCATAGAAATTCAGCAGTTATAGTTATACTTATGAGAGTTCAAACCAAAGGAAGGTGCACTTCGTAGAAGTCAAGACTAGTAACAAGTACGTACTTAATAGAATCTTCTTTTTATTGAATTTCTTGAAAAAACACTGGCACACAGCCAATGCGTTTCGTTCCCCAGTGCCACGGGAACTTCGTCAGGGCTTTTATAATTCAGAGTTTGTTATTACAATTGTATTTGCACAAACGATGATATGCTTGCACAGAAAAACTACAAGTCTGTCTAGACTCTTTAATATTCTGTAGTTTTACACATGACGCGTACTAAAAGAAGTTTAAAATGGCTGCTTCTTACTTTGTAAAATATCGGTGAACAAGGCAGCAATTACTGCTGAAACGCGTTTGATGAAGGCCGAATAAATTAATCCTTTGGCAGCTATACACGGCGTTGTTGTTTCCTTTGGAAGGAGCAAAGGCAGCGTGGTGTACATATATATATATATATATATATATATATATATATATATATATATATATATATATATCTCCACAAAAGTTTGCCTTTTGAATGAGGAGCCGCACAACAGGATGTTCTGTAGCCAAAGATTCTTTAATGGGGATTAGACAACGAGGAACAGTAGCCCAGCTTCCCCAAAGTATAAGTCCAGCCAGCCGACACGTTTCGTGGTTCACACCACTTCTTCAAAGGCAGAAGGACTTTAGGGGCAGCGTCGCAGCAGTTTTAAAGCACCACACCATAGTAATATGACTCCGCATCCTGGGCGTGGCTGCACCTGTAGCCTGACGGTCTTTGTAGTGCTCCTTATTCCTCTAATAAGGTGCCGTGATTGCGCCCCCAATTTGATAAAATAAACACCTCAGTGGGTGACAAGACAAGGCTCCGGTCCCCGCTGCCATAATTGTCCTCCATATAAAGGGGCTCCTGTCCCATTTGCCACGGAGCAGTATGGCGTCATTGCAGGAGTGCTTTGCTAGCACCGGAGCTCACTCAGCGGCCAAGGCAAGCCGCTCATAGATCCACAAAAGTTTGCCTTTTGAATGAGGAGCCGCACAACAGGATGTTCTGTAGCCAAAGATTCTTTAATGGGGATTAGACAACGAGGAACAGTAGCCCAGCTTCCCCAAAGTATAAGTCCAGCCAGCCGACGCGTTTCGTGGTTCACACCACTTCTTCAAAGGCAGAAGGACTTTAGGGGCAGCGTCATAGCAGTTTTAAAGCACCACACCATAGTAATATGACTCTGCATCCCGGGCGTGGCTACACCTGTAGCCTGACGATCTTTGTAGTGCTCCGTATTCCTCTAATAAGGTGCCATGATTGCGCCCCCAATTTGATAAAATAAACACCTCGGTGGGCGGCAAGACAAGGTTTCGGTCCCCGCTGCCATAATTGTCCTCCATATAAAGGGGCTCCTGTCCCATTTGCCACGGAGCAGTATGGTGTCATTGCAGGAGTGCTTTGCTAGCACCGGAGCTCACTCAGTGGCCAAGGCAAGGCGCTCATAGATCCACAAAAGTTTGCCTTTTGAATGAGGAGCCGCACAACAGGATGTTCTGTAGCCAAAGATTCTTTAATGGGGATTAGACAATGAGGAACATTAGCCCAGCTTCCCCAAAGTATAAGTCCAGCCAGCCGACGCGTTTCGTGGTTCCCACCACTTCTTCAAAGGCAGAAGGACTTAAGGGGAAGCGTCGCAGCAGTTTTAAAGCACCACACCATAGTAATATGACTCCGCATCCTGGGCGTGGCTACACCTGTAGCCTGACGGTCTTTGTAGTGCTCCGTATTCCTCTAATAAGGTGCCGTGATTGCGCCCCCAATTTGATTAAATAAACACCTCGGTGGGCGGCAAGACAAGGCTCCGGTCCCCGCTGCCATAATTGTCCTCCATATAAAGGGGCTCCTGTCCCATTTGCCACGGAGCAGTATGGCGTCATTGCAGGAGTGCTTTGCTAGCACCGGAGCTCACTCAGTGACCAAGGCAAGCCGCTCATAGATCCACAAAAGTTTGCCTTTTGAATGAGGAGCCGCACAACAGGATGTTCTGTAGCCAAAGATTCTTTAATGGGGATTAGACAATGAGGAACAGTAGCCCAGCTTCCCCAAAGTATAAGTCCAGCCAGCCGATGCGTTTCGTGGTTCACACCACTTCTTCAAAGGCAGAAGGACTTTAGGGGCAGCGTCGCACCAGTTTTAAAGCACCACACCATAGTAATATGACTCCGCATCCTGGGCGTGGCTACACCTGTAGCCTGACGGTCTTTGTAGTGCTCCGAATTCCTCTAATAAGGTGCCGTGATTGCGCCCCCAATTTGATAAAATAAACACCTCAGTCGGCGGCAAGACAAGGCTCCGGTCCCCGCTGCCATAATTGTCCTCCATATAAAGGGGCTCCTGTCCCATTTGCCACGGAGCAGTATGGCGTCATTGCAGGAGTGCTTTGCTAGCACCGGAGCTCACTCAGCGGCCAAGGCAAGCCGCTCATAGATCCACAAAAGTTTGTCTTTTGAATGAGGAGCCGCACAACAGGATGTTCTGTAGCCAAAGATTCTTTAATGGGGATTAGACAACGAGGAACAGTAGCCCAGCTTCCCCAAAGTATAAGTCCAGCCAGCCGACGCGTTTCGTGGTTCACACCACTTCTTCAAAGGCAGAAGGACTTTAGGGGCAGCGTCGCACCAGTTTTAAAGCACCACACCATAGTAATATGACTCCGCATCCTGGGCGTGGCTACACCTGTAGCCTGACGGTCTTTGTAGTGCTCCGAATTCCTCTAATAAGGTGCCGTGATTGCGCCCCCAATTTGATAAAATAAACACCTCAGTCGGCAGCAAGACAAGGCTCCGGTCCCCGCTGCCATAATTGTCCTCCATATAAAGGGGCTCCTGTGCCATTTGCCACGGCGCAGTAAGGCTTCATTGCTGGAGTGCTTTGCTAGCACCGGAGCTCACTCAGCGACCAAGGCAAGCCGTTCATAGATCCACAAAAGTTTACCTTTTGAATGAGGAGCCACACAACAGGATGTTCTGTAGCCAAAGAATCTTTAACAGGGATTAGACAACGAGGAACAGCAGCCCAGCTTCAACACAGTTCCCTGCATTTTCCCTGTACTTAACGAGCCGCCGGTGTGCCTTTTCTTGATGAAAATCTTTCCAATGCATGCTGGAACTTGTGGTTTACTTTAAAGATAATTTAAATCCTTCAGTGGATGTATGCACTTTCAAACCTTTGCCAGGACCCAACAAACAAACCCTCCAGTGGGCCTAAGAGTGACAATCCTGTTCCTGTAGTATAAGGAACCAGCTGCGCCGTATTTGGGTCCTCCATATAAAGGGGCTCCTGTCCCATTTGAAGTGGAAACAACAAGGTTCAATTTTTAGGTAAACGTTATGATCTGAGTAACCAGCTATATTTAGTTCGAAACGCTGCATCCAAGTCCTGCTTTTCAGACAGAAGTGAAATCCCGATTGTTTCCACCACAGAGGCTCTATGCCAGTGTTTCCCAAACTGTGGTCCGTGGACCCCCAGGGGTCCTTGACACATTCCTAGGGGGTCTTCAGACAGCAGTTTTAAAAGCACTTCAAGGTTTCCTGTATAATTAGCAGTTTTTGAGCAACAATGAAAGGGTCAAGATAACCAGTGATTAATGTGCCTGCTGGAGAGAGATGAGAGTTTTGTCTTTCACCTTGCTGGGATGTTATTGATTGATTCTAATGTTCGCATTGTTGACTTATTATTAGCAGTTGCCTTTCAACAAATTACTATTAATTGGAAATCTTCCTCAACTATTATCTTCCAGGCATGGTGGTATAATGTTTGTCACAATCACAGGCTTGAGACTGCTTTTGTATTCCCCGCCCAGTTGGTGGTTAAACGTGCAGAATTGTGGCTTCCTGTTATGATGTATTTAGATAGCTGTACAACCCGTTCTTTTCGTCCACAACCTGCCCAACAGGAAGTTTCCAAACCCCCTTGATTCCCCTTTTCATTCCACTCTCTTTGTTAACATATTTACCTGCACAACCTTATTTGCATTTGCTGTTTTATTTTTAATGATTATACTTGTCTTATTACTTTTCTTAATACATACAATGAGTTAATTGTTTATTATTCACCCTCCTATTGCATACTGATCTTCCTTTACGCCTTCCCCCCCTTCTTCCCCTCCCCCCTATATCTCTTTCTCATGATTATATTACTGTATTCTGTATTATTATCTTTTATTTTGATTAATAAACTTTTCTTGAACTAAGAGTTTTGTCCAGTGGTAGCTTTAACTTATCTAATGTAGCACAGAGGGTTAATATGCCTACTGCAGTGAACGTGTACCATGCATTTAATTTTTTTAAATTTTATATGCCTAGGTCAGTGGGTTACTGCTTTTGTCAGTAACTTATTTTTCTTCCCAGATTGTCGCACCCTGGTGCATAGGAAGTTCTTCATTTGCTATCCTGTAAAAGCTAATAAAATTCAATATGTAAGAATAAATGTGTTGTAGACTGCACCATTGTTTCCCAAAAAACTTTTGGGGGAGAGCCTTCCAAAGCCCCTCTGTATTGGCCGGGCTCACTCATTGCACTTGGTATGCGCCGTATGGGGGCCTGGTCTGGAAACATTTTCTAGGGCTGCTTTTGGTTTCCAGTCTGGCCCTGGCAGAAGCAGGAGCCTCCCACTGCAAAATAAAACAAGCCATTTAAAAGTTAGTCACTGGGATGCAGCACCAATCTTCCCATTAAATTATTTAGTTTTTTGCAAATTCTTTCGATATATAATATTAAGAGGGATATTTACAACAGGAGTGGAGGAGCGTGTTGTTAGCCTCCTTGGCTTAACGACACGCTCAGCCACTTCTGAAACGCAGGGCTGCACCATATTTACAAGAATATGGTGCAGCCCTGCATTTCCCCCCCGCGCTGGCTCAGGCATCCTTGCACCTTAGTGCAAGTGTGTCTGCGTGCAGGGGAAGATTGTTTATGTACAGGAAGGTCCTCCTTCCTGCACATAAACAATCTTGAAATGCTGTATGTCACTTCTATGTCTTCTACTTTAATGCAGCACACATGGAAGTTACAAAATGTAATTTCTTTAAAGATTGTTTATGTGCAGGAAGGGTCACCTTCCTGAACATAAACAATCCAAGGCATTTTGCTTTTTCCATGTGTACTGCATTAGGCAGCACACATGGAAAAAGCAAAATGGAGGAGAAATAAAGCATTTCTCCTCGTTTCACCAAGTTAAAACCAGGTGTTTCCTGGTTTTAATTTTGGCGCAGCCCCCTATTTACGCTGCCCTTGTAAATAGGAGGCAGTGTCAAAATCAATGGGTGTTGCAGTGGAATGCCCACCGCAACACCCAATGCCCACCTCTTTCACGCTACGTATTGCATGAATGGGGGCCTTATTTGCAAGGCAGCGTTAAGCTACTGTAAGTGGCTCAACGCTGCCTTGTAAATAAGGCGAAGCCCCTATCGCCACGGGAACATAGCAAAAAGTGACGTTCCCATGGGGATAGGGGCTTTTAACTATGCCCCTAAATCCTTAGTAATTCGAGTTTTTTTCTGTGCAGATGTGTGTTTATTTTGTTTGAATTACTGTTTTAATGTTTGAAATTTAAATCCTACAAATTGCTTGGGGGTCCCTGGCTTCCAGTGGTGACTTAATGGGGGTCCACAGGAGTCAAAAGTTTGGGAACCACTGCTCTATGCTGTAGGATCTCGAAACAGTGAAAAGATTTTAAGATGGTTGCACCGGATAATTTAAGGTATTGAAGCAAGTGACAATGCTTAAACTCGTAAAAATAATTTGCAATTGGTGGTAGAGCTGTGTCCGACTGAAGAGATTCTTGCTTGCCACTGGAGACAACTTGATCAGGCTTCACCTGCAGTCTAATCTACCTCTCAGTGCTGCATGTCCAGAGTATAAATGTAATTTGGAGCTCGTCCGGGGGGCTGCCAAAATGGTGAAAGTTTAGAGTCCACGTTGTAGGAGAAGCTCAAGAATTTAAACAATTACATTCTGAAGGGGGATGCTTTGTTGGAAACAATCCAGTTCCTAAATTGAATAAACACGGAGAGGGGGGGGAAGCATGCTTTCCACAAACCCTTCATAATATGAGACAGTAGGGAGAGATGGATTGGGGAGGCTTAAAAGGTTCAGCACTGCACCCCCTGCCCACACAGATGCAACCCTTGTCCAAAAAATAATGCATGGAACTGCTCATCATCAGAAGTGGTAGAGACTTTCTCCAGTCAAACAACATTATGGAAAGTCCGGGCATATGACCGCTACATTGCTAAGCACTGGTAATTCTGGGTGGCATATGTGAGCTGTTGAGAGGATTTTGAAAACTGAAAGATTGGGTGACCATGTGTTTACAGCATGTCTGCTGGTTTATTTAATGTTCTCTTGTACAGGAACTTGTAACCAGCCGGTGTCTTTGATGCGAGGTCTTTGAGTAAGGAAATGGGGAAGCATAGCTGCACAGCTCTCATGATTTGCATTTTCCATTTACAAACGTTTGGGCTGTCCAGTGGTGTTTTTTAGTGTAGTAGTGAAACCTGCTTTTATTTTTTCATGATTAATAAAGCTTTTGTTGGGCTGTTTAATACTATCTTTGTTGGAAGCGAGCAGTGAAATGAAGGTTGTGTCAGTTACGTTACAGTATGACGGTGCTGCGCCAAGGATCTGTGCCTATATTTTACTGGGTGCTATGGCATTTTATTTACCCTTACTCATGGGTGAAACTGTGTGTGCTTTGTGGTTTCTGATTGCTGTCTGTTCAGCTGTTTGTCTTTTGCTGAAGAGTCAGGAAGCGGTTTCACCACAGCTGGAGCAGAAATACCAGCATCTGACATTTCCTACTTTTCTGATGAGCTTAGTGGAACTCTTGACTGAATTGATTGTTTTACCTACCAGGCATGCACCCTAATCAACCCACCAACCCTTCGTTCACAGACTACTATTGCAGTACTCCTGGAAACTAGTCACCTCTTACTGTGCTTCCTAGGTATGGTAACTACCTTGCGTTATGCCCATCACCACTTTGGGGCAATGGGTCTACAAGACTGCATTCTGATTTGGTAAGGCTGAGGGTGTCTTCAGTGCTTAATAGTAATTAGTGTGTTTTATACTTAGTAAAAAGAAAATTGCTCTTTGCAGCTTACGTTTTTACATCACACCTATAGTGACGTGTTATTGTTGATTTAATATTGGATTTTTGCAGAAGGATAGTGCGCATCTGCACAAAATCAGGACTTAAATGAAATGTGTCCAATCTCCCATACTAGAAATCCAGACATCTGAGTACAAGTGAATTCCATTAAACATCAAGAAAAGCTAGTTCGTAATTTTTAGTAAAACTTAAAGGATACGTTGGTAACACCTTCATAGCTGCCATGCTAACACATCTGTTGTGAATTTGGTGTGTTAGTTGGGTAAGGTTTTTATTGTTTCTAAAGCTGTCTTTCTCATAGAAACCTGGCCATAGAGAGTCTATTTCAACAAGCATTGGCCACGAAAGTCATCACGATCACGATCGCTGTGAAAGAAGAAGTGATCGCGATGACGCGCTAAAACATGCAAGGGCTAATCGTGCGTGCTTGTTGCGTGTTCTAGCAAGCTGGTGGCCGCTTTTTGAGCACTTCCCAAAGCAGTTACTGAATGTCTCTCCATGCAGCGCATGCGCGCTGACTCAGCGAGACCTAAAAATATGTTAACTTTGGTAATGGGATGCTGTACTAGTCACCAGAAATCCCTGGAAGAATCCTAGACTGGGGTAAAGTGCCTTTTAAAGGCTTTTTGCATAATATGATTTAAAAAGTGAAATTTCTACTAAATTTCCTCTAAATTCACACTTATGAATGCACACATTTTGGCCAGCGGTACCAGTCAAATGTACTTACAAATACACTATTTTATGAAACATTCTTGTTTGAATCCTTAAATCCTACAAAATGTTGACCAATGTTACTGGCGTTATCTGATTGCTAATATATAACATGGCACTTCAAGGGCCTCAATTCTTCCTGCTCACACAGGTTTCCAGTCCAATATTTTCTCTAAGGGAATCAGGATATGTAAGATTGATTGCTCCACAGCTGCCCCTCCCTGCCACCACTCCTTCCATGCCCTCTGATGAACGGTTGCATCGTCTTTTTTCCCACCCTCTTGTCAGGGCCTTACTGGCCGTACTGGGCATCGGGCATTTCCCCGAGAGGCTGGAAGGGTAGGGCCAGTTTTGAAGTGGTGGGGGCCAGTTTTATTACTGGGGGGCGGTTTTGCAGCAGTGCTGCAATATCAGCCCATAGTAACTCAAGCAGCAAGCAAGCCTTTCCAGCCTCTTGTGGCTAGGCAGTGCTTCACCAGGGGCTGTTCAGATAATATTGCCAGGACTGCTTTGGGTTTCCTGTCCAGCCCTGCCTCTTGTGCAGAGCCAAAGCGCTAGCACCCGCTGGTAACTGTGGCTGAGATCATAGGACACACCCAACATCCTTGCGAGCATCCTCCACACCTACCAGCCTAACAACAGCTGCATCCACCTCTTGTATGCGTGACCTGCGTTTACAAATTTAAGCTCCCCAATGAGAAGTTTGGAAATATTTGGGAAGTTTATGGCTGAAAGGTGTATGAAGCAAAGACACCTAAGACCCAATTCACAAAGGTTTTGGTGTGATTTACTCTTTTTGTCATGCATGTATGTATATGCATGTATCTATATGGTTTTTCTATAGCGTAAACCTAGCCAAAAGGCAGCATAGTCATTATTTTCTACATACCCGTAATGCTTTACAATAAAATATGAATAAATAATGGTATCGTATATGAAATCTCATATCTTAGCTACCTAGCCATCACACTGTAAAGCCAAACAATATTATTGTAAAATGGAATGGGTTCAAAAAAATATATGTACGTTCTCAATTCTGATAAACGTCTAACACTAATTAAATTTAGGTCCACAAATTTGAAGTTTTGTTGATTTGCATAATTCATTCCATATACTCCACTCTAGGTGCATTAGTTTCTTCACCTGTTTTAACACCAAGCCAGTTCTAAACCCTCTCGAGTCCAATACGTTGAGGTTGTTTCTAGAAGGTTCAGTAATATAGGCACAGATGACTAGGAGGAATGCCATTGTCAGCAGGCTGGTATTGACGTGTCAGAATTTCTTATTTTTTCTGATTCAGCCTAGAACCCGGATTTCTGGTGTCCCTCGAAAGTATATTCTCTCCTAATCCACTGTAATCTTTGCATTCATCCATTATGTATTGCACTTGCCATTTTGCTTTTAGTTTGGATGCACTAACTTGATATCTACAATTTATCACCTCCTGGGTGCAACAAAACTGACTCCAACTCAATCCACTCCAAAATGGAGTTTGCCTTGTTTGTCAATCACTATAACTATGGATCATTGAGCCAATATCAAATACATTTGCCTATTGTTTGATCTGTATCAAGTGTTGGAGACCTCAGATTCCTCATCGGTATATTTTTTGGTCTTGTTCCCCATGAAGATGTGGTGGCAGATTCCTGCCCTGGCATTTCCCTTTCCTAGATTTACTGATGAGGCTGAGGTGGGCCCCACAGTGCTTCTACTCACCATATCTATGAGATCAGCCATTTATGGGGCGTCCCAGCACTTCTGCATTTGATTTCAGTTGCATAGCCTGCCTCTTAATGAGGCTCAAGAGAAGAGGTTTGATGGCAATGCCTTCCTCTTACTGTATGTCACCAAGCGTATGCAAGTTAACTACCCTCTTTATAGTGCCTAGGGATGTCCAGTCAGTGATCCTACTTTTCTCATGACCCAGTTAGCGCCCTTCTCTCCAGACACTCACCAATTTGCAACCAAGGTAGGCATTGGGTCATCTTAAATATGAAAGTATCCGATCCTTTGCCCTGGAATCCAATCTTCTTTTGTGAATTTAAAGTGGAGGCCACTCATGGGCAGTGCATGTGTGTGTCCCTGTTATTCACCCATGAACAGAGTTTGATTTATGTTTCTGTGAAAGACATGGCCCAGGCCTAACCTGGAGATTTTCTGTCCCGACCAGCCTTTCTAACATATATATTTTGGGTTCCCTTACAGATTTACTTCGGGATGCCCTGAACAATTCATCATCCATCCGTACTTCTCAGGTAAGCAGCTCTGAAGAAAGGAATGGAGTGTTGCATGATCTGGTGCACATGTTCAATTGATACATTCATTTGTGTGACTGATTCATCTCAGGCTGGCTTTCCATTGTTGTACTCACTGGAATCCATGCTATGAGAACCATATATGCCAGAGGATCAAAAAGTGTAGATGCACTGTGCACTGCAGACTAATACCTCGTGCTGTACTTTGATTTTCGAGCTTCACTATTCACCGCACCAATGCTGAACAGTGTGTTGACAATGCGGGGCATGGCTGCAGACTCCTAGTACATTGACTGCTCTGTGTTTGTCAAGTGTCTGCTATCCTTGCTGGTCCTGTACAGTGTCTTCTATTCCTATAAGTCATGTACAGTGCATGCTGTTCACGACAGTACTACATAGTTTGAGTTTCTGTTGGGTATTCTTTGCCTACAGTTCGTTTATGCCCTGTACAGCATCTCTGATGCTCTGTATGTCCTGTGCGTGTGGCCTGCTGCAAAGTTGTGTCTTGCAAAGCGTCTCTGTTCATATCTCTACTGTATTTGGTGTCAGTTTGTTTTGATTTCTTGTTAATATTGGTATTGCTATTTATATTTGGTCTAATGTTTGTGGTTGTCCTGTGAGTAGTGCAACACGCTAACCCTAGGAACTCCTGCGGGAGAGAACTAGAGGCACGGGGCACTCGGAGCAAGCTGGCCTCCAACCTATCATGAATACACAAAAAGAAGCTGCTCACAAGTTATAAGTGACTGAAACTTCATGTGACCAAAACTACATGTGGACGCTGGCATTTAACAAAAAATGAAGGACTGTCTTCACACACCACCAGGTGTCATGCTTCATCATCGGCAGTCCTCGCTGTCTAAAAACTAGGTTTGACAGAGAGCGGGCCTTTACCTGGGGACAGGGAGGCACTTCTAAAGCTAAGTGGGGCCCGTGAAATGTAAATAAAGTATTCAAAATCTGTATAATTGCCAAATTTATATTTATTTCAGAAAGGCAACTATATGCTATTAAAATAACAGGAACGGTAAAATGAGGTGAGTTATTGCCCCATCACCGTAGTGGCTAAATTTGTCGACATGTTTCTGCCTTTATGGTCCAAAGGATCCGCGGCATTCATCAGAACAAAAAATTAAACTGGGCTCCTTTCCTATCAAATGTACTCAGTATGAAGTTATCACTGGGTAGGCTGACCTGTGTCACTCTACCAACAGAAGATTTTCATGAAACCCTATAGTGGTTTCCTACACGCCACATGGGAGGAGAGTGGAGGAGAGACCCTTGTAATCAAACTTACATCGAGGTGCGCCTCTCGCTGTGAACCTGGGTGTGCCTGCTCTTCCGGGGACACAGAAAACCACCACACATGCAACTTATTATTCTAGAAGAGAGAAAGGCAATGGAAGATATAGTCTTCCATTGCTTCAGCTCATACTTGGAAAATAGATGTCAGATAATAAAATAATAAAAATGTCCAATGCTCTTTAATTCCAGCCCATCCAAGGTATACCAAAGGAAAGTACAAACTTCCATACTATCCCCAACACTTTTCAAATTGTAAAGGGGAACCCCAGCCACATTACTGAAAAATACTCGTATCACTCTTACGTGGAAGATTCCTAACTCAACATGGCGATCTCTTCATGAAATGAGATCTCATCAGTAGCCTCCATGCTCAAAGAAATACAAGCTTCGATAAATTTTCACATAATACGCAACCTGCTTAAAACACAATTTCTACTTTTTCCAACGCACCCTATCAAACATTGTAACAATGGGTCCACAACCTGCCCACTCAAGACCACAGTTCATTGTTCAAAATCTCTCAGCTTTATATTATACTGCTGCCTCAAGTTACAGGCACAGGTAAATGATTTAGTCACAGAAGTTCAATATCAACTAAAACCAAAACGTGGTCCGAAATACTTAATTCCAGGAGAACATCTTTCACTTGCAACCAAGTCCTTAGTACTATCAAGACAAGACCTGACTGTCACAATTTCCTGCTTTGTCGAATATCAAAAATTAACCTAGCCCCTCTCACGACATCACTGCATGCAGGAGAAAGGCTCGCTTCAGGAGTGTGAAAATTCGAACACATAACCACCTCACCCCTAATTGATTTAGCTTGACTGGGTAACAGCAGAAACTAGAAACCAGCCAGCATCACATATTAAGTGGTACATTCAGGAGCCCTGTACCTACATGAGGCAGAAACTAACCATCCCTATGGAGCACAGACTACCTGTTACATGAAATACCAGGCTTCAAGAAAAAATATAACAGAAACAAGTCTCGGGCATTATACCTTAAACTTAGAACTCTATTTTCCATCGCTTAGAACATTGCAGAATCTCTTTTTAAGAAGAAAGTCAACAAATGTATGTCTCTTCACTTTTCATCTCCTGAATAGCCATCTTCTGTAATGCCCTTCTTAATAACTTTCTATGTTGGTCATTCGGAGAGCACCATGGTCCTAGTAATATCTTTCTTTCGATGCATATTCTTTTATTTCCTTGTGCACTAGGCCTCTAGTGATCTCTTTTATAAATAGCCACCCGATTCTCCTTTTTTTCTAATTTGTAAGCAACCACGGTTTTTGTAAAGGGTTCTGTCTCCTATGTTCAGGCCTAGCTCATAGTCTGTAAAGCGGTTTAATAAATATGTGTTGGCCTCAAACAAACACCCACTTGGCACAAGAGTTGCTCCACAAAATATATCGGGTGGGACTGGCAGCTAATTGGTGCAGGACTTCAGGGATCTGCCATGATAGTTGCATGATTGAATAATCCCTCCTTCAGACTCTGGATGCCTCAAGCTTCTTACCCAAATTGCACCGGTTTATAGTCTATCCACTGGGTAGAATGCGAGTCCAGGTCCAATTCCCAGTCAGGTTTCCAGAAGTGAAAACTCCTTTGTAATGTAGATACATTTCTGCCACATAGGAACTCTACACTCTGGCTCCCAAATGTCCCATTGGAGGTGGTCTGGTCACAAACAGCTTTGCCATAGAGGATGCATTGCTCGCTGAAGGACAGTTTCATTTTTGTTGCAAATTTGAAGTCCAATGAGACTCACAATTAGCAATTAGCGGGTGAATAGTAAAATGTTACAGGTGCGTTCCTTAAGACCTATGGTGATCCATAAATACATGTGTTAGAGACGGGACCGCACTTTACTCTGGGACACAGGGAAAAAGTGCGCAGAGACCCAAAAATCACTAACACAGGGTCACAAATAAAAGCAAAAAGTTTAGGGGTGAACCTGCCATAAGGGCCAAGTCCAACAACATGTAACCTGGACCAAACGATACAGGAGAAACAGGAGAGAAATCTCCCAAGTTGTTCCACTGCTTTGACCTGACATAAGGGATGGCTGAGAAGACAGACTTTCTCGCTTGAATCTTACCTCCCAAAATTGACAAACTAATCCATTCGCCTACAGAAATTGGCTGAATTTCACATTTAATGACATTCTGTTCTGTAAACAATGGGGCTTTTGTGAGTCAAAGAAAATCTCATCAGCCTTCTCAGCAGGAAATTGCTTTGGTTGTGCTTCCTGGATGCCGAGAAAATTGACACTCCTACCAAGAATAAAGGCCTGTGTTTAGGTGAGAAATTCAGCTCGGCGTCACACACCCACAGAAACAGTCTCATACATTTTATCTGCAGGAGACGAGGCCTGGCTCACACACAGCTATTATCATCTTAAAAAGGCACTGGCAGGCCTCAGAAATAGGTTTATAATTCATCTGCAGCCACACACGACAATTTCAAAATCTCGGATTATATTATAGCAGGATGCGGAAAGGGACGCATATTGCCTGCAAATAGAAAAGGACAAAGTCATTAAAATCCTATTTATTATCGTATTGAATGTATATTAGACTTTATTTAGCGCTTCAAACCCACAACAAGGCCACAAAGCATACCTATTTGCAAAGGGTTCCTGGGCGTCCTTTCAGAGCATGTGGCTAAGAGGGAGTTAGACAGGGTTTGTTGTACAGGGGCAGAGGAGGTGAAGTGGCAGAAGTTCACAGGCAGGCAACTCATGGTGCAGGCGGAGAGAGTGAGAAAAGATACGTCTGTGCATATCTACTTTTCCAATTTTATTTTTTAATTTGTATTATTATAAAGTTTTTCTGAAATGATTATGTGGATGGAGGAGCTTGGATTTCTAGGGATTGTGAGTTCATTTCAATTTGGAGAAATCGAGTTCCAGAGCTTTTTTGCTTGGACAGAAAAATCCCCTTCCACCCAGCCTCAATTTGTTTAAAAAATGTGATAGGCGCAGGGTTTGTGACATATTATTCTAACCCCTCCTATTCGTGTGGTGCCTCAAGCTACTATTGTTCTTTCTGGTTACTATGACACAAAGGTTTACTCTGGGGTTCTTGTTTAGTGTGGTGCGACTTGTTATTATGTTTTTTTATTGGTATTGTGATAGTGCATGTTATTCTGGTGCGTCTGGATACTTTGGTGCCAAATGTTACTGTGCACCACCTCAATGGTTTTTTGTTGCATGTTAGTCTGTGATTTCTAGGTGGTGTAGTTATTGTGGTGTCTGGTACTGTCGTGCACCTGTTATAACATGCTGCTCTTTTATTTAGCCTGTTATCAGTGGGACAGACAGTCCTGGTACAAGTGTCATGGCAAAAGGGGGAGGAGGACTTAGGGTTGTTTTATTTAGGGAGTGGCAACAATCTGCACTTTACCAAACCAAACAAATGATTGTTTGGTTAAGCTGGATTAACTTGTTCCATAGGATTCATTACCCACAATTCGATTAATCAGAAGCAGCGGTTTAGAAATAACACAATACAAAGCCACTGCCTTTTCACAGGCACCCTCCATTCAAGTCAATTTTGAAAATATAAAAGCATGGAGAAGTCTTTCATCCATTTCTGATGTGAGAACGTGAGAATGGTTGTAGTAATATGTTAGGACTTGCTCGACCGTGTAGCTTTCACCCTTATGTCAGCAACAAAAGTAATTTTAAGAAGCACCACCAAGAGTGATGCTTTGGCTTTGCCAACCATGCTGATTTCCTTGAGTGCAGCGTTTGAGTGGGAAGATGTGTGCATCTGCTTATGCCCAATGCAGGAGGGCTGACGAAGCCAATGATTAAGACCAGGGCCAGCTTTAGGGCAGTACGACTGGTGCAGCCACACTGGGCGCTGACCTGGGGAGGAGGGCGCTGACTTCAGGAGTGGAGCTTTGTTTAGTTGTAACTTGCGATTTAAAAACACCTGTCGCAGAGTTCCTTGCAAGTCCAGTTTTCAGGCAGCATTAAAAATGTAAAGATAACTCTTGTGATTTTTGTAAAGATGCTACCAACACAGGTGTTGTGGCAAAATAAGTTTATTAGCATCCAGATCCTCCAGTACCAACTACCAGAGTGAGCTCACCAACATTCTAAGGCGAGCTTCACTCCAACATTCTATACCAATAGGTGGGGGAAAGGGAGGGGGGAAAAGGAGAGGAAAATTCCACGTTACAACACACCTCCCTTTATAGGGGAGAAAAGGTGAAAAGCATACAGAAATACAATTCCCAAAACCTGTAGGAAAAACGGAGAAGAAGGTTACACAAATACATTACATGCTGTAATCAGCTTGCCATACAGGGCGTCTGCGTAAATACATTACATACTGTAATCAGCTTGCCATACAGGGCATCTGCGTTGGCGTGTGCATCTCTCTTCACAATGTGCTCTGGGCATGTCCCCGAAGTCACTGTTGTCAAGTGGCTTTGAGGTATGAACATTAGTGCAGTGAGCCAAATTATCCATGCTCCATAGATTTCCATCTTCCAAAACCACCGAGTTATTATGAACAATCCTAATTCTAAGGGGTTTCGAGAAGGATGAAGCTTTGGACTTGAGCAGTGTGGATTTTTTGACTACCACCCAATCCCCTACCCCTCAGAAGTGCCCCATTTCGCATCATAGCAGTCTTTGTATTTCATTTGATGTTCTTCTACCTTTTATGACACAGTGTTCCTGTCTACCCAAACCGGGGACCCTCCATTCAACCAATTGGGTGTAGGTTTAGACCCAGGATTCCTCCCCTTGAGTGAAATGAACGGGGAAGCACCAGACACAGAATTAGGGGTAATGTGGTATGACCACAACATTTTCCTGATGCTCTCTTCAATCGGTTCTTGAGTGGATCTTGCCAGTTGAATAGTCTCCTTAAGCATTCTGTTAGCTCTTTCAACTAACCCATTAGATTTCGGGGAATAAAGTGGGGATTTGATGTGAACAATGGACAAATCAGTCAGGAATTCTCTCATCTCATGAGAGGTGAACTGTACCCCATTGTCTGTAATAACTTCGCTGGGAATACCTTCCCTGGAAAAAACATCTTTAAGGAAATCAATCAACAAAGTGGTAGTGATAGTGGAAATCATCCTTGTTGTTATCCAGCGCGAGTGGTAATCGATAAGAACAAACATAAATCTTTGAGAAAACTGTAAGTGATTCAATGGTCCTATTTTATCCATCCCAAGTTTGTCCCAAGGTTTGGAAGGTATGGAGATAGGAATGAGAGGTGCCTTCCGGACAACCTTGGATTTATCACTGGCTCCGCATGCTAAACAATTCTTGACTTGGTTTTCAATCATAGAATCCATATTCGGAAACCAATAACTCTGCCGGATCTTGCTTTTAGTCAGATTACGTCCTGGATGACCTTCATGGCCGATTTGGATGATAAGATCTCTCATTCCCACGGGGGGGAACTATCTTGTAGCCTCTGCAAACCAGATCATCCACCACAGATAATTCATCCTTAACAATCCATAAATTCTGGATGTCTTCAGGTACCTCATTTTTGGTTTTAGGCCAACCACTGGATATAACCTCCTTCAACTTGGTAAGTGTGTTATCTTCCAACAGAGACTTTTCCCACTCGTCTTTTTTGATGGCAGGAATTTCAATCGTGAGAATGGTTTCTTCCAAGGAATCCATACATGGATCAACATCCACGAGAGGCAATCTCGACAAACAATCTGCTACTGAATTTTTTGAACCAGAGGTGTGGACCATGGAATAATTGAATCCTTGCAGCCCTAGAATCCATTTGGCAATGCCTGGTGTGGTATTTTCGAGAAGCTTGGAGGAAAATAAGGGAAGTAGAGGTTTGTGATCCGTTTCCAACAGAAAAGGAATCCCCTACAGGAAAAACTTGAAATGACGAATAGCCCAATAACAGGCTAGGGCATCAGCTGAGAGAGTTGTCTTAGCATTGGGATCAAAAGTGTGCAAGATCGGGGCATCACGTATGGCATCTTTGACATGTTGAAATGTCTGTTGATGTTCTGAGTTCCATTCAAATTTAGATCCCAATTTGAGTAGGTCCCTGAGGGGTTGAACTTGATCAGCGAAGTTCTTCACAAATTTCGACATATACTCCATTAAGCCCAAAAAGGATTTCAATTCATCTTTATTTGCAGGAGGTGGTGCCAATTTGACAGCATCCACTAAGCTCTCTTTGGGTCTAATGCCTTCACTGGATATCATATGTCCTAGATATACTACTGACTCCACACCTACTTTACATTTCTCTTTTTGCGTCGTGAAACCAGCTTTGCTGAGCTTGGATAACACTTTTTCCAGGATTACATTGTGTTCATCTTCCGATGCTCCATACAAAAGTATATCATCTTGAAAACAAATTACTTTTTCAAGACCTTGAAGAATATGTTGCATTATACGCTGAAATACAGCGGCTGCAGACGCAAGCCCAAAAGGTAGTCTTGAGAACTGATACGCCCCAAAAGGAGTTATAAAGGAAGTCAGGTGCTTTGAATCAGGATGGAGGACCACCTGGTGGTAAACCGAGGATAGATCTAAAACTGTGAAATATTTGGCTCCTTGAATGACAGTCAGCATTTCGTTGATGTTTGGGAGGGGATGTCTGTCCACCCATATATTCGCATTTAAATCCCTGAGATCAACACAGAGACGAATGCCTCTTCCCCCCCCTTTGGCAGCTACTACAATGGGGGCCAACCATTCTGAGCTTTCAATGCGCTCTATGATTTTATTGTTTTCCAGTCTGTCCAATTCTTTTTGTAGGGGTTCTCTCAATAGTAAGGGGACCGATCTAGGCTTGTGTACAACCGGTTTGCAAATGGACTTTAGTTTGATTTTATGGAGAAATCCATTAAGTTTCCCCAACTTATCTGTGAAAACCTCAGGAAATTTGTCACATACCTTCTTTCCCACACATGGTTTGTCAATGAGTAACACCGGTTCAGGAGCATTGGGGTCCAATTTAATACCAAGGTCTCTTTGGTGTTTCCACCCTAATAGGTTAGAGCCTGATTTAGTAATATACACTTTTCCTAGAGTAGACCTGCCTTTAAAATCAATTTGCATCAATAAAATGCCTACCAAAGGTATTAAGTCCCGATTGTATCCACCTGGTTTAACATCAGGGGGTAGAAGGTTGTAACTTTTGTGACCGGAATTGGTATGAAAAGAGGCTTCATTTATAAGGCTGTAGGGAGAACATGAGTCAGCAAAAACCTCATAAGAAACATTATCCAGAAAAATTTCACAACTAGGATAAGAATTAGAGTCATTTTCCCCGACATTCAGAACTTGAAAAATGATGTCTTCTCTAGGTTGTGGACTCAGATCTTGGACTACCATGTGAGTAGTGTTACTATTTTCATGGCAAACCTTGAAAAAATGACCCCTTTTTTACAGTTGCTGCAAATGACACTCCTTGCAGGACATTTAACATTAATGGCTAAGTGGTTTGGGTTACCACATCTAAAGCATTTAGGTTTGTTAATGTGCACACTCTGCTTGTCTGATCTGCTTGTCTGAGACAATTGGAAATGGTTTAGGTCTGGTGTCTTTGTTAACTACTTTGTACACATCCATATCAGAAACCTGCTTCACATCCAATGCTTCCTTAATTTCATTCATACAAAAGTTTGTGTGCTCTATGCTAATAGCAATCTCAATAGCCTTCTGTAAATCAGGAGCTTCAGCTAGAAGTCTTTCTTGAATTTTCCTTTCACATGTACACCTGACTAATTGATCCCTGATAAGAGACTCAGTAAGTAGACCAAATTCGCAGGTAGATGCCAACCCTCTTAACACGGCAATGTCATTTTTTACCTTTTCATTCTTCCCTTGAGTGCATAAAAAAAACTTATGACGTTCAAGAACTATATTGATTCTATCACCAAATTGTTCTTCCAATTTCTTTACAGTCTTTTCATATACATCAAGTTGAACAACAGCAGCTCCCTCACCACCCGCATCAGGATTTACAACACCTTCCACCACCTCAGGCAAATCCTCAAACACATTTCTCCCTTGCTTACCAAGATTGTGAAGTAAAATGTGTTGTTTGCGTACTGCAGAGAATCTGTCACCACCAATAGCAATTAAGTAAGATTCAAATAATTGCAACCATTTCTTCCAGGGGATAAGAGGGTCACCTGCATCATCAAGAAATAGTGGCGGTTGGGACATGGAGCATGCAGATATTTTGAAAGGAAGGAACAACCAGGTGGTACAGAAAATAAAGAAAATGAAAAGAGAAAAAAACAGGAAAGGAGAGAAAAGAGAATAAGAAAATAAGAGTAGAATATATAGCTGAGTAGAAAAACGAAAATAAGAATGAAGTAGATAAATAGTGTGAGAATGAGCTTGTGGGCAAGGATGGAAATACAATCAAACAAGAAGAATCAAAGGGAAAGGGTAAGTATTTTCTAGCAGGGTAAGTTTGAAATAATCAGAACCTATAGATGGATAATAGCAGAGCCGAATTCGCAAGAGTAAAGTTGCAATCAATTAACATGGAAATCACATTAATCAGTAGTACATTAGTACTGAAGAAAATGCCCAAATAGTACTGTGTATGAGCGAAAATGAAAACAGAATAGAGTTATCACAACTGTGCCAATCAGTGAAGAACAACTGCTGGCCACAACAGCTTGTAAACCTTTTCGAAAAAAATTGCAGAAAAAAACGCAACTCAAAATTGACACAGTACGTTGAGTGAGTCAATGGAGATGTCACCAGAAGCGATAAATGTTCCTTAAAGTGAGAAATATCTCCACAAAGTCCCACAGGTGCGAAGATTAAAGTCAAGAAATGGAAAAAAAACTCACATGAGGTGACAATGGGCAGTGCGCAGGTTACCGGCAGAAAGGAAAACCGTCCGTCAAGAAATCGAACTGACGGTTAGTCAGAAAACTGACACTGGAATGAAGGAGACGCCACAGCAAGGCTTGTCAGTATGAATAAATCGCCAAGAAGAGGAAAAAAAACTCTTCGGCAGGGAACTGACATTGTGAGGGGCGGAGGATGAATCAGGCACTCCTACCTCGGTGACGCCGCTCCAGCGAAGAAGTCGGGCAGGCGGTGCTAGACCGCTGCTCCGGAAACACCTCAGCAGCCAAGGTCAGCTACGCGATGTGAAGGAGGCGGGAGCACACAGAGCTGCGGGACACACAGAACAGCCTTCCGCCTCAGCAGCCAAGGTCAGCTGCGCGATGTGAAGGAGGCGGGAGCACACAGAGCTGAGGGACACACAGAACAGCCTTGCGCACAACCACTTCCTCAGTAACTCATCAAAAGCTGTGGAAAAGCAGGAGGCTGGACCCACGATGATCAGAAAAGTACAACAGCGTCGACTCCCGAACAGAAGGTGAGGCAAGGTTTTGCCAAAGGGAATCACTCAGTACACCAATGTTAGAAATCGCTGTCCGCCGCTTGTAGTAGGCAAAATCAGCTAGGGGGAGGATCCGACCGTCCCCAGCACGGTGATTCCGAAGTCCTCCAGTCCTGACATAGCCAGTGCCAACTTTGATAAATGGATTGATAACACCCTTGACTCAGTTCTCCCGAAGGAAGCCTTACACAGCATAAGAAGGCGAAAAGTAGCCCCCTGGTACACCCCGAGACTGAGGGACATGAAGCTTTCATGCCGTAAATTGGAAAGGTCTTGGAGACAAGATCGCACACAGGGCAGGAAGACAGACTATAGAGCCGCTATCAGGCACTATAAAACTGAAATTAAGGCAACCCAAGCACAGTTTTATGAGTCTAAAATTAGTTTAGCCGCCAATGCCCCCAAGGAAATTTTTCGAATAGCAAAGTCATTGATCACCGCCCCCCCGGACAAACACCATTAGATGGGGCACTTGCCCGCTGTAATAGCCTAGCATCTTTCTTTTATCAAAAAATCCAGACCATCTACTCCTCATTCACCGATGACCTAACTGACCTGGAGGCTGCAACAGTAGCAAGCCCCAACACACTCCCCCATGTACACTGGAAAAGTTCACTCTCTTAGATCCGGTCTTGCTGGACAAAATAATCCCAAAAGTCACCTCTGGCTCTCCTAAGGACCCTGCACCGCCACCTGTCCTTACCTCGGTCATGGAGCTAATTCGCCCAGCAATTCTGGACGTTTTAAATTCTTCAATCACCTCAAGTGTTGTTCCAAAATCCTGGAAATGTGCAATGGTCAAGGCACTCTTAAAAAAAACATCTAGACCAGAATAATTTAGCCAACTTCCGCCCTATTTCTCTGTTGCCATGGATGAGCAAACTGCTTGAGAAGCACATTAATAACATCTTAGTGGAACATCTTGAGTCTAACGATCTGCTCTGTGCTTCTCAAACGGGCTTCCGCCCCCAACATGGGACGGATGCAGCCCTATTAGCAGTTACTGAGGAGGCCAGAATCGTATTAGACCAGGGAGGAAAAGCGGCCATTATATTATTAGATCTTAGCGCCGCGTTCGACACGGTTAACCATGCCACATTATTACATCGTCTTAGTGGCATGGGAGTGTCGGGCGCGGCTCTGTTATGGCTCACTTCTTCCTGGAGGAACGCTTCTTCCAGGTTTTTGAAGGAGAAGTTGTTTCTTCCAAACAGCCACTCAGTTGTGGGGTGCCTCAGGGCTCTGCCCTGAGCCCCACACTTTTTAATGTCTATATGAGGCCCCTCGCACAGATTGTCCATCCATTTGGTGTCCGTATAGTCACCTATGCAGACGACACTCAGCTTGTGGTATCATTGAACAATGCTGAGGGGTCGTCTAGCACTTTGAGTACCTGTCTTGAGGCGGTTGCCAGATGGATGGAGCTCTCCTGCCTTAGATTAAATGGGGAAAATACGGAGGTTATGCTGTTGGGGAACCCTTCACCTTCCATTCTGGTTCCCATCTGGCCCCCCTGTCTCGGTCCTTCCCCCTCCCCCAAACCCCAGATAAAGAGCCTAGAAGTCTGGTTAGACAGATTACTCGACTTCACTGTCCAGGCAACCAAGACATCTGCTACTTGCTTCGGACTTATGAAAATGCTCCGGAAAGTCCTCCCGTTACTGCCGTTCCAGGCGAGGAGAATCATGGTTCAGGATCTGATCCTCTCCCGCCTGGAATACGGCAATGCACTTTATCTTGGAGCCCCTCTGGCCACAATACATAAGCTCCAGGTTACCCAAAATTTTGCAGCCCGATTGCTTTTCCAGATCCCTCGATGGCAGTCGGCCAGACCTGCCTTGAGGAAGATACACTGGCTTCCGGTAGCAGGCAGGATACAATTCAAATCTATGTGCCTGGCTCAGAAGGCCCTTCGCAAGACAGGCCCATCCATAATGTTTCCCTTGGCCATTCCCTATTCTCCTTCTAGAGCCCTACGATCCAGCGTGTGGCACCTGGCCACTACGACCAAAATAAACAAAGCCCGCTGGAGTGGTCGCTCATTTTCACACAATGCCGCCAGAATGTGGAACTCCCTTCCGCTTGCCCTGCGAGAGAACAACAATCTGCTGACTTTCAGGAGATAACTAAAAACTCATCTGTTTGCAAAAGCTTATTAGCGCCCTATGCTGTTGTCAGAACGGTCCTGGCTATAGTGCTGCGAGGCCTCAGGGTAGTTACGCGCTATATAAGTTTAATTTTCATTTCATTCATTCATTCATCGTCGCCAAATTTGTAAAGATGCTACTAACACAGGTGTTGTGGCAGAAGAAGTTTATTAGCATCCAGATCCTCCAGTGCCAACTACCAGAGTGAGCTCACCAACATTCTAAGGAGAGCTTCCCTCCAACATTCTATACAGAGTGTACCAATGGGTGGGGGAAAGGTAGGGGGGAAAAGGAGAGGAAAATACCACGTTACAACAACTCTTGTGATTGATGTTCACGCTAGAGAGAGAGAGATCAGAGTTTTATCTAAGGGTAGTTTTGAATTGCCAAAATGTAGCGCAGAATGTTAATATGCCTGCTGCAAAAAACGCGTACCATGCAGATCACAGAGCTGCATTTTATGTGGATAGCAGCTGAGTGAATTACTGCTTTTGACACAGAGATCCTTTTGTTACCGCAGTTCAAGATACTACACTAATATAGAAAAGTGACTGTTACGAACTGTCATCAAATAGCTGCATGCAAACTGCATAAAATAAGTTAAGGCATTCTGTTTCTTTCCACCAGTCTTTCATTATCTATGCCCAATGTTGATGAAAAGTGTTTGTTTGGGTAGGTGTACATTCGTATTAGTAAAGTCAGCCTTTACCAGTGCTTTAAAATAAAATAAATGTATGTGAGAGAGGGGCTATGGAGAGATGAGAGTGACTTTTGTCCAGTGGACGTGAGGGAATCTGAAGAGGTGGTAATGAGGGGGGGAGGGGACCCAAAAATGATTGTCGCACCAGGCGCCAACAGCTCTAAAGCCAGCCCTAATTAAGATTATAACTCTGATCTGTTTATTATGAAAGTTATGAAAAAGGCAGATAGATGTGACTTGCTTATTGTGAAAAACATGCTGCGAACCAACTGCCCTTTAAGGGTGGATCAGTATTACATTGTAGTAAAGCCTGTAGACAGTATTTTGTTACATAGAATCTCACAGACTGAGAGCTGCAATGGGCAAAGCTTTTTAGTTTGGTTTCCTCCAATGGCAAACTCTGGAGGTAAAAGATTTGCACTGTGGTAATCCGTGTTCATTCCTTTTAGGAGGGATGTATAATATTTCCCCAATTTTAATCTTACATTTAGAAGCGTATGCCCACTCCAATAGCCCTGGTTTGGGTATGGTGAGAGGCTGTAGGTCTGCTTGGATCAGCGGTAAAGGTGTGGAAAAGTAAATTCTGCCATGTTCTGTGTCACTACGTGTCATCCATCATATGTTATGTGTCCATGATTAATATGCATATGTATTCCCCATGTTCGATTCAAGACACAATTATAGTTGTGTCCACCTCTAGTATGCCAGTTTCCAGTTCTCGTGAATACTACGAATATCAGGTCTATGTAAAGCTACGTTGCCACGTTTCTCAGTGTGCACGTTATTCCATTATAAAGTCCCCGTTTCTAGGCCTCAAAAGGGCCTGGACACCAGATTCAGCTCCTGTCTCCTGAAACTTCGCTGAGGAGCGATACAGCCCCCACCTGTATCCTCGACCCTTCACTTACTTCCTGCCACGCCGTGCCCGGTTCAGCCTGGCTCTGCCTCTGAGTCTGCCAAAAGTATGTTATAGTTCCAGTTATCAGTTCAGTCCTCCTTCTCTGCATTCCTAAGCTACTGAACCGCATCAATAGTTTCCGTCATTGTCTAGCCTTCACGTCTCCACGTTAGAGAAATACTGTATTAATGGTCATTTAATATTCTTCATCACGCACTACATGTAGAATAATGCATGGTCCAGTCTTAGAATCAAGTTAGCCTTTCCCCTCCTGACTTCTAGTTTATATCAACATGTTCTCTAAACATCAGATACTAGATACTGTTTAGGTACATGTCGCCCTGACTCTCCAGACTTCAGTCTCTGCTCCTAGCACAGAGTTCATAGCCCCCAGCTTCTCCTAGTGATACGTCATTGCTAGTTTGCGCGCACCATCAGGTTAGAGGTCCCGGCTCCTTAGGTAGCCCCCTCCATGGTTTCCGCCCTATTCATGACATATTCTGTTACGTTTGCATCACATGTCTATGTATACGCCTCTGTTACACCCACTTTCACCCTTATCTTTCGCGACTGCTACGCGTCACGCCTATTGCTCCACCCACTGCTACGCCTATTGCAATGTAATGCTATGTGTTTGCGTTATGTATATATGCTCATGCACTGTTATTAAAAAAGTCATCCTTTCCCTTGTTCCGATCCTGACACCAGCAGCGCTGCTGGGCCCTGCCATCCTATTCCTATGCAGGTTGTTCTGTTCCTGTCCTTTATGCTGTAATAAACCTGCGAAACTCCTACTACCTCGAATTTTGACTCTTATTTATTGAGCTATCTGTTATTCATTTATACATTCAAAAATAGGGTATTATTTATTTATTTACCACATAATGGCGCCCGAATAGGGACTTGCCCTTTCCCCACGCGTCGGTGAAGCCACGCCGACCCCCTGACCCTCTGCAGTCGTGACGGAACTCTTCTGCGCACCGGCAGATATTTCTGCTTCAAGTATCCCTCAGGCCCACGGAGGAGACGGAGGAGGCGGTCCAGCATCCAAACGAGACGGTGGAGGAACGCGGCGAGTCCCGACCAGAGCCCAAGCCGAGAGTCCAAGGTCCGAGGTATCCGGAGGCCCACCCGTAACAGAAGTCCGAAGTTCGTCCGTCCGACGTCGAGGCAGTCCAGTCCAGTCTGAGGCCTTCCGTTCTTGCTGCCCGGTGAGTACCGTTACTGGGGTAGTATCTAGACAGGGTCAATTTAATTGACTCTGGTCCGTGGGTTGGTGGTACACAGACCCACAAACGAAGTGTCCACTTCGGTGGATGCGGGTCCTGACGTGTCTCTTTATGAGACCGGTAAGTTTCGTACTGTTTCAGCAGTGCATCTAGTTCCTGTTCTAGTCAGTTCTGTTCTCGAGAAAATTCATGTATTCTGTGTTCCGTATTCCAGGTAGTATTCTGTTCGAACTGTTATTTTTAAATGTTCTTCATGTATTTTAATGTCGTGGTATGAATGGGGAATAAGTATTGTGTTTATTGTGTATTGTATTGTGTCTAGATTATAGTTCAGTCATGCCGCTCTTTTCGAAATTACGTCAGTTAAAAACCAGAAAGGGTCTGCTGGAAGCAGCAGTTCCAGTTCCGCCTAGGGACAGTCCAGGTCATTTTATGTATCAGAAGCATGGCATAACTGCCATATTATATCTAGATTTATGGGTAGAGTATACCAAACAGTTAGAAGAAAAGTATAGATGGCCCGTATCGGGTACATGGGATGCCGAGTGCATCATGCGAGTAGAAGAAGCATTATGGAAAAAGAAAGCCAGACAGTCACAGAAAGATGCCATCGAGTTATGGCGCAAAGAAGCTCATAAAAGAACTGAAAAGGAAATCAGAAAGTCAGAATTAAGTAGAGAATCCTTAGAACGAGCACAAGAAAAAGACCTAATCAAGATAGGTGAACAAGTCAAAGCCGAACAGTCAGACAGACAGAGGCATGCCCTTATTAGGGGTATGTATCCTCTCCTTGCCGAGGGCTTGCCAAAAGCGACCCCAGAGGCATCCAGTAATTTCCCGCCACCATTAGTTCCGACCAAGCTACGTCACAAACAGACCGCAGCTGATATTTTCATTTCGTCCTATTTGGACGACACAGTCCCAGAATATGCAAATCCTGTTCGCGCTCCGCCAGTCCCTGTAAATCAGGCACTTCCCGCTCCTCCAGACACCGGAGTACCTGTTACGGTACCCCCGGTCCAGCCCGCCATACAAGTCCAGCCTACATTTCCATTTCCCACTCTGCCAGGACGAAGAGCCTCAGTAGACGACTCTAGTTTAGGGGCCGCAGCGGGAGGTACTCCTCAAACCCCGCCGCCACACAAGCGTTTAACGACAGCCGAATTACATGCACAAGCGTCACAGCGTACGCCCAGACATCAGACTGTAGCAGAAATAAGAAAATCCCTTGCCGAATGCGGCTATGATCCAGTCCCAGGCGAGGATAATATGGTTCTATATTCATTCCGCGTAAGAAAGGTGGCCGAGTATCTAGTCACCTTACCGAATATGAAAGAAGATCTAGACAGAATATATCGTTTCATCCGTACAGGGGATGATCCAGAAAGCATTGGCGAGGCCATGTCTCAAAGGAAAGCTGAGACCCAGCTCATGATATTAAAGTTTCTGATCAATTGTCTAATAAGAGAACAAGATTACCCGTCTAAAGATCCGGCTGAAATGAAAACCCTGACAAGGTGGAGTGATAATATAGCCGAGGGTAAGCACAAGACCGTCGGTGCTATGGAGAGTATGTACAAGAAAATCCGTAAAGAAATAATAAAATTACACGAACAGCGTAAAGCAGCACAAGTAAGCGAGAAAGAAAGTAACTCTGATCCTGAAGAGTTAGACGACGAGAATTCCGACAGAATAGCGTATGTAGGAAAATCTAGATTTCCAGATCGCCATTTACGCCTAGAACACAAGTCTATTTTTCATTCTCCAGCACCAGAACAATGTTCACTAGAACAAGTGTTTCAAGCTACCGATCACATTCTGAAATCACGAATCGGTTACAGTGAGTTAAGTACCATGCATGAACAAGAACTAGCCCGATCAGCAGTCCGATGGATTACTGATTCTACCACTTTTCCAGACGAAATAGTGGCACCAATGTTTCTGAAAATGCCCCCAGCCGAACAACGACTGGTGGGTATGTATATGATTCAGCACCTCATTACTTTGTATGAGGGTCAACACTCTGATCCAGGCCCGTTACATGATATCCTGAACGAGTTACTCCAGTATAGATGGAGAGGTCTAGGTACCGATTTAATTAGTGTCATTCTAGAACAGCGCCACAAATATAGAACGTTTCTGAACCCGCATTTTGTTCATGTCTCACCCCCAGAAAGTAAACCATTTTACATGGAGAGACAGAATCCGTTACGAGAAGTCCACCCAGTTAGAGGAACGGGTGGCGAAATGCAGCGAGTGTTTGTATACACTCCGATCACAAAGATGGAACTTCTGGAGATGAAGAAATTAATTCCCTGTCATGATAAAGATCCAGCAGGGTTCCATAGAGAATTAAAAGACATGCTCCGTATGGGAGAATACACGTATCCAGATATAATTAAAATGTTAAAGGTTCCGCTGCCCGCAGGGGTGTATGAAAAGCTCAAGGAAAAAGAATGGGAGGTGGGAGAGAAAAAGATCGATTGGGCAGTTCTAGAAGCTGAAGATAAGGCACGAGTACCAGGTACCGGTCTTGGAGATAAATGTAAAGAATTACCGGAATTATTAATACAAGTTTTACCCAGATTATTGACAACTAGAAAAGAAGACTGGGATGCAATCTCAGCCTGTAAACAGAAGCAAGATGAGGATATTAGTGATTTTTATTCTAGATTCGAGAAATGTTTTAGCATCAACAGTGGCCTCAAGACAAGTAGTGAGTCATACCCTCACCTTTTTGTTACTAAATTAGTCGAGAATTCAAGTCCACAAATTAAAAATCGAGTTTTGAAAGTCGAAAGTACCTGGCAAGCTAATACCCCGTCCCAGATGTTGCAGATGCTCCAATACCACCAGAATAGAATCAGGGAAGAGCAAGAACACGAGAGAAAACGTATGAAAGACACGAAGATGAAAGTACTAGTTGCACAATCTGTTCCTCAAGACAGTCAGAAGAGGGGTCCAAATCAAGCCAGTCATCCTGCAGCTCCCGTTAAAGGGAACTGCAATTATTGTAAACAGCCAGGTCATTTTATAAATGAGTGTGCAGTTCTGAAACACAACATAGCTACTGGTAAGACTAAAGAAAGACCACGTCCGCCTAGACAAGAACAAGTTTCACAGATTCCTCAGCCACAGAATGCGCCACAGACAGTTACCGCACCGCAGCCTATCGCTGCAACACAGCATGTCACACAGCAGATGTACCAGTATGCACAGTCTGAGTATCCAGAGTACCAACAGTATTCATGAAACAGCCTAGAGAGGGAGGTAGGCTTGCCTCTCATCGAGATACCTGTAGATCAAGAAGGTCCCTATGTTCACAGTCAAGTATTAGGGAAAGACAGAAAGTTTTTGATTGATACAGGGGCAAGTAGGACCACAATTAGTCACGCCGAAGTTCCAGGGGCTCCGCTCTCAGGCTCAAGAAATGTTTCCCTTGGATTTTCAGGAAAACCTATCGTAAATGAGATTTCAAAGCCAGTTACTCTAGAAGTAGGTCCATTGTCCCGCACTACTGATCTGTTACTTACTAAGTCATGTCCAGAAAACCTATTAGGCATTAAAACACTGAAAGAGTTAGGTGCAGTTATATGCTGTTCCCCAGAGGGAATACGTCTGTTCCTACGTGACTTTAAGGGTCACTATGTATTACGAGATTTTGACCCCAGATTGTCCAATGTCCCGCAGCATCTATGGGCGCAAGGTCCAACTGATGTAGGTTATATGCAAATCACACCCTATCGTGTGACTCTCAAGCCAGGTGTGGTGTTACCACGAATCAGACAGTACAGATTGCCACCTGAGGCTGTAGCAGCCTTATCCAAAATTATTGACGAGCTCATGGCTCAAGGAGTGGTTGTAGAAACTGACTCCAATGTATGTAATTCTCCGATCATTCCAGTCATGAAACGTACTGATCCAAATGCACCCCCAGTATATCGATTAGTGATTGACCTACGAGAACTTAATAAGTGTATTATTCCTCAGTACCCAGTTGTCCCAGACATCTCTTCCCTATTAACAGCCATTGATTCCGAAGCCACGTTCTTTACTGTAATCGACCTCAAGAACGCGTTTTTCAGTGTCCCTATTCATCCAGACAGCCAGTTCCTTTTCGGATTTTGTTTAAATGGAAGGAGCTATATGTTCACACGAGCTCCTCAAGGTTTCACAGAAAGTCCTAGTATTTACAGTCAAGCACTCAAGAGACAACTAGACAACATTCACATGCCAACTGACACTGCCCTGCTCCAGTATGTCGATGATCTCCTGATCACAGCCCGTTCTGAACGTGCTTGCGAGCGAGCATCCCTTACAGTCTTGTATTTCCTAGCCGAGATGGGGCACAAGGTGTCCCCTTCTAAGCTTCAATTCTGTGTCCAGCAAGTGGTCTACTTAGGACACTTACTGTCCAAGAGGGGTAGGCAGTTGACACCAGACCGTATCCAGTTAATAGCGAGTCTTCCTCAGCCCAAGACCCAGAAGGAGGTACGTGCTTTTATTGGCCTTACTTCTTACTGCAGACAATGGATTCCTCAGTATGCATTTCTAGCCAAGCCACTGATACAGTTAACGACACAGGAGGCAGCCGTATCGACTGTCCTCCCTTGGACATCTGAACATACACTTAGTTTCAATGAGTTAAAGAAAGCCCTATGCCAAGCTCCAGTTCTAGCGACACCGAACTACAGTAAGTCTTTTACACTTTTCGTAACTGAACGGGAAGGTACAGCATTATCTGTTCTCACACAAGATCAAGCAGGACAATACAAGCCCTGTGCTTATTTTTCGAGCACATTAGATCCTGTAGCCCAGGCTCTGCCTGCGTGCCTCAAGTCAGTTGCAGCCACAGCACTAGCTATCAGACAAAGTGATTCCATAGTCTTAGGACACTCCTTGACAGTACAAGTTCCACATTCCGTGGAAGTTCTTTTAAACCGAACACAGACTCAGCACTTGACAATTGCACGTTTAACAGGTTATGAATTGACACTGTTCCAGCCACACATAGAAATCAGACGCTGCAACATTTTAAATCCTGCTACACTGTTACCATCAGTTACTCCGAATTCTGCCACACATGACTGTGTGGAAGTAGTTAACATTACGACAAAGCCAAGACAAGATCTGACAGATATTCCGTTACCAGACCCCGACCTGACACTTTATGTGGATGGTTCATGTATGAGAACAAGTACAGGAGAACTAGTCGCCGCGTATGCAGTGACTACTGATACTGAAGTTATTGAGACACACCGCATTGACACCCTGTCTGCTCAAGCAGCAGAGCTAGTTGCTCTGACACAAGCCTGCATACATGCCAAGAACAAGAAAGTTAATGTTTACACAGATTCACGCTACGCATTTGGAGTTGTACACGACTTCGGAGTGCTCTGGCAGGAGAGAGGTTTCATGACTTCTCATGGAACCAAGATTCAGCATGGTCTCCTTATTCAAGCTCTGTTAGATGCCATACATTTACCGACATCTATTGCTATCATGAAATGTAAAGCACATACGAAAGTTACTGACATTATTTCCCAAGGTAATGATCTAGCAGATCGCACAGCCAAGTTTACAGCACAGACTCCAGACATTCCAGTTAATCAGACACATACTCCAGATCCGACCACATGTATGACAGTTAAGGACCCTACACAAGATGTCATAGATATCCAGTTACATGCTACTCCCGAAGAAATCAAGAAATGGTCCGAACAAGGAGGGG
Organism: Lissotriton helveticus; assembly: GCF_964261635.1. Taxonomy (NCBI): domain Eukaryota; kingdom Metazoa; phylum Chordata; class Amphibia; order Caudata; family Salamandridae; genus Lissotriton; species Lissotriton helveticus. The sequence goes on along the minus strand of NC_136072.1, from coordinate 836,213,052 downwards.
TCCAGACAGATCAAGGATGGTTAACGAAGGGTAGAGCCACATGGTTTCTCCCCGACTCTATGGTTCAAGTCATTATTAATACCGCACATAGTCCAGCACTTTTAGGAGAAAAAGCTATGTTAGACAGTATCCAGAACATTTGGTTCAACAAGCATTTACGAGCTGCAGCCAAGCAGAAAGTCCGTACCTGTATGATATGTTGTCAGTTTAATCCAGGTAAAAGTGTCCCGGTGGAACAAGGTGGATTCCAGCCCCCTGACCACCCTTTTGAAGTCCTCCAGATGGATTATATTCAGATGGAGCGATGTCGAGGTTTCAAGTATGTCCTTGTAGTTGTATGCGCTTTGTCCAGGTGGACAGAAGCATATCCAGTCCCAGATTACACAGCCGCGACCACTGCCAAGCAGTTGGTTCGTGAGTTCTTCCCCCGTTATGGACTCCCTAGAGTCGTATATTCTGATAACGGTCAGCCATTCTCATCTGAGTTGATGAAGCATGTTTCCCTTTTGTTGGGGTACCAGTGGAAGTTTCATTGTGTACGCCATCCTGAAGCAGCCGGTCTCGTAGAGAGACATAATCAGACTCTGAAAATCCGAATTGCAAAAGTGTGTAAAGAGAAAGGTGTGGACTGGCTAGTAGCTCTGCCAGTCGCTTTATTTTATATGCACATGGTCGCACATTCCAGATCAGGTCTGTCCCCGTATGAGGTCGTTTTCGGCCGCCCCCCTAACATGTGGGGTACTCCTAGACCCCGAAGTATTACCGATGTTTCAAGTAATATGCTGACAGATTACCTAGCTTCCTTGATGTCTGCCCTCAACTCATGTCGTTCACAGGTTGCCGCCACATTTCCAGACAATACCGAGGTGGCACCGCATGAAATCGTTCCAGGATCCATGGTCCTGGTCCGCAATTTTGACCGCTCAAGTCCGCTGGAGCCACGCTGGAAGGAGCCCCGACAGGTCCTCCTCACCACCCGTACAGCCGTGAAGTTGGAAGGTCGCAAAGGCTGGGTGCACCTTTCTCATGTAAAACAGTTTTATGGACTGAAACCCGTTTTAAAAAACATTTCCCAGGATTTGAAGGATTGCCAAAGCATTGTTCTCAAGGACTGTCCCGCAAATGACAATGTTACTACACCCCCCCTGTTAGAGAAAACTCCGCAACAGGAGTATAAACTCAAGTTAAGGTCTAGTAAAATAAGTCAGTCAGTTTGATTGTCTAAGTCCTCCCCTAGGTGAAACGGTTAGACTGTTTCTGACATGTATAAAATAGACCCCCATAGTGAGAGAGTTAGTCAAAACTCAATTCGATGTATCATTTTTCTATGTTTCATATTATTTCTCAGTATTATGATTTCCTGCACCAGTTATGCGTTTTACCTGTACTTTCCAGTTTCTCATGTAAATATGTCTGCTAATGCTACAGTAGAGCACACGTTTAGTGATCTGCCTCCTCATGAACTCTCTTACCGCCTCGCTATGAAAAATAATTCTTTCATCCGCATGTTACATTACTCACATCAGACCAGCAATGCCACTAATTGTTGGGTGTGTGGTCGACTCCCCCCTTTCCAGATACCGAAGGGAGTTCTGCCACTTTTTCCTTATCCATTTTCACATAATGGTTCGTGTGGAGCATGGTCCACGTTAACGTCATCCTCAACAGATATGTCTTTTCTTAACAGTACATGTTTTCCAGACAAGCAAGGTCTTCCCCACAGAACAGGTTTAGATCTAGAAAATGAAGTGTATAATTTAGGTAACTATTCTTCGAATTTCATGGTCCTGAATGTTCAGTCTGATTCCACTCCAGACTTACCTGCTATTTCAGTACTGCCAGTCAGAGGTGAATTATGTGTCCGAAATAATGGTTCCGTACATGTAGGACATAGTGATTGTACTACTATTGTCAAGTATAGTGACAGTGGGAAATCTATCTTCAAAGCTTCACGTCATTCTTATTTTATTTGTGGTCAAACTGCATATGTTCGTCTGCCCCTCGATTGGGAGGGAACCTGTTACATTGCCTTCCTACTGCCACCAGTTTTCCTAGCCCCATCTGATTATCATAGAAACACACATCTAGTACACATTAGACATAGAAGGGAGTCCCCAATTGTCGATTATACTGAAACTGCTCTAGAACAGTATACAGATTTCAACAGAGGTTTCTTCTTCTTTATAGGACCTATCCAGAATAGTAAGCTAATCCGTAGGTTAACCAGAACCCTTGAAGCTGTAGTCAATGAGACTGCCTCTGCTCTAGGTAACTTAACCGAAGAGCAATCTGCTATGAGATTTGTCGTTTTACAGAATCGTTTCGTCCTTGACGTCATACTGGCTGATAGGGGCGGGGCCTGTAGAGTCATCGGATCTAGTTGCTGCATTTTCATTCCAAATAACGCACCGTCTGTTTATTCAGCTATAACCAGACTCCATAAAATTGCCCATCTGATACACCAAGATCCAGGCACCTGGACATGGTCCGGTTGGTTCTGGAATATAATTTCCGCATGGGGATGGAAAATATTGTCCTTCCTAGGTATTGCAGTAGCGATCATATTCAGCTGCTGTCTCTGTATACAATGTGGCCCTGCGATTTGCGGCATTTGTGCTACCTCTTGTATTCCTAGTCCCAAGCCCCGTTCTAAATCCCGTTCCAGGATAATTCGAGACGAACAAATGATACTGTATGAAATGATAGACGGTATCATGAATATTGATGTTTCCTGATGGAAACGTAGTGACAAGGAGGGAATGTGGAAAAGTAAATTCTGCCATGTTCTGTGTCACTACGTGTCATCCATCATATGTTATGTGTGCATGATTAATATGCATATGTATTCCCCATGTTCGATTCAAGACACAATTATAGTTGTGTCCACCTCTAGTATGCCAGTTTCCAGTTCTCGTGAATACTACGAATATCAGGTCTATGTAAAGCTACGTTGCCACGTTTCTCAGTGTGCACGTTATTCCATTATAAAGTCCCCGTTTCTAGGCCTCAAAAGGGCCTGGACACCAGATTCAGCTCCTGTCTCCTGAAACTTCGCTGAGGAGCGATACAGCCCCCACCTGTATCCTCGACCCTTCACTTACTTCCTGCCACGCCGTGCCCGGTTCAGCCTGGCTCTGCCTCTGAGTCTGCCAAAAGTATGTTATAGTTCCAGTTATCAGTTCAGTCCTCCTTCTCTGCATTCCTAAGCTACTGAACCGCATCAATAGTTTCCGTCATTGTCTAGCCTTCACGTCTCCACGTTAGAGAAATACTGTATTAATGGTCATTTAATATTCTTCATCACGCACTACATGTAGAATAATGCATGGTCCAGTCTTAGAATCAAGTTAGCCTTTCCCCTCCTGACTTCTAGTTTATATCAACATGTTCTCTAAACATCAGATACTAGATACTGTTTAGGTACATGTCGCCCTGACTCTCCAGACTTCAGTCTCTGCTCCTAGCACAGAGTTCATAGCCCCCAGCTTCTCCTAGTGATACGTCATTGCTAGTTTGCGCGCACCATCAGGTTAGAGGTCCCGGCTCCTTAGGTAGCCCCCTCCATGGTTTCCGCCCTATTCATGACATATTCTGTTACGTTTGCATCACATGTCTATGTATACGCCTCTGTTACACCCACTTTCACCCTTATCTTTCGCGACTGCTACGCGTCACGCCTATTGCTCCACCCACTGCTACGCCTATTGCAATGTAATGCTATGTGTTTGCGTTATGTATATATGCTCATGCACTGTTATTAAAAAAGTCATCCTTTCCCTTGTTCCGATCCTGACACCAGCAGCGCTGCTGGGCCCTGCCATCCTATTCCTATGCAGGTTGTTCTGTTCCTGTCCTTTATGCTGTAATAAACCTGCGAAACTCCTACTACCTCGAATTTTGACTCTTATTTATTGAGCTATCTGTTATTCATTTATACATTCAAAAATAGGGTATTATTTATTTATTTACCACAAAGGTTATATCAAGTGCCAACAGTCTGATCTGTTTATTATGAAAAAGTACAGCAAAGGGAGTAGGCCTGGCTTCCTTAATGTGAAAAGCATGCATTTTTTTTTTGCATAGGGGGACGGAGGGAGGAACATGGCAGCTGCAAGCTAAACGGCCGCGGCTCTACTCCCCGGGGGATGCATTAACCTGGAAAAGTTTGCATATGTTTCCTGCCAAATAGTTAATGGATAATGTCGGGACTTTCAACCAGTTATGAGCTAAAAAAACGTACTTCTTTGTGAGGGGATCGAGAGGACCGAGGAGATCAGCTTCGGAGGTGGACGCGGCTGGTGTGCATGGTGGGCGGAGGCTGCTCAAGCGCGGAGGAGACGCGACTCGGCTCTGCTCCTGTTCCGGGTCACGGGTGGGGGAGACAGCGGCAGTGGCAGCGAGGGAGGTGGCGTGAGTACTGTAACGGTGGAGAAAAAGAGAGCTGTAGGTTCTGGAGGTGATATCGGGGTGAATGCAGCTGGAAAGGTAGGAAGTCAACATATTAGAGAATATACGTTGAAAAGCACTAGCAAAGCTCTTTCCATACAGAGGGATTTATCGAATTAGAAAATGGGAAAAGTGACCCCGGGGGCACTGGTAGATGGATGGATGGTGATATCTGTAAGCTCGCTGGTACTGCTGCACAGGAGGTTGTGAAATTAGCACAAGGGACTCCACGTAAAAAGGCTGAGGCAAAGAATATTAAAAGTAATAGATATGTGCTTCGAGCCAGGTTAGTACTAAACACTCTGCAGGAAAAATCATGGTATCCCCCCGCGTGTCTCCCCCCATCACTGAGGTTAAATTCAGCAACAAACGGGGCAAAATTAAAGTCTGTAAATTTGACGAAGGTGTCAAGATTAGGGAAAAACAGAGCGACGCTGGCATTAGTAGAAGGAAGGGAAAGGCTAAGAAGTCCACACCGCCCCAGATAAAAGTTACGCCTTCTCTTAAAACCTACTATAAGGTCATGGCAACTAGTACTGTTTCATCATCTCCAATACCTTCAATATCTCTAAAACCTCCAATGACCCCTGCACCTAAACAATTTAAAGCAGAACAGGGAAAACTCACTATTTTTGATATTAGTAGCTCTGGCAACAAAATAAAATTGGCGAGTGGAGCAGCTAACAAAGCATCTAGTGAATCGGAAGTCGTAGAGGTTCCCAGGATGATACATCCAGTTGTAAGTTTGTCAAATAAATATTCAGCTTTGGCAACTAGCAACTCTGGAGTTTGTGCCATGGCCCAACTATCGGCAGAAGAGGGGAAAAAGCAAGAAGTACCAGGGGAAGCACTAGGGGAAGCAGTAAATAACAATATTATCTCCGGTGAACCCCCATTATCAATCTCGGCAAGCACCAGCAAATCAGATGTGACTTCATCTACATTAGCTGATATTCTCCTGAATATGAAGGAGGAACTAACTAACAGATTCACAGTTTCAGAAAATAATCAGGCTGAGATGGCGAGTCGATTTTTAACATCCGAAGCAAACCAGGCGGCAATTCAGGCCTCTTGTGAAGTTCTAGCCAAGAGACTTGATGACGTCACTTTAAGAACAGAAGCTATGGAAAAGGAAATTCCGATGATAAGGGACTCGCTTCCATCTACAGAAGTGGAAGAGGCGAAATTGTGTGTACAGAATCGAGAGTTAAAAGAAGATATTGAGCGCCTAGAAAATCACAGGCTCGGATTCGCTTCCAAGTGAAGTGTATAAACATCTAATAGAAGAGCTATCTTCTGTGTTGGGTACAATTTTTAACTCTTTTTATTCACCTGCAGGCAGAGTGCCCAATTCATGGAAAGAGGCAATAATTGTCTTGATTTTGAAGCCGGTAAAGGACCCCTTATGGGCGGACTCGTATCAGCCAATCTCCCTGCTGAATGCTGATTATAAAATCTTTATGGGCATTCTAGCGGGGAGATTGGCTAAATTGGCACCTAAGTTGATCCATACAGACCACAAGGGGTTTGTGGCCGGAAGGCATATTGAAGATCAGACGCACCGCTTAATTGGAAATATGGATCTACCATACAAAGATCGGAACCCTTGGCCGTACTCTCATTGGACGCGGCCAAGGCGTTCGATAGAGTCTGTTGTGTGTACCTCTGGGCAGTACTGGAGGCAATGGGGTTTGGCCCTGTATTCATTCAGACTTTACAGAACTGCTATAAGGGTGCCTCTGCGCGGATCCTCCTAAATGGCTTATTAACATCCAGCTTCAATATACAGCGAGGAACCAGGCAGGGGGTGCCCTATTTCCCGGTTACTATTCAACATATATATTGAACCCTTGGCACAGGCTATTAGGCTAAATGAATCAATCGCCCCGTTTCGGTCTGGGCCCTATAGCTCCAAATTGGCCCTCTACGCAGATGACTTGATTGTATATATGAGTGATCCTGACGTGGAGATTCCTCGGATTGAGGGGTTGCTGGTGGAATTCGGTTCTATATCAGGTTATGACGTTAACAGATCAAAAACAGAGTTCATGTGCTGGAATTTGGATTAACCCTGGGCGTAGTGGGCGTAGTGGGGCTCCGCGGAGCTTCGCGGAATGGGCGAGAAGCTACGCCCACTCCCGCACTCCGCGTAGCCCCACTACGCACCTCCCTCCCGCTCTCCCCTACATATACGTTATTTAAGCAACTAACCTTAATAAAACAATTTTAAAGTACTTACTGTGTCCGGGGCTCGTCCGGGGCTCCCTTCTTGGAATAGCGTCCCGTCCTGGATACCAATGCGCATGCGCGGGCGGCCGCGCATGCGCATTGGTATCCAGGAAGGGACGCTATTCCAAGAAGGGAGCCCCAGGCGAACACCGGACACGGTAAGTGCTTTAAAATAGTTTTATTAAGGTTAGTTGCTTAAATAATGTATGTAGGGGAGGGCGGGAGGGAGGCGGGTGGCGGCCGACTCGGCTACGCACACGGAGTGGGCGTAGTGTTGCCGGCTACGCTGTCTACGCAAAATGCGTAGAAGGCAACACTACGCCTACTCCGTGGGCGTAGCCGATTCGGACGCCCAGGGTTAATTTGGATCAATGGAGGGGCACAGTGAGGTCTGACTTCAGATATTTGGGGATATATATTGTGAAGGAATTGGACAAAATCCCCCAGCTAAATCTAAATAGAGTGATCAGAGAAATAGACAGTCTGTTTAGTAGATGGAGGAATCTTCCACTTACCATCCATGGGAAAATTAATCTTGTGAAAATGGTAATTCTCCCCGAACTTACTTATCTATTTTCCACCATACCTTTAACATCAGTCAGGTGCAGAGCAAGATAGGAAGCTTTGTATGGGGGACAAAGGGGTCCGTTTGACCAGGAAAAAGCTCAGACGAAGATTGCTTAAAGGGGGGCTGGCTCTTCCCGACATTAGTCTGTATGTAGTGGCATTCCAGTTTAAGAGCATTCGGATGCTAATTATTAAACCAGATGGGTCAACCTGGGGCAGATTGTTGGGAGAAATGGTGAGAGTAGATCCCCGAAATTCTTCAAGCTGGTTCGTCTGAAGGTTCTAAAGGCAGCCCTGGAGATGTGGTACAGGGTAAGGGTTAGCTGGGGGATTGGTTATTATTCAGATCTGGCTCCTGTCTGGGATTCGCCCGGAACCCCGGAATGTCTGAGAGACACCTTGGCAATACCAACAAAGAGGGCAGGAATTACTACCTGGATGGAATTGATGGATGCTGAGGGGGTTCACCCATGGGAATATTTGAGGGCAAAGGTAGGGATTGGACTATCTAGATTTAAATATCTTCAGTTAGTATCCTGGTATGTAGCGGAACGGGATGAGATAAAAGGTAATGGGGAAATTGAGAGGCTGTGTCAATCCATCCAACCAGTTAAAAAAGAAATATCTATCTGGTATAATTACCAACTAAAGGCTGAAGATCTTGGGATCCCACCCCCAGAGGCGGTGTGGAGCCAATCCCCCATGGCATTGCAGGCAGAGGCCCTCTTTGAACCTTCTTTAAAGACACTACATAAGTTCATAAAACCTGCCTGCTTGAAAAAGAACCATTTTTTGGTCGTTAAAAGACTTTATTACACTCCCTATAAAATAGCAAAATTTGCCCCAAAACCTCCCCCTAAATGTCCGAGATGCCATACCCCGTTGGCTAACGACATACATATTTTTTATGAATGTAAAGAGTTGGAACATTTTTGGGAAGAGGTGGGGATACTCTGTTGGGAGTTTTTGAGACCAGGGTGGTGGTCAATCTCTCCCTGGTCCTATTTGGAGATGATGGTCTTTTCTGTCAGACTGCCCCATGGCAGGACAAAGGTTTGTTATTTTATATGATTTTATTGGCGAGGAGAGAAATTTGCAGGAGATGGAAAGACCCCCTCCCCCCGAAAAGAGAGGACTGGCTTAAAGCAACTTTTGTCATGGCCCGCCTGGAATATGAGGGTGTAGAGGATAAGCCATCCAACATCTGACATCCTCTGATGAGTTGGGGAAGAAATCTAAGACTCACCCAGTTGGCCCAATGATTACACCAGGTCCCCGTACCAAAAGGGGAGAGGTCAGGCGACCGAAGTGAATGCGGTAAGCCAAGTGGTCCCCAGTTGGAGTATATGGCTGTACAAGATCCGCAACGGCTTGATACGGTGAGATGAGGACACATTTTTTTTTTAAAGAAAGGCATGCATTTGTTAAAACATATAGATCTTTAAGGGTACATTGTTAATACACTGTTCTAAAGGCTGTCAAAAAGTATTTTCTTACATACAGTCTCACAAATTACTGTACTAGGCAGGGGTTTTGGTGTTGGTCATCCAACCCCTTTGACAAAGCTGGGGTAGATCTGTACTTAGTTAAGCTTAGTTAACCACTTCCTTTTTTGGTGGGGGTGGGGGGTGTTTAGCCAAAGGAAATTTTATATGTTTGTAATTTTGTGCAGATATGCCTAGTGGTTGCTTTGTGGGAAAGATTAAGTTCAATAAAGTAGACCTGAATTGGTTATGGTGTCAGTCTATTTTAAACAACTATTGGCCTAATTAAGTTTTTGGTAAAAAGTTGTGTCAAATGTCATATTTGTTCTATTTATTATGAAAAGTTACGACAAAGTCAGCAAGTGTGACTAAGTTATTATAAAAAACATATGTAAAAGCCAAAAGGCCCTCAAGAGTATATTGTTATTACATCGTATAAATACTGTAGACTAATATTATGTTACACAGAATCTAACATATTTTTGTTGTTAGCTACTCCCTTTGGCAAATCCTGTGGGCAGAAGATTGTGATAATCCTGGCTAGAGCTCCTTTTGAAGGCCTGATAGGTAAAGATGTCTGACAGGCTCCTGTAAACCTAAAGAAAATAGTGGTGTCTCTCTCTATAGTGCTGCTATCAGTGCATCATCAAGTTCCATTTTCGAATATTATATGTGATCCTGGAAAAGATTGGAATGTCACTGTGTTTGTGGTTACCCTTTACTGGTGTGACTAAGGTGTTCATTAGAAATACTTCTCCAGTGTATCTGCTGTGCTTGGTTGTCCTTCCCGACCTCTTTGTTACCCTAGCTAAAGTGACAGGCACACTTCTTTTGTGGCCTGTCTGTCTTTATATAAGTGGTGCTAAATTAATTCTAAGTTATTCTCTAGGTTGTCCACAACACATAAAAGTTAGTGGATTAACTGTTGTGGTGAAAGAGCTACCTGGTGTCTATGTGTCACAAGTTGTAAGAGTAGGGTGACACGAGTCAGAGAGTATGCAAAATGTAACCACCCAACTGTTTTTTTAAGCAGCCCTTTCATCCACCTATAAGAAGGAGCAAGTGGAAGAAAATGTTTAGGCATTATGTTAATGTTTGTGGAATACACCTCAGTGCAAAATGAAGGTATTGGTTGATGATGCATCGCATAGGTGGTGAAGGTCAGGAGGCATTGGAGACCTGCCAGAGTTAAGCGCACGGGAACAAAGAAATCCCAATGAGTATGAGGTTTGGTTACTCCAAATTAATCGACATTGCCTCCCAGGATTGAGTACTTTTGTGATCGGTATTACTTCGGTCTGAGAGAATAAGCAGAAGAGAAAACAATGAAGGATTCTAACACTAGTCTCAGAAAATGGCCTCCCACTTGTAAATTGGGTGCTTCAACTGATGAGAGGATAAAATATCAGTTGTACTCATGTTTAGAAGTGATAAGATGAGGGAGGAGTTATGGCTTAAAGATGAGTCACCCTTTGAGGAACTTTTCATGATAGCAAAAAGGTTAGAATTCTTTCCGAACTGTGCTGTGAACTGGCTGTTGAGAAAGACAAACATAATGCTCAACCTGAGAAGATGGAGGGGATTTATGTGAACTGACAGAAAAAACACAGCAGTGATGGGCAATTTGAGTTTTTGGGAGAATGATTCAGGTGTGGCAAGATTGGGCACAGAGCCAGAGCTAGAGAGTGTTCGTCTCTAAATGTGTTTTGTAATGGATGTAGAAAGAAGGGATGCTTTGTGAATTGCTGCAGAAACAAGGTGAGGAGAGGAAAAAAGAGAGTTTACAGGAGAATCTTTTCATATGCAGAGTCAATGCAATGGTCATCCAAGCAATGTGGTGAAAGTAAATGGTGTTGAATTATTTATGACTTTTGACTCCTGCTCATATTTAACTATCCTCTCAAAGAAGACATATGCACAGACCTTTGGAATTAAGGTTAAGTTGTTTGCCATGGATGTTCATCCTGGGGGTATGGTGGTCAACCCATAAAAAATATTGGGATTCTTCAATGCCGGTATGGATTTGAGCAGCAACTATCAAGTTGGTAAGTTCTATGTTTTAAAGAAGGAAGATGATTTGATATGCTGGCCACACCAGGGACCACTGTGAATTACTGTGAATCTCAACGCTATGCATCATGTGCAAATGCAGGAGGTTGACTCGCAAGTAGCAGATTTTGAGTAAGTGCATCAGCCATTGTTCACTAAAAAGTTGGGATGTCTCAAGGGCTGCAAGCATCATATAAAACCTAAGAATTGAGCTGTAATTGCAACTTCCTCAATTTACTTGAGTCAGAAATGGAGGAGGTTGAGCTCAGGAAACCTACGGTGAGATCAATCTATCAACTTGTGATCTCCCCAGCCATGGAACCCTATCTGAAGTACGTGACCAACTCTTACCATCGTTTCCTTTTAGTTAGATTCAGGTTCAACCTCATCCACCTCACACTTGGTACCTATCTGAAGTGGGGGACCCCTGAAGATACTCCACCCTGCACCTGTGATAGTTTCTCTACACAGGACACGCTCCATTTGGTGATATTTTGCGAGCACTATCTGGTGGCCCGTAAAAAAAAATTATACCCTGTTCTGAAGGAACTAAAATTCGTCCAGGTGAGGCCTGCCCTCCTACATTTACAAATGCTTGACTCTATGCAGGTTACTTATAGTGTAGCCAGTTTTTTGGTAGCGGCAGCGCGTATAAATAAAATTAGACTCACCCAAACGAATTCACTATCAAGAGGACACATAACTGAATGAGGAATGTTTGAAAATAGGGTTGGGCCTTCATATTCATGACACAGATTTTGTCTCTTTTCTCTTTGCATCAAAGATTTTAACAGTTTTAGATTGTTTGGAATTGCAATCATGTGTATATCTTATTTCTGTACAAATTTTAATGTGTATACAACGTGTATATAATGTATTTTTTGTATTGCATTGCTTTTATGGTTTTTATTAACCGAAATAAAGATGTATTAACTGACTGACTGACTGAGCTGTAATTGTGGTAGCTAAGGTCAGATGCATACCGGCCAGCATCCAGGACAGTTTTGAAGTGGAATTAAAAAAATTGATGAACATGAGCGTGAAAGAACCAGAGGGAGGCCACAGGGTGGTTGGCTCTTATAGTTGTTCATGTCTGAGTCGAGTCTAGTGGAGACATACATTTGTGTGGAGATCTAAGAACCCTCAACAGAGAGGTCCAAGTGGATAGCTTTCTCCTACCTAACATTAATGAGATTATGTCCACCTTGGCAGGGGCAACGTATTTAAGACTCTTGACCCAACGGTGCTGTATTATTAGTTGAAGTTAGATACCTGCTCTCTTGAACTCACAGCTTTCATTACAATCATGGAGCTTACAAAGCCATTTGGTCTTGAGTCCTTAGCCTAGGTATTTCAATATGTCATGGCCAGGGTATTGAAGGAGATATGTGGTGAGTAATGTTATCAAGATGATGATTTGATCTTCAGTAATATCATGAAGGTGCATGATTCTCGCATGTGTTTTATCTTAGGAAGGCTTCTGGAAGCAGGTGTGACCCTCGGGAAGAACAAGTGCAAGTGTGGTGTGAGTGAGATAAATTAATTGAGCCACTATATCTCTTGAAAGGGAGTTACAAAAAAGACTTGGTTGAGAAGATTGTTGGGTTGAAAAAAACATGCTCCAAGGAGGAGTTAATCTCTTTTTGGCATGGTTGAGCATTATGACAAGTTTTTAAAGATTTATGCAGATAAATCAGTCCAAATGAGAGTTCTTATTGGTAAGAATGTGACATTTTTGTTGAGACCTGCATGTCAAGAGGAGCTTAAAAAGTTTAAGTTTGAGTAAAAAAATACACCATGCTGTAGTGCCAAGTGAAGAGACCATGTTTGTCACTGATGCTAGTTCTAAGGGTTTAGGTACAGTTTTATTGCAGAAAATGCACAGAGTGGAGAGTTTATGTGCATGTGCCCCAGGTGTTTACATGGTTCTGAGATTAACTACCCGGGAATTGAGAAGGAGGCTTTGGCTATTACCTGGGCACTAAGACAGTTCCAAAATCTGATTTGGGGTACCACTTTTAAGAGATGTTTGATCACAATCCACTTAAAGAAGTTTTCATGAAAAAAGGTCTAGACTCCATTTTATCAAGGATAGCGAGATGGGTTATTGCCTTGTAAGGCTTCGGTGTTGAAGTGGAATACATTCCTGGTGTCAGGAATTTATCAGTGGATTGTTTGCCTCAGTTGGTTACCAGTTCAAGTAAAATGGACGTCCAAATTGAGCTTTTAGATGAGAACGTGGTTGTGTGTTAAGTCACGTTTGAGACTGTTACCGAAGATTTGTGGAAAAAAGTGAAAGGTCGTATTTTGTGGGTTGCGATAGGAGTTTGCCAGGTTCCTAAAGTAGGTTTGCTAGACAAGCCAACCCCCATGATTAAAGATGAGTTGTCTCATGACAGGCATATGCTGTTAAGGGGCTTAGAATTATTCATTCAGTAGGTTTGAGAAGTAAGTTGGTGGCAGAGGCTCATCTAGGTTACTTGGAAGTAGTCAATACCAAGGAGAGATTGCATGCCAATTTTTGATGGCCTGCTATGGACATTGAAGTAGAAAGCTCTGTCAGGGACAGTTTGAAATGTAGAAATAGTGATAAGATCTTATCTCCAGGGTAGATGAGTTGGGGAAATGTGGTGAAGTGCAATGGTGTGGATGATTAGAGAAATTGCAAGATGGATTTGCAACATAAAACAAAGGTGGATTTTGACTCAAGGAAGCAGACAGTGATGTACAGGTTGATGTGGATGCTTTGATCAAAAAAAGGCTCTGATGGGGTGTGTTCAATGGCACTAATTCACCAGAGCTCAAAGACATGTACAAATGTGGTTAAAACTAATGATGGTAGGATTTGGAACAAGAGTTGTGTGTTGATGCTCGACTGTAGCTGTCCAGAACGCAGTTGGTTGATTATCTGAGGAGCAACTTTGAAGCAGCTGTCAAAGGTTTAAGTTCTTATGCGGAGTATGTTGTGTCAGATCAGAAAACTCTTAAATTGTAAAAAAATACCTGCATATCTGTCAGTTAGTGGCTATTTTATAATACATTCACTCCTTTTGCAATGACTATGTCAACAATTATGTCTTTTTTGTAGCTAATAAGTTTCAAGATCCTTTTTTTTCGTTATCAATGTTGTTTTTAAGCTTTATTAATGAATGAGATGTGTGATGTCTCTCACTATGGTGCTGCTATCTGTGCATCTCAAAGTTTCATTCTAGAATGTTATATTGTCCTAGAAAAGTTTGGAATGTTGCTCTTTTTGAAGTTGCCCTGTACTGGTTATGGCTGAGGTTTTCAATAAACATATCTCTTCAGCTTACCTGTTGTTCTTCCCGACCTCTTTGTTACGAAAATTATAAAACAAATATGTGCCTATGCACCCATATACATACATACAACAGCTTTGGGACAGGTCACTTCTGCCACTGGTCTGTTTGAGTATAATTCACAACCTGTTACCACACATGACACAATGTGGTAATAAGTGACCCCTCTTCAGTATGGTCTTCTGAGTGACAGTATTTTGCCAAATCACCTAAAAATGGTGCATTTTAATGCCGTGGCTAATGGATCTAACTATTAGTTTTACATTTTATTTTATTATAGGTCCCCTTTAATTTATTTCCTTCTCTTTAGTTTTTATTTAGTTTGTTTGTTATTAGAGCTCTTCGCAGCTCCACAAATGGTGCTAATGGGCCACTTGCTTGCAACTCACCTGTAGTATGTTGCACCCTGCACAGCCATTGCTTCTAAACTGGGAAGCCAGTGATGGTATGTTCATTAGTTTATTATTATTTTACTTTTCCACTCTGCTCACCATGTATAGATGTTAACCATCTTGGAGAGGTAAAAGAGTAATGCACTCTGCTCAATACTATTCCAAGATGGCCACTCAGTGTGATGTTTACTTATTATCAACCTTGGAATGGTATTGTGCATGGTATATTATTATTGGTGATAGAGCGCGCAGGTCAGCCGACTATATATATTTTACCATATGCACACTTGGGCCCATAAATGCAATTCACCATATTTATTAATCGGGTAACCTACACGTTACCAGTAACCCTTGTTCATTCCTATTTATTTCCAATGTACCTGACTTACCAATCCTTGTCACAGGTACCTATGGTCACAATGGATCAGGCAGCTAGCTGCAAAAGATAAGCAGACACCAAAATACAATAACATTTATAATATTTGTATTCCTTATAATAACCACAGACTCAGGAAGTTTTGAAACCCTTTATCTAATTCCCATCACTATCAGAAAGCATCAGGTTTACAGCAAGCAAACTTTCAATAACCAAAATCATGAAAATTGTGTAACCATGTAGAAAATAGATTATGCCAACCATTTAGAACTCTAAAGGGAAGGTAAAAACAGGGAACATACTACTATGAAATTTTCAGAAATTAGACTTGGTATGGTGTGTCTAAAGGACGTGGGAAATAAGGAACATGCTAGAATATCACAGTTTAAGTACCCCTAGAAGATGGGTAAGGCAAAAGATTTTAAGAAATCTGATGATACCATGTAGCTATAGGGAAGGTAAGAAGAGTGGAACACGCTAATAATTTCCGAGCAATCACTATAATCCGGCTAAAAGGAGGGTAAAGAAAAGGAACGACTATAACGGGGTGTTCACCATTTACTTAAAGGAGGGGAAGAAAATGTAACATGCTAATAAAACAGCTAAAGTGTAAAATGTATTAACGGTCAGTACAGGGAGGGTAAGAAAAGGAACAATGTGCAGATAAGATTTTAGCAGTTTCAGAAAGCGAGAAAAGGATGTAAGTGTATTTCCCGCACAGATATATATTTACCTAGAACGGTGTGGAGATCAACCCTGGCCACGGGTCAGTTAAGAACAGTAGGAACCCCAAGGAATGCAGTCGCCAGTAGGCCAGCAGGTGCAGAGTGGAAACCCAGGACAGGAAAACCAGATTAGGATCAGGACAGGACCACCAAGGTAAGACCAGCACCCGCAGTTCAGTTGCAACGCCTGCGGTACACCCTCTCTTCAGCTATCAGTCAGAACCCCGATTGGGTTATCGAATTCCCCAGCAAGGTGCTTCGCCAGCACTTAAGGTTCTCAAAACCCCAATTGGGTCTGTAAGTCGGTCGGACAGGGTGCTCCGCAGCACCTCTGTTTCTTGATCAGCTATTGAGCGCGTAGGGTCAGTGACAGGTCAGCTATTCGGACAAGTCGGACAATTTCTCTAGCTAACCTAGGCTAGTTATACTGTTTTCGGGTCAGTGTACCACCCCCCAAATGTTGCAAGTGTAAGGATCCCCAATTTCGATTGGACAATTGAAAGGACAGGTCATCACACTACCTAGGATTTGTCTTTCTCTAGCCCATAATTTACATTTTCTGGGCACGCCTTCCGAAATTCAGGTTCTCATGACGATTTAAATGTGTGAAACAATGGACAGTCTATTAATTTATACATTGTAGTTTTTATCATCTTCTTAGTAGGGTCAGACGAATGGTACCCAGGCACATCTTGGCTAGTGCTTCCATCTGGCTTGGTTTCAAGAACACCGAGCTCATCCCCTTGCGGAAGGCTGTCATGCGCAGAAGGGATTTTCAACATGGAGTATTCCCGTCCCTCATGCCCACGGATTTACGATACATGAAAAGTAAATAGAAACAGCTTTAGAACACAGAATAAATGAATTCACTGTATACCAGGAATCCCTACATTACTCCCATTATTTCATAATAATTATAGCATTGGTAATAATGCAGTACGAACAGCATAGCCAAAGCATCGCTGCAAGCTTCAGGCATGTGAGAACACAAATCAGCCATCTTACGTCTACTGCGCAAGTGCAAAAGGTTTCCCACCAGAACTGCGAGTACGTCACATCACATGGTTATGACCGACGCATGCGCAGAAGAAATTCCCGCGTAGAAGCAGCCATTTTGGTAGTAAGCGTATTAGGTTTAGTAAACACATAGGCAAGCTTCTCTGGGACACCCAAAATGTCAGAATAAGGGCAGATTTAGTAAAACACACAGGTTGATTAACACTATTAGGGTTATTTGTGGTTCATGAGTACAAGCAAGGCGCTATACGTGCGAATCCTTGCTCCATCATTGGAACCCACTAAAATGACCAACACATTGTCTCTAAATGTGGCAGCCATTTTGGAACTTTGAAACAATGATCACGGTTTACAATACTATTGCAAGCCAACCACATAATGCTATGTTTAATTTTATTTTCTACTGTCAGCAATTGCCCACCAAAGTTAAGAAGCACATGTTTTTTCCCCTGCTTTATTCTTTTAATTTATCTTACATGTGCTTGTTGAGTTTGTGCACATGCTTTATCATAGATGGGTAAATGAGTCAATGCCGTGAAGAATTGATACTTGAGTGCAAGTATGATTGACCGAGTGTAAGTATGATGACATACCGAGGGGCTAAACTCACCAGTGACCACTACTTAATTTGAGCCAGTGGTTTCCGATGCACCGCACCGCACTTACTTGGCAACACCGGCACTTGTGACAGTCTGCCACAAGGTAATTATTAATTCAATATGGATTAACAATGAGTATTACCTGCTGCCCAGCCATTCTTATAGCTTTGGAGGCCTAAAATAGTCTGAATTGTCACACTTGTATGCGTGTAATAGTTAGTAGTTGTGTTGTTACTATCATTGGCAGCATGGCAGGGGCAATGTGTGGTGCAAGCTGCAGTGGCTTCCTCACGAGAGCCCTGGCACTTATTTTTATTACAAATTAAACACTGCCTGAGACTGAAGAGGCAAATTCAGTTACGAGCAAGACCTCCTGCTAACACCAATGCTTTTTTCTTTTTGTTTACAACCTTTAGTATTTGTCCAACTTGTCCTTAGAAAATTCAGTCTTCTAGAAACTCAATTTAGATTTAGTTTCCTGTGTTAAATAATTGGGGTATCTAGAAACCCCTTTAGTACTGTCCATCAGGGTTATCAATGGGGCATCAGTCATGGGTCACAAAATAATGTTCTTTTTCCTGCTTCACTACAGCATCATTACTAAATGATGCAGCCCCAGATAAGGGAGAGTTGCACCCCCATTCAAGGAAGAGTTGGGCAAATGTCCGACCTTTTTTAGCAGTCGCAAATGGAGAATTGAAAAACGGGGTTGGGTCAAATGTGCACTATCCTTAATTAAGTATCAAACCGGTGACATGCTAATCACAACATTTCATAACAAAAAATGAAATTTAGACATATGTATATCCTTCAGATTTTCTTTCGTGAGATAGAAGAGGCAAATCAATGTTCTTTATATATCCGATCATCCGTTTATTCAAACAGTTTGTCATCAATGGAAACAGCCAAATTGTCATCAATGGAAACAGCTGACACGTGTTTCGTAGGTACAAATGAGTACTATAACTTCCTCAAGGCTGAGCAAACAGGTTAAGATGTGATGAGATGATAATGAAGAAGATGAATGAAGAGCGTTATGGTCCTATAAGACCTTGAACAAACGTTGGACTCGAATGGCCGTAAAGTTGCAAGATTGGCAAACTCTATCAGTCAGTGTTAGGCCTAATGTAAAGCAGCAAGGAGTCCACTGAAAGAAATTGCAAATGTGGTACTGAAGAAATATGTTACAAAATGAACATGATTTTGCTTGTTAAAGCAAATAAGGTCCCGTTATTATGCGGTTGTCACTCTATGACTCAGAACTGTGGTGATTACTTGAGCGCCATGGATACTCTTTAAATTTACTTTCTTCATTTTTGGATGCGCGTCTGGTTCCACTCTTTCCAGTGTACATCTTTTATAGTTCGTGTTTTTTACCATACACCTTTATTTTGCTTTAACAAGCGAAATCATGTTCATTTTGTAACATATTTCTTCAGTACCACATTTGCAATTTCTCTCGGTGGACTCCTTGCTGCTTTACATTAGGCCTGACACTCACTGATAGAGTTTGCCAATCTAGTGTTCCCAATATAACCATAACTTGTGCAACTAGTAGTTTTTCTAGTATCGCCATTATTTTTAAAACCGATATTGCCTCAACTATTAGTTGTATAACTACTAGTACTACTGGTAACCTGGCTGTTACTAATACAACCCCTAGTGCTCCTACTATTTTCATCAGCAGTAAAATGCGTGATATTATCAGTAGTAGTACACAAGTGTCATGTATATTCAGAGAAATGCAGAACTGATCATGTGTCGGTAAATAAACCATAACTAAACACTTAGAAGATGTATTTTAGGATTTGTACTCAAATCTCAGGTGGCACGCAGATCTGTGGCATGAAGCATAGACTCAGTGGCGTAATGAAACTTGAGGGGGCACCCTTCAAAGTACATGCAGGGGGGGACTCCCATGCTACCGACCCAGTCCGGAGCTCTCAGGCCAGGGACCTGCCAGTGCCAGAGGGCTCCCACAGAGCTCGGGCCCCCCTGCACTGCGGAGGGTGCTCGGGCTTGTGTCACGCCACTGGTTACACTGAATCTAGCTAAATCAGTGTTCCCAAATGTAATTCACTGTAAAAGGATGCATGACTGGCCACTGCATAATTTAGCGTACAGAATTGCACGGGGAGCAGAAGGCGGTCGACCTCCCATATCCTATGTAGCATCCTAAGTTCCTGCTTCCTGCATTATATTTTTCCTGTGTTCTTAGGTCTTCCTCTCTTGCTGTAAAGGTTCTGATGATCTGTATTTCCAGATCGGGAAGCAAATGCTTTTCTTATCTGAGCATTCTCCCTGGTTCACCTCCGAATCGATCTTCAACTCATGTTCAACCATCTGGCCTTCCAGAAGAACCTCAAAACCTTTCTTTTTGCCCCCCACAATGCAGTTAACACTTGGTGGGAACTTCTTGTTTAGCACCAGGATGCCCTCGGTGAGCTGTGCACTCTAGTAATACCCGACTCACTCAATGTCTTCTCTCTTCTTCTTAGGTGGCAAAGTATGAAGCCGGTTTCGTGGTTTGTGCTGTTATTGCTGGCCTTTACCTCATCCTGATGGTCCTGACAGGGCTGATCTTCTTCATCGGCCGCTGGCGTGGGAGGTGGAGAGGGCTCATCGAAAACTTCAACAAGAACCTGGTCTACAGGCGCAACACCCTTATCTTGGCGCTTCTTCTGACTACGCTCCTCATGCTGTAAGTACGGAGAGGGATTGCAAGCATAGGGTGGTATGTTCAATGGATGCTGAGAGAGGTGCAAACTTTGAAGTTGATATGGAGGTTTTGTGAAGTAAAGGGCATATGGGTGAACTGTACTGGAAGAAGAAGGATGGAGACAGCCACAGGTTTATGCTAGAATAATTGTGAAGTTTCTGTAGGTGAGAGAAGGGTGATGGGGCTTTTGAGGACCCAGGAAGGAAGGTCCAGACACAGCGGCAAATGTTCAAAAACTCTTTGAAACACACCATTTTGGAAGTACAGAAATGCTTCCCGCTCTAGAGATGAAACATTCTGCACATTTAGACACTGGTGACCTTTCAGTCCTCATGTCGTTGAATCCAGGCATTGCCTTGCTGAGCACCATAATTGTCTACTCCAATTCTCCAGCCAAGGGATTGGACCTGCCACTTTGGAACTGAGATACCACTTTGTCACCATATTTAAAACTGTCAAAAAACGAATGTTTTGGTACCATGACAATAAGGCAAAACTCACAAAATCATAATCTATAGTGAAAATGCTCCGTGTTTTATCTACCTGTTTGTATGATGGCTCTATTACACTTGTGCAAGTGGAACAGTTAATTGCAAACTGCACTTCAATCTATATGCTTACCTTTATGAACTAAAGTCACAACTCATGCAGCCATTCGTGCTCTGGTCTAAAGCCCCTCTCCAGCTCAGTGGTTATCCCCTCTTCACCTTGCTCTCTTCTTCAAGATTGCCAACAAATTATCTTTGTATTTGCTGAGGTTGTTTGTACTTCTCTTTTTCATAGTCTTCCCTTTTCTTGGTTTATTAGGGCTATTATTGTTTGATTTTCTTTCAACATCGAGTGTTGCTTATCTTCAATTGCTTGAAAAATTATCTGTACCCCTAGCTTTCTATTTCCAATCATGTGTGTGATGGCCTGATTTTTGGTTCTGTGACTTCTCTATTTACACATTTTTCCTGATTCCGCTATTTCATCTTATGGGTGGTCCTTCATTTATATGCAAACTATTCACCAATGTCCCTCCCTTCCCATTCTAAACTTCACGTTCACCTCTCACTCATGTTTGTTTTTCTGCTTCCTTGTTGTTGAGAGGGAGCTGAAGCAAATCATTGTCTTTGCTTAATTCCCTCCAACGAAGGGATATTTGTCTCATCCAGCCCCATGTGCTTGCCCAGGTCCAGCCAGCATTAATCCAGTCCTCCAATAAGTAATATTCGTCTGCCTTCTGCTCGAAATCTCAGCTTTGATTTTCTCATTAGCTTTACTTTGAAACAATTATTACAATTACAATTAACTAGTTGTTAATTCCATTCACCACTTAGAATGTGTGGCGATACTGTGACAATTATAGAGAAGTGAGTCAAATGCTTCTCTACATCTTCCCCTACTGCAAACCCCACAAGCATGATAACCTTCAACCCATGGAAAAGTATGTCAAGATGCTACTTATTATATTTATGCTTCCCTTTTTCTGGTTCAAATACCCACCCAATCTAAAGAGGATCATCCCACAGATGGTACATCATAAATGCAGAAACTGGCAGCACACTATACCCAACCAGAGGTGTGGTACCAAAATTCTGAGTATTAAATATCAACCTAAACATATTTTGACTTCAAAATATCACCTTACACTATATCATTAAGGTAACTATATAAGTATATTGGGGTTAGAATAGTAAATTCATAATTCCCTGTATAAGCTTACTTTGATGTTGTTGCGGCAGTCGATATTTTGGAGTCTATATATGTGCAGGTTTATATTTCTGTAGTGGATATTTTGACATACACCCCAACCAAAAACCTTCCCTCCGTGGCCACTTACTTGATTAGTCCACAGTTTTTCAAGAGACTGGAATACTAAGGGAGAGCCCTGGGAGTACAAGGCCTCAGACGGGACCATGAAACACTCTGAGCCCTAACTTGTAATCTGAACCCGATCACAAGCGGTTCAGGACACGGTCGGACTGGGAACACAAAGCAGCCATGGCAATTTTGTAGGACCAGCACAAAAGTCAAGCACTGCTGCTTTTGTTCCTGTGGGATGATATCGCAACACTACTGCAAAACTGACCCCTAGCTACAAACTGGCCCCCACTGCTGCAAAACCAGCCCACACCCTTCCAGCCTCCGGGGAAAACGCCCGATGCCGATTGCGGCCAGTCTAGCCCTGATTCAGGAATCCTGTGAAAAGTGAGCAATTATGACGCGCCTTCATAAAGGGGTCACAACTAAAGAACACCACACACATTTAGTCACCTGAGTGATTGGGCTCTAGGAGCCAGACAAGCAATCTCAAACCCAGCTTTTAACAAAATCGCACGGTTTGCAACTGCAAGAGGCTTTCTCCTAATCTCCAAAAGCTCTTTTATGAGTCGGAAAATTCTTTCTAACTTGTAACAAGGCATTTTTTATCTGTTATCCAAATAAGATGGGGTGTGAGCGAGGCATGCCCATCTGTAAGTGATTTGGAAAGAGATTAATCAATTTTTTGTGGCCAGAATTGTGGTCCAAACCATTGAGGATGTATCAGCCTCTGAGTTGGGTTGGTGGGTTGCGCTTCCCTTTCCCTTTGTGTATCATGTCTGCGAATTTGGGAGGAACAGGCAGTGGCCCAGAAGACTACTGTGTGTTCACCCCAATATTTTCCCAAATGAGAAAAAAAATACTGAAATCGGGACCTGTACCTTTAATGGACATGGGCTTCCTTTAAAAAAAAATCACGTTTTGCGGGGCAAATATAGGGACAGGGGTCTGCTGCCCCTTGTATGCCTTAATTCCTGAATTTGCAGCCAATCACAAGGGGTCAAAAATTGTGACGTGACAAATGAATATGCTTTAGGCAAGTCGTTTTGTGAGTTACTGCACATGGAGAATTTGCAATGTGGCCTGTTAGAAAATAGCTTACATCGCAAATTGCATTCCCATTCACAAATTAGTTGATGACCAAATTGCCCCATAATGTTTTCAAATTTGGGACTGCTACATCTGGCCCTAGGTTCTCTTTTTCTTTCATTCACTCATCACTCCTCTGAAGAAAATGAAAATGACAAATAACACTTTGCAAAATATCAATTTATGGCTGAGCCATCGCTTCAGGGACTCCAACTCATCATTGCTGCAGCTCACACCAAAAAAAGCTCCACACATGGAAAACACGTTGCTTATCCTTTGCATAAGTAAACTCATCACCTTTAAGTTGGGGAAGGCTGTATGCTGGAGTCACACTGGTAAGCACAACTGTCACAGAATGTGTTGGGTTGTGCTGTATATTTTGCCTTTTCTTGATGCATAATTTGGCCCTCTGCTGCCACATAATCCGCATGGCCCTGCCCATTGTTTGGCTATTTGCTGTACCAATGACTAATCCCTGGTACAAAATACAACAATGAAAGTACGATATCATATGGGCAACCTGCTGCATAATGGACAGCCCGACATAGTGAAGCACAAGCTGATCCACAAGCAACCTAAAGTGTAAAAAAGTGTAGATCAAGCAGGGAGTGCACTGTGAATATCGATTCACAATATCGTTGGGACAGAATATCAAGATAAAATATCAAAAACAAATATCGACAGGCAATTAAACCTAGCTTTCTTTATACCTAACTGCACCTATATGTACATATGTGGTACATATGTCTTCAAGGTACGTAGATATGGTGTTAGGAATAGTTAATCTATACTTCCCTATATGCACTTACTTCTCAATATTTTGTACCTCGATATTCTTGTACCACAATACTATTGGTGCTGATTTGCAGGAGTACAACCATCAAACCTTAACCCCTTGCCTGTGGAGCTAATTTCCCCGCTGTGCTGGGGGGCGGAGGGGCGCGCACAGCGCCCCGGTGCGCGTGACGAGCTCAGCTCGTCATGAGCCACGGTGGCCATGTGCTCATGACGAGCTGAGCTCGTCACGGCCACATCCATTTCTTCAGAACGTTCAGCACAGCAGAGGAATTAGCCCCGCATGCGAGCGTTATGACCGTAATGACAAGCTCAGCTTGTCATGAGGACACGGCCACCGTGGCTCATGACGAGCTGAGCTCGTCATGAGCATGGGAGGGGATAAAATCCACTCCTGTTCCTTGTTTCAACTTCCTCACTCTGCTCACATCTCTTGCTAGCTCGTTTCAAGAATCTGTTTATCCCCCTGGTTTTTTTTTTGTTTAAGAAATTTTTATTGAGTTTTAGCAAAAAAATACAAAGAAAGCCATATGATAATGTAAACGATAATAAGTTAAGACAAAAGGCACAAGAGATAATAAAAAAAATTCAGAAACATCAATGAGGATAAAGAAATAAAAGGAAAGAGAAGAAGAAGAGAGAAGAGAGGAAAAAGGGAAAAGACAGAAAAGGAAGGAGGAGGGAGAAAGTTGGGAATATGCAAGAAGGAGAACAAGATATGAACTCATATGGAATGGGTAGAAGAGAGGTAAGAGACAAAGGGGAGCCAAAGAAGATCGGATTTAATTTTCAGAGGGACAGAAGAAGAAGAAGCAACAGAAATCCTATGTTCATCACATATGAAATTCCACCAAGTTACAATAGAAATTTTAGAATTATCTTTCCAGCAAGATAGAATAACTTTAAATGCAATAGCAATGAACAAGTCAAGTAATCGAGCATTAGATGAGGTCATATCTATATCATCTGATAAAGAACCTAAAAATACATTTGGTAACGAGAATGGTGTAAAACAGGTAAACATACGCATGCATATATCCCAGATAGAGTTCCAAAATGAGAAGACAGAAGGGCATTCAAACAGTTGATGCTTAAGTGTACCTGATACGGAAGAACATGACCAGCATACAGAGGGTGAGGCAGGAGAAAACTTGGAAATACTTACAGGCGTAAGAACAACTCTATGATAAATGAAAAAAAGGGATTGAG
This sequence comes from Lissotriton helveticus, assembly GCF_964261635.1. NCBI lineage: Eukaryota > Metazoa > Chordata > Amphibia > Caudata > Salamandridae > Lissotriton > Lissotriton helveticus. The sequence continues at coordinate 836,188,230 of NC_136072.1, read as the reverse complement.
TAATGCGTGCAGCAATAGATACCTTAAATAATTTGGACCATAAGCAATCCCAAACATCAACTGGTAATAAAATATTCAAATCAGCTTCCCAGGCAGTCTCAACAAAGGATTTAGGACGATCAGAAACATTAGAAACCAGTAATCTATATACATGGGCAGCTTTTGGTTGTTGTAGAGAGAACAAAGGGTAGAGTGGGGATATAGAGGAAAAGGAGGGTAAAACATCGTGCGGAGAAAGGAGCGTTAAGTGAGAACGAATAGCATCAGCGATGATGGTATACTCCTGAAAACACGAAATAGGCAGTTGATACATATTTTGCATCTCTTAGAAAGAGAGAATAGAATTGTTGAAAAGGAATTGATGTACAAAAAAGATTCCCTTTTCTTTCCAGTATTTGTAATAGAAAGACTTGCCCTTGTATTTGAGGAACCTATTATACCACACAGTGGACGATAAAAAACATTGGAGGGGAGAGAGGTCTTTGGTAAAAATGTCAAGCAGCAGTGACCTAGAGTGTTTCAGAACAGGGTGTTTAGCCAAAAAGGAACAGATGGACATGAAGACAGCATGTTGAAACGAAAAGTCTTTCAACAAGGAGCGTTCAAACACCACCCATCGAGGTACAGGTGAAGTCAAAAAATCATATGCTAAAGTAAAGGATTGTTTTATAACAAAGGCAGAGTGATATAATTTAAAGTTGGGGCACCGTACACCACCTTCATTTTTAGGACGAATGAGTGTTTGTAAAGCAATGCGGGAGTGTTTAGCATTCCACAAAAACTTGGTACATGTAGAATTCAAGCGAGCAAAAAATGAGCAAGGAATTTTTACGGGGAGCATAGATACAGTATAAAGAATATGAGGTGTAATCATCATTTTAATTGTATCAAGTCTACCCCACCAGGACAAAAATAAGGGAGACCAACTTTGGAGGAGGGATTGGAGTTTATTGACAAGGGAATCAAAGGTGAACTTAATGGTGTCAGCGAGAGAAGAGGAAAACCAAATGCCAAGGTATTTTATTTTGAAAGGGCACCAGGCAAAGTCAGTTGATTGGAACATGTACTGGTAACAAATGGAATTTAAAGGAAGGACTTCTGTTTTAGAGAGATTAAGTTTGTAACCAGAGATGGAAGAGTATAAACGAACTTCGTCCATAAAGTGTGGTAAAGATGAGACTGGGTCAGCCATATAAACAAGGATATCATCTGCATACGCCGATAGTTTTGTTTCAATAGATGCGAATTTGAAACCACGGATATTGGGGTTAGTGCGGATATGTTCCAAAAAAGGTTCAAGACAAAGGATAAACAATAATGGAGAAAGAGGAGATCCCTGTCTCGTGCCTTTATTCAAGGAGAAAAATCTAGAAAAATGATTGTTGACAAAAATACTAGCACGAGGGGAGGAATAAAGGAGTTTAACTAAGGAAATAAAAAAGGGACCAAAACCAAACCATTGCAGAGACCGAAACATAAATTGCCAATTGATCCTATCAAAGGCTTTCTCTGCATCCAAGGACAGAGCTGCAAGAGGAGATTTAAACGATTTACCGTGGGAAATAATATTAGCGAACATACAGGGTTATCAGAGGCCAACCTACCTTTTACAAAGCCAACCTGATCAGTTTTAATCAAAAGGGGGATGAGGGTATCTAGGCGAGAAGCAAGAATTTTAGCAAATATTTTACAATCATAATTAATCAGGGAAATAGGGCGGAAATTTTTACATTGGGAGTGATCTTTGTCTGGTTTGGGAATTATAATAATGAGGGCCTCCAGGAAGGATCCAGAGGCTTTAGCAGAAGAAATAAATGAATCAAAAAGTTGATGTAATTGGGGCACAAATATGGTATGAAATGCAGAATAAAATTCAATAGGTAATCCATCAGGACCAGGGGCTTTAGATTTTTTGAGGGAAGAGATGGCCTGTAGAATTTCTTGGAGAGAAATATCTTTTTCTAGTTGGGCAAATTCATCAGGGAGGGAAGGTGGAGAAGGGAGACCCTCAAAAAAAGACGTTAGGTTAGAATCAGAGGGGTGAGTGTCATCAGTATAAAGATTGTGATGATAATTATGAAAAACTTCTGCAATGTCCTCATCCGAGGAAGCCAACTTATTAGTTTGATCATTAAGAATAGGACCAATCGTTTTACGTTCAGATTTGATTTTGAGATAGTTTGCCAGCATTTTACCCGCCTTGTTTTGGCCCCGATGGTATTTTGATTGAATTTTCAAGAGGGTGTTACAGGCTTCAACAGTAGCAATCTTATTTAAGTCAGACTTAGCTTTGATTAGGTTCTGAAGATCATCCTTGGATTTTGAGGAAACATATGCGTGTTCAAGAGATTTAATAGACTTGAGTTGGTCATCATATTTAAGTCTATTAAGTTTCTTTTTTCTTGCGACGTATGAAATAGTAAAGGCTCGGAAAGCTGCTTTGAAAGCGTCCCAATTATTGGGGATAGAGGTGGCAGAGGGGTCATTAAGGAGAAAAAACTCATTAATATAAACCGTAGCTTCCTTAACAAAAGCAGCGTCAGACAATAGAAATGTATTGAATTTCCAACGACTGAATTTGGAGGAAGTTAAGGTAAGATCAATGGATGCATGGACAGGGGCATGGTCAGATAGGAAAATAGAGCCAATATAAGACTTTTGGAGTGAGGGGAGGAGTGATTTATTAACCATAATATAGTCTATCCTTGAACGGGTATGATGAACATTGGAAAAAAAGGTATATTCAAGGGTGTCAGGATTACATGTTTTCCATACATCATAAAGAGGACGCGAGGTAATGGCAGATTGGAAACTTTTATGAGTTTTATCAGGTTGAAATTTGTGAGAAGAAAGCCTGTCTGCAAATGGGTCTAACCATTGATTAAAGTCACCAGCAATTACAATATTTGGGCAGTCCATAGTAGATATAAGGATTTTGATATCGTTCCAAAATTTGGGATCTGGCCGAACTGGACCATAAATGTTCAATAGGATTAAAGTTTTATGTTGGATCACAACCTTTGCCATTACCCAGCATCCTTCGTCATCATTTTGAGAAGATAAAATTTGGACTGGCAGCCCCTTATGGAACAAAATCGCAACACCCCCTTTCTTGTTAACCGCAGGAGAAAACACCACTTGACCCACCCAATAACGTTTTAACTTAGAAGATTCAACATCCGTACAATGAGTCTCTTGGAGAAAGACTACTTGAGAATTAATTTTAGATAGATGAGACAATACCTTCTGACGCTTGACAGGATGACCCAGATCTCGAACATTCCACGTCACAAAATTACACATGATGTAAGGTAAGGATGGGGCAGTAAACGGGGGGTAGATACACTGCAGGAGAAACATCTACAAGAGGGGACAAAGCAAAGAAACATGTTACACCAGAATAAAATACCTAATAGATATAATGTATGAAAATACAATAAGACCAAACTCACTGTGCGAGACAACAAGAACCAAAGAGGCCACAGGATAAAGCACTGAGACTGTCCAGGGAGAAAGACGAAGGAGAGAGCCCGGAACGAAGGAAGATAATAGAAAAAGAGAGAGAAAGAAAGGAAGGAAAGAAAAAAGAAAAGAACAACAAGAGGAAGACAAGAAGACAGATCAAGGCAGAAAAGCCAGGTTTGAGAGGAAGAGAAGAGCCAAGACATCAGGGACAAGGAAAATGCCAGAGAGGGCACGGGTCCCAATGAGCAACAGAAGAGCGAGAACGAGCAAGGGAAAGGGTGAAACAAGTAAATAGCCACAACGGTGACAGAACAACCAGGTGACCACACATAAACAGGCCTACAGAAGAGGAATCAAGCAAGAGAGAGGAGGATACATGAGCTGAATCATGACAGAATCAAAGCAAACAGTAATCACAACAGAGTCATGACTACGAGAGAAAATCAAACATTAGTGTCCATCTCAGATGAGGAAACTGTTTGTAGATAAGCACGGAGTTTCTCAGGATCATCGAAGTAACGAGAATGACCATTGTGCATGATCTTACATAGGCAGGGATGCAGAATACCATACTTGATATTTAACTGTCGCATTTGAGGACGAAGATTCAAAAATTCTTTCCGTCGGGCATTAGTTGCGTTGGATAGATCTTGTGACACAAAAATATTATGACCAGACCAGACAAGGCGACGCTTAAGTTTGGCAGCTTTGAGCACAGTCATTAGTTCAGTAAATTCGAGAAATAATACAATGATGCCACGAGGCTTAGAAGCATGTTGAGTGAGGCGCCCTAGGCGGTGAGCTCGTTGGATATTAAGAGGATGGGACGCAGGTTGAAGGTCCAGAAGCTCAGGTTGTTGCGTCGATTACGATTTTCAAGGTCCTCAGTGTGTAGCTTAAGCAAGTGAATCTCTTTTTCCAGTTGGGGAATTTTAAAAGAAGCATCTTGTATATCACTGACTCGCTCTTCAAGGTTTAGGACTTTACCTTCCATAATGACCCATCTCTCCTCAATCTGCTTGAGTTTCTCATTAGTGGCAGACATAAAAGGCTGTAGACCCCTCACCTCCTCCAGTATGGAATCCAAAATGGGGTTTGGAGAGGTGTGAATAGGAGAGGGGGGGTCATTTTTGGGTCTCTTTGGTTTTGTGCCAGTGAGGGTTGATTTAACAGTACTTGCGTCGTGAGACATTGCAGCTACTAGATGACGCGGCAGGATGGCAGAATTGTGGGACTACTGGAGAGAATGCCGAGGAAATCCCAAATGACACGAAGAGAGATTCGTGGAAGCACAAAGTTGAAGGTCACACAGCTTACGAAGAAGAGAGAAATGACAGCTGCAGCACACACCTTGGTCTAATGCCCGGAATCCACATTAGGCTGTAATATACCAACTCCAGACGGAAAAAAAAGCTATTAAATTAGCGGATTTGTCAAGGAGGTAGGTAAAAAACATATGAAAGACAACAAGGTGGAAAGCAATCTGAAACGTAAGGCAAGCATTGTCACAAAGTGCGCAGATAATCGCGCGTTTCCCTCATAGCATTTAAAATGGCCGCCATAACCCCAAAGAGGAATACACTGAGGGGAAAAGTCAGTGAAAACGCTGTCAAAAGAACAATTCCTGTGCCATACCTTTGGAGGAAGAATAAAGCAAAAGTCAGCACTTTACTGGCATGCTGAAGTAAGCTGCGCCGATATCCATGTGAGGCTGACAAGCTGGTGAATGGTCGCGGGCTCAGTGGCACAAAATGGCGGCCGCCCGCTACCCGTGAATGAAGAAAATCTCCAAAGTGCATTAGAAGCGAAAAACGGCATTAAAATCGCCGAAATCGCGAGGAAATGAAGCAGCGTACATTCCGCCGCGGCAAACTTGCAAAATCAGGTGGCCATCGGCGGTGAAGAGGTGGAAAAGTCGAGTAGATGCCCGTAGCTCGACGGAGCTCACGGGAGAGCCGTCGTCACTCAACGGCGCGTAAGCCACGCCCCATCCCTCTGTTTTAACTATATTCTATTAGCGTTGTATTGAAATATTTTCACCCGCTTGCTTCGTTCAAAATATCCAAAATAACTTCTTTCCCATTTATTCTGTTGTTTTCTTTTGGTCCCGCTCTTTATTGACCTTGATCCCTCCCTGTAAGTAACTAAGTAAGTAATCGTTTATTTGCATAGTTAATTAAAACCATTGCAATACAGCTCTAAATTTCACGTCTACATGTAAAAAACAATATATCACTACAACCTTTAAATTCCATCTATATACACGAACAATGATCCCTCTCCGCAGTCAAACACAATTTTATAACGTTCTTTTAAACTGTGCAGTCTGTAGCTAAAGATATTTTGCCTAGTTTCTCCCTTATACAGTTTCTTGTGTATGTAGCTATTGTGGATAGTCTTTGGGCCGAACCCAAGAAGAAAGGTGTAAATTATTACCAACTTAAAGTACACCCATGAATGTATGCAGTGCTTAATTTGTTAAAAAAATGTGTGCAGGTACCCACAGTTGTTCTTAGGGAGCCCACCACCAGTACCAGTGGATGCTGGGTTTGCGGATACAAAGCATGCCTAGTCTTGATTTGACTACATGCCTCTTTCTTCCACCACCCTATACTTCATATTTCCCTTAATCTCTGTCCTGGTTTCTCCCTTTGCTACTGTTTTCCTATCTTTCTTTCCCTCCTCCCATCTCCTTTTGCTGCCTTACTCTCTCTTGTTTAGGGTTGAAGAGCCTTATTTTGAGTATGGCAGACAGGGCACACCATCACAAACATAGTGACAGAGTACCATGCCCTCCAAACCCTAGGTCTGCTCGCTCTATTTTGAGTCAGCGGATTGCCAGTATTCCATAGCCCTGCTTTCTCCACATTCAGAAAACTAACTTCAATGGCTAGATACAGTTGGGGCAATTTGAGTAATAGTATCAGACCGCCCACCCTATTAATAGTGTGATGTCCTTTTTTTTCTATTTGTCGTCACAAATAGAAAAACCAAACAATGACCCTCAAAACTGGAAGAAAACTCCAAAGGAGTGGGAGCCATTAGATTTTGGTTTTTCAGAAACAAACTTGCTCAAAACTTTCTGTGTGACTGCCTAAAAACAGACAGCCGTGCACCAAACTTTCAGGACCCCCGCCGGAGCTGTCGTGGCAGTGCCTCCTGTGAGGGCATAGAAATCACCGTAGGGCTAGCAGTGATTCCTTAATTTGGTGCCAGGGTCTAAATCAGGTTCAATATCTGATAATCAAAAGTAAGCCTGGGTCACCAAAAACGAGTGCAGGTGCCCATCACCTGCATTTTCCAGCACAAATTAAGTACAGCATGCACACCCATTTGGTGTTTTTCTCAAAACCTCCTGACGTAAGAATATAAAAGTCATGCATGTCCTAAAGTGTGCATGCAGTTACAAAAAAGCTTATGTACACCAGTTTTCCTAACCTAAGTGTTTATTGCATTGCATACAGTACCTAGGGCCAAGGTTAGGACATTTCAGGAATTTCACAGTCACCTTATATTTCTGTTTTTTTTAACCTACTGCTTGAGCACTGTCTTTCACAACCTGTGAACACTGGATTCGCACAGATTGATGGATATTTATTAATCAACTTTAAGACTAGCAGCACCAAATGGATGGCAACAGATACTCCTTCAAATTCAGGAGGAAGTGATGAATCAGGGTATGAATCCACTGAAATAGTAAAAAATCCACTCTCCGTCTGATGATTTCTCATTACCATCTAAAATCTAAATCAGTCACTGAGTGTGTTTTCACTCTATTTTGACAGACGTTCTTTGAGCGTGCCTTTAATACACCCCGGTCCAGTCCAACTTTGTGAAATAAGTTGAAAAACAAGTGTACATGAATTTATGCTATGCACTTTTGTACCACATGTATTTACACGAGTATCGCGTTCTGTGAATTAGGCATACAAACATATGCATAAGTTAGGAATACTTCGAAGTCAACCCTACACTTGGAAAAAACTTGGTGAATTGGGTCACCAATTGAGCTCACCCTCCAGAAGGAACTGACATTTTGCTGCCTTGTACATTCACACTTCACAGAGGCAGCTGCAAAATTGCTGCTGCTAGCAGGAGGAATCCAATTTCCTATGTCCACACCCGTTGGAAGAAATCTGGACTGTTGCCTGACCTTACCTTGGACAGGTCCTGCATACAAATTCAACCGCAAAACCTTAACAATTAGGCATTCTGTGGGTCCTGCTGTATTTGCACTAGCGTAAGAAACCAGCACACTGTACTTTACTTTGGAATGAATCGCATCACATTATATTTTAGATCACATTAACCAATACAAAATGTTTACAAATGATTGCATAGGAATCTAAAAAAAAAATCACTATTAAAACATGCTTTACTGCATTGCATAAAAGTACCATTGATCCCTTGAGGGGGAAACGTCCATCCCTTACCTCTATTCTATCTAAATGATGAATATGAGAGAGGGTCCCTAATCTTCCATCAAGCATCCCTTTGGGGGACGGTTGTGAGTCACCATCTCAACCTAGCTATCCTAGCCCAGGGTTAAACCCCCTAGATCTCATAGGTCGAAGTTAAGGGTACACTGTGGACCCTTAGCTAGATCCCCTGCCATCCAGTTCATCAGATACGCAGAGATGTATTTAGCTGCAAATTGTGTCTACCCCTGGGATTTTGTAAGGCTCCTTCTCTGTAACTTTCACTTCCCTTTGAAATAGAGTCCTTTGTTGACCCCGCTTAATTAGAAGATCCAAACTTTCTGCACCAAGTTCATCATCCATTCTGGATTCATTCTGGGTCCATTAATTCCACCAAAAAAATACTACTGTTCTTCTCTACACAGGGCGGGTGTTATTTGTGCATTTGCTACTAACGAGAGGACAACTAAGGAGATGGAGCCCAGCATCCGTGTAATCCCAAACTCCCTGCAGGGATTCAGACTCTTTCTGGACAACATCCCTCAGGTGAGCTCTCTGCCTATGCCTCATCAAGTTACAGTGTTTTAGTTGTGTTTCTTGGGCTTCCACAGATGACAGGTCATGAGAGTCTTATGATGATGTTATCTGGGTGACATTAGTTGAATACTCCTGACTACCACTGTGGGATTTCCCGTCGACAATATAAGGTAAGTCCATCATCTCATCTCAGTGGGCTTTAATGTGTGTCTAACATATGTTAGGTGAGTACATATGATCATGCCGTAGGTTTGCCATGTTTTTCTTAGAAGAGTTGAGTGTGTGTTACTCATTTTTTTTTCAAATGCCGTGAGTACATCTGTGTATCACTCAGGATTTCCATATCTGCCATATATGAGTTGTGCTTTCATGTGAGGGAGCAGTCTGACATGCCCCTTTCCATCATGGTATGCAAGCAGAGCCTAGTGTTTCCAGCCCAGAGAGCTCTGTGGACAGGTTTGGATGGCTGGGGAGACTCATTGAGGTCTACTTGTTGTCATGCTGCACCGCTGGGTGGTATGATTTGGCACTCCTGGCCTCAGGATAATGCATAAAGGCACACCCAGAAATATCTTGCCCATCACACCCCTTAGGTACTGCAATTGTGCCAAAGCCAAGGTAGGCCTCAACATAATATTTATTATACTATATGACCAATAGAAGGTGGGAGGTTTTGACCAACAGGAAACAAAGAGTAATTGCTAATTTTTGGTCCCTGGCATGCCAGTGGTCGTGGTGCTACACCTCATAAACCTCATGAATGTATTACGTTTCTCTGCACCGGGCACTCTGAAGAAGCGATGGTGAATACAAATTGTTCCTTGGCAGAGGGCATCTCTGCAGTTGGCCAAGGTAAGAACTTCCCTGATTCCAGATTAGTGTGAGTCACAGTTAAGCATTGATGCATAAGTGGTGAACTATAATGATTGTGCTGAGTAGAGAGCTGCTAGGCTAGTATTGGTTCCAAGGTCAGGTGGTATGGGTGGGAACACAGTGACAAACAAGGAAGGGGGAGAGGTCTCAGAGTTAACACTGATATCCATTGGATGGAGATTCCATTCCCCTCATGGACTGCATGGGTGAAGTAGGCTGTATATGAATATGAATAAAGACGTATAGCTATGTGCAGCAAATGGTCTTACAGCACTGACAAAGGGTGGTTTCTCTAGTTTTTATTTTAGCTTCTGCATTAAAGCATCACCCTCTCAAAACACTAATACCAGCAATCCTTATGAACCATGCATGGCCAGGATGTATTTAACACAGTGCACTGGTTTAGTATCCCAAGAAATTAAACACAAAGCATTAAGCTTTGATCTAAAATGAGAGAGAGAATGAGATAGCCATGTAGTGGATGAATTGCATAGCAGGAAATCAGGGAACCTTGCATCAATCCCGGCTTCTACTTGACCACATTGGGTGGTGTAAGCAATTACTTTTTTCACAGAGCATCCTTTGCCTTCAATATTTTATGAGATCACCTCCCGCGAAGATCTCTACCACTCAAATTTGGCTTAAACACCTAACTGCACTCAATGTCCAACCCACCATCGTGGACTCAGCAAAATCTTTAGGCATAACACTTGACACCAATCTCAACATGCAGCAACATATCAGCAAGGCAACTAAGGGAGCGAACTACCAAATCAATACCCTGAGGAAACGTAAACCCTTCCTCCCAGCCAAAGACTTTCAAACTGCAGTGCAAGCACTAGTCATCCCTCGAATAGAATATGGCAGCATCGCCCTCTGCGGACTCCCCCTAACTACTACCGCACCCCTAAGAGCTTCTCTAAACGCTGCAGCGAGACTCATCACTGGGTCAAAAAAACACTCACATATTTCCCCTGACTTGAAATCCCTGAACTGGCTGCCTTTTGAAGCCAGAATACATCTGAAAATCGCCTGCATGACGCACAAGGCTGTAAACCTGAGCTCCCCCGGCTACCTCACTCAGAAGCTGACAATTTCTGGCGGCTCTAGAATCACTAGAAGCACAAACAATCTTCTGCTGAAGCCTCGAAGATTCCGGAAGGAAAAAACTTATAAACGCTCCTTCTCAGGAATGGCACCCAGGATCTGGAACTCACTCCCTCCTGAAACCAGGCTCATCTCCTCCACTACACTTTTTAAGAAAGAAGTAAAAGCTATCCTCATGGCTAAATACACTTGAACTATTATTTTGGACTCTTTAAAGACTCTGCACCAATCTGTACTACTTGTTCGATCCCTTTGCTTATTTGTATTACTTGTATTATCGACTTACCTGATTGTCTATGCTCCCACTTGTTTGTACTATTAGCATTATTGACGTACCTGTTTGACTATGCTCCCTCATGTACCTACCCCACCCCACTTATTACCTACAACTACGCTATGCCCAATGGCCTGTTATTTACTCTCCTGTTCGTACCCCTTCTTTGTAAAGCACTCTGATATCTGCAAAGATCTTGTTCGCGCTATATAAAACTTTCAAAATAAATAAAATAAAAAAAAAAAAATGCAATGGTATATATTAATTTATTAAACAGAAATCTGTTGCAAAGATCACAAATGAATGAAAGACACTATTTTTTAATTTTGAAGTGCCTTTATCATATGGGTAGTGGACTGAATAAATGTGTGTGGAGGAGGAGTGGTTGATAAATTAATACAAAAATGGAGGACAATGAATAATGACTTTTAGTTACATGGAGTAATGGTCTCATTGCACAGACTAAATGTGGGAGCACTGGTTTTAATTTTAACTTCTGCTTTAAACATCATTCACCCCAAACACCACTACCACCAATCCTTATGAACCATGCATGGCCTGTATGTATTTAAAATAATGCACTGACTTAGCACATCAACAAATTAAATACAAAGCATCAAGCCTTGATCTAAAATGGAAGTGAAAACAAGACAATCATGTAGCGACTGAATTGCATAAAAACCACACAATCCTTGCCACCATCCTACCATACTGCATGATCGTAGGCAATTACCCTTCCCACAGTTCGCTTCTTCCTCCTCCTCCATCACCACATGAGAGCCACTTTAAACCTATCAGCCTGGAGTGGGTGATGCATCAAAGCAAAAAATCATATTGTTACTCCATTCACAGCAATACAATCTTCATCTGAATACCTCTGTATGGATATCACAAGTAACAACAAACCAATCTGTTCACTGCACACATTCTACCACCCTCCAGGTGACAACCTCACCTTCATCGAACAATTCATTGATATTGTGGCTACAAATACTGGACAAGAAAGTACCCAAATATTCCTTGGAGATCTCAAACTCCATTGGAATTACCTTAATGACCCTGCGGTTAATAGCCTTAAAGCATTCCTCTCGGACCTTGACCGTATCCAAATCTGCAAAAGCCCCACACACGACAAAGGCTCAATCCTTGATTTGGTTAATTCCAATGCTGAATCCATTCAGCTTGAAACAATCCTCAACTGTGATTGGTCTGACTACCATTCCATCACATTCTTCATTAAGGAATCAGTCAAATTACACTCAGCACAACTTACGAGACCTAAATTATGGAAGAGGAACCTAAAAAACGCCAACACGGACCTACTCACATCTGCCATTGTCAACCTCCTGCTCCTCCGGAAGGCCCATCTGATGTTCAAGCTTTGACAAACCACTACTGTAACTCTATGACCACAATGTTACAACTGAAGAGGCTCTCCACAAAAGATTCAAATCCCTGGTACAATGGTAGACTCAATGAGGACAGACGATCCCTAAGACTAATTGAACATCGATGGAGATCATCACCATCCCCTGACCACCTTAAGCTGCTCAGAGCCACCAGAAATTCCTACTATAGAAAGATCAGACGTTCAAAAGCAAACTTTTTCAGAAATCAGTTAGACCAAGCCAAGAATCTACCCCAAAAACTATGTGAACTAGTCAAAACACAATCTATTGGCTTACCTCATCCCCCCCCCCCGCAAGCTAGACAATGCGCACTACCCAGCTGCGGAGAATTCGCCTCCTTCTTCACAAAGAAGACAGAATACTTTAAGACGGACCTACTTAATACCTTAGTAACTCATACTGACACTCAGAAGGACACTTCATCTCCCCCTCCAGCAACCCCATTTGTTTACACACATTAGTTCGCCCACAAAAAGAACGCTGCATGGTCCTCCTTCATAACTTACAGTGAAGAGGCAATACTAAAAGCGCTCACGTCCTTGAACCCCTCCAACCACTTCGCAGACCTTCTTTCTGCAAATTACCTAAAAGACTTCATACCGCTGCTATTGCCACTTTGGACAAAGATTATCAATGCCTCTCTACTTCAAGGAATCATTCCTGCAATTCTCAAATCTGGGCAAGTGTCCCCATCCTAAAGAAACCATCGACTGACCTCACAGACTTAAATAATTACCGCCCAATCTCCAACATCCCAACTATGGATAAACTCCATGTGTGAAAAATGTGTACACATGCAGTTGGATAACCACATCGCCCATTACAACCTGCTCAACCAATACCAATCTGGCTATCGTGCAGGGCATAGTCATGAATCGGCCACGACCCACATAGTAGATGACACACTAAAAATCCTAGCCCAGAACGAAACCTGTCTGCTAATCCTGCTTGACCTATTTTCAGCTTTTGACACCATCAAACATGATAATCTCCTAGACCTCCTGAAATATAGAATAGGCATATCAGGGTCAGTACTAAATTGGTTCACCTCTTTCCTCCAAAATAGATCCCAAAGATTCAAGGTCAATCAATTCTTCTCCATGGCCGTCCAGTAACAGTAGGAGTTCCGCAGGGCTCATCCCTCTCACCTACATTGTTCAACCTGAGAGAGCACAAGTTTGAAAAAAATGTATAAGTACGCCATATTTACAAGCACGTAGTTAGTTTAAACATGTTTTGCACACGAGTGTTTTATATCTAGGAGTGAAAATATACAGAGTGTTTTATATTCAGTAGCGAAATGTATAGAATGTTAAGTAGAGTAACTATAATTATAACGGTGTGAGATTAATGTAGAAATGTTGGGATATATGTGAAAACCTCACGTTCTCATGTTAAAAGAATCATGTCCGAATTAAATGTAACTTTGAAATCCAGTATAATGTGTAGGCCTTAGGGCAATTCACAGCAAACCTGAACGTGCTGCTAAAATAATGTGAGATAAGGTTGACATGGTTCTTCCAAATGTACTATTGAACTTAGGGTTAAAAGTATATGCTTTATAGATGTGTTATTTTAGAAACGTATGCTAGTTAAGAATGTTTGCTGTTTAAATCAAGTTAACGTTTTAAGAGTGCAGGGACCTGCTGCATGTAAATCAAGTAGGCCAGAGCAGATAATGTCATGTCGTTTAAATTGCCATGTGCTCGTTAGAGAAGAGGTCGTGAGGTGTCCAGCACAGAGCTTTGAGAGTGTTTTACGACTAAAGATATGGTGGAGTCTGGAATTTGAGGCCCACTGCAGGACGAGCTGTATGCAGGTGCGAGGGTCCTAATCAGCTCGAATGAAAGGGACTTTGTTCAGTGGCGCCTTGCGCAGGCCTGTAGGAGTTTCCAGGAATTTCAGGGGGTATCGGCGCATTGGAGAAGAAGCCTGGGAACCAAGGTCAACTTTAACGAGGGTCTTCAAGAGTACCATCATGGAGTTTGCCGCGCACAGAGATACCACGTGAGGGGCGTCCCAAGGGGCGTTCCTATCAGAAATGTGATTTGGTATTAGGGAAAGAGACCCGGGAGGAGAGCAGAGCAGATGATTTTGGGAGCCTAAGGAAGTGGATGGGTAGGCAGATAGGCTGATCAGGAGAGACCCATTATCAGAGAAGAGACAAAGAGAAGTGCGTGATCTTCTTAGGAAGTCACCACGGCTGACACCTAGAGGGTTAAGATCTTGCTAAGTAGGGATGTCACTTAGTATAGCGTAGGGACAGACTAACCTTAATTTTCTTTTCTGTAATGACTTTGAGATTGCAACTTATATCTATTTTGACAACCCTTATGGTTTTTGAGCTTGTACTTATTATTTTGTTTTTCAGACTTAGATTATTCAAGAAGTTCATGTTCATAGTGATACCAATTTACCTTTTGAACCTCATTTTGAGGAGTTTGTATCTTCAGTTATCTTTGACTTTATATTAAATCTTTGAAACTTAAATTTGGTCAGTGGTCATTTAGAGTGGTGTAAGTTCTTAAATTGATTGACTTATTGTGAGATTACCTTTTACTCAACGACAGGTACCAACGATTCAGTCGACATAGTTTGGGATTTGGTAAGATAATTAGTAACCAGTAATCCCGCGTTAGCAGTTGGTAGCAGAGTGAGGATGGTTATCTTCTTGAGGAAGGTAATCTAGAGAGGTTAGTTTACCCCAAGGCCCGAGACGTCGAGAGACGAGCAGCGGAAGAATCGTGTGCCGAAAGGTGCAGACGGTGCGAGAAAAGCAGCAGTATCGGAGAAGAGTGAGTATAACAAGGGTCATGCGTGAACAGATTGCGGTGTTTTGTGTTGTATTTGTATTGTAATGTCTTGCGGAGTTGAATGCCTGTAGTGTGAATGAGAGAAGGTTGTGAGCGCGCGCAACCTGGTAAGCTGGTAACCTGGTAAACGGGTGAACTGGTGAAATCTTAAGTTCAGGCCAGAGCTTAAGTGGTTTTGGGTGTATCGAACATCCAGGGTAGTTGTCGACCATAGTACGGAGGTCACGAGGTACCATTGACCGCCGTGGATCCAAGATAGGGGGAGTGTAAGAGTGAGTGTATGAGTAACGGACGCTGGTCGAAAGTTACTGTGTGTGAGTAACCTATCGGAGAAGGCGATTGTCTGGAAGTAAACGGAAAGATATTTCGCTAAGTTAAGGTGACAACTACAGAAAGACTGTGGGCGTACAGTCAAAGAAAGGTGATCGCTTGGACGGAAGTAATCATTTTTCGGAGTATGAATGGGACGTGTGCATGACCGAGGAGACGAGCTGAAAAAGGAGGGGAACTGCTGCGAAGGGGGACGGGTGACGTCGGCTAGAGCCGCGCTGTGATTAAGCGGTTGGTGTGACGTTAGCTAGAGCCGCGCTCTGGTTGGGCGGCTAGCGTGACGTCGGAGGAAAGTCGCGTACGGATAGGCCAGTTAGTGAGAACGGCGCTGAGATTGGTGGAGTGTCATCAGGAAGTAAACAAACGCAGAGAAAAGAGAAATCATGAAGTGTTTTAAGTGTTTGAAAGGGATTTTTAAACGTAAACAAAGTGAACATTATTACGGGG
This sequence comes from Lissotriton helveticus, assembly GCF_964261635.1. Classification (NCBI taxonomy): domain Eukaryota; kingdom Metazoa; phylum Chordata; class Amphibia; order Caudata; family Salamandridae; genus Lissotriton; species Lissotriton helveticus. The sequence goes on along the minus strand of NC_136072.1, from coordinate 836,172,557 downwards.
AAGAGGCTCCGCCAGAGGGTACGCCAGCTCATTATATGGCAACGAATGTGGGGCTGCATACGATATTATGGATTGGGGCTTGGAATAAGCTTACGGAAGGGAATGAGGAAATGCAGTTCCCGAGGTACGGGACGTTTAAGTTAGAGGTGTTACATCGGCTAAAAGCAACCATGTCCTCATTGAAACCCTCACCCAGACCAACACAGTTTGAGGCCCTTAATGCATGGATTAAGGCTGCACACGACCGAAATTTGAACAGGCGTCAACAAAGGCTGACGCGATCGGTAAGGGCAGTGCGAGATTCCAAATGGGATGAGGAGGAAAAGCGTTGGAGGGTACAGGTTATTGAGGTGGAGAAAATTTATCCGATGAGGGAGGTGGCAGGAGGAGGAGGAAACCTCATGGAAGAAGACGAGGAAAGCGAGTCGGAGGACAATCTGATAAACAGATTGTTAATGGATAGACCACCTCCGAGAGTGGGGTTAATAGAAGATAGAGGGCTCGCAAGGGAAGATGGGAATGACATAGAGGGATATACACCACTCCCTATATCGGAATGGACACCTATCAAAGGCGGAGAAACACCTCCAAACCACACTGTACAGAGTGTAGTGGGAAGGTTTGTAGTGCAGAAAACGCCAACCACCGAAAGGGCTGAGTCTGTGGGATTGCCAGACGCTCTTCAAGTGCCTGTTACCATAGGACCCATAGTTTCGATCTATAACCCTGAGAGAGATAGAGGGGAACAACAAAGGCAATTGGATAGGGAAAGGATTGAGATGGAAAGGAGGAATAATGTGACAAATGCATGGAAACAATTGCCAGGATCGGTAACATGGAATACCCCATTAGACACATCTGTCGGTCCCAATTCAGAACAGGGAGGTCCGAGAGGACCAATGGATCTAAGGGGACCACGGCCAAGATCCTATTCAGAGTTAAGAGCTGATTTGAGGGAATGGGACGGGTCCATAGTATCTCCGAGTAACAGGACAAGAACGGAACCAGAGTGGGAAAGCAGGGGTAACGGGACTGTATCTCATTGCGGGGCCAGCGAAAGCAGTCAGGGCCGGGAAGGCCAAAGTCAAGAGAATAGAGGGGATGCATGTCCTACAAATCAGAGAGAACAGCCGGAACAAAATACTAGGATTGTAGAATGTGAGGAAATGTCCCGTCTCTGGGGGAAAGGAGGAGATGAGGCGGTACGGGCTTTTCAGAATAGGTTTAGGTGCCTTCATCATACACTCGGGGAAGACGTTCAACATTGGAGAAAGGAGAACAGCGATAGGTCCCGCCACGCCTCGAATAATCAGGAATCACAGGGAAGTAGTGAAGAAAGAGGGAGTAATGGAACATCTTACCCTGCCTCCCGTGAAACCAGCCAGGATGGGGAGAGAGGGGCTATGAGGCGTGAAGGAGTGTTTCACCACCCACCCCGAGAAGATGGAAAGGCATGGGACTTAGAGAGATGGGAACGGGGAGGACTCCCTATAACTCACCCATACCTAAACGTAGATCTCGGAGCTGGGATGGGAGAGATGCGGATGGAGGAGCTAAATTGAGTGTCTTGAAAGCTGAAATTAAGGCAAAAAGGCTTGATGTTACTAGTTTAAAATCAGATGTTGATGAGATAATAGATGGAACATTGCCCTTGGAAAGGATAGAATTGTATGAACAGGATGAGTTATTGTTTATGGCAAAGGATATTACTAGGAAAGCTAGAGCGTTTCATGAGAAACTGACTGATTTGGCAGACAGGTATGCTGTGGATTTATCTAGGACAAGGGAATTACAGAGTAACCACAGATTACAGTACGCAGACCAGGATCTAGATGAGAAGAGAACTACTGGATTAAAAACACACATAAGAGAGCTGGTATCAGGGATAAGAGTGTGTAGAGAACTGGATAAATGGGAAGAAAGGTGGTCGAAGAAGGGCACGGTTAGACGAAGTGCAAATGTGATGACCCCCGAGGGAAGGGTAATGCATATGGAGGCATTCCCTTTGCGAGAAATATCAAACGGAAATTATGTACATGTACCCTGGAGTAGAGGAGATTTAGCTGCATTTACCAACTCATTTCCGAAGTTGCGGGACAATCCAGTAGAATGGTATAAGCAGGTAGAGAGGTTTGTTAAAATTTCGAAGGTATTGTGGATTGATTTGAACACGTTGTTTGACATCGTGGTCCCATCTGATCTGTGGACCCCTTGTAAGACTAGTGTCGAATGGCCAAATGCTGAACCATTGAGGGATGCTCGAACAAATGGACCATCTGAGATTGTCATGCGAAAGTATGAAAGGGTAATAGCTTGGCTGAAAGATAAGGTACCACCTCAGGATATAGATTGGGTAAAGATAGATCGAACAAGGCAAGAACCGAAGGAGACCGTGCATGAGTTTTATGAAAGGTTATTGAAAACATTCAAGCAATACAGTGGACTAGATGTAATGGATCCCAAAGATATAGGGCAGTTTGTGTCAAAGTTTGTCTTGGGGTTGAGACCTGACATTTGCTTGATGATTCAACAACATTTAATTTGTTGGCAGAACAAACCACTAGATGAAATTCTACGTTATGCACGATACTGTAGTGATGAGATAGATTCTAAAGCCAAGAATCTAAAGGAGAAATTGATGGTGGTGCAAATGCAGTCCGCTGGGAAGGGTGGCCAGCAGAAGCAGGGGATGGGACGAAAACCAAACGGTCAGAATAAGGACAATGAAGAAGGGCAGAGACCTAGGATAGACTTTGCCACTTTAAAGAAAACGACAAAGTGCCATCAGTGTCACCAGGTGGGGCATTGGCGACGCGAGTGTCCCTTTAACCCTGAAAATGGAGAGCTAGAAATAGAAGAGCAGGCTCAAGAAGTCCCAACGCAAAAGGTGACAGTTCCAAGCAGTAAGGTGGCCAAAGGGGGGACTTCGGCTCCACGGGCCCAATTCCCACAGCCACCGAAGATAGCAGCTGGGGGAAAGGTCTTTAAACAAATGCCTCTGTTTGTCGAGGAAGAAAAGTGTTATTACATTGATCCATTGACAGGACAACGGGTGAGCAGTGAAGAGGATTGTACCCTCGGGGCAGTTCTAGAAGTGGATCAGAGAGGGCCATTTGTTGAGGCAGAAGTGGCAGGGTGTCCCACTACGTTCTTAGTGGATACTGGGGCTACTCGTTCGACTCTGAGATCAGCGGTGGTTCCAGACTTGCCAATGTCAGGGGAAACAATTCAGGTGGTAGGAGTCGCAAATAAAAGAATGACTAGTCCTTTGACAGAACCAGTGTCTGTGAAAATTGGAAACCACATGAACGAACATCAGTTTGTGGTTTGTGACTCAAGTCCGGTATGTCTGTTAGGAAGGGATTTGTTGTGCAAATTGAACTGCACCATATACTGCACCCCGCAAGGAGTGGAGGTACAGACTACCGACGAAGATGCTACTTTTAAGGTGGCCAATTTGAAATCTTGTGTAGAACTATATCCTACTCTGACAATAGAAGATCTTCCCCAAGACCTACGAGATGCAGTGGCGTCAGAGGTATGGGATTTCACAGGAGAAGAAATAGGATTGATTAAGGGGGTAGAGCCGGTAAAAATATTGGTAAAACCAAAGGTTGAGTTTCCAAGAACGCCTCAATACAAATTGTCACAGGAAACGATTGCAGGAATAAAGCCTGTGATCGAGTCAATGATTCAACAGGGAATACTGAAGGAAATTGTGGGTAGTCCTTGTAACTCCCCGATTATGGGTTTGCAGAAACCTAGCGGGAAGTTTAGGATAGTTCAGGATTTACGAAAAATTAACAATATAGTTGTTTCATGTTGTCCCGTGGTACCGAATCCATCAGTGATACTGTTTCAAATACCATGTCAAGCAGAATGGTTCACAGTGATAGATCTTTGCCAGGCTTTCTTTTCAATCCCATTGGATGAAGAGAGCAGGTATCTTTTTGCTTTTAAAATGGAAGATCGCGTTTTAACATGGTGTCGAATCCCACAAGGATTCACAGACAGCCCATCCATCTTCAATCAGTTGTTGAAAAAGAATCTCGAAAATCTAGTACTGCCGCAGAACTCGGTTCTGGTCCAGTACATAGATGACCTACTTGTTGCGTCAGAGACAGAGGAAGCCTGTAAAACAGATTCAATTGCCTTACTGAACCATTTAGCTGAAAATGGACATAAGGTATCTCCGAGCAAGTTGCAGTATTGTCTGACAGAAGTACAGTATTTAGGGCACCGGTTAGAGAAAGGAAAACGTAAGGTGTCACCAGAGAGGATTGAGGCGATAATGAAAATGAATGCGCCTACAACACAGAGAGAAGTTAGAATGTTCCTAGGAATGGTGGGTTACTGCCGACAGTGGATAGTTAACTTCTCACTGAAAGCAAAGCCCTTACAGAAACTGACGCACAAGGAGGTGAGTGATCCGGTACCATGGGATGAAGAATGTCTGGTGGCGTTTTTACAGCTGAGAGACGATTTATGTCGAGCTCCAGCTTTGGGAATGCCCGATTACGAGAAGTCATTTTCACTCTATTGCTGTGAGAGAGAGGGATGTGCTTTGTCAGTCTTGGCACAGACCCACGGAAACGCCCGTAGACCAGTTGCATATTTTTCGGCTACATTAGATCCAGTAGCCGCAGCGTTGCCCGGATGTCTCAAATCCGTTGCTGCAACGGGTGTCAGCATTGAAAGGAGCGAGAGTATTGTGATGGGACATCCAGTGGTGGTGTATGTACCACATTCAGTTGAATTGCTAATGACCAGGACGAAGACGCAGCATCTGACCAATAGTAGGCTCACGCGCTACGAGCAAGTTATTCTTGCCGCAGAGAACGTGACCCTCAGGAGATGCTCTGTCTTGAATCCTGCTACTTTGATGCCATTACCCACTGTAATAGAAGGCGAAGGATGTGAAGACCACGATTGCCTTGATGTGACTGAACTATGCACGAAACCCAGACCAGATATTGTGGATGAGCCGTTGTCTGACCCTGATGAAATTTACTTTGTTGATGGCTCATGTTTAAGAGACGATACTGGTCGGTTGAGAGCAGCTTATGCTGTTTGCACCATTACTGGAGTGGTGGAAGCCGCTTGCCTGGAAGGAGTACATTCCGCACAGGTAGCAGAAATGATTGCCTTAACTCGTGCCTGCATAGCAGGAAACGGAAAGAGAGTCACCATCTACACGGACAGCCAATATGGTTTCGGTGTGGTTCATGATTTCGGGCAGTTGTGGTCTCAGAGGGGTTACATGACCTCCTCTGGTTCGCCCATTCGAAATGGAGAATTTGTGCGGCTGTTGTTAGAAGCATTGCAAGGTCCAGTTGACATCGCAATAGTAAAATGTGTAGCTCATACTAAGAATACAGATTTTGTGTCACAAGGCAACAGATACGCTGATGAAGTCGCACGCTATTGTGCGGAACAAAATTATTCTTTCTCAAAGGTGGAAATAGAAGGTGCAGAAGAAAAGACTGAATTAAGTATGATGTTAGAAACTGTAGACACTTGGGAGGATTTAAGAATAATGCAGGAGAACGCACCTGAAACAGAGAAAAAGGCATGGGAAATAGCAGGTTGTGTGCGAAGTGAAATGGATTTTTGGGTTTCAGCCGATGGGAGAGCTGTGTTACCTGAAGAATTAGCTAATCCCATGGCAAGAGAAATACATGGTCCAGTACATCTAGGAAGGGATGCTATGATGAGAGTGTTTAGGCAAACTTGGTATTGCCCTAAATTTAGAATAGCAGCAGAATCAGTATGTAAGCGATGTGTTACCTGCCAACAACTGAACGTAGGCAAACGAACACCAGTCACACTGAGTCACATTGGGAGGTCGGGGGGGCCTTTCAATAGAATGCAACTAGATTTCATCGAAATGCCAAGAGTTAATCGCCTTCGGTATGTGTTGGTGATTGTATGCGTATTTTCCAGATGGGTTGAAGCGTACCCTACACGTAGGTGCGATACACTCACAGTGGCTAAATTGTTGCTCAGGGAGTTGATACCGCGCTTCGGGGTGCCTGCCTCTTTGGAATCGGACAGAGGAAAACATTTTAACAGCGAAATAGTGAAGATGTTGTGCTCCACACTGAATATCGATCAAAAGCTGCATTGTAGTTATCGACCAGAAGCTTCAGGAATTGTGGAACAAGTGAACGGCACGTTGAAGAATAGATTGGCTAAAGTAGTGGCATCCACATCTTTGAGTTGGCCAGATGCTCTTCCTTTAGTGCTCATGAGCATGCGCAGCACCCCTGACAGGAGGACAGGTCTTTCTCCCCACGAGATCCTGATGGGGAGGGCCATGAGACTTCCTACAGTTCCAACTACTGCCCTATTGAATATTACAGATGATCTGATCTTGGATTATTGTAAAGGACTGTCTGACGCCATCCATTCTGTGTCCCTTCAGGTGCATGCGGCTGAAGTTCCAGCATCGAGGAACCTGTGTCATGATCTGAACCCAGGGGACTGGGTCTTGGTTAAAAAACACGTCCGGAAGAACTGCCTAGATGTTCGCTGGCGTGGGCCCTTTCAGGTAATCCTGATAACGAACACCGCGGTGAAGTGCGGGGGGCTGCCAAATTGGATCCATGCTTCCCATACTCGAAGAGTTCCAGCACCTCTAGAAGGAACAGCTCCTATCCCAGACGAAAGCCCGGAAGTGGAAGAAGAGTCGCAAGAAGGGATTGAGGCAGCTGAGGGGGTGTCGGAAGAAGTTGGGAACGCAACGGATTCAGAAGAAGAGCGAAGGCAGGACGGCAGTGAGACGGAAGACGCAACTGAAGGAGAGAGCAGAAGTGAATACGACTCAGACTCAGATCCGTATCAGAGCGATCAAGAACCGAGTGAGAGGACAAGGAATAGGAGAATAAGGCTTGGAGCTGCCACTTGGCCAGCAAGGAGACGAAGGCTAAGCTTGAGGTCGGCCCAAGAAGAAACGCTTGCTCCTATATCCGAAGACTCAGATCCAGAAGAAGATATCCAGGATCAAGCCGAGGAGGGTCTTAGAAGATCAAGAAGGGTGCGAGTGCCTAGCAGAAGATACTCTACTCCCGACTGGACCTACCTTGTTGCAGATGTCTGGGAGACACAGAACAGGGAGGATCAGGGAAGTGGAACTGATCAGAACTGACCCGATCATCACAGTGCAAATAAGGTTTCTACTGCCAGGAGCGGAGACCGAAAGGTTGCTGACACTCAACATCGTTCATCCTGCTCTCCTGAGTGGAATAAGAAAATTGATTTTAGAGACAGTTGAGTTTCCAGTTTGCTGTTCACGATATCCAATATTGGAGGGAACTCTTCTTCGTTTGGAAATGCTTGAGCGAGTAGTGGAAATGCTAGGAGCGCTTATTGTTGTGGATTAATACCATATTACGAATGTCTTCAAAGGGGCGCAGAACTGGAAAGGTGAAGAAAGTGATCCTGATTAGAACGGACCCCTTTGTAATTGTGGATGTAGAACTGATAGTACCAGGAGTAGAAATTGAAAAAACGTTAACTCTCAATTTCGTCCGTCCACTTGTCTTGAGCGAAATAAGGAGAATAATCCTAGAAAAAGTTGACTTTCCATGTTGTGGTACGAACTGCCCAGAACCTGAGGGAATGATACTTCGGATGGACATTTATGAAGACGTAGTGTCCCTCCTTGAGCCCTACATAACTTTAGATGAAAATAAGACTTTTGAAAAGAAATTGTAAACTTGTTGCAAGATAACCTAGCGCCGAGTGGAAGAAGAAAAGTGATAGGGGTTTCCTTTTAGTGGATGGAGAAGGGCTAGGGTTGTCTATTTTCTACTGGACTTTGAACTGTTTTGCGGAAACAAATTGTCAAGCTTCCAAGCGTTCAAAAGAGAGACATTGCGAGAAAGAAAGACTTTTGGCTCAGAAAAGAGAAGAAGTGAATGCTGGAAGAAAGTCAAGAACTACACTGTTTGAGAACATCGAGGCTGGCAACCCGAACTGCAGGGCAAAATGTATAGCTGTTACACTTTTAGGAGTAGTGGTTTCTCTTATAATTTTAGTGGTAACTGTTTCATTCCTAGTGGGACACGAAGGGGATGAAACCGCAGTCAAGGAGGATAAGGGAGTGTCAACACCGAAAACTACCATTATTAAGGAGAAGGGAAACATCAATGAGAAAGACAAAGCGTTGTTAGATGCAGAAATAAAAAGGCTTCACACAGATGAGTCTCAGGGAAATTATAAGTCAAATGCTTATGCTAAATTGCTTTATGAATATGTTGATGCCATGGAAGTGAAGGATTGTTACGTTTGTATGCAATTACCAGCTTCGGTAGAGGAGGGTATCAGATACCATCATCTTCCGTTGACATATGGAATAACGTGCAGCTTATTGTTGAGCATGTTTTATGGACGAGACGGATTTGAGTATTACTTCTCGAATTTCGACTCGACATTGCCAGAGGTTCCGAATTTCAAGCATTTGAACAAATGGGACTACTACAAAAGCGAAGACAGATTACACAAATGGTTTATTCCATGGAAAACGTTAGATACTTCACATGCTCGAAGAAACAATCTTACTTGTCAAATATCAGAAGTTGAGAAAAAGTTTATAGCACAGGTAGATACTAGATACAGGAGGCAGAAGATTTTGAAGGCATCAGGACAATGGGAAACAGATTGGACCAAGGAGGAAAGGGCACATCAAAGAAAGGGTAGTATTGGTCCAATTGCTTTAGATAAGGAGAAAAGGGGGAAACTGTGCATTCACAGGAGTTACTCTTATTATGAAAACTTTTATGTAGGTCAAGTCAATTGTGAACATGCCTTTCAATTGGAGTATTACTCTAAGGACTTTCTGAAAGGGATGCAAGCAATACCAAATGTATATTTTGTATGTGGAAGAAATGCCTATGTGAAGTTACCAGATAATTGGTACGGATCATGCTATCTGGCTGTTGTCTTCCCTAAAATATATCATGTTGAGAATTTAGACACACCTAAGAAAGAAATACCAACTAGATGGAAGCGAGGGCTGGGTGCAGCAGAAGTAGTTGGAGATGTATTAGGTGCTGCATTCCCTATCTTAGGGCTGATATTGACTGACATTAAGATCAGGAGGTTAGCTACAGTCATAGATAGACTATCTGCCAGTACTGCAAGATCCTTAATGCTGATAGAAGGGGAGATGCAATCGATTAGGGCAATGGTTCTTCAGAACCGACTTGCTTTAGACGTTCTGTTAGCAAAAGAGGGAGGAGTCTGTAAGGCTTTGAAGGTCCAGGAATGCTGTACTTACATTCCAGACAATTCAAAACCTCTAGAGAAGTATATACAAAACATCACTGCCATACACTACGAAATTGAGGACCTGGCAAAGGTAAATGTGTGGGAAAAAGTAGGTCATGGAATGGGTAAAGTTGGAAGTTGGTTTGCCAACTTAGGAAAGGGTATCGTTTGGTACATACTGAAACCCATCATCATAATAGTGATTTGTGTAATCACTTTGTGGGGATTGGTGCGCTTGTATCAATGTTATAGAGCAAATAGGTTGCAGAGAGCTATGAAGAAACAGGAAGAAGAGTTGACAGCGATGCAGGACACTCAATATAAGAGTTTGAAAGCATTAGAGAGTATGAAAAGAGGTGGTACTGCCCTGTCTTCACTTTGAAGGGTTCTACATTTTTTTGGTGTCTTGGTGATGATGACCCCTGAAGGTCATCAAAGGGGGGACTGAGAGAGCACAAGTTTGAAAAAAATGTATAAGTACGCCATATTTACAAGCACGTAGTTAGTTTAAACATGTTTTGCACACGAGTGTTTTATATCTAGGAGTGAAAATATACAGAGTGTTTTATATTCAGTAGCGAAATGTATAGAATGTTAAGTAGAGTAACTATAATTATAACGGTGTGAGATTAATGTAGAAATGTTGGGATATATGTGAAAACCTCACGTTCTCATGTTAAAAGAATCATGTCCGAATTAAATGTAACTTTGAAATCCAGTATAATGTGTAGGCCTTAGGGCAATTCACAGCAAACCTGAACGTGCTGCTAAAATAATGTGAGATAAGGTTGACATGGTTCTTCCAAATGTACTATTGAACTTAGGGTTAAAAGTATATGCTTTATAGATGTGTTATTTTAGAAACGTATGCTAGTTAAGAATGTTTGCTGTTTAAATCAAGTTAACGTTTTAAGAGTGCAGGGACCTGCTGCATGTAAATCAAGTAGGCCAGAGCAGATAATGTCATGTCGTTTAAATTGCCATGTGCTCGTTAGAGAAGAGGTCGTGAGGTGTCCAGCACAGAGCTTTGAGAGTGTTTTACGACTAAAGATATGGTGGAGTCTGGAATTTGAGGCCCACTGCAGGACGAGCTGTATGCAGGTGCGAGGGTCCTAATCAGCTCGAATGAAAGGGACTTTGTTCAGTGGCGCCTTGCGCAGGCCTGTAGGAGTTTCCAGGAATTTCAGGGGGTATCGGCGCATTGGAGAAGAAGCCTGGGAACCAAGGTCAACTTTAACGAGGGTCTTCAAGAGTACCATCATGGAGTTTGCCGCGCACAGAGATACCACGTGAGGGGCGTCCCAAGGGGCGTTCCTATCAGAAATGTGATTTGGTATTAGGGAAAGAGACCCGGGAGGAGAGCAGAGCAGATGATTTTGGGAGCCTAAGGAAGTGGATGGGTAGGCAGATAGGCTGATCAGGAGAGACCCATTATCAGAGAAGAGACAAAGAGAAGTGCGTGATCTTCTTAGGAAGTCACCACGGCTGACACCTAGAGGGTTAAGATCTTGCTAAGTAGGGATGTCACTTAGTATAGCGTAGGGACAGACTAACCTTAATTTTCTTTTCTGTAATGACTTTGAGATTGCAACTTATATCTATTTTGACAACCCTTATGGTTTTTGAGCTTGTACTTATTATTTTGTTTTTCAGACTTAGATTATTCAAGAAGTTCATGTTCATAGTGATACCAATTTACCTTTTGAACCTCATTTTGAGGAGTTTGTATCTTCAGTTATCTTTGACTTTATATTAAATCTTTGAAACTTAAATTTGGTCAGTGGTCATTTAGAGTGGTGTAAGTTCTTAAATTGATTGACTTATTGTGAGATTACCTTTTACTCAACGACAGGTACCAACGATTCAGTCGACATAGTTTGGGATTTGGTAAGATAATTAGTAACCAGTAATCCCGCGTTAGCAAACCTATTCATGGAACCGCTTAGCGAAATCCTCAGCTCCTCAAACATCCATTATCACATGTACGCAGATGATACACAACTATACTTAGAGATACATTCTCTGGAGGATATCAAATCTCTCAATCTAACGTTACAAAAAACTCAGTATTGGCTGGCCGAAAACCACCTGAAACTAAACGCCCTCAAAACTGAATTCCTCCTAATCGCTCCACCCAAACAATCAACCATCATACAATAATGGCTTAAACAACTAACAGAGCTCAACTTCCAACCTCATATTATTGACTTAGCAAAACCGCTCGGATTAACACTGGACAGAAATCTAAATATGCAGAAACACATCAGTGCCGCAACTAAAGGAGCAAACTTTCAGATGAACACCTTGAGAAAATGAAAACCCTTCCTTCCTGCAAATGACTTCAAACTGGCTGTCAAAGCACTGGTAATCCCAAGAGTAGAATATGGTAGTGCAACTCTTTGCGGACTTCCCAGATCTACAACGGCCCCTCTAAGAGCATCAATCAACTCAGTGGCCAGGCTCATCACAGGTTCCATAAGAAACTGCCACATTTCCCCCGACCTTGAAGCTCTTAACTGGCTACCTTTTGAAGCAAGAATTCAACCAAAAATCTCCTGCATGACTCACAAAGCCCTACATCACAACACTCTGATGTATCTGGCCCAGAAACTGGTGCTCTCATGTGGCAGCAGATCCGCCAGGAGCTCCAGTAATCTTCTTCTGAAACCACAAAGATTTGCCAAAAAGAAAACATACAACTGTGCCTTCTCTGGAATCGCTCCCAGGATTTGGAATGCACTGCCCCCAGAAACCAGACTGAATCCCTCTACTGCCTCTTTCAAAAAAGAAGTAAAACCTCTTCTCATGACGAAATTCACATGATCAGTGTATCTAACTCTCATAACGACTGCTTGTATTGTAGGACATAACTTTGACATACAGTGTTCTTTTGTTCAACTATCTTCCCTGTAAAGCGCTCTGATACCCACCAGGGTAATGTTTGCGCTATATAAAACCTTCAAAATAAATACCTCAGGCCACACACAGGCGACAAAAGGCAGCTGTCCCCCTTGTTCACCACCTACATCAACCAAAGGGCAGTTGTGGTGAGGGCATGAATGTTTTGAAGCTCAGAACTAGAATCTGTCACTTCCAACAATTTCCACCCAGTGCAAGAGAACAAACTAATATACCTAACTGAAATGTCACATTATAAAGAAATACACTGTTTGTACCCTGAAGGGTCTCCATCATATATGTACTGGAATTCATGAGCCAAGTAACTGCAGACCCCTCTAAAGCCATAAAGGCCGGTGCTGCTGTGGCAACCCTGCAGGAGACAGGGAGCATCTAAATGCAAAAAAACAAATGGTTTTGAAGCATTCTTTAAAACCATTCGTTTTGCATAGCTTATTTTTAAAGGCCCAAAGCGCTGCAGGCACGAAATGTGCCCTGCTCATCACCAGCAACAAAACCTGCCCCCAACATCAGTGACAATGGTTCCACCCTGCTAACCCAGTGAGGAAACTCCTGGTGCACCAATCAGGGCCTTGAGATTCTAGCATCAATTTCTATCAGGCGACCTGGGATAAGGTGTCCTTCATCCATTTCTGACCTGTAGTCCTTCTGTATGTCTAGAACTTGTTTATTGAAAAGAAAAGGCTCCGCCCCTTTCTGGGTTACCCAGTCACCTCATTCTTTTCTTTACTAAATTAGCAAGGGTTGTTGCAGTAGCTCTAATCCATGCGGCACTAAGGAACTGGAGGTTTATCTAAACTATCTCTATTTCCTGTTGTTTCATATTGAATGGAGAAATGTTTAACATATATTGATAGGGTTTACAGCATAATTTATTTACCTTTTTTCTCTTCTTTTAACTAGTGTTAGCTCTATATATCGTATTGTTCCTTTCATGTTTTCACTTCTTCCCCTACTTCAGGAGACATGCACCCTTTAGCCTAAAAAAAGTAGCACCCCTGTGTGAATGAATCACACATGCATACAACGCTGTGCCTGGTGATTATTGGTGTTCTTTGGAAGTGATTGAGAGTAAATTCCTGCACCAAACTGTAGCAAGCTTCATCATGTAGGGTTTGGGTGAGAGTGGAGGTGCTTTATTCCTGCCACCTGTTGAGAAATTAAAAAATATGTGGCCAAATCACACATTTGCAACTGAATTTTTAAATACATTTGTAAAATGTTACATGTTTTGAAAGGATACTTATAAAGTGGCCTAGAAATGTTATGGTGCATCCAGCACATTCGTTGCATCTACTCCGAGATATCATTGAGAAAATAGTGACAAATGTATATATTTTTCCTAACAAAAACCTTTAACAATCTATTGGTTAAAGAAGTAGTTCAGAAAGTGTAGCTTCATAACCTCTGTAATTGTTCATTTAATTTATTTATACTTCTATGTGTTTACTTCATCTCATATCACCATTCTTCCACTTCCAAGTAGTTTAACCATCATATACAATGACTGTCAATTCCCCTTGGAAGAAGCAAGGAAGAAAAGAATAGAACTACATAATGTGTTGTAATCTTCAGCAGAGTGAACCAGAGCTAGAATGGTTGTGGAGACATTTTGTTAACATCTATGCCTGGGTTCATGTAAAGATCTTACCAACAGTTGCATGCATTCAAGAATTGCTATCACTGTGCTGCAGGCTTGGTTGTTCCTGGAACATCACGCACATTGAACTCTGCAGTCTGCACACACACCTCCCATACTGGTGTCGAATCTTCTTGCTCATTGTCACCTAGATGGGTGTTCTGCAAGATGCCTGGAGCAACAGGCATGCAAGAAATCAGCAACGGGGTCCTGGTATAATGTTGAACTTGGGCTTCTTCTTTGAACTCCATATGAATGCCTTGACTTTCTGATTAGGGATGTGGACAAGCCTTAAAACCAATACTTCTCAAGCATGTGGATTTATGATAGAACATCATTGAAGATCCCAATCGCAGAAGGAGTTTGGGTCTTTACCTGTGATGTCAGTTCCTATATAAAATGGAGGCTGTCATGAGAGGACGATGCATTGCCATACATTGTTCCCTTGCCAACATGCTACAATTTTTGTTCCAGGGTTTTGCTTTCAACAAATTGATCTTCATCTTGATTTCTTCACCTGGATTTCTTGCTGGCTCTTTTCTCCATCCTGATAGAGGAATTTTGTGATTTACTGATTTCTTAGATTCTAATCTCAGCTTCAGTCAACAGCCAGATAATTGCCACAGAGATGCTTGACTCCTTTTATTAATATTATTCCTTGCCTGGTGGCACCACGGCTACTGGGAAGAGTCACCCTTTTCCTGATCTAAAAGGCAACTGAGCAGAACTTTGAGCTCTCAGTCTTTGAAAGAGTTCAACACCCACAACTCTTTGGGTTTGGTAATTCTACAAATCCTTCGCTGGACATAACTCAAAAGGGACAACAGTTCTACTTGCAGCAGGTGAAGTTCCTTCAGGTGCCACACATTTTTCTGGAGACTTAAGTTAAGAATTGTTTGGAATTCTCTTACAGTGAAGTTGCTTTTCCCTAGGCACATTAGTCAACATCAAGTCAAAGTTGGTTTAATGATTACTTGCCTTGCTGGATCAGTTTTGGCTTGAGCAACTCCATTATTAACCAACTTAGATACTTGCTTACAGTGTAATGATATCTTCTTGGTAGCATTTAAGAAGATGTTTGAATGTTCTGAATTCAAGTGCTTTGCTGAAGATGGCTTATGCGATATTTAGCAAAGTGTAATAGATACATTTACTTATGTGACTCATTTTGTCAATTGGTAGTTGAAATTACCTGGGTTAAAACGACTCAGATGAATTTTTTGGCAAGGATTGAAAGGAGAAATATAGATCAAATGGACTCATTTATACCATCTTACTTCATTTTCTGAACATGTTCATTTAGTGCTGCTGATTGAACATATATCACAGGAAAGAAGAAAAGAAGGAAGGTGGACCAGAGGAAATTATTTTAATTCCTCTTGAATCTCATCTCGTTGATCTGAGATTTCTGAGAACCCAATGCCTAAAGAAAACCATAGCAAAACAGGGCCTGTGAGTGGTCCTTTTACTGAAAATGAAAAGAATGGCACAAGGCTCGGCCAGTTCAGTCATCTCTAGATAAGATGATGGGGGAACGCTGGCTCCCTTATATTAGATCTTCCATGAATGCCTCA
This sequence comes from Lissotriton helveticus, assembly GCF_964261635.1. NCBI lineage: Eukaryota > Metazoa > Chordata > Amphibia > Caudata > Salamandridae > Lissotriton > Lissotriton helveticus. The sequence continues at coordinate 836,157,155 of NC_136072.1, read as the reverse complement.
TTTGTTCCATCTGCCAATTTTTGTGAGAACAGAAGAAAGAAAATGTGTTCATATTTTTGCATTGTTGGTTAGTGTGGCCTGTGCAAAGTTTATTGATCATGAATAGGCAACTTAAAATATCATCTCGTAAAAGTTAAGGCTTTTGAAGTGATTCAAACTGTTGATAGCTCACCATTAACTTCAGGACTGATACTAGAGACTCCAAGTCTTATTTAAAGATCATACAAAAGTATTACATTTTGACTTTATTGCCTCTCCTAATTATGTAGCAATGTTTGGTATTCTTTGGCTGTAGATATATAATTCATATGTCACTTAATCAACACAAGCAATACCTCTGTATTCACAGTTTTGTGAAGATCAGTTCTATGCTACTGAAAGTTACTGGTTGCTGAGTGATGAGATAAAGCAATCCACATCATATTTGATCATGAGTAATCTTCCATCTGTACCATTGCAACATCATGGTTTTCACCAGCGTTTCTAGGCTCAAAGTTTGTACACTGCATCTTTTTCGGGAATTTGATGGTGCCATATCTATTAACCCCTTCCATGCTCAGGATGGCCACATGCCGTCATGAGTCACGGTGGGCGTGTGCGCACGACGGCCGGGGGCCGCCCAAGCCACGCCCCCGATTGGAATGTTCAGCACCGCAGCAGAATCTGCGCCACAGACAAGGTGTTAAACCTGGCACTGTTGTTCCTTTTCATTATATTTATATCCTAACCGATAAAAAATGAGATACTAAAGACTTATTTTCCAAAGGACTTACAGAATGGGTTCATTGCAATATCTTTGTCACCTGTCCAAACCCCTTTATTTCTTTGTACCCCATAAAGATGAAGGTCTCTGATCTTTAATTGATTTCATTATAGAGGGTTAGCTCATGGATAAGGATGGGCATCCTCTACCTCTGATCAAGAATATTTTGTAGTCAGTCAATGTAGCACAAAGTTTTACCAAATGTAATTTCCTGAGGTGTTTTTCATCTGTTCATATATAGGCAATGAGTAGGTAACAGCATTTTGCACACTGTTAGGGCATTTCTCCTATTATTGTTCTACTCTTTACGGACTTGATATTCTCAGATGATTTAAATCAGTTTGTGTTGTCATTTTTGATGATATTCTAGTTTTTTCAAAGGACCCCAGAACATCAAAACACTGAGTTTGGTATTAGTAAGATTTCAGCAACATCATATGTCTTGCAAACCATAGAAGTATTTGTTTGAAAAGGAATATTTTAATTACTATGGGTTTAGATTGAAGGCTCTAAGAACGTGTCAGCTTTTTTGGAATGGTCATCACCTACTAAAGTTAAGAAGATTCAATGTTTCCTTGGATTCATGAATTTATATCATCAATTTATTCGAATTTTTCTGAGGTAGCCACTGAAATTTCCAGTGTTTTGAAAAAGACTTTAAATATATTTAAATAGATGTTTGCTCAGGCACTAGTATTAGGTCATCCTGATACTTCAAAGAAGTTTATTGTGGAAACAGAAGAGCAGGTGTGGTAGGCTTTTTCCAAGAACAAAATGATGGACAAGATCATACTGTCTTTTAATGTTCCCGTTTCAGCAGGATATGAAATGAATTATTCAATCTTGAAAGAGAAGTCTTAGCCATGAAGATGGTTTGTACTGAGCAGCGGCATCTATTGATGGGAATGAAAGAACTATCTGAAATCTGAAATGATCACAGGAATCTAAAGTGTATGTGAAATTTTCAATGTAGTTATAGTCGTCAAGCCAGACGGATATTTTTCTTTGACTTGTATGGTTCAGTATCACCAATATTTCTTGTTCAAAGAATGTTCTAGTGGATGTTTTATCTTATCATTATCTGGAATCATCGCTTACTTTTTTCAGTAATACTTCCGCAAAGATTTGTTGGTATAGTTCAGTCTTTTCTAGATAAACTCAACATGGCCCAAGAACAGATGGATCCATAGGGACCGGTACCTGTTTATTTAAAGATGCCCTTTGGTAAAATTGATTTATTTTTTTAGCTAATAGGCCCTTTCTGTTCCCACAAAGGTATTACAGCTGGGTGTGGTAATGATGAAAGGCACCATGACTGGTAATAGAGAAGTTAAGAGACTTCTCTGGATTTACTTTTGCAATCTTTTGGGTCAGCAACTGTTCATTGGCATGGTAGGGAATAGGTTTTTGCTTGTGCTAATTGTGCTCAGCATGAATCGCTACTGTCTAAAACCTTCAAATATTTACAGCCATTCCCAGAAGCTCCTCAACTTGGCACATGATTATATAGTTTTTTAAACAGATCTTCAATCTCCAGAAACATATTGTCTGTTAATTGGTACTGTAGATACTATTACATTTTCAAATGTGGCTTGTTTTTCTCATTTACTCAAAATATCTGGGTCTGGGCTTTTGGATTGATATTTGTTGTCTTCATGGATTACCTCATATCATTTCTGATACAGGACCTAAATAGTGTTCATGTTTTTGTTGAGAACTTTGTGTCTGGTATTAGAGCTGAGCAAGCTTTATATTCTGGTTATCACCCCCTTTCAAATGAGCAGACCGAACAAACCAATCAAAGTTAGAAGGTATATTTGTGATGCTATGGTAATACAACTCTAGGTTAAGGGATGATTCTGCTATTTACTAATTGCACAACTTTTTTGTACTAATGTATTTTGCGGTGTAATTAAGGATTCACCTTTTTGCGGTTTTGTTGTAGACAGCTCTTGCTGTCCATTGCGGACAGTTTTATATACAATACACCAATGAGTTAACCATCGATCATGATTAGACGGCTTTCCTGTCAATCTCAGTTTCATGCTTTTTTGTGGCTTTGATCCCAATTTTGTGTTTGTCCATCCCATGGAGCACAGCTCTATTACGCTTGATTTTAGGAACTAATGTGTGTAGCCTACCACTATTTTTTGTTTTCATGCCTTAATATCCATGTTTAGCCCTCCAAGTTCTCTTCATCTCTCTCCCCAATATACCTGCTTGCGTCCGCCCCCTCCTTTACATTTTCCAGAATTGATGTCTGCCCCCTGTCCCTCCATGCCAGTGCTCCCACGCTCCTTCTCATTATCTCAGCCAAACCCTTACTCGTCATGCCCTGCACCAGCCTTTTCTGGAAGCTCCCTGTTTGCCTTTTATTTATTTATTTCAGATTTGCCAAGAAGTGGCGAGGCTGGGATTAAAGCTCGGGCTTTCCGTGCTAAGGACAATGACTTACCAATGCAGCCATCTTTTTTTTTCATCCAGCAGCCGAAGAACATAATGGGAGCAGAGGGGTTGGCGGGTCATTTCTTTTGCTCATTTTTGTGTTGGTTGGAGGTTAGGGTTGCTACCTGGCCGGTTTTATGCCTGCAAGACTGTTATATTACTGTCCCCGTAAAAAAATCCCGTAACACGGCTATTTCTCTTTTTCTAAGTATTGTATTGTAATTGCATTTATGTCGCGCTTACCACCCTTGATGAGGCGTCAAAGTGCTTTATGTCAGACGGGGCGTTGCTCCGGAACCCAAGGTTATTGATTAGTCCAGTTGGTTACTGTTACATATTTTAAACAGTCAATGTTAGACACAAACACTGTAACGTGTGTTCTAGGTCTGCCCTCCTGGCCCTTCACTGATACTTAAAGTAAACAAACTAGTCAGAGGCACTTTTTGGGTGTCCTGAAGCTGTGCTAGTTAGCAGTTGTTATAAGTAAGCACTTTAATTAACAGGTATGATGCTGGTTTTAGAAATGACATTTTTATTTATTTTCTTAGTGCCTCTTCTGCGTTCCTATGTGGGTAAGAGCTGCCACACAGTGCCGCTCCGTTGATGTAAAAGTGCAGTTCTTCTTCTATTTTTGCAAAATATCCTGGTTTTTGGGTCTCAAGATCTGGTCACCCTATTTAGGTGCCCGTTTGCAAGCTGGCTTTTGGGGAGTCCCTGTGTGCGTGTTTTAGGGCATGCCTGCTCAGTTGTCCATTCCCGGCACCACAGCCTAGTTTAGCAGGCAGCACAAAGGATGATGCAGTCATAATTCTTCTTATATTTTAGTGTGACAGGCCTAGAGCCAGGAGCCTGCTTGACACAAATGTTTCCATTTTGTCGTAGGTGACTTGATGGCTGTGCCAACCCTACATTATTCTAAGTTGGCGTGAGGATGCCTTTTCCAATGTAAGGGCCAGATAATCTGTTGTCCAAGCACAATACTAACATGTGTCCTTTATGGTGATGGTTCACATGCTTCCTATTTTAGACTTTACCTGATTTGCAAACCAAACCACTGATTCATAAAATCCTTGCGTATCCTTTTCTTAATGACACTATTCATTTTATTGCCAACCAACATGAAGGAGATATGGCCTAAAATCTAGAGATACCAGGTTCATATCCCTGCTTCGGCTGAACATCTTGTGATTCAGGACACATTACTTAATCTGCTTGTGCCCAAAAAAAGATGCATAACTAATCTTGCTCTTTTGTATGGGGCTCTTGTGTCTTCGGACTCAGGCAATGCTATATAAAACTGCAATACAAAATATGTCAAAGTTAGTGGGGGTGCTTTTTTGGCATCCTGGAAGGACCTCTCATACACCCTGGTGTTGGCTGCTCTCCATTATCTCCAGGACAGCGAACAAAAAAGTACACAGAGGCTTGTGGTTAATTTTTCCCTTTCTACTGTGCCAGCGACATCATTTGGGCTGTATTCCCTTTCCAATATAAAGAATGTTTTCACTGTATTTTTGACATTCATGCGAAGCATTTGCTTAATACCAAAAACGCTGTGCCACAATTATCTTGCTTAAATATTCAATGTATATACTTTGTGATACAATTTTTACTATATCTTTTTTTTAAACTTGCAGAAAAAGTCTATACTATACTCGCAAGACATTCCCTTCCTTTATAGCCAAGCGAGACTGATTGGCACTGCCAGGTCTTGTTTCATGATTTAGTTCATCCAAGAGTTTTACCATCCTTGGCTTGTATTAATCCTCTTGTCCCAGCAACAACTGATTATTTTAATCAGTGAATCAGAAACAAAGACAGTTTTCCTAGAAAGCTTACACCCATTCCAGCAAGAAAGTTTTGGCTATCTTCTTGTTACCTTTCTGTCCATCCATTGACTGTAAAATGTCAACCACAATGTAGTGGGCCATATGCAATCATTCATCAAATCAATGCTGTGGCCTTTCGATTGAAACTGTTGCATTCAAGAAGGTTCATTCTGTTTTCATTCATCTTAGTTGCCATGTGCCCCTTATCCTTATCAACAGATTCCATTTGAACATTGGCCAGTTGTGGCACAAGGACAACCTGAATATGAAGTTCATATGACGTTTGAGGTTGTCTTCAATTCCTGAAGCCTTAGTCCTCTCAAGATGTTAGAATGACCACCGAGCATCATATGAGAATGCAAATATACAATGTAGCTTTGGTCTTTTTTGTGATATCAATCCCTGTTTAATCATGTATTAGAAAGACACTCAAGAGAAGATGTGTGCAGCACATTTTTCCCTTATTTTTTGTCACATTCTTTGCCCCCTTGCCCGTATTTTTATGTAAATATTTTTGCTTTCAGGAAATTGATCTTCCTCTGGATTTCTTTGCCAGAATTTCATGCTTGACTCATTCCTCCTTCCTGATGTCAGGAGGAGTTTGGTGGCTTGATGATTTCTTAGATTCTTATCTTCATATTCAACAGAGAGATATAAGATTGCCACGGAGGTGTCTTCCAGTTTATGGTGGTTTTCTCCAACCTGGAACCCTCTTAAGGAGACAAATGGCACATTTCCCATACCATATTTGTTTTTCAGGGTAGTACTGTGGCTTCTGGGAGGTGACACCCTTTCCTCAGGCAATTAAGAGGGCAATTCAGCATCCATCCCTTGACACCTTTCAAGGTTAGCTATCTGATTTACAACAATCTTAGAGACAATGGTCTCAGACCACAGTAGTGGCTACCATTCAGATATTAGCTTCAGCTATATATACATGAAACTGCAATTGTTTTGGCCCTCGAACAACAATTGCTCAGGTTGTCAGCAGAAGTGCATTCTTCTGCCTACACAAAACTCTATTTTGGAAAAATAAATCCAGTTCGCCCAAACATTGGCTTAGTATTTGCTTGAAACAAAAACAAAATGTTCTCCTGAAATCAGCTTTTAATTTTTTTAAATACGTTTGGTGTTATAGTCATGAAGCGCTCACAGGTCCTAGTACACATATTCTGCCTTGCACACTTTCAAATCTATCCCTGACAGCTCCTTAGCACAAGTGAATTTGGGGTGACATCTAGGTTGTGCTTTCTCCCCGAGAACATTTTAGGGTCAGTTAGAGCTGCACAGTGTCTGTGTTGTCATCACAGAATGTTGACTCTGGAGGTGTGGCTGACATCAAGATGTGTAGGAGGCAATTGAAGAAAGACTAAGATTGAGCTGAAGTGATAAGAGAATTGATCTCCAGACCTTCTGAAACACCTTTATTTGGGTGGTCCCAGAAGATTCATTTTAAAAATCTACTTGAATCTCTGTCCTGTTAGATTGTGACAGCCACAAAGATGGCTGAGCGAGCCGAACACTCGCCGCATATAGAGGCTGTGTTCAGGAAGCCACTAGTTCTGATTCCAGCAATCTTGAGTCAGCCTTACATCCTTCGTAGGCTGTTAGTTTTGTACCATAAATTACCTAGTATCGATTATTTACAGTGCCTCAAAACACCTGAAGTGTGGTAGGAAGTGCTATTTAAGAAACAAAATTTCATTATGAGATCTAAGTTTCTTCAATTTTTACCAAGATTCAGCAGGACCACCATGTCCATTGTCACGGTGTTGTGAGGTGACGGGTGTACCATTTGATCACAGGATCATAGGTGTAACCCCACCCCCAGGATACTGCATCATCCAACAGTGTAGGAAAATTATATCACTCCTCCCACTGTACGCAGAGAGATTACACCAGCAAGTGGGAATGAATGAATGAACTATATTTGTGAGCTGGTTGTGTCTTTCTTCAGGATAGTCCAGTCCACTTTAGTGAATATTGCTATTTTAAATCAGACTCCTACAATTTAGAATGTAATTTTCAAAAAATTTGTTATATGATTTGTGTTCACAAAGTTCTGCATAGTACACATGCTATTGTTCATCCAAGTGGGAGGGTCCTACCCAGTAGTTAATGCCTGGGCTTTGCCTTTTACCCACTGATTCCACCCTGGTTGCAACCGGAGGACTTATCGTGTTTCGGACGGGGGACCCTATTTTGATACCCACAGGACAGTCTCATCAAGACTGGTTTTTGAAGACATACATATTCATTCAATTCGTGGTTGGTGTTAGACATCTCTTGGATCATCTTAAAAGACCTTCGAACTACCACGAACTTGATCCTTGTTGAGAAGAGGCTCACATATATGGATCTCTCTCCAGTCACCGGTGATACATGCCATTTTGACTGCTTTGCGAGGAAAGATTATAAGAGAATTCGAGGGATCTGTTGTTTTGGCAGTATACAGTATAATAAGTAAGAACAATTCCAGACATCTGAGGCCGGACAATAACCCCCTCTTGAAAAGGCAATTTTCTCATACATTAAGGTCTACATAACTAATATAAAGCCCTGAAGAAGTCCCCTGCGTGGGACGAAACACGTCGGCTGTGTGGTACTCCATTTGTTGAATAAAGATTGGAAATCCAAAAGAAAATCATTGTTTGCGACTCATTGTGAAATATACTTTGATTCACTATTGCCTGTGGTGCACCTTTGCTATTGTAAACATAACAGATGAGACTCAAACTCAACCCCACACCACAATGCTGTATGCTCAGACACGTAGAGCGCTGAAATATCCCCACGTCTGTCATGCATTACTCTTTAAAACTTCCTAAACGTATATGCTGTATAGACCCCATTTATACCATAAAGTGATGACCCGCCTGTTTAGCGGGTCAAACAAGGGTTGCACAGCCGTGTGCGTGTTGGTATTCCAATTAATACACATCCACCATAGTAATCCAATGTAGATCATTTTATTTTCTCTTTTATCATAGTTCATCCATTTTTTTGTTCATCACGTCAAAAGATGTGAAATTCATCAATTTTTGGCTCTTAATAATTCGATGTATTGCCCATCCAGGCCCATGACCAATCACAACGCTGCAATACAGCGCTATGATTGGTTTTGAGAGTCCTGGTTTGATGCTCAACCAGGGAATAGGGGCCTGCGCATGTTCTCCAAGCAGGCTGTAACGCAGCCTGCCTGGAGAACTGGGAAAGTGTGCATGCCTGGTTTGGGGGGCCCGAGAGGACCAACCAAACAGTCATTGCGCATTTAGGAGTGGGCAAACCACTCCTCCCCTGCCCTGCTCTGAGAGCAGAGCAGCCTCGCCCACCCACCCGCCAGCAAAGCAGCAGAAACATATAATGATAATATCTACAAGTTATTATCATTTTATGTTTTCTCTTCTCGCGCTTTTTGAAAGCAGTGGAACAGCGCTCCTCCGCTATAGCGGAGGGGCCGCCACTGAGTAAATAAATGAACATTAGGGAGACCTTGATCAGATTCAATCAATCCTTCTAATTATTTTCATATGTTGTCAGAGTCCATTTTGTTGCACCCAAATTTCTCTACCAGCTGCACTGGTCCATTTCTCAGGCTTGATTGCCCTCCCTTCATTTTCTCCCTCTTATCTGGTTTTGGGTTGAACCCCTATCCTTCCACTGTGTCAAGATCACAAAATACATGTGGCATTTGTGTCTCTATTGAGTACACATGAGTCATATAGTGAATGGTACTTACTTTCCAACCTTCATGTTTATTAAACAGAGTACCCTGTCCACCACACCCTTGTTCTGCCTGCCTTTGCTGGCTCTGCCATTAGAAAACGTACTCACGCAGCCTGACGAGGTATGGGCCATTGGAGTAATGGCATCAGACTGACAGTCATATTCAGAGCAGACAGCCTGGTGCTTTTTGTCACATACAGAAAAAAGTAATGACCTCCACAACCTAGGAGCAAACTTTTTTCGTTTTTCAGAAATTTGTGTCTAAAAAATAAAAACGTTTGGTGAGCGGCCACCTACAGAATGGTGTCCACGCACCAAACTTTCACTGCCTTCACAGAAGCTGCCATGGCTGTGGCTCCTGTGAACCTACAGAGATAGCCAAAGGACCAGCAATGATCTCAAATATGGCAGTCTTCTGACCTTAAAGGAGGTGTCTGTAGTGACCTCCCCACTTTGGCAGACAGAGTAAAGACAGCGAAGGGCTACATCAGCCCCCAAATATCCGTGGCCGATTCTGGAAGTTGCAAACAAAAGAAGAGAGAATGGTCTTCGGGTCTTTATAAAAAATTAAACAACATCTAGAGAAAATCCTGGATCATGCTTCAGAACCAACTGTAGGGCACGTAGAACTATGATACACACTAAAAGATCTAGGAATTGAGTTACAGCCCCAGACATTGCTTAATATGAGCAGGTGGGGTCCAGTGGCATTCATTGTTGGGGACTCATTGTTCATTGTTGAGGGATTCTGGGAGGAAGGCTGGGCTGGAAGATGGCCCCAAGGGAACTGCCTGGACTTCCTGTAGCTGGGAACATTTCCTTGGCAGGCAGGCACCAGTGGACCAGGTGTGATGTGAGTGGAGAAACTGAAAGCTCTGGCCCTCTGGTGCTGCTGTGTTATTGCTACCGCTCGAACTGCATGAAGGCAGCTCATCTCGGTAACCCGCTTTGATCGGGCAGAGCATGCACGTCTGGAGCGGCCCAACACTCCGAGTAAGACTTGATAATTCAGCTTCATTACCCATGGAGATACAAATGCCCAAAGTCAGTAACTTGCTTCTCAGATTGGAGTGAATTAATATTGGTGGGCCTGATATGGTGGTCACAGTCCCCAGCCACTTCTACACAAACTCCAAGACCTCAAGAAAAGGTCAGACGCCAACTGTTGTACAACCCTGTAGATTAAGGCCAACTGCCCCTCAATTATACCAATTCCCCATAGCATGTATTCAATGTTGGTTTTACCGGGAAACATGTCTTAAAGGAAAGTTACTGCTATGAAGCCTCAGAGAGTCTTGAGAGAAGACAGCTGATGAGCAGCTAAGACCATGGGAAATTGCTTGGCGAGAACAGATGCGTTGAATACCATTCAGGACAGGTCAACCCAGGTGAGGGTTGGCAGGGGCCCTGTATGGCCTACCACTGAGTGGGCAAGGCCATAGGATCGCCAGATTTGTAATGCAGTTATTCAGTTGCGGGGGAAATGGCGAGGTGTCCGTCAGGGCAGTGGTGCAAGAAGAAAGATGAGGTAAAGGGATGAGAGGGTGATCTTGTTTGCTCAATCGGTAAGTCATTGTATGTGCTGAAGTACTTTCCACGTACACAAGCCACATTTAAACGCTGGTGCTAGTATGATTCCAAACACCTGGATTAACAATAAAGATGATTTAGGAATTGCACATTCTCGTCAGGCCCATGTTGTGAACCTGTCCTTATAAATGTATATGCTGGGTGAATGCTTTTCCAAGGTACCGCGATGATCAGAATATGTGCAGTACAGCTTCACCTTTAAAAGGGGCATTCTCCATTACACATCTTATTACCTCTCTCTGATGGTGTGTGCTAATGTTTCTCGTATAAACCCTCCTCTCTCTTCTTCAGCACATGTATGCCTCTTTTTACTTCGCTCAGCTGCCACCTCCTCTTAGTTCCTGGTCTCTCCTCAACCCTCAACATCTTGCCTTTGCCAATGCACTTCCATTGCATTCATTATACAGAGTTGTTTTTGGTGGCCCACGGGATCTGTGTGCAATGAGCCAGAAATCAAAGTAAAAGCTTTTAGAACAGGTCCCTCTTGTCCGCCTGTCATCGCTGCAGCAGCTCATCTAGGGCAGAGTTCCAGGACACAAAGCAAAGAAAAGCAACGAAAAGCCTGAGTTTGAAAGTGGAAATCACTGCTCGTGCTCTCTCCTAAGCAGAGCTAGGGTAGAGGAGAAAGGAAAATGTCACCCATACTCCACTGCCAGCGCCGTGGTTCACTGATGCACTGACACGAATAGGCAACACAAAGTCCTTGATTGCATGTCCCCAAAATGGTGATGATACATTTGGATCTCTACCTGTCAGTTCTCATTGGTGACACTAGATAACATCGGGCCCATTGCACATCCCCCTGACAGGGACAATACATTCAGCTGACACTCAATTCACACATACTGGCTTACTTTACTCTAAGCAATGCAAGACCCCTGGCGACCAATGGCAGTAAATGTGCATTCAAAGGCTATTAAACAGGGCCATGAAAATCCAATCTGCAAAAACCACACAGGCTTTGTTAACAAACAATGGGAGGGAAACAACAACAAAGAGCACATTCATCTTTGTCAAATGAATTGGCAGATTTTCAGAGAATAAATAGAAATCAATGACCGGAGCGATAAGCAGAGAGAAAAAATTGATCAAGACCCAACTAAATCTCCTCCCTAGCCAATATCCTGACCCTAAATTCAATGCTAATCAAACTACAATTGTGAATTGTTTAACAGCTCATAGTTTGACCGTGTACAATAGCCACTGTTTATAGTGATGTGAAAGAGACCTGCCTCTATCTTTTTGTCCATAAAAAGGTTGCAGGAACCTCAAGGGGCAGCGGTTTCAGCCATATATACAGACACACTCCTGGAAAAGCTTCCCTTTAAAACCCTGTTGCAATTACCATAACATGTGGCAGGGGTCTCCTTTGAACACCTATCGCTTTTTTCGTCCTCACGTACACTACATTTATTCCCCAGTCATTTTCTTACTCTCATCATAGGGGTGCGTGAGTAGGAGGGAACATCTCTGCCTAAATAACACAGCAAAGTGAGTTGAATGAGGGTAAGGCTGCCCTTAATGGGGTATAAGACATGGCTCTTACACATGTGGAGGGAGGCAAATGGAGGTAAGGAGTCGGTAGCAGAAGAGAGCAGCTCCATTCAAGTGACATTTAGGAATGTAAGACCCAATGAAAAGTCTGAGAGCAATGACTGCATAGGGGTGCATTCTCAAAGATCAGGAATCAGGCTCTCACAACCCCCACTTTTTCCTAACAAGTTGTTCTTGACTTTCTCCAGTAACTGACTTACTTCTTAAGCAGGGGAAAATATACCTGTATAAAAAGGCAGAGGACTGCCTTTTTATCAACCCATACAAACTATAGATTTGATCTTCTCCCACACAAATCACACCTTGAAACATAACGCCTGACGTTTGAGCTTCGGTAAGTTTTTTTTTTTTTTCAAAGCATATTCTTATTAAGTCAGCAGGCAAACTATCACATCACTTACAAAACAATTGCAGCATGTAAAGGCAAGTCTGATGACTTTCATTATAATAATACAGGGGCAGATTTACAAGCCCCTTGCGACACTTTTTCGCCGCCGTTGCGTCACTTTTGTGACGCAGCGGCGGCATAAACAATGCGCCACTATGCAACATATTCACAACATGACGCATCTAGTTAGATGCGTCGGATTGTAATGCCCTGTGCTACATTATACCTGCGTCAGGTATAATGTATACAGGGTGGGCGTTCCGTCGCAAGGAAGCCCTGTAAAAGTGACACAGTGAAATCTACAAGATTTCACTGGGTCACTCTTACATCCCCGCTGTGTCAAATCCTTATGCCTGCTAGACGCAGGCATTAGGAGTAACGCAACATATTAGGTATAAGGCACCCCAGAGCAGTGCTGGAGTTGCGTTGAGCTTGCGACACAACTCCAGCAATACATCACCCTTACGCCGACAGATGCGTCACGCATCAGTCTGTCCTTGCGCCATGGGACACCGCATTGTGAATGCGGCGCTTCCATGGTGGCGCAAGGGGTTGTTTGAGTCACACAAAATAATTAGCGCATGCATCCCTGCTGATATGCAGGGAGGCGCCAGTTATTGTAAATCTGCCCCGCAGTATTTACGATGACAGAATACCAACAAAGCGAGCGTATAAACTGCAGCTCGTAATGATATAACTTTCTGTGCCAAATACATATTACCGATCCAACCAGTACTTTCATCGAGTCCACTTGTACATAATTCAGCACAATATACCATCCTCAGTATCGAATTTTTAATCTTACAGCGTTTCCGCATCTATAGTTAGTAGTGGGGGGTTTCCCAAAATTAAGCCTCGATAATCTGCCCATCGTTTCCAAATTATGGGGTGCTTCTGAGGGCAGCCCTTAAATATTGGGTTGTTCCTGACCCACACACTAATGAGCTTCAGTAAGTTTTTGACGCTTGTCTGTGGTACCCTTTTTTTCTCCATGGGTTTTGAGTGGGGCTGGCACTCTTTAGAGGTAGCCAGGGGTGGAAATCAATATTGACCCATGAGATTCATGGGTGTCTTATATGTATGTCCTAATATAGGGGTTGCATCTCTCCTTGGTAGACGGCACATCTCAGTTTCAGGTGGGGTAACAATGCCTTAAGGGGTGGCCTCCTGTCATTACGCAGTCGACCCCACATAGTATTTCCTGGTTACTCGCCTTTGCCTCCACTGGTCGACGGTGGCTGCTGTACAGTACCTACTGGAGGCATACCAGTGCTCCAGGGGTTGAGCATAGATCATGCATAGGTGGACGCAATATTGTACTCTGGTTGACTTAGCAGTGCCATTCAGGGCATGGGTTCATTTTACTCCAAGAGAGTCTTAATATATTCATTCCATGTCAATTGACAGTGGATCCAGCAGTCCTCGGTAGAGGTGACACATTGCCTTCTTGTGCCTTTACTCCACCACCAAGGGTTTAGGCTCCTTTCCCTCCTTGTTGAATTCTTCGGAGTATCTTACTAGTGGCACTACAGTGCGTCCCAGGGCAGTGCCCCAGTCAGTCATGGGTGGATTCTGTAGATGTCAAACGCCAAGGAAGAAATGTCACAGAGAAGAGTTAAACAGTGAACGTGTTTGCCACAGTGCTTGCTGACACAGACTGGCAGTTCCACAGCTTGTTTTTTAATCAGAAGTGCAACCATCACCCAATTGAAGTTCCCCCTGCAAACAAAGGTAGCAAACCAAACAACGCTTGTGTCTAGCCCGGCCTAAATGAACAGCTCTGGTTCAACCCTTGTCGACTTTGGACTAGCGAGTTAAAAACAGTCGAGCCACTAACAAGACACGTGACCCCTGAGTGCACATCATCTGTAAAGACACTTTATTAATGTATGTGTGTGAGACAGCAGCCGAGCTGAGGCATTTCCATGTGTTTCTGAAGACCTACAGGGAGTGTTTTGATAATCAGTGTAATTTGCCTCCATGAGGTGCTAACCCTCTTCCGCTTTAAGGTTTGTGAAGACAGGGAAAGCACTGGCATTAACATTAAAAAGCCTCCTTGCGATACTTGCATTCATTTAACATAGTGCACTGATTTAGGTAAAAAAATAATGAAACACATTGTGGCTGATTTATCAAAGAGTTTTAGCCATTCTGTTTCTTTGCGTAAATGTGATCATACATACATATTGGGCATTGTCCTTTTGAAGGTGATGTTTATCCAGTGGCTAAATTGCACAACGTTTAACCAGGAGAAATGGGTTTAAATCCCAGAGATCCCACTTAAGCAAACTGTGTGATCCTCAGCTAATTACTTTACGTTTCTGTGCCTCATTTTCATTGAGCATCAAATATGAGACCATTTAGAAGAACTTTAGTTTGGTATGTGTGCTACATGAAAACCTCACTTTTGTATGGATGGATAAACAATCTTACCCCAGATACAACAGTAATATTGCCCATGTTTAAGTGCACATGACACACTGAAATCTCAAGGCTCACATATGGCAGTGTTTTCAGGGCACTGGGGCGTGAAAAAGTTAATATTTAAAAACTATCACTTTTAACTGATATCGACAGTAGTGAGAATATCGAATGCAGTGATTCTTAACCTGTGGTCTGCAGATTCCTACTTAGAGGGCCTGCAGGTGTTTATAAAATGAAATAATATTAGCAGATTATTTAAGTATATATATATATATATATATATATATATATATATATATATATATATATATATATATATATATATATATATATATATATATATATGTCAATATATATATATATATATATATATATATATATATATATATATATATATATATATATATATATATATATATATATATATATATATATATATATGAAAAATCTGAATTGAAACATTACAGTTTTAAAGCGCTCTGTGAGTGTGAAAGAATATGAGGTTGAAAGCTGACATTTAAGTTGTTGTCTTTATCTTGATTTGTGGGAGCAGCTCAAGTAGAGCTAATAGAATCTAATATGGGCCATTGATGGTTCAATAGAAGCAGCTCGGTTATATGCCAACAAAAAAGAGGGCAAAAAATGCAAAGTGGTATTCTAGAATCTAGCATATCACTTAATTTTAAAAAGCACCAACCTTACCATTCAAATGTCAATTTTGTCATATTTTTGTTTTTGGATTAAATATAGTAGCCTATATTTAGTGAATTTGTTTGAGGTACTCTTGTTTTGCATTTTTGTGAAATGTGTTGAGTTTCAAATCATTGAAATTGCTTAGGAGGGGGTCCAAGACTCCCAGTAGTGATTTAGTAGGGTCCACACACCTCAACCTTAAACCCAAGCTTTCAGGAAATAACCTATTTGTAATCTGAAAAAATGTTTAACGTGTTCCTACAGCACGCTTGATAAATCTTTCACTTGCCGAACCTTTTGATGGCTTTGCTCTTTAACCGGCTCTTAGAGCCAAACCGGACCCTGGCTCATCTCTCCCTATGCTTTTCCTGGCGTGCCACCTCTACTTGCGAGTATGAAGGTTTGACCATGCAAGGATGAGAATGCAAGACCAAGGTGTTGCATACATATTTCTGCAATTGCCATACTAATAAATTGTGCTATCTCATTGGCAGTCAGCTAGTTTAAGAAAAATATGTAAATTGAGAGTCTGGCGTGGCTTATTGCAGAACGGGAAGTCACAGGACAGTGGTGACACAAGGGTTCTTCTAGGGTTGAAAAGCAGCTTTTTTCCACTTGTCTTTTTTGATGGTGCCTAAAGTAAAATATTACTTCAAATCCATAAAGGAGAAATATAGGAGTTTGAGAGTCATAATCTTTGGATGTCGGTGGCCAGAGATCCTTAGCACTGTCAAAAGTTCCTTGTGATATAAGACATATGTCCTCTTGTCAAGTGGTGTCGTGACTCGTGGGGTGCTCATGTTCTATGTCCTCTTTGTCCTGTTTGTCAAGTCATGTCAGGTAGTATCGTGGGGCACTCATGTTATATGTCCTTCTGTCAGGTAGTGTCATGAGGTGCTCATGTTATATGTCCTTTTCATCAAGTGGTATTGTGGGATGCTCATGTTATATGTCCTCTTTGTCCTGTTTGTCAAGTCATGTCCGGTAGTATCGTGGGGCTCTCATGTTATATGTCCTTCTGTCAGGTAGTGTCATGAGGTGCTCATGTTATATGTCCTTTTCATCAAGTGGTATTGTGGGATGCTCATGTTATATGTCCTCTTTGTCCTGTTTGTTAAATCGTGTTGTGGCATGCTCATGTTATATGTCCTTCTGTCAGGTAGTGTCGTGGGTGTTCATGTTATATGTCCTTCTGTCAGGTAGTGTTGTGGGGTGCTCATGTTATATGTCCTCTATGTCCTGTTCGTCAAGTCGTGTTGCGGTGTGCTCGTGGTATATGTCGTCTTTGTCCTGTTCGTCAAGTCGTGTTGTGGCGTGCTCATGTTATATGTTCTCTGTCAGGTAGTGTCATGGGTGCTCATGCTATATGTCCTTTTCATCAAGTGGTATCGTGGGAAGCTCATGTTATATGTCCTCTTTGACCTGTTTGTCCAGTTGTGTCGTGGGGTGCTCATGTTATATGTCCTTGTGTCAGGTAGTGTCGTGGGGTGCTCATGTTATATGTCCTTCTGTGAGGTAGAGTTATGGGGTGCTCATGTTATATGTCCTTCTGTCAGGTAGTGCCATGGGTGCTCATGCTATATGTCCTTTTCATCAAGTGGTATCGTGGGATGCTCATATTATATGTCCTCTTTGCCCTGTTTGTTAAATCGTGTTGTGGTGTGCTCATTTTATATGTCCTTCTGTCAGGTAGTGTCGTGGGTGTTCATGTTATATGCCCTTCTGTCAAGTCGTGTTGTGGTGTGCTCATGGTATATGTCGTCTTTGTCCTGTTCGTCAAGTCGTGTTGTGGTGTGCTCATGTTATATGTCCGTCTGTCAGGTAGTGTCATGGGTGCTCATGCTATATGTCCTTTTCATCAAGTGGTATCGTGGGATGCTCATGTTATATGTCCTCTTTGTACTGTTCGTTAAATCGTGTTGTGGCGTGCTCATGTTATATGTCCTTCTGTCAGGTAGTGTCGTGGGTGTTCATGTTATATGTCCTTCTGTCAGGCAGTGTTGTGGGGTGCTCATGTAATACGTCCTCTTTGTCATGTTCGTCAAGTCATGTTGTGGCGTGCTCATGTTATATGTCCTTCTGTCGGGTAGTGTCATGGGTGCTCATGCTATATGTCCTTTTCATCAAGTGGTTTTGTGGGATGCTCATGTTATATGTCCTTTTTGACCTGTTTGTCAAGTTGTGTCGTGGGGTGCTCATGTTATATGTCCTTTTCATCAAGTGGTATTGTGGGATGCTCATGTTATATGTCCTCTTTGTCCTGTTTGTTAAATCGTGTTGTGGCATGCTCATGTTATATGTCCTTCTGTCAGGTAGTGTCGTGGGTGTTCATGTTATATGTCCTTCTGTCAGGTAGTGTTGTGGGGTGCTCATGTTATATGTCCTCTATGTCCTGTTCGTCAAGTCGTGTTGCGGTGTGCTCATGGTATATGTCGTCTTTGTCCTGTTCGTCAAGTCGTGTTGTGGAGTGCTCATGTTATATGTTCTCTGTCAGGTAGTGTCATGGGTGCTCATGCTATATGTCCTTTTCATCAAGTGGTATTGTGGGAAGCTCATGTTATATGTCCTCTTTGACCTGTTTGTCCAGTTGTGTCGTGGGGTGCTCATGTTATATGTCCTTGTGTCAGGTAGTGTCGTGGGGTGCTCATGTTATATGTCCTTCTGTCAGGTAGAGTTATGGGGTGCTCATGTTATATGTCCTTCTGTCAGGTAGTGCCATGGGTGCTCATGCTATATGTCCTTTTCATCAAGTGGTATCGTGGGATGCTCATATTATATGTCCTCTTTGCCCTGTTTGTTAAATCGTGTCGTGGTGTGCTCATTTTATATGTCCTTCTGTCAGGTAGTGTCGTGGGTGTTCATGTTATATGCCCTTCTGTCAAGTCGTGTTGTGGTGTGCTCATGGTATATGTCGTCTTTGTCCTGTTCGTCAAGTCGTGTTGTGGTGTGCTCATGTTATATGTCCGTCTGTCAGGTAGTGTCATGGGTGCTCATGCTATATGTCCTTTTCATCAAGTGGTATCGTGGGATGCTCATGTTATATGTCCTCTTTGTACTGTTCGTTAAATCGTGTTGTGGCGTGCTCATGTTATATGTCCTTCTGTCAGGTAGTGTCGTGGGTGTTCATGTTATATGTCCTTCTGTCAGGCAGTGTTGTGGGGTGCTCATGTTATACGTCCTCTTTGTCATGTTCGTCAAGTCATGTTGTGGCGTGCTCATGTTATACGTCCTTCTGTCGGGTAGTGTCATGGGTGCTCATGCTATATGTCCTTTTCATCAAGTGGTTTTGTGGGATGCTCATGTTATATGTCCTTTTTGACCTGTTTGTCAAGTTGTGTCGTGGGGTGCTCATGTTATATGTCCTTCTGTCAGGTAGTGTCGTGGGGTGCTCATGTAATATGTCTTTCTGTCAGGTAGAGTTGTGCGGTGCTCATGTTATGTGTCCTTCTGTCACGTAGTGTCATGGGGTGCTCATGTTATATGTCCTTCTGTCAGGTGGTGTCATGAGTGTTCATGTTACATGTCCTTTTCATCAAGTGGTATCGTGGGAAGCTCATGTTCTATGTCCTCTTTGACCTGTTCGTCAAGTCGTGTTGTGGGGTGCTCATGTTACATGTCCTGTCGGGTAGTGTCGTGGGGTGCTCGTGTTATATGGCCTTCTGTCAGGTAGAGCTGTGGGTGCTCATGTTATATGTCCTTCTGTCAGGTGGTGTCATGGGGTGCTCATGGTATATGTCCCTTTGTCATGTGGTGTCATGGGGTGCTATGCTTTATTGAGTGGAATTGTAGGGCACCCAGCGTGACAAACCATCCAAGCAGCCTTATATATTGCAATATAATGATCTCAATATTTAATAAATGCATATTCACTATCAGGGTTCGGCTACTGTTGTTCTGCCACTCTGGCATTTCCTCACTAGTGTATCGCTAGGGGGCAGCTTTCAGCGCTGTATGGACTGCCACAACCCAGCCATGCCCCTCTGACCCTATTCTAACCGTGGCCTCCTTCAGGGTGGCGCTTGGTGGAACATTTTTTACGAGGCCTGATTTTGGTTTCCAGCCTGACCCTGTTCACTCTACAGATTTGTGTGGCTTCCAATATGTCCTTAACTCCCTACTCCCACCCCCACAGCACACTATAGCCAAACCTGAAAACAGAATTGTCATTTTCGTTGTCACAGATGGTACATAAAGCTCAAAATTACTTTAATCAACGTAAAGCAATGCGCGTAATCCGTCAAAGAGATTGCGTAAACGTCGGATGGAAATTCACTGTCACGAGGCAGGACGCCTGCATCAAGGTGAAGCGGCAAGTGCAGCGCGCGCACAGGGCCAGACAAGTATTGTCTATTAATAAAACAGGTGTTTACAAGGCACAGAAGGGAGCAGGCACTGCAGAGTTCATAAATTAATGGTGAAGAAAAGTGGAAGTGATGTGAAGGACAGGATTACAGTCTGAGGAAGATGGGCCAGAGCACGGGTTGCGCATCACGTATGCAATATTAATGGCGGAGTGCCTCATGGGAAGACAGCAGGGTGAAGTTAAGATTCTGTTCTGTTATAAATTTGAGAAGAGGAGAGGCATTTCGGAGGAAAAGTAAGCAGACACTCTATTAAGGTCACCCGTTTCCCCATAATTTAACAGGTTGAAGACGATGGAGTTAGTTATATATTATTTTTGTTGCATGGGCACTCGTGGGGTGCAATGCTTCACAAATAATTGCTATCATTAATGTAAGGTCTGCTGGTGCAGCACAAAACGATGAAGCGTCGCGCGAGTGGCCGCTCAGTCAAGGGAAAATGCAGACCCTGTTCTTGTAAAGATCAGTACCAGGTTTAATGTACAGTAAGGGCCCCAGGAATGATGTTGCACCTAACTCAGTATTCTCAGAGTACTCTCCGCCAAAGTTTCTAGCAGACTCTTTTGGAAATCCGTCCTGCATACATTCCAATGACGTGACACACAGACACAGACCGTTACAACCTCAGCACATACACGTTTCTCAAATCCATGCATGATGAGCTGATTTGCATTCTGGGACTTGTAGTCTCGTTTATTCCTTTGTAAAACAGGTCTAGTAGTCCCAGATTTCAAAGGAAAAAAAACTGGAACCTGGGAAACTTGGCCGCTATGCAACATGAGTCATGACCTTGCACCTAACCACATTAAAGGCAAGACACAAGGATAGCAGAACATTAGGAGGAAGTACTGAAATGGGTGTGGTCGTTGGAGAACTAATGACTGCCCTGGAGGGAGTTTTCAGCAAGAGGCTTAAAACTGGACAAGCGCTAAGGTGTTCAGATGAGACAGTCAGAGCTAGAAAGGGGAATAGAAAATCGGTAAATAGGAGGGATAGGTAGGGTCAAACAGAAGAATTGTGGGAGAATATTGAGGGATTAGCAAAGGAGATGGAGAGTGGACAAAGTGAAGATGGATAGAGGAGCATATGCAGGGAGATGGATAGAAAAAGTACAGGGACAGGGTTCAAGAGGGCCTTTGGAGGGGATATGAAGGTTGTTGGACAGAGGCATACGTAGAGAGAGGGCAAAGAGAATATGCTGAAAAGTGGGTAGGGAGAAACTGAAGGGATGGGAATCCTATGGGAGGTAGAATGAAAGTGAATAGAAAAGGAGGTGTAGAGTGGATTAGAAAAGGCTGGAGAGAGGGGTCTAGGGATGGATGTGAAGAAAAAGACTGATAGAGCCGGACATGGGAAGTGATTGTAAAGGGACTGCCAGGGACTTGAAGAGTAGTAGAGAGAAAATGAACGGGTGGGAGCTGGCGAGAGCCATACGAGTAAAGTAGAGAGAAGGAATACGAGAGTCAAAAGAGAGCTGGGCAGGGGACCTGGGAGAAGCCTAAAGGAGCTTTCATCAGTGGCACAGCTGAGAGCCGAGTACTGATCTATTAATTTGGGACCAATTTATCAACACTTTACACTATTGAAAATTCACCAAAAGTGACAAACTGTTGATTTGTCATTCACTTTCAAGTGTAGAGTACTGGAAATGTTCCTAAAAGTAATGCAAAGTAGATCTATGCATTACTTTGCACTGTTTTGTGACAAAGTGACGTCGAATGCCTGGTACATGTGTGTTCTGACTTTGCCACACATGGTGTGTTTGATGCAAAATCCTCGCTAGTAACACTGACAGACAGAGCTTTGTACAGACAAAAATACGCCTCATTTCTTAGGACTGGGTGGTGAACTTGGCTCTGTACGCAGATTTTTCAGAGTTTTCTGCACTCCGCACAGCTTGCGGAGCACAGAAAACACTGCTTCGCGATGTGCATCAGATTTTTACCCCGCTCGCGATCGCAAACAGTAAGTTCGAGAGCGCGAGCTGCCGCTCGGGTAGAATTTCTACCCGAGCGGCAGAAATACCAGCACAAACTGCAGTTCAGGCCCGGACTGGCCATAGCGGGCACCGGGCAATCCGCCGGTGTGCCGCACGGGTGGGGGCCGGTTTTGGGCCCCTAGGGGCCATTTTTGTTACAGGGCCGAGCACTTTGCCAGGGCTGGTTGTGGTTCCCAGTCCGGCCCTGCTGCAGTTCGCACTGCACTCCGCCACTTGTGGAACTTCGCAGAATTGTTCTGTAACTTTGCGGAGTTCCACATAGCAATACTCTGCAAACTACGCCCAGGCAAGAACAAAGTAAGAGAAAACTTTTTTTATTCCAAACCTGTCAAATTTTGCATGTGTGCTGTACTGTACAACACACATACAAAGCAGGAAAAGTTACAAAATATGTCTAAGCATAGTATTTCGTACAGGACTGTTGTCTTTTTTAGCCCAATAGCTATACTAGATATCACACACACCTTTGCACTGTAGTGACACTGTATGTGTGTGGCATAAGGCAGACTAATTGTGCGCCAGCGCTTGCAAACATGTACCAGCACTTATATGTTTGTAGTTATGGAACCAGCCTATCACACAACTGCTGCACTATGTTGCATGATTTGTTAGTAAATTTGTGCCTTTGTGTTTGTAGTGGGAATGGGTTGCCTGGGGTGTTATGAGTTTCATCATCAATTCTGTGGCAGTGTGTGATTGAAGGCTGTAGGCCTGGTGCATCAGATCTCTCTTTCAATGTGTGCAGTCGGTGCTGCAGAGTTTGGTGGTGTGTATGGCTAGTGACAAGTTCTCTCTGATTCCTGTTCGGCCCAATGCCTTTGCATGCCCATCACCCACGAACTCTAGAATATGCAGTAGAAATTAAATCTACTGTCAGGCTCCACAGTCAGCACAGACCAGCCTTATCACTAATGCAACCTGACAGCTCTGCCTCCCCAAGGAGATTTAAAAACCAGGTCATGGAAGTGAACTGCAATGTCCCCAGAGTTCTTGCAGGAAGGTGAATGGGGAAGCCATGTCCGCACACACATCCGCTCCACAGGCATCCCGCATACACCACATATCCTTGAAAGAACAAACCACATACACATTACACACGTCACATGCACATAATATAAGCACATAATACAAGCACATCATCCTATTTCCACCCCAACACACAGAAACACAAACCACGCACACCGGCAGAAATACACAGTGCACACACAAACACACCTCGCTTTTTACACACACGTCATCTGCATATACATTTATAGACATCATAACACAAGGTCTCACACATTCCAGTGGCATAAACATACAGTGTAATCACAGCCTATAAAAATGGTCACAGGTATTGTATCTATACTCAAGCAAACACATGCACACCCTGGCAGGAACACACCTGGCCTGATTCCCAGAGACAGCAGTAATTCTACACTCACAGATCTACACCTACGTACATGTGTAGATTTAATACTTTCTTGGATTCACAGATATTAAAGTTGACCCAAGTGCAGATTTCCAGGCAAATTCCTGAGAAGGCCATCTGGAGTCTATTGCCGCTGTACAGATTTCTTCATAGGGGAGAAGGGAGAACTACACAGAAGGGGATTAAGATGCCTCACAAAAGCACAATTTTTCTTCTTCTCCACAGCAAGATGATTTTTTTTCCTTTGGAGAATCGCCTTCCCTGAACCCAAGCAAATATGGAGGTTGATCCATTCTCTCTCCGCCTTTAAATGAGATTCATGCTAGTCATGGGTATATTACAAATATACGGTAGGAGGACGGTGGCAGTGTCCCCCAATCCGCTGACGCTGTATGCTGTGAGCTAATGATAGAAGTTGCATATGATTTTAAAAACTGAATTTGTTGAATGATTTTACTTAGCGCCGTGTTTTAAATATCGCTCGTAGCATAGTTTCTGTCTATCAGCGCTACAATCAGGGGCTTGCACGCTCAAGGTAAACTTACTGCTAAACTCCGCCTGGGCTCGATCACTCGTCCTGCCCGCCCCGTTCCGACTCGGCAACCAGTGCCGTTGAGCGGAGGGCGGGTCAGGCAGAGCCAGGTGACTTCCGCCCACATCCAGCGGTCAGCGCTCTAGCTGCTGCACGCAGAGGGGTATATAGCCCCCTCGTCACAGAAAGCACGCAGCGAAGCGCCGGAGACGCGCCAGAGAGAAGCCCGTCTGTGCCCGTCCGCGACTGGACGGGACCAGGGGCCATGGCAGATGCCTCTGGAGTGCGTAAAGTATCTAGGCTAATCTACACTTCACGGGCATTAATGGGTTTGCATGATAACTTACTCATAAATAACTGTCAGCAACTACATCACTGCTGTCCTGAAGGACCATTCTCATGTAGATTTTGCCATTCTCAATTTAAGATAGAAAAAGATACATCCCCCCAAAAACATACTGCTAATATTCCTACTGTTATAGTTCAGGGAGGAAAGAACTTACTTTGCAATATAAGATCCTTAGCAAAGCACTATATTGAAGTCTGGGATCTTATCTCTACTCATAAACCTGTTTTGTGTTTCCTAACGGAGACATGGCTTAAACCCCACTCTACTCCAGCCATCACCCTTGGTATACCGGAGGGTTACAAGATAATCAGAATGGACAGACCCCAAAAAGTCGGTGGGGGAATAGCTATTGTATTTAAAGATAATATCTCAGTTTCGGTTCTTGATCAATGGTGCAACACGGCTTTTGAAATGATGATCTTTAGGATCAGTTCTTCAGCCAAACACAGTAGGAAAGGAGCTTTGGTTTATCGTCCCCCAGGCTCCATAAAAAGCACCCCAAAACAGTTAGTGGAAGCATTAGCTCCTCATGTGCGCCCAGATAAAGATTTTTTGCTGCTCGGGGATTTTAACATCCATAGCGAGGAAGTAAATAATAGTGAGGTACAATCCTTTCTAACTGACTTATCCTTAATGGGATTAAAACAATGTAACTATGGACCCACACATCAAGCAGGGCACACTTTAGATATGATAATATCTAATTTTTCTGGTATTGAATGCTACGCCCCCAAACAGTACCACTGGACAGACCACTTTGTACTTGAGTTTACTATGCCTGAGAAGGGTGTTTGTTCCATCCCCCCTGTCCAAATCCCATCTAAACGTAGGCAATGGCATAAAATCACTAACACCAATTTTGAACAGAATTATCTTCCTCCTCTTATTTTGCCTACAGATGATATAAATACCGCTCTCTCAAAATGGGATCTAGCCATTAATACAGCGGTACAACAAACTGCCCCGATAAAAACCTTTAAAAAACGGCCTGCAAGGAAACAAGAGGTCTGGTTCTCGGAAGAACTACGTAGCTTCAAACGAAAGGCCCGAAAGACAGAAAAAACATGGAGAAAATCCCACTTGAACGAAGATAAAACTAATTATCATAATGCCTTAAGCATATATCATAAGGCTATATGATGTGCACGCAAGAACCATGTTACTTCACAGTTTTAGGCAGCTGGCAATGATTCTAAAGTTCTGTACCAGATTGTTAACACTTTTCTAAAACCTGTAGCATGTGAAAGTGCAGACATGGCGTCACAACACCTTTGTGATAATATCTCAAACTTTTTCACTGAAAAAATAAATGCAATTTATGATAAAATAGAGGCACTTATCCCTGCCACGACTGGCCAGGCTCATCAAACTTCGGCACCTACTGTGCCTACCAATTCTCACACATTTAATGATTTCCCTGAAATCTCCTTACAAGAGGTTCAGAAGCTGCTTACGGACATCAAAAGTGGGAGCCCGGCCGATTCACTTCCAGCTAGGCTTATGGGTCCTTTAGGGACAACACTTGGTCCTGATATTCAGAGACTGGTGAATCTCTCAAT
Organism: Lissotriton helveticus; assembly: GCF_964261635.1. NCBI lineage: Eukaryota > Metazoa > Chordata > Amphibia > Caudata > Salamandridae > Lissotriton > Lissotriton helveticus. Next base: position 836,131,532 of record NC_136072.1, on the reverse strand, counting down.
TAAAACAGCTAATGTCCCTCAGCAATGGAAAACTGCCTTAGTTAGACCAATTAGGAAAAACACTTCTTTCCCCTGGACCAACATGTCTAACCTCAGGCCGATTTCCCTGCTACCATTTTTAGGGAAAATTATTGAGAAACACACCAATAAACATCTTTCTCAACTACCTTGAGCAATCAGACAGCCTTGATCCATCACAGTCAGGTTTCAGGCCAAAATACAGCACCGAAACGGCCCTGCTGTCGATAACGGACGACCTACGTATGTACCAGGATAATGGTTACTCCGTTGTCCTGGTGCTACTTGACTTATCGGCAGCGTTCGATACCATCTCACACAACATCTTGATCGAATGACTGTCTGTGAGTGGCATCGGCGGTAGGGCACTGGATTGGATTAAAAGCTTCCTCTTCAACCGCACCCAAAGCGTCACCATGGGTGAATTTAGGTCTGAGGAGGTTAAGATCACCAAGGGGGTCCCGCAGGGATCGTGTTTAAGCCCGACCCTGTTTAATACCTATGTGGCTCCCTTGGCAGAAATGACCAGAGCCTTTTGTTTCTGCCCAGTGTCCTACGCTGACGATACGCAGCTACTCTTCCCCTTTAAACAACTTACTTCGGAGATTATACAATCTTTCTCCGATGGGATGAAGGCAGTAGCGCGATGGATGTCCTCCAACTTTCTTCAATGTAATGTTGGGAAGACCGAGGTGATGCTCTTCGGTAAAGCCAGGGTCCAATGGTCCCCTGATTGGTGGCCTCTGGAACTAGGCCCAGTCCCAGAACCTAAATCAGTAATCAAGAACTTGGGGGTACGTCTGGAGCCGTAGTTGACCATGAAACAGCATGTCAACATCACTGTGGGATCTTGTTTCCACGTGATAGGTCTCCTCCGTAGGATATTTCCTTTCCTCCCTGACTCCCACAGAAGAACTTTAGTTCAGGCTCTAGTGATCAGCCGTCTTGATTACTGCAATGGTCTGTTAGCAGGCGCTAATCAAGAGGTTCTAGACCGTCTGCAGGTAGTGCAGAATACAGCAGCCAGGTTGGTGCTTAATGCACCCCCCAGATCTCCATCTAAACCTCTATTACGTAAACTTCACTGGCTGCCCATACGTCTACGAGTGAAGTTCAAGATCTGCTGTACTATTCATAAAGGTCTTCATGAACTAGGACCTGAATATCTGTCAAAAAAATTTGTCCCATATGTTCCTGTCCGTACCCTTAGGTCCAGCGAACAGTTGCTATTAAATGTACCTAAGATCAGTAAAACCAGGCTTGGCGGTAGGGCTTTGTCTGTGGTGGGTCCCAATTACTGGAATATGCTCCCACTGTCATTGAGATAATGCTCCAACCATCTTCTTTTTAGAAAGAATCTGAAAACGTTTTTGTTTAGCTTATTTTAGCTAATTTCCCGTTTATTCGGATTCTGTCTTGAACGAATAAAATCAAAATTCAATATCTCTGCCACCTCTATAGTTTCTCAGGCCGGCTGTCACAAGCGCGGAGATACTCCTACGGGAGTCTATTCATAGCGCTATAAAAACCAGCAAATAAATAAATAAACCCTTTTGAAGGTGTACACACAGGGAAATAGAAGGAGTTTGTGACCTCCCACAAACCTACTTGTCTGGAGGACTGCACAAACCTCCAAGGCTAACCATGCCTTGGAACTTTGGAACTTCCATGTTCCCACTCCTTGAATGGGATTTATTGGTATGGAGAAAACTACTCTTTTGGTGAAGATCTCCAAACGTGTAAGGGGCAGTTGCGGCAAACTTCCCTGCCATATACAAACAACTGCCTCAAATTAAACTCAGACAAGACGGAGATGATGATTTTTGGCAAACTCTTCCCTACCTGGTCTCCTTCTAGGTGGCCAGCTAAGTTAGGATCACTTCCGTCCCCGTCTCAAAGGTAAGAAATCTAGGTGTTACGTTCGATGACAAGCTGTCTTTCATACACCATGCCAATGCAGTCGTATTGGCGTTCTTCTACGTTATCAGGATGATAAAGAAACGTCTACCTTTTTTCCCAACCAGCTCTGGTAGGATCTCATTAGCACACTAGTCATGTCCAAGGTCGATTACTGCAATGGCCTACTTATCAATGCCCAAGAAAGAGTTCTAAACAAGTTACAACTAATGCAGAATGCAGCCGCCAGACTTCTGACAGCCACCCCCTAATACAAACCAGTATCCAAGGTGGTACGACAGCTCCAATGGCTGCACATCAGGAGCAGGTCCAAGTTCAAGGCGCTGTGTATTGCCTACAAGGCAGTCCATTACATCTGACTGGAGTTTCTCAGGAAAACTCTCTGCCCCTACAACCCCCGGGGTGACAGATCATTTACGGTTGCCACCACCAAACTATGGAACACGCTTCCCCCCACATTAAGACCAGTCCCACTCTGCTCACTTTTCGAAAACAACTAAAGACCTGGCTCCTTAACCATTAGCCATCCGTGCCAGCCTTTCCTCTGCTTAGTCCGCAGCGCCGAGACACCTAAGGGCTTTATAAGGCGCCTAATTAAATAAAATAAAATAAATATATATATATAGTTATGCCAGCCATAAATCCCTTTATGCCTTCCTGGATGATGGAAAACAGGACATTTAGTCGTAAACCTATGTTTGTGCCTAAATTTACCTTTGTGAATAGTGCCCACTGTGTGCAGACTGTGTGCAGACAAACAAACCACACTCTTCACAGATACGTCCACATTTACATGTACACCACAGACACTTCAATGTCAACAGCGCACATAGAACACCACACTGTCCAAAGACACTGAACATACAAACACACATATTTCACACAGTGGCTGGAGGTTTCTCTCTCAGCTCGACTGCATGTCTCTTTAGAAGACACTTTCCACTTCGCCAGAGTCCTTCTGGCGCATGGACTGGTAAATCATGGACTCTCACCTTTTTATACCTGATAGGGGTCCAGACACTAAAAATGTTCCTTGCTTCTGGTGCCCACTGCCTTCTCACCTTAGGGCAAGCACCTTATCTTGGCCACAGTGGCCTTTGGTAAAATCCTTCGCATATGCCTGACTGCAAGCGACACGGAAGGATAGTCGGAATTTATAGGGCAAGATACAATTGACACAAGTAGTTCTGAAATTATGGGGGCAAAAAACTGAACCTATTCTGTCAGTCTTCTACTATAATTCCCTTTCGTTTGCAGATAATTGCTCCAGCAGTGTCTGCACCTCAGGTTCTCAATCTTTACACGTATTACACATCCACAGTAGGGGGCCAAATCTCTCCCCATAATCCAGAGTTTAATTCACACAGGAAGGCCAGTAGGCAACTCTTCTGGGTGCTCTTCAACACAAATCCAAAACTATAACCAGCTCTTACAGTCAGGACTTAGTCAGCGGTTAAGGGGGGGGGGGGTCACACCCATAAGACTACTGGGAGGGGAGACCAACCATTCCTCCAGCCCATCACGGGTGTCCCTGAGCAGCACAGAGGTGCCGCTTGAGGAGTCCATGGGCCCTGAGTGTCCCACAAATCATGAGAAGGAATATTAAGCCATAGGACAAGGCGGGGACTAGGGGAAAATAGTAGGTGTGGCACTGCCATTGCTTCGGTTGTTGTGGGCGTCCATCCCTGCAGCTTTGACTAATGGCCTGAATGTGTAAGGGCCATATGTATCAAGCTAAATAGCATTCGCAAAGGCCGAAATTCGCAGAATTTCGGCCTTTGTGAATGCTAATTAGCTAAATGGTATGTATGAAACATTTTCGCAGCAAAATAAGGAATCGCACATTTTGCTATTCCTTATTTTGCGATTGCACTTAAGGAATCGCAAAATTTGCGATTCCTTAAATGCAATGTATCAAAGAAATATTAATGCAAAAATGCCAATAAGGATTCGCAGATTACCACCAACTACTAGTTGGTGGTAACTTGCGAATTCTTTTGAAAAAGCAATTTATTTGAAATTCAAAGGTGGCATATGACGCTCATACATGCCCTTAGGGCATGTATGTGCGCCATATGCCCACACATGTCATTTTCAGGGGTGCAGCAGGGTGTTCTTGTGACACCCCTGCACCCTTGAAAATATTCGCAATTTGCGATTAGCAAATTGCTAATCGCAAATATCCCCTTCATTCCTATGGGCCTCCTGGCCCATAGAAATGAATGGGAAAATTGCGATTAGCAATTTGCTAATCGCAATTTAGGAATGTGAAGGAATCGCTAAAAATAAGCGATTTCCTACATACATACCGTTTTGTGATTTCTAAATAGCGATTCCTTAAAAATCGCTATTTAGGAATCGCTAAACGGTATGATGATACATATGGCCCCAAGTGACCAGTGACCAAAGCAAGGAAAACGCATAAGAGGAGACGGCATCCAGCTATCATGATTATGTCAAAATAACATGAACAAAACAAACAAAACGGGGCATAAACAACAGATCCTACAAAAGGAAATATCCCCAGCTGCTATGCCTGAACAAGTACATTATTACAGTTGAGTTTGTTGTGAGACTGTGTAGGTGTGGGTAGATTTGGTGGACTGACTTAAACTCGAGGTTAATTAAAACTATCTGGTCAGTAAATCGTAACTGTCTTGTGCACATTCTTCCCCAATATTTTCGTTCCACTGGGGTCAAGTTTCCAAGGGGGCGACTCTGAAAATCATAACATCTCAGAACCCCTCAACTCTGCCCACTTGACCCCCTATTTGGTTTGTCTCCCCAAAGACTGCCTATCCTTCGCGAGAAGCGGGCTACTCACACCTACGTGGTAACTCGTTTCTATGGAAACTCGTTTAATAAGTGGGGGACCTGCAGTGTTTCGAGTGACACTCATAAACTTGCATTTTTTTGTTTTTTTGTCAGGATTTTAAGATTTTGCTTAACTAACTGTTCACAGACAGCCATGGGGCTGGTCAGAAAAAAAGATTCTTCTTTTTGATGATTGAAAGTAATTTGCAAATTAGTTACAGAAATGAATGCACATACTGTCAGAATTATAGAGGGCATTCGAATTACCCTTAAATATTCCAGTGCTGTACATGATACTGGTCAAAAACGTTAAGAGCTCGTCAAAACCCTTTTCAGAGGGCCACAGGACAAGCAGTGGCTACTGGGCCCAAATATAGTGGTTGAGGCCTTTCCTTCATGATGTCCCGGGGCCTGACCTACCATGGATCCGGCTCAACTGGGCAAAGTACCCATTCTGTACTTGACTCTCATCAGTACCTTTGGTTGAGCAGTCAAGGCTCCCTGGGGGGATGTAGATACAGATCAGTGAACAAGACTCATATAAATGAATGTCCAGCCAAATGCTTGCTTTTATAAGAAAAGGTAGTATTTTATTTCTGACTCCACATGCAAATAAATGTGACATTTGAGTGCACCAACACAGTCAGGCATATTCCTGTCCCACCATTCTTGCTCCATTGTGCTCAATCAATCAATCAATCAATCAATCGTGCTCAGGGTTATTCCCCATTCATTGGTGTCCACATCAGGGAATGCAAACTATTGGACCATACTCAAACATTCCCTTTTGACTCTTCAGGGTTTCAGTCAAACGTGTCTGGTTCCAGTCTACCTACAGCGGTGAATCCCTCGGAGCCCCAAATGTCTGGTTTTGTCTTACCAGCTCCGGCAGCGTGGCAGTGTCCAGAGAGTGCCCACCCACCAGGCACTCCCAAGTCCAGATCCAGTACATACTTGACATGGATGCGGCAGCACCCGCCTAAGCAGGCTCTTCCAGACGAGCAGCTGTGCCAGTCAGTTTCCAGTGATCAGAGCTGTTTCTGCTCTGCAGACAGAAAAGATAAGCTCTGCTTCCCCTTTCAAGGAGTGGAAGTTCTTCGGCTCCCGACCAGAGTTCCAGTGAAGGTGTGACATCCTCAGCAGCGTCCTGCGATCTGTGGGGAAACAGTCAGGTGCAGTTGGCTAGCTTGACTCATTGGTCACACCAGTAATCGCTACCACTTTTGCAGTCATACTCCTCAGAGGTACAGCTTCAGGGTACCCGGTGGCATGATCCACCACAATCAAGATGTACTTGTTGCCTGACTGTAAGGGGTGGGGAGTCAAATGGGCCGACAATGTCTATTCCCACCCACTCAAAAACCTACGACTGGTAGAGGCACTAACGGTGCATTTGGTTTCCCTCCTGTCTAACTACTCATCTGGCAATCTAGACAGGTTCTATAGGACCTCTCTGTGTCTCTGCACATCACTGGTCAGTACAGCAGATGGTCCAACCTATACTGGGTTTTCCTATTTCCTACGTATCCTGCTAAGGCCACTTCATGGGCCAGTGACAGCAGGAAATTCCTGTGTTCTAATGAAACCAATAGCATCTTGCTAGTACCTGGCTCAAGATTTACTGTTTCACTATATAGTAGACTATCCTTCCAGCCAACATAGTGTTTACTGATCACTCCTTTCCTGACTTGATCCTGGGCTTCCTTTCGAAGTCCCACAAATGTAGGGCACACCTCCTGTACCTTGCAGAAACCTTCCTGTGTATGCCCTTCAGCAGCGAACAAACCCTGCAGCTCTGGAAGCAACCTAGACTTCTGATAATGGCCTGCTTCAGAAGCCTCATCCCTCCTCTCCTTATGGAATGGAAGCAATGACCTCCATGTCCACTGTGTTCCTGGAGTCTTTCCTTTCCTGCAAATTACCTTGTCTTGGTCCCTGCAAATCAGAGATGGTCCCAGTCTTACTCTGAGACTGCTGTGCAGCCTGTGCCCTGGTCAATACAGCTGACTTTGTCCAAGCCATAAAGGCTTCTGGTCCTGGCACCAAACTAAGTGCAATCAACCGTTGCCCAGAACACATCCAGCTCCTTGCTTTTCCCTTACCCCAACATCAATAATGGCCAGCTTGCTATTGTGCTCAGTGTCAACCCTGGCAAGCAGATACTTCATGCCTTCTCAACTGGCTACCAATACTGTACCCTTGGCTCCAGGGAACATCTCTTCAGGCTTAAGGTTCTTCCTCTATACCCTAATGTCAAAGGATCCAGTATCCATCAGGACAGGCACTTTCCTGCCATGTATATTACCCTCCTCCACAGATCCCTCTGTATTAAGATGGATGTGCTTTAGAGCATCTGGGTCCCTCTCGCAAATGTCCACAGCTACTAAGTTGAGTGCAACCGGTCCCTTTCGGGTACCTTCACCCACGTGTAACATGCTTGTTATCACAGTGTTGCTGTGTCATGTTCCATCTCTTGACAGACTCTCTTGTAATGTTCCTCATCTTCCCTTCTCAGTATGCTCCTTCCTGAATAAACCATTCCCATTGTTTACTGGGACCTCCCTGGCCCTTACCCTCCAGTGTGGGACCAGTCTGTGGAGAGTTCTTCCCCCACTTTGTCTTAACACAATGCAATTCCAACCCTTTGTGACCTCTGTTATCTAACCAGTTATCAGCAAACACTTCAGGTATTGTTGGATCTTTCTCTGTCAGATCTGACAGGAATTGTCTAGGTGGAGTAGAGCACTCCTCCTTGAGTCAATCTGTCACCATCAACTGGTTATGGAACTGAAAATCCTTGGCCTCCATCCCTTTTACCCACTCATTCCAATCACGCAATACACCATAAATCCAAGTCAAAAACAGAACACCATTTGATATCTTGCAGTCATGGAATGTAAATGTGAATGTAAATGTTTTTGTACTTGTATAGCGCACAGCTACCCGCAGTGGGTTTCCCGGCTCTTGTACGAATACCGCAAGGGAACCCTTCCTGGCTTTCCCTGTGAAGTGTCCACTCCTGGGCACCCCCATGGTGCAGACCAGGCATCCCTCGCGTTGTGGAGACTAAGCAAGCTATTGCCCAGAGTTGCAGCGTGGGACCCATGATCAGAATAGGCACTGAGGCAAGAATATCCGGTCAGGGGAATTAATGAGCCCGAGACCCGCCGAGGCGGGAATCAAACCCTGGTCCCTGGCCAGAGCTCTGCATCGAGGTCTGCCTGCTCTAACCATTGAGCCACACTTCTCCAATCTCTGCAGGTATTGAGCTGATTGAGCCCAAACCTTCAAATGAGAGCTACCTTAATTCGCTCATAGACCATTTGGTCTGCTACAGGCATCCTCCAATTGACGGTTGTTGTCCCTTCGAATGGCATGTGCCCTATTAAGGCAACTGCCTTAGACACCTCATCTAAGGCCTGCACTTTCAAGCGACCTGACAGCTCACAAACTATTCCAACGTATCCTGACCTCCCACATACAAATGCACAAGATATTTTGGAACATTGGCCATCACCTGGCCTGAACTGAAAGTAGAGTCACTTACCCCAGATGGAGATGGTATTGCTGCCATCTTAAGTTTCTCTCTCTCAAGGGCTATACTTTACTTTTCCTTCTGTTTCTACTTCCACTCTCTCTGTTTTTCCTTGCTTTCTCTCTCTTTCTCCTCTCTCTCTCTCGCGCAATTTCTCTTTCCGGGTTGATGCCTCCTGTTTATCCCTCCTCCTCTTCTCATGATTCCAGTGAGCTAGTCTTAGCTTCTACCTCTCAAACTCTCTGGCTTTTTTTTGTGTAAATTTTTATTGCATTCTTCTCAGGTTACACTGCCATTCGCCCACAACCCTGAGGCCGGCGGCGAATTCATCCGATTAAATATACACGGCTTCTCAACAAACATCCCAATGGGCAGGCAGCGGATTTCAGTCAGTATGCATCTTGTCCTGTAAGCAAACTGCAATATAGTTAATTACGTCTTAATATTAGAACTAGTTGAATCCCTTACCCCCACCCCAACTGCCATACCATCAAAGCTAGAGGCAAGCCCCTTCAGATGTGATTTCTTCAGTCTGCCATGACTACCACATTCAACCAATCTGCGTACAATCATCGACTCACGTCCCATTTAGTCGGTGTGCTGTAGCACGTTTGCACCCCTATTCCAATCATGTCACCATTAGTGTCCGGCCATACGGATCTATTTGTCATCTCACTTGTCCTATTCCCTCTGGAGGTCTGCTCCACCTGAACGCATTCAGTTAGCAAAGGGATCCCAAATGTCGGCAGGCCTAGATCTACTTGGCATTAGTTCCCAGAAATTTGATAATTGATCCTTACAGTACGTGACAGCCTTAACCCAGTCAGCTAACGCAGGGGGGCTCTGCTTCTTCCAGTGGACTGCTACCTGTCTTTTCGCTACCGACAGCATCATAGCCGTGAGTTTACGGTGTTCCTTTGGAATTTCTTGCACGTACCCTAGCAGTGCCATCATTGGCATTGTCTGCAAGGAGGTATGTATTATGTGTCCTACATGTCTGAAGATGTCTGCCCAATATTGCGCTAAGGGTCCGCAATCCCAGGCCAAGTAAGTAAATGTGGCACGCTGCGCTCCGCATCTCCAGCACCTTGCATCTGGGTGTAAGCCCATGCGATGTAGCTGCAACAGTGTGCGGTATAATCTGTGCAGGAAGTTAAAGTGGATACGTCGCAGTCTGTAATTCGGTGAGAGGTTTTCCAGCTGAGAGCAACAGAACTGCCACTGTTTTTCAGTGATTATTTAATCTGCGTCTTCTTCCCATTCCACTTTAGAATTAGCACGTATCATTGGAGATTCTCCCTGTGTAATGCTATATATGCGTGTTATAAGCTTGCAGGGTGATGGATTCGTTAAAACATTTTCCAGCACAGGCAGGGCAGGTGCAGCGCTCGGAAACTCCTTTCTACCTGGTTCTACATGCTGCTCGTATTTGATAAAACAAGAGCATATCTGACGCAGTAGGCGTCTGTGGATTGCACATCTGTGTTAGTGTTAAGAATTCACCGTCTGGGAATAAGTCACTCCCTTTCTCTAGCTTATGTGATTGTGCCCTTAGTTTAATCGCCTTGTCTAATAAAGGGCTCAGTAGAGGATTATCTCCTGTGGGCATAGATGGCGCATATAGCACCTCTCATCCTGCCCTCTTCGCAATTCCCGTCCACGCCCATCTCACCGCCTCCACCGTGTCTATTTCCCGGTGTGGACGTTTATATGGTTTATATATAGCCGTGTTGAGTGGGAGTGGTGCTACTCTGTCTATTTCTATTGCCACGTGTGGTTGGAAGGTGAAGGGTGGTGCCAATAGTGCAGAAACTGTGCTTGTGCACTGTAGGCGTACAGCTCGAAGTCTGGAGCCCCCAGTTCACCTTGCGTGAATGGCAACATCAGTATTTTCCATGAGATTCGGGGTTGCTTGCCCGCCCACACTAGGTCCAATATGTTTGATCTGAGCCGTTTAAAAAAAATAGCGTTCAGCGGCATTGGGATGTTTACGAATAGGTATAGAAATTTGGGCAGCATTACCATTTTTGGAATAGCTATGCGCCCTGTCAGGGATAGCGGAAGACTCTTCCATCTTGGTATCCTGCTCTCTAGCCAGTCCATTGCCCTGCTGTAGTTGGCCATCCATATTTATTGCATAGATCTACTTATGTAGATACCTAGATACCTCGTTCCCCCTTCTGCCCATTGTATCGGGTATTCGGAGTCAAACGGGACTGTGGTATCTGTGAGCGGTAGCATCACAGATTTTTCCCAGTTAATCTAGATTCCGGTCAGGCCGCCATATCGTATCAATTCCCTCATCACTTTGTCGAAATTGTCCCTAGGATCAGTCAGACATATAGTCATGTCGTCCGCGTACAGCGATATTAAAAAGCCCCTGGACGTGATTCCAATGCTCTTTTGTGTGTGGTATTGCCGGAGCATGGGCGCAAGCGGCTCTGTCGATATGGGAAACAGCAAAGGCGTCAGTGGACAGCCTTGCCTTGTCCCTCTAGTGATGCCAAATGGTTCAGATATCTGCCCATTTATCTTAACCCTCGCTGTCGGGTTTGTATATAGTATTTGGATCTGTCTGATAAATATGGGACTTAGGCGCAGACGAGTCAGCAAGACAAAGAGGAACTTCCGCTTCAGCGAGTCAAACGCTTTAGTGGCGTCCAAGAACGCTGCCGCAGCTTGCACATGGGGGGCCAAATAATGGAGTATGCCAAAGATTGTCCTCAGGTTATGGGCGATGGAACAACCTGGTATAAAGCCAGACTGGTCAGGTAAAGCTATCTGCAGTAGCATGGGCTGTAGCCTATTTGCTATTAACTTAGCGTATATTTTAGCGTCTAAGTTTATCAAAGATAACGGGCGATACGAATCCGCCGTAGTTGGATCTTTGTCCGGCTTCAATGTAACCAATAGAAGCGAATCATCCAATGGGACATGTGCGATCACTGGCATTCTCCCCTGCACTTGTGGCAGGGTGGCCGAGCTGTAGATAATACGCCCAACCATCCAGAAACCTCAAAACAATAACGGACGTCGTACTTTGCTAGGGACAGTCTTTTTAAAAAAAATCTTTTTATTGTAAAAACTCAGCTCCATAATAGTGCACATCAGTCAGCATCGGAAGTTCATTGGCAAATAAGTCAAAGTCAATCAAGAGAAAACCGCCCATCATCACCCAGATCAGCCTACCCACAATAAACAATCCCTTATGAACATCCCCAATACAATAGAAGGCCACCTTTAGTCCTCCCCCCATAATCAACCACCCCAACCCACCCCCCCTCCATCCCACCCATGTCATGATGCGTCCAATTCCCTCCAAGTCATTAGTCCATTGGGCCCCATGGGAACAGGGCAACCCACATCTTCACTATAGACATTTTACACATTAGGCCGATTCATATTAACATGCACCCCATTAAACCATTGCAGACCCAGTTTGGGTGTCCATCCATTCCCCCCTGTACCGCCTCCACGCCACCCATATTTTCTCCCATTTCTTGGGGCAACCTCGACTTTCATAGATGACCTTCTCCGCCCTCTGGCACCAATCCAAGTCACGCTCCCACTCTTCCACCATTGGCAATAGATCACTCCCCCATAACCTCGCTATATTTCTCTTGGCCACCATGCTAGCCAGGGCCAGACATGTCTTGCCCCATGTTGACCATGTGATGTCGCCTGTCACCCCCAGGACATGCCATTAGGCCTCTAGTGGGACCTCCGCCGCCACCACCTCCTCCATTATACCTGTCAGCCTAATCCTGTATGCTCGAATTTTGGGGCAGTCCCATAGAATGTGGAAGAAAGTGCCCTCCTCCCACAACCCCGCAAGCAAAATCGTGACGCTACATACCCAATCCTGTACTGTACCGTACGAGGGATGTAGGACCTGTGCAGGATACGTAACGGAACCAGCCTGAATCTGGCACGGATCGCCACCTCTCGCGGACACTGCAGGGCCTCACTCCAATCATCATCTTCCAACAGCCCTATGTCTGATTCCCACTTTTCTCGCAGGGGCCCAAGTGGGTCTGGAAGGTTGTTTGAGCTTTTTATAAGTAAGGGAAATAGCTTTATCAATCATGGGGTCTAAAGGTAGCCTATCCTCGAGCGGGGCGTATTCAGGCAGCTGATCTCCCTGGCTCATGTGTGCATATATGGCATGTTTAAGCTGTTGATAATGCAAAAATTCTCCGCCCCCCATCTGAAATTCCACCTGCAGGGCCACTAAGTCCACCATCTTCCCCCTTTTCCACACATCCCCCAACACATCTATACTGATGAGACTCCACTGTCGTAGGTCCCGTAGTTTCGCAACTTGCGGAAGGAAATTGCCGGCCCATAGCGGCGTTTGTTCCGTGAGTTTTGTCTCCCATCCCAGTAATTTTGTCGCCCGCTTCCACACCCCCACCACCACTGCCGTCTGTGGCAGTAAGGACTGACCTCGCCTACCCTTGGTATAGAGAGCTGCTAAGTAGGTACCACTACCCAGGCCCATGCGGTCCACCCTATACGCCGGCTCCTCCTGTGGGTCAAAGACCCAACCATTAATATTAATCAATTGCGTCGCCTAATAATATAGGCGGACATCCGGAACAGCTTTTCCTCCTTCATATGGCCCCCGTTGCAATTTCTTAAGAACTATTCTCGGTCAGCCAACACTCCACAGTAAGGAGCGCTGTTCCGACTCTATTGTTCTGAAGTTCTGTTCCGGAATCGGAAAGGGCGAGCTCTACAGGACGTTCAGTAAGCGGGGAAGGGCCATCATTTTAAATAAGACAGCCCGCCCCATCAAGGAGAGCGGGAGGGTCTTACAGTCTTCCAGTGTTCAACGTCCCCATGAAGTCTTTCTAATTGCGCCAGTATATTCAAGCGAAGAAATTCTGTATCTGAAGTCATGACCCATATGCCCAGATATCGAAATATCTCCCGCCAGACCAGCCCCCTGCAATCGTCCGTTAGTTGCGGTTGTAGCCCAACCAGGACATGCCCTAGGGACTTATCCCAGTTGATGCAGTACCCGGAATATTCCCCGAATGTATGTAGAATAGCCATCAACCTTTGAATGGATGCGGCCGGTCGTTGTACATATAGTAAGATGTCATCAGCATATAACGATATGCGTTCCTCCCAGCCTCCTCCCAAATGTATGCCCCACACCTCAGGGTCTGTCCGTATCCAATGGGCCAGCGGTTTCAATGCCAAGGCGAATAGGGTCGGGGAAAAGGGGCAGCCCTGCCTCATGCCGCGCCCCAGCTGGAATTCCCTTGACATAACGCCATTGACTCTGACCCTTGCTAGCGGTTCTGTATACAACAGCTGCACCCATGACCGGAAATTGTCCACGAATCCTAGCTTTTCCAAGACCGCATATATGTACTGCCATTCCATACTGTTAAATGCCATATGGGCATCAAGGGACAGGAGGGCCGCCGGCACTGCAGGACGGGCAGACGTTGCCTGCATGACCCCAAACAGACGCCGCAGATTGAGACGCGTGCTTCTGTGTGGCATGAAGCCGGATTGATCCGGGTGGATCAGAGACTGGACAACCGCCCCCAATTTAGTGGCCAGGATCTTCCCCAGGACCTTTGTTTCCTAGTTAAGGAGGGATATGGGTCTGTAGGAGCTGCATACCCCTTGTGGTTTGCCGGCCTTATGAATAACTACAATCGTAGCCGACCTTAGATCCCTCGGGAGGTGTCCCACCTGCTTTGCCTCGATGAACATGCATAGTATATGGGGTGCGGTTCTACTTGATATGTCAGGGACAGCCTTAATGTATATAAAGCAATATAACACCTCCACACGAGAGCAATGCTCCCAGCTTACCCGCAGTCTTCAGCACTTAAAGCTGTGTTACCCCAATAGATCTGCACAGTTCAACTGTATACATTCTAGTCTATGTGCTTCAATCGTTGTCGCTGAGTCGGTCTTCCGTCTGTCCATCACTCAGGGCACTCCGCTGCTTGTGATCCTTCGCCATTTGTTTCGCATATGCCAATTCTGCTTTAGCGTCCGTGAAGAAAGTTGGCTTACCATGTCCCTGAATACACAGATTGGCCGGGTATAACAGTGCATATTTGGTACCCAATTGTTGAAAAATGTCTTTGCAGGGATGAATTCCCTGCGTGCAGCTTTGTGGTAAGGTGGGAAGAAGCACAGAGACTTTGCTTGGGGTTAACGAGTATATTATTGGCCTAAACACACGTTTTCTGTAAGGCACTGGTCTGTAATAGGGTAGAGGGGGCTCCAATGTCTTCTTCGGAGGCTCTCTGTCCCTTGGTGAGGTCCGTCCTCTCCTTCTGCACTCCAGCGTAGTGCCGTCAGGTTGAGGATCCAATTTGGGGAAGTGTGAAAGAAACCAAACAAAAGGACTCCGTTTGAGTATAGTTCTCACAAGTTTCAACTGTGGTGAGGGAGGGTATGTGAGGACACACTCGGTGCGCAGTACGTCTCTACAAGTGAGCATTGTGCTCGGGGCAGGGACACCGGGATAGTAGGAACCGGATTTCTACAGCGGAAGTCTTCCACTTCTGCCCACCCAACCCGTGAAATGTTCGCGTACCTGCTTTAGCCACGCTCCTCCTGGAACGTAGCTGGGCGACCCACAGGGACGTTGGCTCCTGGCTCCGGCGCGTCTTCAAACTCCTCTCCCCCTCCTCCGAGTTCCGTCTGCTTCGGTCTGCTCTCCACGCACTCGCCTACTCCGACTCCTCCGGTGTACATACACACTGTTCTCTGCCAGCTTCCCGGTTCTGACGGTCCGGCCCCTTCTTCGTCATCGTTAAGGGCAGGGTTCAAAGAGAGTTCTCTCCAATTAAAGAAGCAGTGCTCTTTTTCGCTCTCCTCGGCACAGAGTGGAATACTCGGGTCAGTCCAGTCATCCTGTTGTTGAAAAAGAAACAGTGAGACTGTGTTGTTTTCATGACATCCGGTATTACAGCTTGGTGTCCTGCTCATCGCCAGCCCGCCCTTGTCACAATCTTGCACTTGCAGTGTGACGTCAAGGTACAGTGCAATATTATTTCCTTGAAATTGTATGGCGCCCTTTTCTCTTGCTAGGCGGAGTATTGTGTCTCGGTCTCTGTAGTTAAGTACTCTCACCAGTATCGGCCTTGCCGGCGCCCCTGGCCACGGCCTATGGCCCAGGGATCTGTGCGCTCTTTCAATAAGGAACATCTGGGATAGGTCAGATCCGAAGAGGTCTCTCATCATAGCTTCTAAATACTGCTCCATGTTTGTGATGTTCGTTGTTTCGGCAATTCCCGTTATTCGCATGTTATTCCTTCTCGATCTGGCTTCCAAATCCTCATTCTTTTTTTGGATTACAGCCAATACTTTGTCCATACCTATCAGTTTCTTGTCCATATCTGTCTGTCCCTCCTCAGTCTCCGTCACTCTAGTCTCCAGTACGCTCACACGCCCTTCTTGCTTGTCCATCCGTTGGGTGATCCTATCCATACGTTCTGCGAGCGTGTCCATTTTGGAATCGATGCCCTGAAGGCTTCTCTTCAGTTCCCGGAACATCGATCGGATGTCTTCCTCTGGTGGCTGACTGGTTGCCGCATCCTCCACAGGGTCCTGGCTACCCGTGTCAGACCCTCACGGTGATCCTTCTGTACCGCCCCCCTCAAAACATGCCTTCTTTTGTGTCCTCTCTGCAGGATCTCTTGGCCACCCTGGCTGTAAATAATTCCTCGCTTATTCTGCTTGGGGATTTTAATTTTTGGCCGGGTGATCCGCGGGAGGACTCTCTCTCTAAAGATTTCTCTGCTACTCTTCGCTGTCTTAATTTTTCACCCTACGTTTCGACCCCCACCCATACCCACGGTCACATCCTTGACCAGATCTGGTCTCTACGTTGTAATCCCCTGGTTTCTTCCATTTCCCCCTGTGGTTGGTCAGATCATTTTTTGATCTCTTTTCCCATCCCCTTAGGTCAGCCCGAGAAAGCTTCCCTGCCCAAGAACATCTGGGCTCGGAGCTGGAATAAGGCTGATCTCAATGACCTTTCCTCCTCTTTTTCTCTATCGGCCCCCGTCCTGACCGACCTCTCTGTGGAAAATCAGGCGGATGCCATTCACATTTGGCTTTCCTCGGCTTGCGACCAGGCCGCTCCACTTAAAAAGATCAGATCGGCCCGCCTTTACGACGCCCACAGGTGGTTCTCCAACGACCTTAGATCCCTGAAGCTCGAGCTTAGGCGGTCGGAACGTCGCTGGCGTCGCAACTATTGCCCCACTCTCCGCCTGAATTATAAGGCTCTTCTTAACAATTATAAATCGGCCATCTTAGCGGCCAAATCCAAATACTTCACGGACCGCGTTGCCCTTTCGGCCAACAAATCTCGTGAGATCTTTTCATTGGTCCGCAGTCTTGCCACCTCTGACCGTGCTGGTCTCTCCCCTGCTCCTTCGCAATCTCTTTGTCACTCACTGAATAACTATTTCATTAATAAAATAATCACCATTAAGGCCAACATCCCGATTGTGCCTCACCTCGATCTACCGGACCATCCCTCCCTTTCTTCCTCTGTTCTGGATCATTTCACACCCATTTCACCCGAGCTTTTTCTTGACCTTCTTGTTAAGGTCAAGTCCGGCTCTCCGGTGGACTGCGCACCTGCTCGCATTCTCAGAACCCTATACACTAGTTGCCCCACCCCCCCCCTAACCTTCCTTAACTCTTGCTTGGCTCTGGGTTCTGTCCCCTCTTCCTTTAAGTCTGCCGTTGTGCTCCCTATCCTGAAGAAAGCTGGCCTGGACCCCTCCCTTCCATCGAATTTTAGGCCGATCTCCCTCCTCCCCTATCTAGGGAAGATTCTTGAGAGCCACGTAACATCTTGTCTCTCATCTTACATCGAGGAGAACAACATCTTGGCCTCCCACCAGGCTGGCTTTCGACCGGGCCACTCAACTGAGGGTGTGGTCCTTGCGGTCCTGGATGAATTGAAAGGCAAGGCCGATGGCAACTTTCCTCAGGCCTTAGTCCTTTTGGATCTGTCCGCTGCGTTTGACACGGTCGATCATGCTATTCTTCTTGACCGTGTCAGCGCAGCGGGCATCCAGGGCTCTGCCCTCTCCTGGATCGCGTCCTTCCTTCAGGGACGATCACAGGCAGTCCACCTCTCTGCTTTTTCTGCTCCCCCCCTCCCGGTCACTTGTGGGGTACCCCAAGGCTCCTCTCTTTCCCCCCTTCTCTTCAACCTGTATATCCGCCCCCTCATTTCCTCGCTCCTTGAGCTGGGGGTCTCGGTGTATAACTACGCTGACGACCTTCAGCTCGTTTTTGATCTATCTTCCCCCATTCACTCTCTCCCCAAGCTCAGCTCTACTCTTGTCTTTATTTCCCAGTGGATGAGCTTCAATCATTTGAAGCTCAACCCTGACAAGACAGAGCTCGTCCTCACTGGTGGCCCCTCCAATCCCTGGTCCTCAGCCTATTGGCCCCTTTCTTTTGGTCTTCCACCCTCCCCTGTTTCCTCTGTTCGGACCTTGGGCATCAAGATCAGTAATGATCTTTCGATGCACGCGCACATCAGTTCTGTTGTATCCTCCTGCTTCCTCTCCCTCCGCCTCATCCGCAAAATTTCCCGGTTTTTCTCTGTTGATGCCCTTAAAGTTATCATCACTGCCCTCATTACATCTCGCCTGGATTATGGTAATGGCCTGTATGTAGGCATTCCTGCCTACGAGACTCGTCGTCTCCAGGCCATCCAGAACCAGGCGGCCCGTCTTGTCCTCCGTCTTCCTAAGTTCTCCCATATCACTCCTGCCCTTAAAACCCTCCACTGGCTCCCCGTTCAGTTTAGGTCCCAGTTTAAACTTGCCTGTCTGGCCTTTTGGGCGCAGGCCCGCTCCGCTCCTTTCTTTATCAATTCTCTGATCTCTTCTCATGTCCCCACCCGCTCCCTCCGTTCTTCTTCCCTCTCTCTCCTTCACGTCCCCCGCTTCCGTAAGTCCCGCACAGGTGGCACCCGTTTCTCTGTGCGTGCCCCGCAGATCTGGAACTCTCTCCCCCTCTCTATTCGTTCCATTCCTATTTTCTCTCACTTTCGGAAAGCCCTTAAAACTTTTTTCTTTCTTCAGGCTTTCCCGGGCTAATTCTTCCCCGCACCTGTTAGGCAGATATTGATGTGTTCCTCAGCGCCAGGAAGCCGCTTGGCCACAGAGCGCTTTATAAGTTTCTTTTTCATTTCATTTCATTTCATTTCGGTTTGCCGGATTTTTTATCAAAGTTAATCCGAGGTTGCCTCGTGTCCGGTTTCCCCATGGTCTTGGAGTGACGGCTACGGCTGTACAGCCCAAGCTCTTGCTGAATGTATTTTATGCCCGCAGTCCCGGGCGCGCGCAACACGGCAGACCCTCGTAGACGTCGGCGTTTTCTGACGCTCCGGTTTCCCTGTGGGGTCAGCCTCAGCCCCAGTTCTGTGATACACCACCTCCCGCAGTAACTCGCCACCGGGAATTCGACCACGCACACGTCTTTGTGTCCCCAGACAGCGCGCACCTCTCCATAGTGTCTTCTTATCTTCGTGCCCCCACGGGCCTCTCAAGTCCAACCGCAGTCTCAGACAAGACCTCCCAGGATCCCTTAGATGTGTTTAAGGTCCCGCTCCAAATTGTACAGTCTGTAAGGTTTGACCAGCAGGGAAGTGCTCAATGCGCCAGGGAGGCCAGCCACAGTCACCACAAAAACTTATTACTGGGCTAAATTACGCACTTGTGCCCTCTATAGTGGTATATTGTGCAGCCCCTATATCTCCACCGGTATATCTCAGCTGGGCTGCACGCAGTGTACTCGTGTCTCAGGGCAAAATCACATCACACATCACTTACTCCTTCACTTTTTTTTGTGGCCTCCCTCACAGTCACTGGCAGAGGTTTTATAGAGCCAGGACGTCTCACGGTCAGCTCAGTCTCTCATCCTCCTTACTTTTAACTAATTGGGGCATTCAGTCATGGCGGCGCATGAGCCGCCTCCAGCCTTCTCAAAATGGTGGCCGCGCCCAGCATTCGCGCTCTGTTGGACCCCCAGGACCAGCACCACTCCACTCTCCTTATGTGGTATGCACCCCGGGCCGCAGGAGCGTGAGTCACGTTATCTCACCTCCGATGTCGGGCCTCCTCAGTTGCGGCCTCAGGCCGCGTCCGCCAATCAGTCCTCCGGGCACGGGATCACCGCTCATCCGCCTCCGCTTGGACAATTCCTGGTTCGGTCCACCCCTTCCACCAGGGCCCTCCCGGCAGCAGGTGAATTCAGCGCCGCCTTCACCGGAGCCGCCGCAGCTACCCGGGAGGGTGCCAAAGCAGCGTGGCTAAACCCCCCCGGCAGCACAGTGCATTGCAGCCCGCGCCACGGGTCAGCGCTCACGCAAGGTCCCGGCTCCCGCAGACTCTCAGGCCTCCCTCCGGCACAGGATATTCCCAAGTGGTATCAGTGAACTCTCTGGCTTTCTCATCCTCCTCAGCCTTAGCTTTCTGAAGTGGCAGGTGTAAGCTCAGGATATCTGCTATACTTAATCTACCCAAGTGGTTTACTACTGGAATTAGGGACACTGGTACCCTGGAATTTTAAGGTGGTGTACACACCTGAGATATTGTAGAAACTAAAGGGCATATCAGCAACAGCCTGCGATAATTATCGCTAAGCGTGCTTAGCTCGAGAATAATTATCGCCGGCTAACGGTGGATTTTATCTCAGAGATAGCGCGCTATCAGCGACACTCATCTCCAAAGCGATAACGATCCATGCGATAGCTGCTAAATGTGCGATTATCGCTGGAAATCCAGCGATAATCACACATCGATGGGCGATAGGTTGATGATAGGGCAGGGTGGTCTCAACATTATGATCCACCACCCATAGACCATAATTGCTTAGTCAGTTTCAAAGCAGGCATAAGCAAATCTGCGAAAAGTGCGGTTAGCGCTACATTTCCCGTCTTTACACAGGTTAGCGATTATCTTGATGATTGGAGAAATGTCTGTTAGCAACATTCTGCACGTTACTTTAGCAGGGTATGTCCACTTTGCATCTCATTAGCGATGCAAAGATGGGCGTTAGGGAAAGCGGCGCTGAGGCATAAGAACACGCGTTAGCTTGTCCTCACTGATAGTGTGATAAAATTATCGCCGCTTGTTGCTCAAAAACAGACGCTAAAGCGGCGATAATTTTATCGCGCAGCCTTGATGATATGCCCCTACGGGTGTTGAGTGTCTCAGTGGAAATTGCGTTATAGACACACTCTGCATTTGTCTGGAATATACCTATGCTAAGGAAATCCTAGAGCCTTAGACCACTTCACTCTCTTCCTGGATTCCTACCATGGGTTCCTTCCCATAGTCTTCTACAGCCTCCTACTTTTCACCCAGTATCGCAAACTTTTCCGATATGAAATTAGCAAAGACCTCTCTGTCCCTACTCCTGGGAATACTCCACCCTCTGTCCCTATATAAATCCTTCATCTGATCCATGGACATGGTGCTGAGGTCAATTCCCAAACCTGTTTTCTCCATTGTCCCCTGCGTGTCGCTTGGACTTATTGCACTATGGATGCAAATTGGAAATGAATAATCACACCTCTGTATCTTTGGCTCCTAAACATTAGGCACCCCACCGCTTGCTGCCAATTGTCAGAACCGCTTTCAGAGGCCATGTGGAAAGCAAGGGCTACTGAGCCCAACCTTGATGGTTGAGGCCTTTTGCTCCTGATTTCCCTGGCCCAACCTACTATGGATCCAGCTCAATGGGGCCAAGAAGCCCTTCTGCACTTGACTCTCAATTACAGCTGTGGTCGAGCAGTCAAAGCTCTCTAGGGGGAGGGATGTAGATACTGCTCAGGAAAAACGACTCAAAGAGCAAACAGTGCCAGAAATAATTCAATGGTCAGCTGATTACTTGCTTTTATAAGAAATTGTAGTATTTTATTTTTAACTCTGCACATGCAAAGAAATGTAACAATCAGTGCAATAACACAATCCCCCTTGAGGTCAGGGCTCTAGTAGTTGTCAGGCGAATCCCCGTTCCACCCTGCCTCGTGTAACATGCTCTGAGTTAGGTAATTTTAACAAAGATTACACATTGGGCAAATGAGAAGGAGATCTTGTCTAACCTACAATATGGGTTCAGACAAGGTAGAAGTACCATGGACCAGTGTCTTAATTTATACCTTCTTATAAGTAAATATACCATGGCCAAAGAGGGATGTTTGAGGATGGCTTTTATGGATCTATCCTCTGCATTTGATCTGGTTAACAGGTCAAAGCTATGGTATATTTTGATGGAAAAAGGACTCGACCCCTGCTTAGTACAATTCCTGGCCAATCTACACCAAGACCTTACTGCATCGGTTAGGATCTCCCAGTCTGGCAAATGCACAAGATCTTTTAAATCAACTAGAGGTGTCTGACAGGGGTGCATGTTGGCATCCTTGCTTTTTACTCTTTACATTAATGACCTGGACAAATCTTTAGTGGAGGCATCACTGGACATTCTGCGTGTAGGAGACTGCCAAATTCCTGTTCTCCTATACGCGGACGATGCTGACTTCTTAGCCCGTACTGTGGTAGGCCTCCAGCGGCTCTTAGACGCCTTTAGGGCCTATATGCACTCTTTAGACCTGGTAGTAAACATCGGTAAGTCACATGTAATGTCAATAGGGAAGAGAGCTAAAAAGGTTAAATCCTTTTATTGTAATGGGCTGGAAGTTACTTTGGTGTCCTCTTTTATTTAATTAGGGGTCTTATTCGATGATAGGTCCTCCTGGATACCGCAACAAAATGTAAAAAAAAAATGCAGTTACTCGCTCTTCCCTGGGCCTTTTAGTGTTTGCGCAGCGTTTGGGGGCTGGACCTATAGAGGCCATTTTAAAGGTTTATAAAGCAAAATGTTTGGCCATTGCGGCCTACGGATCCTCTAAATTGGGTTTTAAAGAGCTGGTTGGGGTACAGACAGCTGAAAACAAGTTTTTACGAACTCTGCTGTCCGTACCACAATCTACCCCAACATACGATATACACCAGGGACTGGGGCTTGGCTATGTTTTGGACATTTTGGGCACCGCTCCATAGCTCTGTTGGCTCAAAATTTGGCTAAATCCCGAGTTAACCCTGAATCAGTTGATCTTAAGGGACTGTGTTAAATTAGATAAGTCTTTTAAAATTAAGTGGCTGTCCTATGTTAAATGTATGTTATCCAAAATAGGACGGCCGGAATTGTATTAGGCTCCCGAAAAGATCCAGAAGGAGGATGTGTCGTGGGTGAAATTTAACTTTAAGAATTTACTGATGCTGGAGCGAGAAGAATTGGAGCTATCTAAACCTTTAGTCAGGTCTCATTATCTGTTAAAAACAACTATTCTTATAGAACCCTACTTGGTTATGGTGAACAAGCCTTTCCATCGTTAGCTCCTAATAAAGCTCTGCTTCAATTTGATCCATTTCTTATTGGGGGATTTTCCGGGCTGGTGCAAACCGGAGGACGCAGAACCATGTCAGTGTGACAACTTCTCTACCAAAGATACTTTACATTTCATGATGTTTTGTCATTTTTATTCTAATATTCGAATAACATTTTTGGTACCTATCTTGAGAGGAAGGGGTTTCGCACAGGTCAGACCTGCGTTAGTATTTGTACAGACTTTATGTAACCCTGGTGATATTTTTAACATAGCATCTTTCCTTGCTGCTGCTGTAATAAAAAAAAATAGAAACCAGATCATGAATTCTGTCTAAACGAGATTAATAAGCCATAATTAAAAAAAAAAAAATTGTGAATATTTTAGCTAGGATGTTCTTATCTGTATAGTGTGTTTTTATATATTTTGTCTAAAGGTTTTGTAATATTGTCTGTGTTTGATATTTCTTGTACTTTTATGATTTTAACTAATCGAATAAAGTGGATTGACTGACTGACTAGTCCCCATTCACTGGCAGCCTCATCAGGGAGTGCAAACAATTTGTTTGTACTCTAGTGTTCCCATTTGACTCCTCAGGGTTTCAGTCAAAAGTTTCAATGGTGCCGCAGCACCTTCAGTAGTGAATCCCCTGGGGCCCAGAAGGTTCGGTCTCAGTCTTACCTGCTCTGGGGTGTGGCAGTGTTCAGTGGTGCAGTGAGTGCCCTCTTCTTGTGAGCTCCCGAGTCTGGATCATGTACGGTGAAATCTGGTTGCTTGCGATGGACGTGGCAGCACCCGGAGGCATCTCCCCGTTGAGCAGTGGTGCCAGTCAGTTTCCAGTGGCCAGAGCAGCCCTCGCTTGATGGAAACAAAAGATAAGTTGTGCTTTCCCTAGCAAAGGGAGGGGGATGAGTTCTCCGGCTACTGGCTGGGGAACCGGCAATGATGCAACGTCCTAAGAGGCGTTGTCCGATCGTTGGGAAAACAGCCAGGTGCCAAATAGTTGGCCACAGCAAAACCGACTGTCCATTCTGGCATACAGGATTGCCCTGTTGCTCACTATCGGGTGCAGACTATTCAGTGCAATCACTCTACACACAGAGGCCAAAAGTCTCATGCTCTGGCCCTATTAAGTTACAAGCGCCCCCTGTGGCATACAGGGTCACTGCAAGGAGGCCCCGCTGCCCTCCATTCAGCTCTTGATACTTGGCACCATTTACAGTAGCCCTCTCCTGGCATATGGGCGTCATCAAAAATAGTCTTGCACACATGCTATGGCCTGATTGGTGTGCAGCTGAATCCTCACAGCTTGCACAGGGAGTCCTTGCTGTAGGACTCCCCACATCCTCACTCCCTCCAACACTCTCCTCTTCTACACAGGGCACACTGGCCTTGACAAGCAGGCAGGTGCTCATGCTCCAGGGCAGGTGGTCCTGGTTTCCCTGGGTGATGTCCCCTCACCCATCAGGGAGACTAGCAGTCCTTGTCTCACACTCCTGTTTAAATGCAGAAGTAATGCAGAGCTTCCCCTTCTCACACAGCCTATCTGGCTGCTTGGAAGATGACACATTTCTGGGGACTCAACTTCTCCTTCTTATAGTCCTTTTCCAAACCCCAAATGTGATTTGGGTCTGGGTCTTTGAAGATTGGGATTCTGCTTCTTTTGAAGTGGGTACTTCTATTCATCTTCCTTCTTGATAGAGTTCTGCCACAGCAGGCATGACTTCGAAGCTGATTGTTCACAATATATATGTCAGCCACAGTGTTATGTGCATCAAAATGTTCTTCCCAGACCCCAACCCAACTCTTTATGATTCTCTTTTCAGACCCATCTCTCTTCCTGAGATGTTTCCAGGCGCCTTTCCTGTGATGTATCACAGAATCAAAGAGCTGCCTTTTCAAATATAAAGGGTGTCTCCTCCTTTTCACTCTTTGTGTCCCCACCTAGATCACAGGCATGCAGCAATATACAAATCTGTCTGGTGAGATTTCTCTCCTCATGTCTTCACCGGGCAAGCCAGAGCTTCCCGAAATGAAGCCCAGGGTTCCCCATACACTGTAATATTGAAGACACATTTACTCAGTGTACACTCTCAGCACACCCACTGTACAGCACTAATACATCTATTCATTATACATTTACCTGCACACATGCATTCAATGTACACACTCAATCTGAGCACACTGTTCAGTACTATGGCTTTTCTATATTCAGCCAGGGTGTGCTTATTTCAAAACACTTGCACTGCCAGCACACATACTCACTATGTGCGCTGCACAACTCTTCACCCTTCACATATTGTACTTCACGCAAACACACATACACCCAGCCCATGCTTTCCCTGTACATGTACTGCACTGCACAACACTACATATCTCATTTATTGAATTTCTATCAGGCATACATGCAACCTGCAAATGTACTAACTGCACATTTACTACACAGTACTGCACCATCCTTGTACTGTACTCATACCAGGCACACATACAACCAACGCAGAGTCACCACTCCTGCGTTATGCAGCACTCCACATCTACCTGATGTAGGCCAAGGGTGAGTTAACAACACAGCAGTATAATTTTTAAAAAGGTAATTGAGCTAGTAGGCCTCACTCCAGTGACACAAGGTAAAAAGGTCTGTTTCACTGCTACTGAAGTATGCTGCCACCAACGCAATTGTGCTGCTTATATCCCGGTGTAGGCAGTAGCCTTCCACCACAATGAGGGAAGCACTCCGAGTGCGTCTCTTCATCTAACAATCCATGAGACAGGCTTATGTCATGGTGCACATGCATGATCCGTGTTTGCCTATGACAAAAATTAGCATTAAGGATCCGGGCAACCGTACAGTTCAGCACTCCGGGCAGGGGAACACTTCTCTTACCATGCAAAGGACTTTTCCGTCTCAACAATGCTAAAAAGATAAAACAAGCAAAGTGAAAAAAAAAACTTGAAAGTGACATGACTGCCTTTTAAAGTGTACAGGTGTCCCAGCATCATGAGGCTGACGTAAAGACAAATAAAAGTATGACGTCTCTCAGAGCCAGCAGCAGGTCAGTCACTGAGGAAGGATACACTCCCTCACAACTCCCCCCATATCCAAATCCTTTTCTGGGGTGGTGCCTCACATCTACGAATCCTCTTCCGATCTCTTGCATGTCCTTGTCAGTGGACCAGGCAGGGTAGCCATCCTTCTGTGTGATCAGTCTTTAAGCCAGATCCTTAAACTGAATCATATTTGTTTTGTGTTGGGTGTGGTGGTTGAGTGGACATATGTATCAATTACAGGGATCTGTGTTTTTGACCATGTGGTCAGAGGTTTGAACCCAGTGGGTCCAATCAATCTTTCACCCTTCATTGGTCGATTAACGAGGACCATTAGGTTGGACAACAATGGTGCTAAGTGATCTCTTGTGGTGAATGTGTGCTCTATAGCTATGCCTGAGACTTAGTGACAGCAGAGTCGATTACCTCTGCAATTCAACAATCTTTTGCGAGTTTTGAATACATCCTTGTTATGATTTTTTATATTGCAGGCTGTGAACACCATCGTGTCAGAGTTCTCTATTCCCAAGCAGAAGGTCATTGAAGACTTAAAAAGTGAGTAGAATGGCTGGATCAAAGAGTTAGTGGATCATATATTTTTGGTAGCCCAGTGCTAAACGGCTGTGTAGTGGAAGATGGGCGGACTGTTTTAATTTAGAGATGTCACCTCTGTATCTCATTTTCTCCCAAGCATGGTTCCCACTTGAGTTGCAGGAACTGATTCAGATGAGTAAAAAATGGCAGAAGTTCTACCATGTCTTAGCAGAAATATTATCATGTATTTGTGTTCTAAGGTTAGGCCTTCTTTGTTTAAGGGGGACATTCAAAGCATTTTCTTTCAGGACCTACAAAGTTTCAAATGGCACTCTTGGCGGAAGTCTTCTAGTCTAAATGGGATCAAAGATGCCACACTCAACTGGACAGCCCTTGCAAAGCCATTCCATTGGTACCACAACTATTAAATGGAAGTACTAAAGGCGGAGCTTGTGATGCAGCTCAGCTATTGGGAAGATCTCAAACCGCCACCCCCGCCTACATGATAAATATAGAAACTGGGTCCTCAAATCCTCTACACATGGTATGTCAAATGAGGATGACCATACCCACCCATTGAGATCATTTATCTACCTAGATCCCCACCGCAGAACTTATATAGCCTCTCACTTTCCATTACTTCCCCATCATTATGCAGGACACCAGAGTGAAACTCAAAATCAGCCCTGGCAAAACTGTAAAACCAACCCCACCACACCTGAGGCTCTGAGTAGACTGTGGCCATGGGAGGTCATGATTGGGCCTTGACACCGCATCCTGCCCTGAAATAAGCCTGCCAGGAAAATGACAGAGTGGCAAAATGGTCAGTCCGGCATTGTAAGGCACCCCTATGTTTTTCAGGCATTCCTAAAGCTAGTAATAGTTTCTGCCAATTTCCTAAGTTATCCACTGTACAAATATAACGATCACCCTTTTGCTCACTATTTATGTATTACAAAAATGTCTTGAGGTACAGTGCCCCAGCCATCCTATTTACTGTTCAGTTCTACAAGTTTAATTGTGTGCCACCCAACTTGGATGTGAATTATGCATATCAGAATGAGTCAGATGTATTAGACATGCTTTCACTTTCTTTATCTGCAGCTGCTGG
The DNA here is from genome assembly GCF_964261635.1 of Lissotriton helveticus. Lineage (NCBI taxonomy): Eukaryota > Metazoa > Chordata > Amphibia > Caudata > Salamandridae > Lissotriton > Lissotriton helveticus. Next base: position 836,104,154 of record NC_136072.1, on the reverse strand, counting down.
ACAAAGTATTGGCAACTCACTCAGTTCAAAGGTGAACGTCACAGTCTTACCACTGCTTCTGAGTGCACTGAAGACAGCACAAGGTAACACAGCACTTTACAGGTTGACTCAGCTCAGCATATCATAAAACAGAGCAGAGAGTATTGCAGTGAAGAATAACCAAGGTCATCATATTATGACATGGCAGAGTAAAGGTGGCAATGTTCAGCACAAGGTGGCAGGCATAGGGACTTCCCTGCCCAGACAGGTTAGGAAAAGCTTGGGGTAATGAATATCTCCAGAGAAAGAATAAGGTTGCAAGGCAAAATAACTAAAAACGTCCATACAAGCTACCATTTCCCTTGAAGCACTTTTATTGAATCCATGACCTTTGGAGAAGGGAAGTTACTGAGTTTATAACTTCCAATGGGGTCTATTTCCAAAGACAATCCTCTCAAATAAGTTTCTTGGGTCCAGAACCTTCACTGGAGTCAGTTTCTTGAGTCCATCACCCCAAATGCAGTTTATTTCCTGAGTCCCTAATCTTCACTGTACTCTTTTTCCTGAATGCATCACCTCCACTGCAGAATAATTCCTGTAGAATCTAGTTCCTGAATATGTAATCACTACTACAGCCTATTTCCTGTTTCCATAATCTGTATATACCATTCACTATTGTCTTTTTGTTGAGTAATTGTCTCTACTGGGTTCTATTTTCTGAGTCCAATATCTCCAATGAAGTCCACTTCCTGAGCCCATTACATCCCGGCATATGTTTCTTGAGTCCAGAACTTTCACGTCCATCACCTCCAAAGCGCTCTTATTTCCTAAGTCCATAACCTCACCGTGCTCTTTTTCCTGAACGCTGCTTTCAGAGTCCATCACATCTGGTGGAGTCAATTTCATGACTCAATCCAGTGGAGTCTATTTCCGGAGTTCATAACCTCCTGCGAATTTTTTATTTCTTTTTTATTGATTTAAAACACTTATAAAGCGCACTATCACCTCACAGGTTTCATGAACTGAGGACCGATAGATAAAGCACAACTGTCTCACCAACCTTGGCATCTATTTACTGAACTTGTGCCCTCCACTGCAGTCTATTTCCTGAGTCCATAAAGTCCATGCTTTTTCCAGAATCCATCCCCTCCTTCGTGGTCTGTTGCCTCAGTGCTTCGCCTTTACTAAAGGCTGCACCCCTGCAGATACAGAACCACAATAGGTCTTCCACATATTTGATGAAAGGCCACAATAGACTCCTGTTACATTCAGTAGCGGTGAATGTTGTGTCATCTGGCTCCGCAGCCTATTGGACGGGTGGACTAGAGCTGAATAAAGTCTTATGTCTCATTCAAGTGATTGCTCACCTGTCTTCTGTCTCATATTTGTCAGAGCCAGGCAGAGCCAAGACATAGAGAGGGAGCATAGGGGTGATGTGGACAGGGTTTCAGATGTGCTTGCTTTTTTTGCTTAAGACCTGCAGGATTCAGTGAAATATTTGCAGGACCTACAGAACACGACTCAGAACGTGCAGCAGAGACAGGCAGAACTGGAGACTGCGCTCAGTGACCAAAGACAGAAACTCAACCTTTTGCTCGTCAACCCCAACTGTGTGTCCTGTGTGGAGACCTTGAGGCAGGTGGCAGACCTGGAGCTGGTGGCCAACTTCAGCAAGGTAGGAGATGTGGGTGCAAGTCGGAAAAGAGTGACCAGAAAGGGTTGAACATGTAAAGGGACATGTGGGTTCTCTTTCTAGGTCCCGGGGGAGTCTGTAGTTTAGGGGAAGGGTCCCTGATGGGTACTACCATTAACCACTGGCATTCCAGTGCCTTAGATACCCTTGTACTCTAACTGGATAACAAAGTTACACCCTTTGTACACTTAACTCATCAATTATAGCAAGTCCTGCAGTTAAGGCTTCCTTTAGGAGGTGATAATGGATTTAGAATGTAAATGCACTATGACACATATACTTAGCATAGTAAACTGATGGTCAGGCCAGAACTTTCACTACGAAAAAAAATATGCCTTTCATGTATTGTTGGCTGAGTTGCCTGCACGGGAGCTGGGAAGGGAGAACCACTGCCTCCAAAGGCCTTGCAGTAGCTGACCCTACCATTTTAGAATCGCCAACGTGTGTTGAGGATTGTTTTCCAAATGTGTCTCATGGACATGGGAAAAGCAATTTCTTTCAGATTTAATATGTGATGGGTACTTGGATTAACTTTAATTTGTGGAATTGTGGCACTCTCTGATTCGCAAAATTATTACGCAGTATTCAAATGGATATGGTGTAGGGTGTCAGTGGGTATAGCCCTCTGATCCAGGGCATGAACAGCACAATGCGAAAAGATTGCACCGTCTAGAAATATAGAACACGTCTGCATGCCACTGCGGGGTCACATAGATTTAGCTAGATCGTGTAGGAATGGATAAATTCCCCTGACAGAGGGCATGGTCCCGAAATGCATTGGGATTGAGTTAATTCAGGACTCATTGTGATTTACGCCAAAAAAAGTTTGATGATTGAACATGAAAAATTGTGATACCAATATGAAGAGTTAAATAAATACTTCACACAGCGTGCACAATTTTCGGAAATCTTTTTTTTACAGACCTTGGTGTGCCTAAATGGGACGCTGTTCTAATTCTAGAAGGCTCAATATTTTCGCATTACTTTGATTAACTGACCTTTTTATGGTTTTCCAAAAACAAAATCCCAAAGTGGTGGTTTATTTTTGGACAATAAAAAAGAAAGGTATGGTACTAGAATATTAAATATCACCTGACAAGACCATTGTATTCCTAAATATCGTTTAAAAAAATCTTGCCTAATTTAATAATACAATATAATAACAATAATAATACTAGTTGTAATAATAATAATAGAAATCTACACCCAAGGGAGCGATTAATTGTAAACAAGGACACAATATTGATGTTGTAGAATATTTTTGTTAATGATGTTCTGGCACACAACCAAGCCTCAATAACTGTCCTATCATGAAAAAGACTTATCCTAGGACGGCCCCTCCAGTGTCACTGCTGTCTGCAAACACTCCACGGTCAAAAAACATATTGGGCCTCCACGGGATCACAATGAGTCCTGAATTAACTCAATCCCAATGCATTTCGGGACCATGCCCTCTGTCAGGAGAATCATCTATTCCTACATGATCCAGCTAAATCTATGTGACCCCACAGTGGCATGCAGACGCGTTCTAATTCTAGACGGCGGAATCTTTTCGCACTGTTCTGTTCATGCCCTGGATCAGAGGGCTATACCCACTGGCACCCTACACCATAGCCATTTGAATACTGCGTAATAATTTTGCGAATCAGAGAGTGCCACAATTCCACAAATTCAAGTTAATCAAAGTACCCATAACATGTTAAATTTGAAAGAAATTGTTCTTTGAGAATCAGAGAAGAGGACTTCTGTCCATTTTGGACAGATCTCTCATCCCGGACAGAATACAGTGAAAGGTGATCATTTTATTAGAATAATAATGTTCAGTGTAGATTTGGTTCAGTTAGCATAACTAGGCCGTACCAGGCTACGTTACTGAAGGTACTTGTTTAAATGTTGTACACAAGCATTGTTTTTTATTGTTTTTCAGACTATCCTCAAAATTCAACTTCCGCCACTGTTTATCTCTGTATGTACAAAGTGTCTTTTCTCTAGCTTCCTTGGCCACAGAGATGTGTGTTCTAACATCTGCAAGGTTATTCTACTAAGTCCAGTTGCTATGTCTGCTTTTATGGCTGTGTAGAACAGTTCATTGTGTTAAATTTCATTTCTCTTGCATAATTTCCCTCGCGCAGCTAATCATGTGATTAACAGTCAGAAAGAATCATTTGGAAGTAGGTGTTGTTTGGGTTGGTTTGAAAACTAATAGTATGATTGGCTTGCTATGCAAGTAACATGTTAGTACCACGTCTTTACGTGATGTCATGCTGTTAATCTGTGTGCTTTCATGGTCTAAAACATTATCAATGCTTTGTTAATGTTATGTCATTCAGTTTTTATCATTCTGCTTATTATTTTAGAAAGGCTAGATGCGCATTGTCTTTTGTATTCATAGCTTATTACTATTATTTTGATTTAATTGCTAAATGTGCTGTGGCTAATTTATTTCATAAGGCACATGGTATTTTGCATCTATAATGAATTGACTTCTGATTCTAAGTATTATGGTTTGCTTTTTGTAATGATAACGTTATATTTGAATAAATCTACAAAACCGAGAACTGGTCCAGGCTGAGTATTTGAGGACAGGATTCTCCTTTTCCTGAGAACTGATCTTCCTAAACGTTAATTGGGTTGGAGCATTAACAGTTTTTGGTGGGGAATTTGGTGGTCAGATTAATTAGAGGCTAATTACTAATTAATTAGACACTCATGCTGGAGAATCCAGTGGACTGGTGATGCATAGACAGGCTCTCGGTGAAGTGGTCCGGTGTTGGTGATCTGGCGATCCTATCCAGAAGAGTGCGTTGCTGAATATGACTTGGTGGTGTGTCTAGCACGATCTGATTTGCAAGGGGTTGCCTTTGATCATTGCATAGGCGTAGTGGAATGACATTCTGTTTTGGGAATTTTAGTCGATTCACAGTATATTGTTGGTTGTTGGTACAATGGTGAGTGCTAAAATATTATTCTTTGTCTTCAGACTAAGTATTTTATGTAAAGATGTTTTATTTTGGAGAACTCACAAGGTAGGTAATAGTGTATGTAGAAGTTTATAAAAGGCGTGACACCAGGTTCAAGTTTAAGTTGGTTTTATTATTTCCTTCATAGTAAAGATGTGAATGAGTACTAAGTTATTGAGGTTTAGTGGTAGTTTATTATAAGCACAGCAAGAGGTAGACTAATCTGGTTCCAGGGTAGGTTGTATCTGGTCAAAGCATGGCTCAGTGCGTGATTGCATAGTGCCTTGAAGTACTATTCTTCTTGTGGTGAGTTTGCTTTCCGTCCTGCTTCTTAGTACAAAGGCACAGGTTTATTGTATTTGATTTTATGTATTATTGTGTTTGAAAATGTATAGTTTTGTGGTTATATTGTGTTTGATTATTTGGTGTATTGTGAATTTGTAATGGGTGCAAATCTGGGTAAGTCAAAATCTAAGACGCATGGGGAGATGTAATTGGAAGTCCAGCCCATGAGGAGATTGTAAATGTTGATATACATACTTGCTTATGACTTGAAGTGTCGCACAAGGCCACTAAGAATGATAACAAAAACCACAATTTCCACAGAATAGTACTTTTTAATTGGAGAACCTAGTGTACTTGAGCCATTGCTTGCTTGATATGAATCCATAGCCAAGACCTATACAGTTTTAAGTATTAAACAAATGGGATATGAGGTCCAATCAGAAAGAACAGCAGGTGTTGAAGAGTCAAACTGGTAATACTGTACTTCATTGAATGCATGCTAAGTTGTATTTGAAGAAAAAGACACCGCCTGATGAAGTGTTAGAAGCCATGGGCCATTCCCTGTAATAATTGAGGATTAGGAAAAGGGTAAATTAAAGAAGCTTAAAAATAAGGAGAAAAAGAGTGATGAAGATGAAGAAGATGAGTTGTTGGATGAGTTGTTGACGGTGTGACTGCCACCTTATAATGAGGTTGAAGAATCAGAATTGAGAAAAGAGATCTTAGGAGCTATTGAAAGTGGGTAGCAAAGGCAGCTCAAAATGTTCAGCAAATTTCAATAATTTTTTGATTCAAAAACTGATAATTATATGGCTTGGAATCAAGAAAGCGAGCTTGCCGTGCATGTGAGAAACTGGCGAGAGTGGCTAATGAAATGGTTGTGGGTTTATACAAAAGAAGGATTTGCAAGCCTTATATAACAGTGATGGCAGAAGACAAAATGCTGAAAGAGGCAATTGTACATTTAGGAGCCAATTTAAGGAGGATTGAGCATTTAATCGGAGATTGGTAGAATGTAAAAAGGCATAAGAGTGAAGGATTTTCAAAGCAGCTGAGAAATCCAGGAAGGAAAGTTGTGAGTCACTTTGAGTGTGATACTGCTGAAGGAGGTTTCAGAGTGAGAGAAGTATCAGGAGTGACTGGTCCAGATTAGGTTCATGTTCATGGGGTACACAAGGTATATGGGATTTTATAAACAACTTCCCAAAGCTTTAAGAACATGAGAAATGATATGCAGATATGGACAGAATTGATAATTTGTAAAAGGTATTTTGGGCAGACATGGATGCACTGTTTTTGATCATTGTACCAAGGAATTTATGGATTTCCTGTGAGATGGTGGTGAAGTGACCAGATTAAGAACCATGTAGGAGTTCTTTGAGCTATGAACCTTTTTTAGCGATTGTGGAAAAATATGCTGAGGTTTTTTGATTATCAATTGTTCAAAATTATGAGTATTACACAAAATGCTTAAGAATTGGTTCATACATATTATTAGAGAGTGATGCAGATTTACAGACAATACAGTGGAATGGAAGACCCAGCTAAGGAGGGTGCGTCAGGTTTTGTGTCAGTTTTTGTGATGGGATTGCTATAAGAATTGAGTACACAGCTCAGGTAGGGAGTGATGTGTTGGCCAGAAAAGTCGATTGATGAGATTTTAGCTAATGTGAAATAGTGTAGTGATTATTGTAAGGAGGGCCGGCTTTAGAGCTTGTCGTACCCTGTACAACAATTTTGTTGGCACCATCAATGGCCTACTTCGCTACAAATTCCCTCACTTTCACCCTTTCCTAGTGCTCCTCAAGTCTCCATACCCATTCTCTCACATGCATTTCTTTTGTTTTATGGCACCACTCATGCCAGATTAGGGTGTCAGACCACTTTACATCACACACACATTACACCGAGACAATAATTCACACATGTGTAAATCCATGTATAGGAAATGTTATGTAAGACAGAGGACAACAAGGTGTAGGAGTCACATGTTAGCCAAAGGCAGAATAGTTTAAGGGCCTCATTATGGGCTTGGTAGTGAGGGAGTGGGACCGCCCGCTCCTGCACTGCCGAACACGTGGAGGAACCACCCGCCAGATCAGATTTTTTCTCCTGTCTGACGGGCAGTTCTTTGGCAGACCCAGGTCGGCACAGATGAAATAGGCACCGCAATGGGAACATCAAAGGCAGTACCTGCACAGCATTGACTGCTGCAGTCCATGCCGTGCTGGTACTGGTGTGTATGCACACAGAGGGGCACATGTGGTACACCCCTGTGTGCATTCACATTGCTGCAGTGAGGAAACTCGCAATATGCAGCCTCAGTACTGCCAGCCCTGGCAGATGCAGTGGTCCCAGGGTGGCCCGACTACCCTAATCGTAATAGGGTGGTCAGGAGTCCGCCTCCATGAGGCCGGCGGTCATTAGCTGCCAGACTCATTATAAGGCCCTAGTACTTGGTCTGGAGAAGCACAAACTTAGAATTTAAAATGTAACACCATGGTTGGGGGTTGTCTTTACTAATAAGAATTGATTTCTACACAAATAAACCTGTGACTTTAGGATAATGAAAGACTGCGTAAGAAAACATGATGTTCTAACCTATACCCTGCAGTCTGTATGCAGCTCTTTGATGACAGTTAATAGGTCACTGTTCTATAACAGGATTTTAACTTATAAACTGCAAGAAACAAAAGGTTCTCTGTCAAAGAAACAGTAACCCACTGAACAATTTACATTATATGCACATCTGTGATCTGCATAGTTTACATTATTTGCAGCAGGCATATTAACCCTCTGCACTACCTTATGATGAGTCAAAACTTCCAGTAGGCAAAACTCCAATCTCTTTCCAGAAGACCCATTCAATCGCCAGAGTTATCTTGACATTTTTATTGGTGCCTTAAAATTGATGGAGGCAAAGAAGCTGCAGCAGATGCTTTTATATCCACAATATATTGGAAAACATGGTGTCCCCCAAAGCCAGTGCCCAGTGCAGTGGCACCGGTCACACCGCCCTGTAGCCAGCCCTGATAGTAAGTCTAAAAAGAAATTGATGAAGGAAAAGTTTACATGGATTGCCGCTTCATGGAGGTGGTGCACAGTTTCAGGGTGCTCTGAACGGGGGAGGAATTTTTCGGAAACGGGTAGAGGTTTTCATAATACGAAACCACGAGAAAGAGCAGTATTGGCAGAAGAACAGCCGCATAGGTGTTATTGCACATAGTCAGTATAGTTTAATGGCCTCAACCTCTATATGGCCTTATTGCTCGGAGACTATACCTAATAAACAAACCATGTACAAAAAGGGTGTTCAAGGAGTCCAAAAACATTTTTGTAGAATGAGTTGATATTGCCGCGTTTTCTTGAAAACCTCATCCCATGTAAAAATACAGTCCTTCAAACATCCACTAAAGTAGGTGCCATGAAATTGTGTTTCCATCCAAAGTTTTCTTTTAGTTGAAGCATTTAGTAATACTCCAACATCAGCCCAGCCAACCCGATTTGGCCGCAAAATGTGACTTCATCAGGGTTTTATTCAGTTCATCAAATGAATCATCGTCAAAAGTATATGTTAAGCTGTGGTCAGATTTCCTTTTCCTCAGTGGGTCTTGTGCATATTGCAAAGACGGATGCAAAATCCTTTCCGCACAAAGCCCTCTCATGTCATAATAATGCTAACAAAAGTGCATGAGAGCTGGAGCTTGTCACAGATATGGTAAAGAGGGACATTGAAAGAGAAATTGTAGATTGAGGTCCTGATTCACAGACTTCACGTTTCAGTAAATTTACAGTTTTGAGTAACTTCACCACTTTTCTATATTCACAAACCGCACTATTGTGTTAGCTTGCACTTTTGTAGTGAGCCCAGTACTACACATGGCTAACCACTAGTATTGCAACACTTTCCCATCGAGAATAATGGAGATATGCACTTAAAATAAGACCCCATAGGAAATATAGTAAATTAAATTATTTAAAATATTTTAAAATATAAATTAGTGTTGATATATAGCTACACACATACACATAACTTATGTATTAAAATATTGTACAATTAAATAAATCCCATTTCTGCAATTTTGAGAATTAATTCATCAACTACACAGAAAGTGAGGGGGTTTCTAGGAAGGGTGGCTACTGCTGTATTTATTTGCATAATCATTACAGAGACTGGCTCATAGGGATGTAACTGATCTGGTTCCTTTGGATGATGAACATATATGCAAGCCTTCCTGGAGCTAAGACACACCTTGTGTTTTGCACCCACTCTAGGAATGCCAGATTATGAAAAAAAGTTGTGTTTAATTTGTTATGAAAACAAAGGGTGCGCGCGGTCTGTTAATACACAACAGGGTATAAGAAAAGACCTGTTGCATAATTTTCTGGAACTCTAGATCCAGTTGCCATTGCTTTACCTGGGGGTTTTAGATCTGTAGCTGCTACAGCTGTTGCTATTGCTCAGAGTGATTCATTTGTGATGGGCAGGGCAACTGGAATTATGTGATTGTGCAGCCGCTGTATTCTGCGCACACTTATAGCTTTGCCACATTTGCCAGATTATCCACCAACTGCTGCATAATCTGCAGATTATAACAAAGAAAATTGTTTCCAGCTCAAACAGTTTAAAAGTTACTAAAAGCGCAGCGCCATGTTTCTGTGCAGTGGAAGGCCCTTTCCAAACTTAACTGGTCCCCTTTCTGGTTGCTTATTGCTATATTTGAGGGTTAAACTGGAACAAATTAGGAGCAACTAATGCTCAGACAATGTTAACAAATGAAAAAATGACAAAATAATGACGTAATGCTATCATAAAATGTACCTTACTCCACCGAATAATTTGCCTTTTTTGCCACATAACTTACTCAACCCTGCAGCATAATTTGGCTATCCTCTGCCTCATAATTCCAGTGGCGCTGGTCATGAGTCGCACATTGATTGTGCTAGTGCCTCATTCAATGGAGGCTCTTTCTTCCCAAACTAGAACTCAACATCTAACGGATGACAGGTCAACTAAGATGTGGTATATTAAATCCTGCAACTCTTACGACTTCAAAAATGATAACAATGAAATGCATAGGAGCAGGATCATAACTGTCTGAACAGAATTGTGTACTAGGCCAGGACCTGACATTCAAGATGTGCCCCTTGATTGAGCTGATTTGGTTTTGTTTGTGGATGGCCCATGTTTGAAAGAAGTCGAGGGAATTCTTCAAGGAGCATATACAGTTTGCACATTGACATATATTGTGTGCAAAGTAACTTCTGCGCAAGTGGCTGACATGGTTGTCTTAACTAGAGCTTGCTGCATAGTCAGTACATTGAATATGACATTCTATACTGATAGCCAGTATTGTTTCAGAATGGAAAATGAATTTGGCCAATTGTGGTCACAGTCTGGTTTCATGACTTCAGCTCGGCTTTCTCTTGACACATATGTATATAAAACTACCCTCAGGTCACTGATGAGATGGGGTTCTTGCCCCAGCTGCGAAAACAATACTTTCCTGGTTTTATCACAGCGGCCGTGAGGGCTGACTTAGATGGTGGCTGCCATATTCTAATGAGTGGCATGCGGCAGAGCACGGCGATAACCTAGCCCTGCGATGGGACAAGACAGAGGTATGACTGGAGCCAGTTGAGAACCAGCAGGAGACTAGGCGGCTCCCTCCTCTGTGGAGGAGGCATGAGCTAAAGGCCCCAGCTGAGGCCACAGAGCGAGACAACCAACTGAACGTAAGCACTGGAACATTGTGTGGATGTGTTGATTTCCTCCACATGGATCCTGGGACAGACTTGGAGGTAGGATCAGTGGTTGGTGATGGCAGACTCAATTGGGCAGGGAAATCATCCTGTGGGTGGCCGGTGAAGATATTGTGTGCCCTCCCTTCTAATCTATCTTTGGAGGTCTAAACAACCCAGGGGCAGGCTACTTCTGCGGCGTAATAGCGCACCTGACGCATATAGCTTTTCAAAGGGTACCAATACATAGGTCTACTTGATGATGGTACTGCCTTTTTCTGCTGACATAAGTGAATTGTTACCTGTAGAGCACTCCCTGCCCAGCCCCTATACTTATTGTCTGAACACAATCTTGCACACAAACTCTTCAATCACAACCATAGTCACTGATAGAGGTGCCCATGCAAACTGCTCATTGCACTGTGGTGGACTGAAACCCTGCAATCATACCTAAAATGTTATCAACTGGGAGCTGTGAGTGCCCTTGCTTACTTGCTTTGTTGATAAGGGCTAGGTATTGTCTATGCTGGTAAATAATGCTGTTTGACCAAACATGGTCCCTTTTTAATCTATTTTGCTGTAGTTAAATATATTCTTTAAGACAGTACGACAGCATATGAAAAAGCAAACCACAGATCTGGAGCAATAATCAGAAAACAACTTTCCAGCAGAAGACACTGAGAAATGACTGCCTAATGCTAATGGTAGCAACATGGTCCAAGTAAATAATCTTGACTCTATCCTAGCTGCTATAAAACACTTAAGAGGTTCCCATGAACATAAAATGGACTTATTAGATATTGATCTACTGCACAATGACCAATTATAAAAATTGAGCATGAGATGGTGACCTTGGGATCTTTGTTGGGGCAATGGCAAGACCCTATTGAAAGGATCTGCATTGTTGAATACAGGGCTACACTTGGGAAGGGGAGGGCCTGAAGGAATAAACTCAGAGTGGTGACCCTTCCTGAGTGCATTGAAGGGAAATATGTGGTTACAGTCTTGGAGAACTGACTAAGGCACATGGTTGATCCTATCTTGAGGGTCTGTCCCAATTCTTTGCATTCAAATGGGTTCCTAGAGTCCCAACAATACCACCCCCCTCTGACCACAGAGCAACCATTGGTTGCTAAGCTCCTCTCTACCATTTTTTTTTTAAACATATTTTTTTCGGCATTTTATAGTTTTACCATGACAATTCTTAATGCAAGACATACAATCAAGTGATATACTTCATCTGTGATAGTCAATTATACCGAGCTCCTCTCTACCATGGCAGGGATTATATCCTGCATTAAGCACGAGACAAGGGAGAACATATGGCAAAAAACTGCAAAATGATTCTGTTTCCGGACTTCCCTGCTGCAGTTCAGCAGCAGAGGGCGTAGTCATTTGTTGCAGCCAAAAAACTGTTATGTCCAATGGGAGTACAAGATGTTCCCAGTAAAACTTAGAGTAGAATTGGCTAAAGAAGTAGAATTGGCTAAAGAAGTAAAATTCCTCACATGCCCACAGGAGGTGTAGAGATAGATAGATTCTCAAATACTGACAAGTGCTGGAGGAGAGGAACATCCCAGACTTCGATCTTGGCAAACCCAGTAGAGAGGTGGCCAGGAGACAAGATGGGGTGGCCCATCGCGAGTATAGACTCAGTTGGGAGATGGCTGCCCAGATAGGGTGCAACTCTTCAAATTATGTCACAGGCCTGGAGAAGTATGCAAATATAGAAACAGATAAATAGAGTTTGATTTGGATGGGAGACAATTGTCTCACTGTCCTGGATAAACGGTGTTGAGATTGTTTTTTCTGTTTATTCAGTAGAGGCTGCCTCAAGCATCAGTAGGGACTGGAGCGGGTAACTTAGATACTATGGGTGGAACAGTGTGGTTGCTGCGCATGTTCTTGAAGCGACTATCTTGATATGCAGGAGGTACCTACAGATTATAGGTTTCTGAAATGCAATGTCTCGGGCCTAAGCAACATACCTAAGAGGAATAATGTTTAAGCATATTTGAGCAGAAGGACGAGCAAACCACACTGCTACAATAAACAATGCTCTAGGGCTGAGGAAGCAGCCCTACAAAACCAGTGGTTAGAGCAGGTTTATTCCACAGCATATTCAGCTTTCATAGTACGTGCACAAAGTGCCACTCACACCTCCCGCGGACACCCCCTCTTTCCCATCGCTGTGCTCAAGGAAAATATTAAATTCATGTTATGGTTGTCCAAGGCGTAGACTTTGATTTACATCACACAAGGTTATTCATAGACCAAGACAAGAAAGAGAAGTATTCTTGGTATTCTTGCATTTGTTTACAAAACAAACATTCATAGGCATCAAAAGGCAGTAAAGAAGATGAGCAAATCATTAAAATATCACCTTCCCATTCTAGGCACATCCAGGCCTCAATGCGCAACAGCCCTCTCCCGGTTCCATCCAGGACACCTTTGCAAAACCCTGCTGCACCCTTCAATGAGGCCTTGCCAGGAAGATCATTGCACCACTTGAACTCCAGGGCACTGCATAGCGCACTGGCCCACCGGGGTACCTGAACACAGGCAGCCTCCCCAAAGTTCTAGTCAGTCCAGATATCGCAGGTTAGGGCAGGAGAGCCCAGGACCACTAGCAGGTCAGTCCACCCCACCTGCTACAAGTACATTCAAATCATACACCCTCATGGGGTCAGTCCAGTCCCAGAATGTCCATTATTGTGTATCCCCATTTATTATTATCTGCCAGGGACCCTTCAGTCTCTCAGGGTGTGTGGGTGGGTCATTGACAAGATACTGCTGCCAGATGACGTTACTGACTTCCCACTCCACAACACCTGCACTTCCTGTGCAAGGTGGGGCTCCGGCCCCTGACCACCTATAGGTGTGAGGGGCACCTGCTCATAGTATGTGCACAACGTGTCACTTTTGTCTCCCACGAACCCCCCCTCGCTTTGCTGCAATGGTCAAGAAAATGATTAGATTCATGTTACAGTTGTCCAAGGCGTAGCCTTTTATGTACATCACACAAGGTTATCCATGAGCCAAGACGAGAAAGATAAGTATTCCTAATATTTGTGCATTTGTTTGCAAAACAAACATTCATAGACATCAAAAGGCAGTAAGGAAGATGAGTACAACATTAAAATATCAACTTTCCATTCTAGGTACATCAAGCCCATCTTGTTGCGACATCCACTGCACGCAGTGTGCCAGACGGCCCCAACGTGGGACAGCCCTCTCCCGGTTCCATCCAGGACACACAAGCAAAACCCTGCTGCACCCTTCTATGAAGCCTTGCCAGGAAGATCATTCCACCACTTGAAATCCAGGGCGCCGCATAGCGCACTGGTCTCCCCAAAGTTCCAATTAGTCCAGGCATCATGGGTTAGGGCAGGAGAGTTCAGGACCACTGCAGATCAGTCCATCTCCCCCTCATGCCCGGTGTACACACAAATCATACCCCCCTCATGGGGTCAGTCCAGTCTCAGAATCTCCATTCTTGTGTATTCCATTTATTATTATCTGCCAGAGACCCGCCACAGGGTGAGAAGCTTACTGGCACACTCATCCTCCCCCCAACGACACTGACTGAGCTCTGTGATTACCCCAAGTACAGTCTGGATAAAAAGCTCTTGGCCCTTGACAGACAAGTGAACCCTCTCACAGTGAAACAGTTCCACCCTACTTAACTGGAGCAAATTGTGCCGAAATATGCCCGTAGTGGAACCTGTCAAGATCCTTTGGACTGAATGATTCATTTTTTTCACTGACTCATTCATGGCTCTAACCGGCCCACTCCTATACCAGACTGCCTGAGGAATGACGCCCCACCACAGTATTGAAGTTGCAGGTAAGTGATTTCTTATCCTAGACATAGTGGAGGACAAGTCTTCTCTCACTCCCCGTCTACCTAATGGAATCATATCATTCCCCCCTTGCTTGCATGACCAAAATGACTGGTACGGGCAATCCACCCCCTTCCAAGGCCAGCCTAAGATACCCATAGAGGTCCTGCAAACTAAGCCCCCCAATACCCATCCAGTGGTGCATAAATCCTGCATCCAACTGGGCCATTTCAAGGCTGGAACTGTGAAACTGCTGAGCTGCTCTGCAAATAAAGGAATGTCTGCACCAAGAACTGGCCCGCCTAATAAACTGAAAAGAGAGAGAATTGCTGGTGTTATATACATAGCTAGCAGACCCTTCCTTCCGGTTCCCCCAACTAGACCGGATGTGGTTGCACGTAACGCTCAAAACATGCTGCACGCCATTGACCCATCCTTTTAACGGCCTCCACCTGTAGCCCCATCACTGCTGCTGTGGTGGCTCCTCCAATAGAGAACAAATTAGAGCTAAAAAGGGATGACTACTTGCCCAGGAAGAGCAATGAGCACCTACACACCCGAGTGAAGTGGAAAGGGGTAATTTGTGCCCCGTCATAGTGCACTAACAGCCTGGAGGATCCACCCCTTGGTCGCCATAGCAGGAAATCCCATATCAAAGGCACTAGGCAATAATAGTTGCCCGGGGCAGTGTGGAGGTTCACCCATGTACCCTTCCCAAGGGGTCTGTGTGACCTCCTGACCCTCATGTGGAGAGTACCTCCCTCCAGGAGCAGATCTGAGAACCCAAAAACCCTACCCCCTGTTTTTAAGGAAGCTACCAACTCTGAACTGCAAAAGGCGCTGAAGAACGCATGAGACTATGCAAAACTGAACATTTTTACTTCCTACTGTGACAGGCAAATCTGATGCCACATCCCCGCTATTCTTGCTAGCCTAGCCACATCAATAAGCCTCCTGCCATCTTCCACAGCCGGGCCAAGTGCTCCCATCCACTAATGGCCTTCCGCACCCTAATGTCCTTAGTAGAATACTTAACTCCTTTCAATCCTGCAAAGCAGATGATTGCAGACAACTGCCCCCAAATTAATGACAGTGATTTACCCCGTCCCTCTATTTAGCCATAAAAAACAGCACCTCTTCTGGAGTAAACCTCTCTGTTGAGTTACCAGAACTAAAGGATGAATTGTGGGCCTGCGAAGCCTTCTCATACATACGTTTGGTCTTGGGTGCCAGGGGTGCAGTGATTAGGTCTGTGGCAATGGGGCACCAAGCCTCCACAACATTCTGACCATTATTAAACCTGCTGTACGTGGAAGTGAATGGGTGATGAGAGTTTGTTAATGTTAGTTGGGCTGACTCCCTTTTAGGACGGATTGCTCTCTCTGTTTCCCATGCTTCTTAAAGCACTTAATCTCAGGGTGTCCTTGAATCCAACAAAAGGAGCAGAGGTGCTTAAACCTACATGCTGAATCCTTGGTGCATTCCCTCTTGAACTGCAGGCAAGCCTGTTTTTTGTCCCCAGAGCTTTTGTCAAACCAATAGGACTGCACAGGTTATGCTGATGACAGGCTTGTTGAACTCAGCATGCCAAATATTAATTTCCCTCTGGTCACAAGCAATCATCTTTCTTCTGTATAAACTTAACACCATATTAGTGCCAGGCAGAACCTTCGAACTCTGAGGCCACCCCGTGTATCAGGGACATATAATCAAATAACTGAGAGCCCTGTCACCCAGGTTTTGAGGGACCATTCCAGCCACACTTTCGTAGGCTTCTGCTCATTCTCCTTCCCCAACCTGGCCTTGCCTGGGACAAGCCCTGCATTAATTAACCCCTTGCGTGCTCATGACGAGCTCAGCTCGTCATGAAGCACGGTCGTGCTGTGCTCATGACGAGCTGAACTTGTCATGACCATTGCGTCGCCCCCACGCGGGAATAATTCCCCTGCTGTGCTGGGCGTTCCATTGGAACGGGCGTGGTCATGATGAGCTCAGCTCGTCATGAGCACAGCGCCACCATGCTGCATGACGAGCCGAGCTTGTCATGAGCACCGCGGCGCTGCACGAGCCCCCCCTCCCCCCAGCGCAGCAGGGGAATTAGCCCCGCAGGGAATGGGTTAAGTCATAAATATTGATACACTCACCTTTATAAATCTTCTCTTGTATCCCTGCAGGCACATGCTATGCAATTGCTGAAGGGTGCGTCAAGTGGACCCAGAAATCATGGGACTCACCATGGGTGGAAACTGTATTGTACCTGCCCCCGTGGTCACTGGGGAAACCCCGTCTGCACCCATACTTGCGCTGCCACCCCTCTTGGACCCTTGCTGCTACTGCATGGCCCGTTGATTGTGATTCTATTGGACCCATCCATCCAAACTGCGAGGCTGGGACTAGCGGTGAGGCCATTGGTGCCTCTCCCAATGCTGAGGGGCCCTGTGGGGAATAAGTACCCCCTACAAGTTGTGTCACTGATGGGATCACCCCTACCTGTTGTGAACCCCCACTTGCTTCTGTAGGGGCGATCACCACTATGGTCTTTTCAACCGCGCCAAAAATTGTGTTGAATACCGGACTTCCAGTTGCCTGGTCTGTGCTGCAGGACGTAGGGTCTTGTGTGGTTGACTCACCCACACCCTTGGATGCTGGTGGTGCTTGCACACTGGGATTTTCCAGCGGCTCAGGTTGCCCGTCCCTATAGCGCACTGGGACCTTTCACTGCAGCTTGGGGGCAGGCATATCTGGCTGCTGCTCTTTCTCCGGACCAGCAGCCAACTTCTGAAATGCCCAGTCCGTGCTGTTACGCTTCGCAGTTTTTGGAAGTTAGCTGAGGGCACGGAATACCTCCTGTGTCACCAGGTTCCCGTGGATGAGCCTGCACGCTTTGGCACCATGTCAGCACTACCTACTACTGAGGATAGCGAAGGATAGGTACCTGGCCCCGTAGATGCTAACAGAAATAGAGGAAACCACACGTTAACCACACTGCAGAGATACTAGCAACCTATCTCTGTCTTGTCTGCAATCATTACATACAAAGTTGCTGTGTTGAGCGAGGTGGAGACAGAACCCTTTGCCATGCTCACTTTTCATCATTTGACCAGCAGAAGCAATATATACCTTGTCAAGCCTGTTTGCACCTGCCCCCATCCCAAGGAGAACACGCCGCATTATTAACAGAGTGCAGAACCATTTCATGACCAGAAATTGAAAATATCCTACCGAGCAAGAGTCTATGGCCTTACTCACCCTAACTCAAGGAACTTTTATGAGAAAGCACCACCCAGAGACTCACCCACTCTGAGCAGCACACCGTTATCGCATCACTTATAAAGCATAGGATTTCTCTGGACTTACTCCTAAGTTTGAGAGGAGTCGCATTAGGTTAGGCCAACCCTGCGGCTTTAACCTGCCCACTCTACTCTCTGGTTGGCACCTGTGGAATTACGCCCTTAACCCTGTGGTAACCACTCCCGCCCACCTCTTTCCTTGGTTGCAAGAACAGATGCCACTGCTCTACGTGTGCTGGCTAGCCCAGCACCTCTGACCATCCTCTGGCCCCCAACGGCCTATGGGGACACGACGCAGGAGGCTGGTGTTTGCCCATGTGTAGCCAGCATGCCGCTAAAGGGCTGAGGGCAAATCGGCAGGCTTTGTACCTAATCGGAGGCTACCGCATGGCCCTATGAATTAATGAATTAATGAATTTGCATTTATAAAGCGCATGGTTACCAGAAGGCCTCCCAGCGCTAGGAACAGAGCCATCACAGAACTACCACTAAACATCAAGGAAACAGAAAGGTGTTAAGCAGTCTTTGAAAGGACAAGTAATCATCCTCAAGGCGGATATGATTAGGTAGCTGGTTCCAACGTTTCCACGCGTTGTATGAAAACAGTTGTCCCCCACTCTGAGACCTGTTTATCCTGGGAACTGCTGCCATGTGTTTATTCCCAGAACGCAAGGACCTATTAGGACAGTAGGGAGAGAAGATAGACCGGAGAATTGGAGGATCCTTGACAGATAAAGACTTATGGACGACACATAGAGCTGTAAACTGAACTCTTTCTGCAACTGCAAGACAATGGAGAGAGGCGATTGACGATCTTGCAGATTTCCTATTAGAGATCTGCATGAGGAGGCCTGCTGCACAATTTTGCACAGTCTGTAATTTTTTAATCGTTGAGCACAGGGAGCCTAAATAGAGAGCGTTACCGTAGTCAAGTCGTGAAAGAATCAGCGCTTGAACCAGCAGTCTCCTGGCATTGAAAGACAGCAGGGGGAGAATTTTCCTAATCATCTTCAGTATTCCATAACCAAAGGGTGTAGGATGTCACTAAGGGGATCCAAGAAGTGTTTGGGATGATCTGTAGGATGGCAGGATGTAAGTGAGTTGACCAGGGACTGCGTGGATTGATAATGCATACTAGTCTGGATGGATAAACATTACTAAACAAACTAAAGTTTTAGAAAACACCTGCTTTGAAGTAGAGCACAGTGTGAATTAGGGTCTCGGTGCTTGTGCCACTTCGGGTTTGTGTGCAGTATTGAGTGTCTGCATATATACCAAGGCCTGTTTAACTTTTACATTGGTTAGCCTTTGAAGTACTCCAAAGGACGTATACAATCGATTACAACCCATTTTCCTTTAAAAGAGGCGACCGGGATTCCCATTTAAGTAATTAAGTATGAAACCTCTGACCGATCACAAGAATCTTTTGCGCCTCGCATTGGTGCAGCAACTGTGGGGCTATGGCATAAAAGTAAAGCACTGAAACAGCAAGCAGCGGGTGGCTCCTGAAGAAGTGAGATCTGTGTGGACCCCCGACAAAGTAAGTACAAACGTTGCTCAGATGCACGAGAAGTTATTAATATGAGACATACATTATTATTATTTTTTTTATTTATTTTTTTGTCCTCATTTGTGTCTAGCCCTTATATATTTGAGAGTTTTGACGAGAGGAAGAAACGAGAGAGCGGCAATAGCCGATGCTATCTCGATACCTGCTCCAATGTTCTCCAGAGTACGGACACCCGATCACTCTTTTTAGAGAGGACATGTGATTTTTCTTCACAAATCGGGTCCTCGTCCCACCTGAACCCTGGACCTCGCTTCTCTCCCTCCCGTTTACTCTTCATTGTTACAGGTCCTTTAGAAAGCTCTGCCCCAGGATTTTCAGTTCATACCATTTGGGCTTTTCCTGGCCTGTGCGGCTACCAATGTAATCATAGGACTTAACAAAAATGAAGAAAAAAAAAGAGAGACACAAAATAGAATGAAAAATGGAGAATTCAACTTTCAAATAGAAGTATCCTTGGGAGTTTTTACGATTATCTACTTTTACACTATTCATCCCAAATCTTCCAGAATTTAGTTTTCTTAGTTACACGTATAGCTCTATCTAGTTTTGCAAACCTATGTATTGAGTTGATCCATTGACACTCGAGTGGGGAAACAGGCAAGATCCACTTTATACATAATTCCCTGTGCGCCAAATACAAAGAGTACAAACATTAACATTTTGTGATTTTTAGATATCTGGATCGTGACTTCCTCATCCGGGGTCATACCAAAAATTACTTGTGAAAGACTCACCTTAACTTCAAACCTCACAATACTGGAGATCGTCACACCGACATTTTTCCAAAAGCTTTGTATTGACGGACATCTCCAGAACATATGTACATCGTCCACGTCTGCTTCCCAACATTTTTGGCATTTCGCACTTTTGGAACCAATTTTTGATAATCTTCTTGGGATCCAACACGCTTTATGGAGAGTAAATAAATGTTTTTTTTTTAGTGAGGCAGCTTTGAAATTTTGCCATAAAACCGCTAGAGATACTTGCCATATGGTATCCCGGTCGTAGCTCGGCAGCTCTCTCCTCCAGATCGAATCTGACCACTGCTGAGAGTCTTCCAGAGGCTGAATTAGCATCCAGTACCATACAGCTATTTCTTTACGTCCCGTAGGAGTAGTGGCTGCCTTCTGTTCTAAAAGTTTGTTGCCGTTCCCAAGATTTTTGAGAGACTTAGCCCAACTTGCTAATTGATAGTATTTAAATTTGGAGACAGTCCCCCTTGTGATGTCCTGAAGTTTTTGCCAAGAAATTAATTCAGTCCCCTCCAACAGCTCCCCCCATCTTGCAACCCCATTTGCTTGAATTGAGGCCGCTAGAGAGTCTTGAAGACAACTTGGGGTGCCTGGTGAACTCCATATAGGGGCAAGTGTACTATAATAGTGTATACGCTGTGATACTCTTATTTGATACCAGCCTCTACATGCTGCCAATAACATTTTTAGTTTCACTCTCTTGAAGTACTTTGGATCCCCAGATTTGAACAAAAAATACCGAGCTTGGGACTGAAAACCTGAAGTCAAGGCTTGAAATAAAGGTGTAAAAGAGATGAAATCACCTAGTAATTGCCTGAAGATTTTGAGATGAAATGCCCTTTGATACTGCAGGAGATCTGGTGTAACGACCCCCCCATTCTCTTTTCTTGCCCTAAGCTTCCGCCAGGCTATCCGAGTTTTTGTTTTTGCCCATATAAAACTTGAAAAGAGACCTTGGACCTTGGCTATCCATTCCTTCCTGAATTCCAAAGGTATTGTATTACATAAAAAAGTATACTTTGGAAGAATTGCAGTGAATCCCATTTTTGTAGTTGAGTCTTGACTTTAGATGTTATTTTTTCAAAATTTACCGTCGCGATTAATTCTATCTTCTTCTACTTCTATCCCCAGATATCTAATACTTCGCCGAATCTGGTCGCAAGTGTATTGTGTATTTCATTGCATCACTTCTGTCTTAGATTGATTTACTCCATATCCTGAAATCTCCCCAAAGTTTTGTAAGATATCCCAAATGGCTTTTATTGAGTTTTGCAGATGACCCGTAAAGATCATTAAATCATCCGCATATAAACTTAGGGGCAGATGTATCAAGATTCAATTTTGCAATTCCTAAATAGCGATTTTTAAGGAATCGCTATTTAGAAATCGCAAAATGGAATGTATAAATAAAAGCGCTATTTTTTTGCAATTCCTTACACTTCCTTATTTGCGAATTCGCATTTTGCGAATTCGCAAATAAGGAATAATTTCCCATGCATTCCTATGGGCCAGGAGGCCCATAGGAATGATTTTGAACTAATTCTCAAATTGCGAATTCGCAATTTGCTAATCGCAATTTGAGAATTATTTCAAGGGTGCAGGGGTGTCTTAAAGCCACCCTGCTGCACCCCTGAAATGTACATATGTGTGCATATGGCGCACATACATGCCCCATGGGCTTGTGTGCGCGTCACATGCCACCTTAAAAAATGCAAAATTGTGCATTTGTTGAGGACTTCGCAAATTACCATCAACTACAAGTTGGTGGTATTTTGCGATTCCTTAACCAAAATTCACTAAGGAAAAATGCTTCATACATAGCATTTAAGGAATCGCAAAATTTGCGACTCCTTAAATGCTATGGCAAATTAAGGAATCGCAAATCTTTGCGATTTCTTAAATTGCGAATTTTTGATACATTCAAAATAATGCAAAATGACCATTTGCGAGTCGCAAAGACCGAAATTCCGTGAATTTCGGCCTTTGCGAGTCGCAAAACGGTTGATACATCTGCCCCTTAATTTCTTCTTCCATCCATTACATTGAAAAGGTATAATGTCCTGACATTCCCTCAGTTTAATGGCCAACGGCTCAATATGCATGTCAAAAAGCAGTGGCGAAAGGGGACACCCTTGCCTTGTACCCCGTCCCGGTTAGAATCTGTGGTGAGAGGGAGCCATTTACCAAAACTTGGGCCACAGGTTTTTTGTAAAGTGATTTGATCGCTTGCAGAAAATGTTTACCTAAATTAAAACTGAGAATTATTTCTTGGAGAAAAACCCAACTAACCCGATCAAACGCTTTAGCAGCGTCACATGTCATTATTGTTAGAGGTATAGCATTTATGGTGGCCATATCGATTGTACCTATTAATTCATGAGTTAGGTCGTACAAGTGCCTTCCCTTAATGAAACCTTTCTGATCCTCATGAATCAAAAGACTGATCACCCTCTCCAATCGCTTTGTGTATACAATGTATACATTATTATGTAAATATCTGTCACACCGTGTGCCGTTTCTAGTCTCTCTTAATATGAAGTGTTAATCTTAACAAATGTATGGTCCTTAATATACTGATCTTCAGAAAGATGACAGGCTGAGTTGGCCATACCAGGATTCACACCCTTGGCATGTAGATTATTCCCCATTTCAACAGTGAGGGTTCAACTCGATAGACATCCTTCTGGCTGAGCAACTATACTACCCAGAGACTGCTGTTAATGTACTAATTGTAATAGATATGAGCGAGTTCTGGGGCAAAGTCCCGGAGCAGTCTGAGTCCTTCTGGTACAGACTCCATCTCAGTATCACAAATGGGATTGGTAAATAGTCAAGGTGGCGTTATATCTGTTAGGTTGCTGTAGTTTTTGGATGTAGGATAGTTCGTGTTCGAATTTAACAACTGAAGGAAGGAATGGTGTTCCTACCATGGAATTGTTGGTTCTGGTGAGGGATAGATTTGCAGTAAGCGGTTACGTTTTTAACTGACGGCGTGATGCGGGTGTCATACTTTTAAACTGTCGCATTTTCCAACCTTACCTGCAGTGGTGGGGAGCCGTGAGGGGAACGGCCAAGTAAACCCTTCACCTTTCCAGCCGTGAGGGAAACGGCAAACGCGACGGAGAAACAGGGACTCTCCTGGCCACGTCGGGCACAAACAAGACTTCATTTCCCAGCAGCCCCGGGTCCTGGCGCGCTCGTGACGCTCCCGCTGCGCCTGGAGGCGCCTCAAGAGCGCGGAGCGCCGAGCGTGCCTGGGGGCATTTTCCAACCTTACCTGCAGTGGTGGGGAGCCGTGAGGGGAACGGCCAAGTAAACCCTTCACCTTTCCAGCCGTGAGGGAAACGGCAAACGCGACGGAGAAACAGGGACTCTCCTGGCCACGTCGGGCACAAACAAAACTTCATTTCCCAGCAGCCCCGGGTCCTGGCGCGCTCATGACGCTCCCGCTGCGCCTGGAGGCGCCTCAAGAGCGCGGAGCGCCGAGCGTGCCTGGGGGAATTTTCCAACCTTACCTGCAGTGGTGGGGAGCCGTGAGGGGAACGGCCAAGTAAACCCTTCACCTTTCCAGCCGTGAGGGAAACGGCAAACGCGACGGAGAAACAGGGACTCTCCTGGCCACGTCGGGCACAAACAAAACTTCATTTCCCAGCAGCCCCGGGTCCTGGCGCGCTCATGACGCTCCCGCTGCGCCTGGAGGCGCCTCAAGAGCGCGGAGCGCCGAGCGTGCCTGGGGGAATTTTTGCAATGAGCTAAAAAACGGTGTTGGATCTAGCCCTGATCTCTTGACTGGGTGAGAGTACTCTGCTTAATTCAGAGACTCTGTCCATCACCACCCCTTGTTGTAAATAATTTTGTCCACCCTAAGCGTGGAAGGGTATACTCAGATGTGAGTCCCTTGCTCATTGCACCATCAGGATTCAAGCAAGCCGGGCCGAAAACGCCTGAAATGGCAGAAACCGGTCCCCGGAAGCTTGTTTCCTTCCCAGTGTAAGAATTGGCTGTTGTAGTCTGGTCTGCCCTGTTCCCATGATGCACTGGGCCAGGGACAGACTAATTTGCATACAGCCAGGTTCTGAAACTGGGATGGTGCAATGAGCTAAAAAACGGTGTTGGATCTAGCCCTGATCTCTTGACTGGGTGAGAGTACTCTGCTTAATTCAGAGACTCTGTCCATCACCACCCCTTGTTGTAAATAATTTTGTCCACCCTAAGCGTGGAAGGGTATACTCAGATGTGAGTCCCTTGCTCATTACACCATCAGGATTCAAGCAAGCCGGGCCGAAGACGCCTGAAATGGCAGAAACCGGTCCCCGGAAGCTTGTTTCCTTCACAGTGTAAGAATTGGCTGTTGTAGTCTGGTCTGCCCTGTTCCCATGATGCACTGGGCCAGGGACAGACTAATTTGCATACAGCCAGGTTCTGAAACTGGGATGGTGCAATGAGCTAAAAAACGGTGTTGGATCTAGCCCTGATCTCTTGACTGGGTGAGAGTACTCTGCTTAATTCAGAGACTCTGTCCATCACCACCCCTTGTTGTAAATAATTTTGTCCACCCTAAGCGTGGAAGGGTATACTCAGATGTGAGTCCCTTGCTCATTGCACCATCAGGATTCAAGCAAGCCGGGCCGAAGACGCCTGAAATGGCAGAAACCGGTCCCCGGAAGCTTGTTTCCTTCCCAGTGTAAGAATTGGCTGTTGTAGTCTGGTCTGCCCTGTTCCCATGATGCACTGGGCCAGGGACAGACTAATTTGCATACAGCCAGGTTCTGAAACTGGGATGGTGCAATGAGCTAAAAAACGGTGTTGGATCTAGCCCTGATCTCTTGACTGGGTGAGAGTACTCTGCTTAATTCAGAGACTCTGTCCATCACCACCCCTTGTTGTAAATAATTTTGTCCACCCTAAGCGTGGAAGGGTATACTCAGATGTGAGTCCCTTGCTCATTGCACCATCAGGATTCAAGCAAGCCGGGCCGAAGACGCCTGAAATGGCAGAAACCGGTCCCCGGAAGCTTGTTTCCTTCCCAGTGTAAGAATTGGCTGTTGTAGTCTGGTCTGCCCTGTTCCCATGATGCACTGGGCCAGGGACAGACTAATTTGCATACAGCCAGGTTCTGAAACTGGGATGGTGCAATGAGCTAAAAAACGGTGTTGGATCTAGCCCTGATCTCTTGACTGGGTGAGAGTACTCTGCTTAATTCAGAGACTCTGTCCATCACCACCCCTTGTTGTAAATAATGGGGGAATTTTCCAACCTTACCTGCAGTGGTGGGGAGCCGTGAGGGGAACGGCCAAGTAAACCCTTCACCTTTCCAGCCGTGAGGGAAATGGCAAACGCGACGGAGAAACAGGGACTCTCCTGGCCACGTCGGGCACAAACAAAACTTAATTTCTCAGCAGCCCCGGGTCCTGGCGCGCTCGTGACGCTCCCGCTGCGCCTGGAGGCACCTCAAGAGCGCGGAACACCTCCCGCCCCGCGGGACGCGCGCGGGACGGCGCCGGGCTAAGCCCGGACAAAGGGCGGGCCCTCTACGGCCCTCAGAGGCACAATGAGGCCGGGACGGGCCACCCCACTTGGCATCTATGAAGGAGGAGGTACCGAGTTGTTTCCATTTTTCTTCTTATTAGATTTCACACTTATTGTGGTTGTTCCAGCTCTGACTTCCTCCCATCATGTCCATCTGGGAGGAGCTGAATGCCTTGTGTGATACGAATTACGTCCAACACGTATCTACCCCCCCCCCCTATAGTGGGTAGAGACGTTGATGAGGCAAAAGATAATGACACTGAGAATTCTTACAAAATGTGCACTAGCCTCTCATTATCTGCCTCCAACCCACCTATATCATTGCCGATCGAGGCTGTGAGTAGAATACCTGACTCCGCATTACCACTCCAACCGACCTTACTGGCCCAGATCGAGCTACTGTTAATATCTGTACTATCTCCCTTGGTCACAAAAATTAATGAACTGGGAGACAGGTTGACCAGTATCGAAAAAACTATACTAAGGAACTATACTCCTACTGAAAAAACTGTTACACCAATCCACTCCATTCCCCCCAGGCAATAATGAAAAATTCAAACCCATGATACGCACGAAAATTCAAATTCTTGATCCCCCCAAGTCTATACCTAACCCGAGAGGCCGGAACATTACGTTTAACTCCATATCAGTACCCCATAAAGCTCCCAGGACCGCATTTGAAAGAAGGAATCGGATTAATTTACCACCAGAAGCCGCTCCTTATGTGGCTGTTCTCTCTGGGGTCCCTGCACCTAGCCAGGGTAAATTTGAAAGTCAACAGGACCTGCTAAACAAAGCCATTGCCTGGCTAAAACAAAATAGACCATTGCCATCTGCCCTAGATGGTGGAATCCTGAGTGTCAGGAGGGTGGGGTGGCTAGGTACGTCGCCCAAAGACATCCCGGCCGACCTGATTTTAATTAAATTCAAGTGTATGAACATCGTCCCCTATCTGTGATCCTCTCAGCCCAAAGAGGGAGATGGCCCCATTTGCATCTGGGACTTGCATGATTTCTATCCTGGCCCCAGACTCCATCCGTTCCTAAGGCAAAGGTCATCGAATGACACTTCTTGGTGAAAGGGGATTCCATGAACCTTGTGCTACTGAACATCTATCCTTTAAATTGATTTTATTTGGTTTTTAATAGTTGGTTCCTTTTTACCTTGTATGACATTTATACATGTATGTAATTTTTCTTGTTGCTTTTATGGTTTTAAACAAAAAACCGAATAAAGCTTATTTTGAGTTGAGTTGAGAAACTGTTGCACGCCAGTTGAACATGGTCGCAATCTGTATTTGTTCATATGAAAGTGATCTCTTATTTTGTTAAATGTTAATTCATCATATAAACTTTATTCGGCATCAATACAATACCATAAAAGTACCAATAAAAAAAACCATTGAATAGCATAAATCACACAATAAAACCAATCTTAGCTAAAGATACATGTACCACACAATCCATAAAAAAAGAATTGGCATCATTAGATAAAATGTTAAGACTCTTGCAAAATTTCATTTTTTTGACAGGTTGGCCTAATTAATTTACATGTCTTTAAAAGGTGCCCTTGCCCACACCATTCATTTACAGGGCTGTTGACCTAACGGTAATGAAATTAGTGTAATCACTCCTCTCCTGTAGATCTCTTATTTAAAATTAGCAAATGTTTGCATATTTACCTTTTTAGCCCAGTGAGTTGCATCAGACATCTGCTAAAATTTGTACATGCATCTTCCCTCTGTAGTGTTCAAAATTCCATCTCAACAGTCCTTTGTTTGATTTTGTGGTTATCAGGTTCATTCAGTTTTGCTCAACAGTGCATATGACTGATAAAGAAGTTTTAAAGTAAACCATTCGAAATAGTGCAGCTATCTGTTTGTACTGCAAGGGGCCTACATGCTTCTAAGTGCCAAAAGCTTGTTGTTGCATGAGGCTAATTTAGCGTTCAGATTCGCGTACTTGGTAAGAATGGTGATGGGCTCCTTTTTAGGTCTCGCGACCTATCAATGCGCATGCGCATTGAGCGGAGCGAGAATTCAAGTGCTCAAAATACTCGTCAAACCAGGGGTTTTTTGGTGCGGTTTTCTTCGAGTTCACGTGAATCACGTGACCAAACAAGCACGCGCATCAGCCTCCTCCCTTCCTCATAATTGCATTTTTTCACGCCGCCACCACATCAAAGGGCTTCTCCCAGCGTGCGCTCTGCGGATTCTCCTCCCCTAATTATTCATGGCTGGCCGGCCGTACTTTCAGTTTCCCGGCCGCTCATCTTCTCGCTTGCTCCCTTTACTAACAAGCATTTACTAACAAAGTCTTGAAAGTCTGCTTTAACAGCGTGCGCATCAAATACGGCTTTATTTGTGGTTTTTTACTAACTAAGTCTTGAAAGTTTGCTTTAACAGCGTGCGCATCAAATACGGCTTTATTTGTGTTTTCTTTTACCAAGTGTCAAGAGACAAAATAAAAAGTGGCGTCTTTCTGGTGCCATAGCTTGAGTAAGCAACGTGTGCACGGAGCAAGGCCATTTCAGAAATGGAAGTGTGCTTTAAGGGAGTGTGCTTCAAATACAGCTTTAGTTCATTTTTTTTTTTACTAGGGTTCAGAGCAGCATCCCCAATTTGTCAAACGCAGTCTACTCGCTCATAGGCAATGTCCACTAATTCTCTCAATTCTCTTTTCGTGGGTCACACACAATTGTTCCCTGCGCTTGCTTTTTGCCATGCGTACTTTTAACACTCCCCCCTCCCAACACATCTTAATACAGTCCGCAATCAGTGCATACTGCACACACTCAGTGCACACAGACATAACTCACAGTGCACACAGCACTCACTCAGTGCACACAGCTCTCACTCACCCTGCACACAGGCCTCACTCACACTGCAAACAGGCGTTACTCAGTGCAAGCAGCCCTCACTCAGTGCACACAGCCCTCACTCACAGTGCACACAGCACTCACTCACAATCCACACAGGCCTCACTCAGCCTTCTATCACACTGCATACAGTCCGCACTCAGTGCATACTGTACACACTCATTGCATACTGCACACACTTAGTGCACACTGCCCTAACTCACAGTGCACACAGCACTCACTCAGTGCACACAGCACGCACTCACTGCACACAGCACTCACTCGCACTGCACACATGGATCACTCACACTGCTAACAGGCGTTACTCAGTGCAAGCAGCCCTCAATCAGTGCACACAGCACTCACTCGCACTGCACACAGGGATCACTCACACTGCTAACAGGTGTTACTCAGTGCAAGCAGCCCTCAATCAGTGCACACAGCCCTCACTCACACTGCACACAGGCCTCACTCACAATCCACACAGGCCTCACTCAGTGCACTCAGCCTTCTATCACACTGCATACAGTCCGCACTCAGTGCATACTGTACACACTCATTGCATACTGCACACACTTAGTGCACACTGCCCTAACTCACAGTGCACACAGCACTCACTCAGTGCACACAGCACGCACTCACTGCACATAGCACTCACTCGCTCTGCACACAGGGATCACTCACACTGCTAACAGGCGTTACTCAGTGCAAGCAGCCCTCAATCAGTGCACACAGCACTCACTCACACTGCACACAGGCCTCACTCACACTGCACACAGGCCTCACTCAGTGTACACAGCCTTCAATCACACTGCATACAGTCCGCAATCAGTGCATACTGCGCACACTCAGTGCACACAGACATAACTCACAGTGCACACAGCACTCAGTGCACACAGCTCTCAAATTTTAGAATTTCTACATGCATCCCGTTTTGCGAGTCTTTAATAGCGATTCCTTAACCCCTTCGACGCTCATGACGAGCTGGGCTCGTCATGAGGTAGCCTCCTGCTACGCTGATGACGAGCCCAGCTCGTCATGGAACATGCGATACCGCAAATCCCAGCGTACGGGCGGAATTCCGCCCGCACGCATGCGGTTAACAATCGCTATTAAGGACTTGCAAAAGAGGAGCATGATAAATCTGGGGGATTGTGATTATAAAAAACAAAAAACATAATTTTGCTACTTTAAAAATGTCAACATAAGTTAAAAAATTAATACATTTACAAAACCAATAGCTCCAACTTTCCTACTGCGAGACCTATTGGCAACGCCAGTGCTTGTTAAAGTAATTTCTATCCGTAGCAGTATGGGAAATGCACGGCCGCAGTGAGACTGGTGCGGCCGCACTGGGCGCAGACCTGGGGCAGGGGATGCCAACAGCACTAAAGCCGGACCTGGGGAAATGCTATTCTGAACTTGACCCTTCCGTCTGTAGAGCCCTTTGAATGAAACTGTGTCCTGCTGCCGTTTCCTACATGAGTCATATCCCGGATACTTACTGGTCCTTTGTAAGGAGTGAAGGCACCCTCACTCTACTACTCACTCTCTACTACTCACTCTCTACTACTCACTCTCTACTACTCACTCTACTACTCACTCTACTACTCACTCTACTACTCTCTAATACTCACTCTTCTACTCTCTACTACTCATGCTCTACTACTCACTGTCTACTATGCTCTACTACTCACTCTCTACTACTCTCTCTCTACTACTCTCTCTACTACTCTCTACTACTCTACTCATTCTCTACTACTCACTCTCAACTACTCTCTACTACTCACTACTACTCACTCTCTACTACTCATGCTCTACTACTCACTCTCTACTACTCACTCTCTACTACTCTCTACTACTCACTCTCTACTACTCTACTCATTCTCTACTACTCCCTCTCTACTACTTTCTACTACTCCCTCTCTACTACTCTCTACTACTCTACTCATTCTCTACTACTCTACTACTCTACACTACTCTCTACTAATCCCTCTCTACTCACTCTACTACTCTACTCTCTACTCATTCTCTACTACTCACTCTCTACTAATCACTCTCTACCACTCTCTACTACTCACTCTTACTCACTCTCTACTACTCACTCTCTACTACTCACTCTCTACCTCTCTACACTCTACCTCTCGCATTACCTCTCACTCTACCTCTCGCTCTGCCTCTCTCTACTACTCTCTACCTCTACCTCTCTACGCGCACAGATATATGCACATATATATACGCATATGCATTTATATATATGTATGTGTATGTATATACATACATAAACATATATATAATCTGCATATCTATATAAATATAAATATAAATGCATGCATACATATACATATATGCATACATATGCATTTTATGTACATGAACGTTTGAAAGACACTAATAAAAGCAAAGCTAAAAAGCCACCTAATTACAAACAGAATTGCTTTAAGTTAAACGAGGGAGAGACCTATTGCATTTTCAATGCTTGTTTAGGACTTGTGCCCTGGAGAGATGTCAATGTGCATGACGGTTTGGCGTCCTAAGATGGCTGGCCAAACCGTCATGTTCACTGAGAGCAATGCTGTCCACCACTCCACTTCTGTACTTGTCATGGCATGGCCCCACCCCCCAAAGACTCGACGAAAAATAAAATGATAATAATACTGTTTTATTATCATTTTATTTTTTCTTTCCCTCAGCTGGCCAGCAGGGGGGCGACGCTCCTCCCCCATAGTGGAAGAGCCACCACTGATGGATAGATGGGCAGAAGACTTACAAAGTCTGATAGATGAGGCTGCGTGGATGAAAATATTACAGAACGCTCCAAAGGTTAGATGCACCGGCAGGTTCAAGCTGATATGTTTCTATTTCATACAAAGCCTGTTTTATCCCTCATAAGATTAACATTTTTTTCCCAAATGGGCACACTAAATGCCCCAGGTGTACAGTAGGGCGGACAGAGATGCATCATGTAGTTTGGTCTTTCTATTCTATTCAGTATTTTTTTAAACCTGCCCTCTATTCCACTGCAATATCTTACGTTTCGATAAAAGCAAATGAGTCAGTGCCGCTATCCGCTTGACCAAAGAGAACCATTCTTCATAGTGGTGTTTGGAGCAAAGCAAGCAGCATCTGTCGACCGGAACACAGAGGCATTGATACATATTTTTGCAATCTCACGCACTCCACAGCCCAATTTTAGGTCCCCTAGATCCTCTAGCCAAGCGCTAGCTTAGAGTCTACTAAACACCAGGAGAAAGGAAACCTGTAACACACGAATCACCTATGCAGTACGTGAGGGTGAAGCATTCTGGGCAACGATAAATCCTTCAAGATTTACAGGATTATTTCTTTGTTAGTGAGTTCGGCACTCTATTCACCATGGTTGGACAGATACAGGAATCCACAACTGATATTTTGTAAGACCTTATTAAAGTCAAAATCCTAATCTTGTGCAGTTAATGTGCACAGATGTAATTATAAAAATGCAATATTGTGGCAATGAAAGCTATTAATAAGCAAAATCTCAAAAAGCATTGACACAGGGGGCATGGCCACCTATTAAGGATGGTGGTCGAGCTGCTCTAGAGCTCCTGCCAAATCCCTTTTTTTATCTGCATCAATCCGGCCTGGGCCCCCCCAGGTTACCCCAGGCCGCACTGGTTGCCCGCTGGAACCAAAGTACTAGTGAGAGGCGCAATCCCCTGTGGAGGGAACCTGGCGCTGAGACAACAGTCACCACATGGCCTGCAAGATGGCGAGCGGCCAGCACGACAAGAGGAAGAGATGGTGCCAGCTACCTCAGTGTACCCAGTGAGGACTCAGCCTCTCATGCTGCTCCCTTGATGGGAATGCTGGACGCCCAGACTCGCAGCAAGCACAGCCGACATGGAAGGAGGGATTGAGGATTGAGCGTCTACTCAGCCCTGAGATTTATAATCTTGTAAGCCAGCCCGGTGGGGAGGCGGGAACTGCAGGTGGCACCAGAGGGGCCTTAGCCCATGATGTGTTGCCCCCCTGGCCCCTGGAGGGGAAACAAGAGTGAGAGGGTCATACCTATAGGTGCCGGGACACAGCAGGTCTTGTGGTCAGGAAAATTTAAGGACATGTGGCCGAAGTCCCCTCTGCTTCCCTGCCCCGAGGCTCCAAAAGTGCCCCAACTAATGTGTGGGGGGCCTGGAGATTGATGAATGATGAGTGCTGCCAGGTCTGCTTGTGCCCCTCCTCGGGGTGGGAGGTGAGGCACGCTGCTGAGGGAGATTGGCGAGACACTAGAGGGAATTCACACTCGGAGGGGAGCAGGGACCCTTCTCCACCCGCCAAGATGCTTGCCTGTGTACTGCTGTACCACCGTGTACTTCCAAGTACCTAGAGACTAGGGAGGCAAATAGGAAATCTCAAAATCACCTACCCCCTCACAGAACACAAAATGGTAAATGGGGGTAGCGTTGAAAGCCCAATAAGGATCAATCGACAAATGTGAAAAGTCTGTCGCATCAGAGACAAAGTTTGTATCTGGATGCACGGAGAGGGGCTTGCTCCAGCAGAGCTGGGAGCTGTCTATGTCTGCGATACTTCGAGGCATCTGTGAGTCCCAAGAGGCCCTGGAGGGTCAGATAGATGGGGAGGGAGCAGAGGTGTCCCAGATCCACCATGATCTGTGGAAAGTGACAGAGCAGATGACAGAGGTCGGGCCCAAGGTCTCCTTCAAAGAGGACTACCTTTGAGCCCTGAGAGTGGACTTTGTTAAACTTCATGAAATTACCTTCCAGCTAGAAAAACAGACAGAGGACATAGAAGCCAGATCAAGGCAAAATAACCAGTGCCTGGTGAGAATTCTGGAGGGCTGGGAGGGCACCTGTCCAGAACAATTCTTCTCCTTCTCCAAAGGGTTCTGCTCATGGGCTCTGGGGGATCAATTGGCCCTCTGCTTTGTCATCGAGTGAGTTCACAGATCGTTTGCCCAATGCTTCTCACCGAGTACCACTCCTTGGCCGGTGATTATCCAAGTCCTCAATCATGTAGACGGAGATGCCATCGTGACAGCTTCCTGCAACCAACAAACGGTACTACTTGTGTCTAGTAAACTAATGATTTTCCTGGATTATACATAACAAGTACAGATTCACCTTTGCGGCTGTGAAATTTAAGCTCAGAGCAATGTAGATCACCATATATGTTCATGTACCTTGTGAGACTCAAGGTCATCTTCCAGGGGAAAGCTCTGTTTTTTGACAATCCTGACGAGGCATGGCACTGTGTGGAGGAGAAACCTTTGGTACAAAACAAACTGGCTGCCAATTGATCCACAGAAAGAGACCCTTGGCAAGTAGCCCTGTCACATAGAGCCAGGAGGAGAGAAAAGTGCTGAATAGTGCAATCCGTGACCACTGGACCACACAGGAACAGGGAGTCCTCCCTGACACAGGAGGACCACCCAGAGGCGACAGGCCCAACTTTGTGGGAAGCGGCATACTGGGGGACCTCCTAGACTGAGTCCTTAGGGGGTGGCCACCTCTCCCCCCTCCTTGCAGGTCAATTTCAAGACCATCACATACTCACCCTTCATTCCCTCTGTCATAATTCCCATCTGCAGTGGGACATCTGGACATGTGGAGAGACAGACATCCCTGGTCAGATAGTATCCCATCTTCACTGGGGTCCACAAGTCACCCACATTAACTATATCCTACTACTTTGATGGAATGCCCTGCCCCGCTCGATGCCAAATATTTGCCATGGGGTATCTCTGATCATCCACCACTCTTGGTCACGCTGGACTTCATGTGTCAGGGAGGAGAGAGCAGCAAGAGGCTAACCAGTTGGGATTTGAAAGATGATGAAGTGGTGCCAAGACTCAGCAGAAAATCCTCCCTTTACTTTGATGTAAATTTCAGCACAGAAGACTCAACAGGGGTGGCATGGAAAGCCTACAAAACAGGCCAAAACATTATATCACACAATAAATAACAGAGAAGAGAGTCTCATAGCATTTGAAAAGAATATGTATGCTGTATAGGAGACATACAAGAATGACAAGGCCCATACAACATTGTATTGCCTGGGGCCTTTGTGGAGAGTACCATGTCCTCACACATGACTTGGCAAAACAACACTTCCTGCTGACACAACGGAGTTGTATGAAGTAGGAAACAATGTGGGTCGCATTCTGGCATGGCAGAGGCAACGAATAGATTGGTAGGGGAGCTAGAGGCACCTGATTGTTCTCACATTACCACAGATGGCAAGATTCTGGGGAGTTACCCAATATTATCAAGACTTATATAGCGAGAGATGCTCCACCGCATAGGAGGACATCGAGGTGGTAGTACTATGATGGTTGCTCCAGGCAAGTGTCATAGATCTACCTAAACAAGGGAAACCTCCTGCTCGTTGTGCTTCATACAGACCAAGCTCCTCTTAAACAGAGCGGTTAAGACCCTTGCTAATATTTTGACGCTCTGACTGAGGAAGGTCATCCCAAACTTGGTGCACAGGGACCAGATGGCCTAACTATCTGGCAGAACCTGAGGCGACTCCACAACTTGCTACATTACCTTCATACGACACAGGATCCCTTTGCCTTGTTTGTGTTGGATGTTGAGAAAACCACAACTCCATTAGTTGGCAATACGTACAAACCCTGAAAAGGCTGGGATTCAGCCTGAACTACTGTAGCTGGATGCAACTGCTTTATCTCCAACCGGTGGCGAGGAATCTTATAGGAATCTCGACCCTCGGAGACCTTGCGGGGAGGGAGGCTATGAAATCCATCCGTGGCCTACAAGAGGAGTTTGATCTATGAGATCTCAAGTTTTTATATGCCTACAGGTCCATGACTCGCTTCACATTGAGGTCGTGGCATGGGAAGAGTTAGCAGACTGTGGTATAGTAGAGAGCAGACTACTCTCAGAAGGGACGACATCTAAGCCTACTTCATACACATACAGAACACTCATAAACAACAAACCCAACAATCTCTGACCCCTCAGAAGCAAGTGGAAGACTGATCTGGGCTCAATGGAGGACGTAGGCTGGACGGCTGCTCTGATGCACCCCAAGGAGGTAGTGATAAAACGAGTCTGTGGTTTATACAACTAAAGGGCCTACACACTGTATATTATCATGGACAATGGCTATTTGAGATGGGCAAGGCACAGATCCCTACATTTTTGCGATGTGGGGAGGGGTATGGTTCCTTTTTCCGCACAATAAGGGAATGCCCACATATACAATCAACCTGGAGGATGGTAACCTCCAAGTTGACATCCATTTTAGGGGCTCAAATCCCACACATCCCCTACTTCCTTAGATTGGGTATCCCCCATGATATGGATCTCCCCTGGAAGCAGCTTAATTTTTGCACTTTGGGTTTTCTCTGGTGAAGGAAGATATTGCGAAAGGATGGCGTAGTCCGAACCCTTCCACTTTGTATCAATGGGTCACTTGTATGCAGTGCATAATTTGAGCAAACCAGCGCTTGTGACAATCTGCCACAGTGGTGCTGTCTGTCAAATTTGTGTATCAGCACAACAACAGCTTGTTGATTAATTTAATATACATTAACAATCACCAGTATGTGCCACCCACGTCTTATAGCTTTTGGGGCCTGGAATAGTCTGAATTGTCTCACTTTTAGGAGTCTGATGGTTAGTAGTTATGTTGGTATTGTAATTGGCAGTGCTCACAGGGGCAATGGATGGTGCAAGCTGCCATGTCCTCCTGACGGGAGCCCCTGCACTTATTGTTTTACAAATTAACCCCTGCTAGTACGATGCACTGCATTGAGGCAGAGAGGGTGATTTAAAGTGCAAGGAGTTGCCCAAATAAATTTCATAGAGTGTGGAGACCGAGGTGAGAACATTATGGCTTGGGCTGGGACTCTGGAATTACTTGAGTCACCTGGAGGGGCACAGATTCACCCCTGGGGGATGGGAGCACCCCGCAACATCAGAAGCACGGCCCAAAGATTAATGGAGGTGGGAAAAATAAGGAATGTCTTCTGTTGGCCACATTAACATCTGTCCGACGTTTTTAACAGGGGTTTGTTGATACTCTATACAAGTAAGCTTCTGTGTTTATGTGTGACACGTGCTGATTGTACAAGACAAGGAAATCACCCCAAGATTCATCATTGTAATGTTTTGCGAGTCCTTAATAGCGATTATTAAGGAATCGCTATTAAAGACTCGCAAAACGGCATTCATGTAGAAATTGCAATAATTATTGCGATTTCTACTGCCTCCTTATTTGCGATTCGCTAATTGCTAATCGCAAATAAGGAATGGCTTTCCCATTCATTCCTATGGGCCTAAAGGCCCATAGGAATGAATGGGGAGTCATTCCTTATTTGCGATTAGCAATTAGCGAATGGCAAATAAGGAGCGATTTCAAGGATGCCAGGGTGTCCAAAGGACACCCTGTAGCACCCCTGAAATGCTAATGTACACTGGTGTTACGCACACACATGTCCAAAGGACATGTGTGTGTGTGTGTAAAATACAACTTAGAAAAATGCACTACAGTGCATTTTTCTAAGTTTTCGCTATTTACCACGAAGTCAGACTTTGCGGTAAATAGCGGCCCCAGATTGCGATTTCGCAAATTTTAAATGGTTCATGAATTGCATTTAAGGAATCTCAAATTGAGATTCCTTAAATGCAATTCATCGCAATTTAGCGATTTCATTATTTGCGATTTTTGCATTTGGGATGATGAATCCCAAATGCAAAAAAAGCGCTCGCAAAGGGCCAGATTCGCAGAATCTGGCCCTTTGCGAGCCGATTTTCCTTTGATGAATCTGGCTGTTAGTTCTTATTTGGTGTTACTATAACCATAAACGTAATAAACACAGTTTAAAAAAAACAGAATTGTCACATTGTGATGGTATTTCAGAAGCTGAATTATAGAACCAAACTTTGTTCATCAACCTCTCCCTTCTAGCTGCTAGATAAGCTGACTTACCATTAAAATGCCTGTCTGTGTTTCTCAGGGTGACCTCTAGCCTGCATACCTTAGCTGAACAACACAGACAGTTGTTGCATTCCCAAGTGAGCTGATAATGCCAGGCTAGCTCTGAGAAGCCGATGGCCCTCAATGAGAATGCTTGCAGCTTAGCTCATATGAACCAAGTCTCCCAGGAAGTCGAAGATTCCTATGCGGCCAACCTAATAATTGTCTGTGCAAAGCTTACATATACTTTTCTGATTTTCTTGTGCTCCTGTTTGTGTTGTTTTGGCTCGTTCTCCATCCGTGCTCCAGTTGTTTGTAGTAGTGCTTCTTCTTCCTGAGTTCCTAGCCGCCGGCTTGTGGTCTGAATTTTGTGGTTTTGTTGGGCTTGAGGGGAGCCAGGGTGTCAGCATAGGTAGTGATCTAGTTATTAAAGTTAGTGATGGAGTTGATTAGGCTGCTGCTTTGTTTGGGCTGGTGTGCCATGATTTTGGTCATCCAGCCTGGCTAGTTGCTCTCTGTTGGTGCAGGATGGGAATGGTGAACTTGATGAGGGTATGGCCGGTCCAGGTGATCATTGTGGGCTTGTCAAAATGTTGTTAAAGCTGGTGAAAATCAGGTCCAGGAAGTGTCTGGCAGAGTGTGTGGGTTCTAGATTAGTACAAGATTTCCTAGGTCTTCAAGTAGGGCAGTTGTGTTCGGGTCTGCATGGTCTTCCAGGTGGAAGTTCAAGTCTCCGAGAAGGATAAAGGTGCTAGAGTCACGCATGAGTGGTGCAACTAAGTCCATGATGGTGTCGGCAAAGATTATGCCATTAGCGTGCCTACTGAATGTGTGTGCTGGGCATCCACAATGTGGCCTCCACTCAGTAGCTACTGGAAGGGGGGAAGAGAGCACAGCCTGGTGGGTGGTGCTGGGAGAGGACACGGAAGGCAGGAAGTGGAAGACACGGAAAACGAGGTAAGGAGTGTGCACTGAGGCAGAGGTAGGGAAAGAACAGGCAAAGGGCAACAAAGGGAGGGGGACAAGAAAGAGAGAGACAGGAGAAAAAGTGTCAAAAATAGCAACAAGCAGAAAAAAGTGTCAAATATATACACAAACAGAAATTGTCACGATTGAAAGAGAATAAAAACAGAAAAGAGCAAGAGTAGAAGAGAGAAAACACAGAGAAATGAGCATGAGTGGTAAGCAGAAATAAGCGAGAGTGGCAAAGATGCGCAGAGAGGCAAGCAGAAGTGAGCAAAATGAAACAAGGAAAGTGGCAAAGAGAGAGACAATCAAAAACGAGCAAGAAAAAACAAGGAAATTAGTGGCTATAAGGTGAGAACCTGTGGCAAAAGAAAAGAACAAACTTGAAAGAAGTATCAGAAGACAGAATAACAGTGGGAGTGGAGCTGTGTGCAAACCGAGCGAGTATCGGCCAGCAGCAGGCTGAGAATAATTAGTTATACATTTTTACACAGAATGTACTATACGCCGGCCAAGATGTATGGGTTCAAATTAAGAGATGATGATAGGTGTGATAGATGCCGTATGGCGGGTGCAGACTTCCTTCATCTAGCATGGGAGTGCCCTTGCATGCATGAATACTGGGAGCAAGTATTCCAGGCACTGCGCGAAATGATAGATACATCTGTAGAGGCTACACCGTTGATGGTGCTAATGGGGTATGTCAAGCCATTCCGACCTGAACACCGTAGGTTTGCCGCGCTGGCGCTACTCATGGCTAAAAGAAGGGTGGAGTGCCGATGGGGGAGAGCCTAAGTTTAAAGAATGGATCTCAGATTTGATAATGTGCCAGGAACGACTCTCGACATTTGTGGAGCTACTGCCAGTGGCCTCCAGGCCCAGAGATGTTTGGGCCCCATTGCAATGTTATTTATTAGCCCATCCGAGAGAAGATGGATATTCGCACAATCTGCACTGTGAAGAGAAATGTAATAGGAGGTGGGTGATGTGATGTAAGCCGAGATAAAATGACTGTGTAAGTTGAGCAACAAGCTGAAGTCGGTAGAAGCTGATTGCTGAGGACACTTCGAAATGTATAGATAATTGTTATAGTTGCTAACGTGGGTTGCTATATGTGCATGCCAGGGAACATCACTGTAAATTTGTAGTACTAGCATGCAGGGAACTGTTCATTTGCAAAACAATAAAAAGATGTCTAAAAAAAAAAAAAGTATCAGAAGACAGAGAAAGAGAGAGAGAGAGAGAGAGAGAGGTGAATGACCGAGGCAGGTGCCTTGGAAACACAGGAGCGGGGTCCGAAAGGACCTAGACTGGCTGGAGGACCACACACAGGTAAGTCCTATGGGGGCTAGTAGGCATCTGCTTAATTCTATGAAATGCGGCATAAGTAGACTAGAGGTGTGCCAGAGGAAACACGCTGGCATGTTCCCCTCAGGAGAGAGACTGCAGCAAGGAGTGGATCAATGCAGACCATGGACATTGTGTTGAGATTTGGGATGGACACATTACGAGTAAGAGGAGCACCATAAGGAGCGGAGCTTGAGGATTCTCATGTTATTTTAGATGCTTATCAACGATGCTCTCGTATTCTTGGGCCTGGTGGTCCTGCACCTCCAATGAGTTGGAGGATGGGAAACTTAAGTATCCCAGAACAAACCTGTGAGCACCCTTAGTGCTCCATCAAGAGTTGAACAGATTTCTCTTGTACATTTTGGGTTATTTTATCCTGAGATCTCGCCCTGGACAGCTTCACCTGTCACAGGTTTCCATGCATACAACTAGGAATGTCATCTGATATTTGCAATTTTCCTGCTACATAGTTCTATGCACAGCAGAAGGCCACATCGGAGAAAGACAGCAACCCGTAGATTATTTTTCATTGGTCGTTTTCTTTATATTCGTCTGGGAAATGATTTCCTTGTGGATAAACCCTTTCCATTGATGCCCGCTAAGGTTCAAGGTTTCCGTTCCCATTCTCATCCTGGAAAGAGAATTCCTCGGAGCCCTTTGCTTTAGTGAACATCCTAGCATTTGATCCACCCACTCTCAATCCTCTGCTTGGGCTCCACTAGTGCATAATTGTACACACCTGTAGTGACATTCAATTAGGCATCAGTAAAAGCATTTGCACCTACTGCATATCCTTCTGTAGATGTATAGCAGGTGTAAATTGACATAAGTTTATAGCTAAAAATGGCTTTTCAATTGAAGTCAACATTGTTCTTATATCAGAAGGCATTGGTAGGAATATATTTTGGACATCCCTATGCTATCTTGAAAGACGAATCACAAATCTAAAGAGCTAATAATTGTTGCTTCCTTGAGATATCTACAGGAAATGAACAACTGAAAAGGCCAATGTAAATGTAAATGTATGTGTCTTGTAAAGCGCACTGCTGCACTGAGGCGTCGTGGCGCTGTAGACCGCTGGGGAACCCGTCCTGGCTATCCCTGTGCGATGGTCCCTACTGGGTATCTCCAAGGTGAAACCAGGCATTCTTGGCGAATGTGGGGGCCGTTGTAGAGATGAGGCAAGCTAATGCCCAGAGTTGCCGAGTGTGATCCCTGGTTAGAGTAGGCACCGAGGCGAGAATTATCGAGTCCACTGACCCTGGTCCACGACCCTGCCGCGTCGGGAATTGAACCATGGTCCCGGGCCGTTCTCTGCTTCCGGGTCTGCCGCCTCTAACCAGTGAGCCACACCACTCCACACCCAATGGGATCTTTTACTATTTACGTGCCTTGTGATATCTGGAGGAGGCACTCTCTGGAACCTGAAGGGATAGTTTGTGATCCCTGATCTCTTTGGCAACATGCCAGGAAGCAAAGCACTTCTTAATTGTTTGGCGAAGCCTCTGTCTAATCATTTTCTCGTATCCTCTAAATTAGGTGCCTTCGCTCGATCTTGTAAGCAATCTGGAAGATGCAGCGAAAATTGACATGACTGCGGTGTTCCAGAAGGTGAGTACTGCATGCCAGAAACCTGTCCTTCAAATGCATAGTCCAGGGCCGGCTTTAGGGCAGTGCGACTGGTGCAGCCGCACTTGGCACTGACCTTTGGAGGGAGGGCGCTGACCTCAGGAGGTGTGCTGTGTTATGACTGGAGAGATGAGGGGCACTTTTGTCGATCTATGTCTCTATACTTAAGTACTAGACAACCTAGGCAAACAGTGAAGGGTAGCATTGAAGCATGTGGGTTTTTGATGTTAACCTTGCCCTCCCTCCCTTCATTTGACTCTTTTTGATAATCTGTTCTTTGAAGACCCTCCCCCATAAAATATCCATCCATTATATTTTGCTCTACAGTCAAGACCATTGTTACCTTTAAGACCTCA
This sequence comes from Lissotriton helveticus, assembly GCF_964261635.1. Lineage (NCBI taxonomy): Eukaryota > Metazoa > Chordata > Amphibia > Caudata > Salamandridae > Lissotriton > Lissotriton helveticus. The sequence continues at coordinate 836,062,409 of NC_136072.1, read as the reverse complement.
ATAGGGTAATCAGCTTATCGCACCACCACTTGAGGCCGCAGAGGTACTCCACATTTCCACAAATGACTTAAAAACTGCTTATGACTTAGGGGGAAGAGGGGTGAAGCACCAAAAATAAAAATTGACATTTTCCTGTACTATCAAAATCTAAAGTATTGTAGCTACCTAATATTTAACTTTACACTATGGAGTGGTGAGATCACAGGAGAGCAAATTGATTCAAATTGGCAAAAGTCTTTCTATGGTTGTCGCATAATGACAGTGGTTCTTCTGCTCTCTTAGGCTATCGAGTCTTTCAGAAACATCCCAGCGATGGTGGAAGAGAAGAGTGCTGAAGGAATTCAAAGTAAGTAACTTTATTGCATCATCATGGTCTGTACCAATTTCCTCATTTTAGCTGCATGTTCTGTAGACAACCGCGTGAGTTGAGTTCAGTGGCTCAGAAGTATGCTATGCATGATCACACAAGGAACCACAGCATGTTTTCGAGCTAGAGGGGCTGGCAATGATGCAGGGTCGTGCAGCAAGACCTCGGACTTACAGTGCTTTTCTACTGTGTGTGGCGGGTCTGAAATAGAGCCTGTTTTACTATGTGCAGCCTTTACAAAGATAAAGCATCCAGGGACTGTTTGATCTAGCAGCCATCTGAGCAAGCAGAAACTGATGATATACTGACTGCTCGTGGTCATAATTAGGAATGGGCTGAGAGTCTGAAGGAGGGAGGGAGGGAGCAGGTAGACACTGAAGAGGCCCTGACCCAGGGGGGCAGGATGAAGCCGGATAAAGTCAAACTGGAGGGTAATCAGGCAGTGTCCGATGGGCTGGTCTGACAGGTCATTGTGTGGGCTCGTTTTTTCCCCCGATATTAAAACAATCATTGGCTGCATCAAGCATAAAGGCATTCAGCCTTCCATACTCTGCAAAACACTTATACTGCGTGTCTTTACAATTTAAAAGTGCCCCAATTTGTAAACATTGACCACTGTTTTAGCTATCTAATTCACTAATTCGGGCCACTTTTATTTTGGTTCCTAGGCCTATGTTCTGTCCCAGTCTGACCCTGAGCTGGTCTTACAGATCAGTGTATGGGCTGGTTTACTGGTCTGGTGGGTCAATTTGTACTGTTTATGTTTTTGATATTACAACAAACATTTCCTGCAGCAAACACAAATGCGGCCATCTTGGAATTCTCGGCATGTCAGCTACTCTAGTACACACTTCCTGGTGCAAAATGTTAAAAGAAAAAAAAGTAGTAGTACGATTTTTTTTCTTTACAAATGTTGCACCCCTAAGAATTTTGCGCCTGAGGCAACCGCCCCTTTGGCCCCGCCCATGCTACTGCCATATAGGTCTGGTGGCTAAGTAACTACTGATGCATTCACTCCAGGAATCCCTTTTTGTTTGACCTCATGCTCACTGATTCAAATCCTGGCAGTTCCACTCTCCCGTTTAATCTTTCGATGATCAATAAAATAAGCAATTAAGTTGGCTAACAATAAATATCTGTTCTTTCATTGCCAAGAGGCTCATATGAGAATGTGTGATTTAGAAATGCTGAAGAACCGGGTTATTTATGACCCGGCGGCGCCAGGGGCACGCCCAAAGTCTTCGGGTATGACCTGTCTTAGAACACAGAGACACGGAAACTTCTTGGTGGCGTCAAAGATCGAATTTATTGGCTGCAGCCAGTAACAGAAGTCCTAGAAGTCAACACGGTATGAGTTCTCAGGAGACTGCTCAATTTTACAAAGCAAGTCATCTCTTTTTATGCCAAAAATCACATTCCAGACAAATACCTAACATTTACAAACTGTCCAATCACATGTATCCACACCCAAAGTATCGCATGACGGTAAAACCCACTTTTCAGTTACCCGGCCCATGATCAATCATTGGTCAAACCCAACATTCTTCTTAAGACAGGTCGAAGGAACCCATAATAAAAAAGGGCACATCCCAATCGTAAACAGACCATAAAGAAAGGAGCAGAAACAGGTGAGAGTAGGATAAGGCATATTTGTGTGCAATAACCGTGTGATCTGTAAATAAAAGCTCAGGCTCAGTGGTGTCCAATGTCAATTGTGGAGGTGCAGCTGCTTGTAGAATGTCGTCGTCCTCTCGTTCAGAATTTGTCCCTACTAAATGTGCATCACTAAACGGCATGAACTTCGGTACTCGTTCTGTCTCTGAATCACCAACACCATCACGGCTCCACTGGTCGTATGGCAGAGGTAAAGGCACCCTCTTACAATGTACGCCGTGAATCCAATTTTTCTTCCCGAAGACCTTCACCGAAGTTCTAGTGGACTGGAGCACTTGGTGGGGGCCGGTCCAGCGGGGCTGCTCGTTTTTGGTCCTCTGAAAATTCCTCACTAGGACCCACTCACCGGGATTGATGGTGTGACCTGGATCCACAGATGCTGGTGGCAAGTTATCATGAACCTGTTGATGCAAGACACGCAATTTAGCCGTCAAATCATACAAATAGTCCACCAACACAGGATATTCGATGTCACTAAACTTCACTGGCCTCTGCACTCCCCACACATTTGCCGGACGGCCAAAAACAATTTCATAGGGACTAAGGCCAATCCGGGAATGTACTCTAGTTGAAAAAGTGCCAACGGCAAAGCATCTGGCCATTGAAGACCAGAACTCGCCTGAATTTTGGCTAACTTTAGCTTCAAAGTGCCATTGTAACATTCCACTAGTCCAGCTGATTGGGGGTGATTTGCAGCATGGAACTTCTGTCGGATTCCCAAACCCTCACACACTCTCTTCATGATCTTCCCCACAAACTCACTTCCGTTATCACTCCACACCATCCTTGGCAATCCGAACCTAGGGAAATATTCTTTGAGCAAGACTTTGGCGGTGGACGAGGCAGTATTGTCTTTTAGGGGGTATGCCTCTACCCATCTAGAAAAGGCACAAACAACTACAAGGACATATTTCAGGTTGTTACACCTTTACATGTGGATAAAATCCAATTGCAGAACCTCAAACGGATACGTCGGAGGCGCAAAGTGACCAGCTGGAGTTGGAGTTCCCTTGCCAGGATTATACATCAAACACACCATGCAATTCTTGACCACATTCTCCGCAAATTTGGGAATTCCAGCATTCTGCCATACTGGAGCCAACAACTTACAAATCCCTTTCACACTGATGTGAGACAAACCATGTGCCATAGTAACCACTGCAAGCACGTACGCATCTGGCAACATCCATCTTTGGTGTTCTGACAATTCAACCCAACAACCAGTCGAATCCAATCTACCCGTAGTTTCTCTCCAAACATTCTTCTCACTTTCTGTAGCTTCAGCCTGTATCGATTTCACACTCTCAATCGTATCTTCGCACATTCCAACATCACCAATCCATCTTGCAGGGTCTGCCACATACATTTGACTCATCAGATTTCTTGCTGTGTCTTTCGCAACTTCATCCGCAAACGCATTACCACGGCCAACATCATCCGTAACCTTCCGATGAGCACTACACTTCACAATCGCAACTTGCTTCGGCAAAGTAAGTGATTCGAGAAGCTCATTCACCAATTGTCCATGCTGAATCTTAGTCCCATGCGACGTCAGAAATCCTCTTTCTCTCCACAAGCGTCCAAAACTATGGGCAACACCAAACGCATACTGACTATCGGTGTACACATTCACTCTCGTTCCCTCAGACAAAACACACGCTCTCGTTAATGCAATCAATTCCGCTGCTTGTGCTGAATTATAGCTCACTCGTGCAGTTTCAACAACTGTACTTAATGTCATTACGGCATATGCTGCAGTCGTATCACCATTCGGGAGCTTATAGCATGACCCATCAACCCATAGTGTACCATCAGGATCCAAAAGAGGAGTGTCTTTCAAGTCGACTCTCCCTTTTGTTTCCTCTTCCGTCCTCAAAAGACAATCATGCTGTTCCTGACCATCTGTCAAAGTCAAAGTCAAAAAGGTTTATTTGTATTGGTACTCGACAGAGGACCACAATTTTTTTTTTACATTTTACATGTTTAGAAAAAATACAATTGTGTTAATACAAAGATAAAAAAGATTTTAAAAATGTATACAGATTGTAACAAACAAATTCATTCGGGGGTTGACTACACAGAGCTAAGAGTTCTCTCCCCATTATGATTCTACAGGAGCGGAGTATAGGGTCAAGGTATCTTGTACGAGCTAGGGTTACTTTATGATTTGAACAAACGAGTAATACATGCTCTAAAGTCTGATCACCCCCTGCGCACAATGTACATTGTGGGGATCCTCCTGGAAGCCATCTTGAGGTGTATGCTAATACCGGTAAAATGCCCAATCGAATCATGGTGATCGCTCTCCTTGCGCCGTGTGTCAAGGTAAACCCAATGTAAGACTGGCTTTGCTTGTATTCCAGTAAGTCTACAAACGGTTTATAAGTGGCTAGTTTGTTACAGTGTAGGGAATCCAATTCGTAACTCAGTTTTGGGGTGAAACATTTTAGAAACAATTTTAGTTGTGCCGGTGACCAAGTAAGCAGCAGTTCTGTATTAATATTTGCCATACGAAATGCTACAGTCATGTTCTCTGAGAAGATTTGTTTTTTTACATCAATCCCAAAAGTCTCTTTTTGCAGCACTGACCTTAAAGTGTTCTCTTTCGCATGTAACAGATTGTAGGCCCACCTAATTACATTGGCAATAGCTATAGCGTAAGAGCTTGTAATTGATAGTTCTAATCTCAGTGCTTGAACAGGTACAGCGTCAGAGACTTTCATAATCCTTCTTAAGATTTTTCCTTCTTTGCGATCCATAAAGACCTATTGCTTTATGGGGATGTACTCCGTCGCATAGGATAATACAGGTGGTATTTTTACTCTGTAAGTGTTTAACAATGAGGAAAAGTGTCTGTTCCCTGTTGCGCTATAAAGTCTCTGGAGGGCCGAGACATGAATGTCAGTTTTCCTTTGTAAATTTGATACCTGTATTGTATTTGTTACATTTTTTGAAAGGATCCTGCCAAGATAGGGATAATTATCAACCTCTTCTATGTGATCTCCTCCCATCTTCCAGATATATTTGGCGCTTTGTTTTCTCCCCGAAAATGCTATCACTTTTGTTTTCTTTATGTTCGGTACTAAATAATTTTCTTTGGAATATTTATACAAAATATCCAATGATATTTGTAGACCGAAGGGAGTGAGATCTAACAACACTATATCGTCAGCATAGAGTAATGAATGTATGCTTTGCATAGCTATTTTAGGAGGTAAACTGGAGCCTAGTTGCAGGTGATGAGGCAGGTCGCTTAAGTAGAGGGAGAATAGGAGCGGGGCTAAAAGGCACCCTTGTTTTAATCCGTTGTCTGTTTGGATTCTCTTTGTAAGTCCTTTTTCTCCCCCCATTTGGACTTGGCACCAGGTATTGGTATGCAGGCTTACCAGAACTTGTAATAGTTGTTTGTGAATTCCAAGCCTCCTTAATTTACTCCATAATGTTGGTCTATCTACCCGATCAAATGCCGTAGAATAGTCTATAAATGCAGCGTAAACGACCTGGGTTTTTCGGGTGATATATTTGTCAAAGATAGCCTGGATAACTGCAATATTATCTGTTACTGAATGTTTGGGTCTGAAGCCTGCTTGGAACATGGGTATCAGACCCAGCGAGAAGGCCCATTCTTTCAAGCGATCTAGTACCTCTGCTGCAAATACTTTTCCCACGGCGTCCATAAGTGCAATTTGTCGATAATTCCCGGCTTGAGTTCTGCTTCCCTTCTTGTGGATAGGGATAATAATGCTCCCCTGCCAGGATTTTGGTACCTGACCGGTCTCAAAAATATAATTAAAAAGGGGGCATAACAACTTACTCCATTCCTTCGGGGCGACTTGTAACACCTTGATCGGAATCTGGTCCGGGCCAGAGGCTCCCGTAGTTCTCGCTTTACGTATGTTAAGTTCAACCGAAATGGCTGTGGTTTTAGATAATGGACTCCTATCTTTTCCTTCATTCATGACCTTGCTACTTTCATATAGATTTATTACATTTGCTTTGTAGAGATCTGATAGATAAGATTCCCAGTCGTTCGGAGGGACCGGTATTGATTGTAATTTCTTTTTTGATCCAGTTAGTTTTGCGATTAAAAACCAATATTTGCGTTGGTTATATTTATTTGCAGCTATCTGAATGTCGACCCAATTGCGATCTTCTGAAGCTTTTTTTTTCCTTTGATTCTCACGTCTCAGTTGGTTTTTCAGTCTATTTATTTCCTTCTTCATAGTTGGCGAAGAATTCATATATTGGGCGCGTATAAGTTTATTTAACTTTTTCTTTACTTCAGAGTTCTTAGACGTACGTTTGTTTTTTTCTTCTTTCTTCTTAATATTACCTCTTGCACCCGTTGTTATCATTTTTAAGATGAGGTTTTTGAAATCCTTAATTATAATTTCGAAGTTTTCTATAGGATTTTCAGAGAATCTTTTTGCTAGAAGCTTAGGATGATCAATGTTTGTCGTGATTTTATCTAGAGTTGAGGAATTCCGGAAGATGCGTCTCTGTTCGCTTTTTATCATTATCGTACTTTCATGATACATAATATGACTGGCTTGGGAGGATTTGGGTATCCAATCTGTTGTTAAATTCATAAATGCATGATCGCTCTCTTGGCATAACTGGTTGAGCAAGTACGAAACTGTATCCATCAGATCCTTACTGCTTATGATATAATCTATAATGGATAAAGTCCCATTGCCCCGTCTGGTGTAATTTGCTGGGATGTCCCCCTCAATATTGCCGTTCAGTATTAATCCATTTAGGTTAGTTAACGCTGATATTAACAATTTGCCTCTTTTGTCAGTTAGTATACCCTCAGGGAATTGTGGAATTGTAGTTTCCATACCTTCTTCTAGGAATAGTTTTGCCCACCTGTTAATTTCGGAATTGGAAATTTTACTATTGAAATCGCCGACGATTAAAAAAGATGATTGAGGATGATTTTCGGTTATGTGCATAATCTTTTCCATGATGTCTAAAAATATAATATCATGTTTTTTTCCTGGAGGAGCATAAACGTTAAAAAGGAGAATTGCCTGTGGTGAAGCAGTACTATGTATTTTTACAAAAATTTGTATGCACTGCAAGTTTTCTAATTTCGTGTCTACTATTTCCTGAGCCCACAAATGATCTTCCCTCAATAAAATGGCCAGACCACCTTTAGCGTGTCCTCGTCTGGTGGGTGTTGCTGGAATTTCGTATACATAATAGCCTTTAAGAGTGAAAGATACAATTTCCCATGTTTCTTGTAGGAATAAAATATCCGGCAGATTTCTCGTGACCATGGACAGTTTATTCTTAGTTCTGCCTGCGATGTTCCAAGATATAATTTTTGATCCTGTGCTAAACAGAATGTTGTTTAGTTTTAGAATTTTTGTTGCTATTCAGAGTCTCAGAGACCCAAGCCCAAGACTCTATGGTGGTATTATATTCGGGTTCCTTAGCAACATTATACAGAACTGCCCTTTGACCTTTATCCACCAGAATTTTTAGATTTTCATGCCCTATAGAGTGTGTTCCTGGATACAAAATTTCTCGGTCTTCCATCATGTCATTATTTCGTTGGTATTTTTTGACATGTGAGTTGGAGATAGCTCGTATTTGGGCGTTGTACCCGTTCGGGGTTTTATTAACCTTTGATTCCACTTTTTCCACTACGTCAAATCCATGTTTATGGAGTGTCTCTTCCTCGTTAAGTATTATACCTGGAAGAACTGTTGACCAAAATGTTACCGTTGCTAGTTTGTTATTATCTTTTTTGGGAAAGGTCACTAGATCGATTTCATTACTGGTCATTGTGTGTAAAGACCTTATATGACGTAATACATTTATAATCCGTCCTCTGTCAAGTGGAGCTGAATCAGTAGGAAAAAGTTCCTCGAATTGTAGAATTTTGGAAGAGGGCCCTTCCCCCTTTTGCTTGTATTATCTTCCCTTGAATTTGTATTGCTTTGGTCTGGTTGTAAAGAGTATCTAATTGGGACATACTCTTTTACTGTAGGATCCAAATAAGGCACCATATCTTCAAGATTTTTACTGATTGCAAACTTTTCAGCATTTTGGGACTCTGTTGTATCGTCGCGTTGTTCCTCTTCAGATTTATATAAAGTAACTGCTTTTTGGAATTTTAGTTTGCGGTTTTTCTTTTTTTGGATCCTTCTTTCTGGTTTTTTCCTCCTTCTTTTCCCTACTACTATATTATTTTCTTGAATCTTGATGATTCTTGTTTCTACGTTTCCTTGGCTTAGTATATTATTAGTATTTATTGTTGTTTCCTGAGTATCTGATGCATATTCATTTGTAAGTTTATTTATTGCATTGGTTTTTGTGAATATTGGGAAGTGTTTTGCTTTTTGTTGATGTTTTTCTTTAAATAAATTTTTCAAAGAGTATGTCACTGAGTTGTTTAGGTTATCGGATTTCTGTTTTTCTTGTATTTGGGTATCTGTAGTTTGAGTACCAAAATCACGTATTCTTTTCTTCTGAGCTTTGTTATGGTCTTTTAAAATGACATGTTGCTCAAGATTGGTTTTGGTATTGATTTTGTCTGCTACAGAGGAATCTTTTTTCTTTTTTTCTTCTACTAAATGTTTTAATATCCCTATTTGGACGTCCAAAGTTTGGTCAGAATTTTCGAGAATGTTTCCGAGAAATGAAAGAACTGATTCCAATATCTCTTGTAACGAAAATAGGGCTTTAGACACAGGTGGGACTGTGTCAGCAGTATTATTGTTATTTTTAAGATTGAAAGGGTCCATAGAAAGATCAAGCAAAGCGATTGGAGAAGAAGTTTTTGACTGAATACTATTGTTTGTTCCGGGTTCTATCTTCCGTATCGCTAAATTTTGTTTATTGATATTTGTATCGTCGAGTATCGTTGTGCTCCCTCTACTTTTTATAGGTGTTAAGGTTTTTAGATTGGTCGTTTCATGTTCTGAGAAATGAAGATCTTTTGGGGTGCTTGATAATTTGTTACTTGAGTCCAGTTCCGGGCGTCCCGCTTTAGATTGTGGACTAGGTATCATGGAAGTACTTTCAATTTCCCTAATGATGTCAGATGCATTGAAAATTGTTTCTTTATCTAGTGTATGTAATTTTTGATTCTCTTTAGGCATAAGTGCGGAGAAGTAGGTACTGATTGCTGGCGTGTGAATTATGCGACCTTGTTTTATAGCTTTATCGGAGGATTTCCGTACTGCATTTTCAGTGCCCATTCTTTTCATGTGTACAGTGCGAGATCGCAGTTTTTTAAAACCCATTTATTTTCCCGATGGGCGTTAATATTTAAATTGTATTTCTCTAGAGTCGTCACAGATATTAATGAAGGTATTACTGTTTTTAGGGGGATTCTTAGTCTTCCCCAGTATACTTACGAGAAGAATTTAATCTCATGCAGCTACCGGAATTACGAATGCTGATAGCCGAGGTCACAAAGGGGGGGGCCCGTCCCGTCCTCGTTCGTCCACGGACGGCCACAGACGGCCCGCCCTTTGCCCGGGCTTCGCTCCGTGTGCCGACCCGCGCGCGTCCCGCGTCGCGGTAGGGTGGATGATGTTAATATACGTTTCGCCGGTGGGCGTGTCCGTGGGCGTGTCGCCTGGGGGAAGAGGAACCAGCTGGAGGGATTGCTGGTCCTCGCAGTCCCCCAGGTTAAGCGGGTAGTTCTTTCCTTGCCTCTGACCCTGTGGACTCCAGCTGGGAGCGCTAGACAGAGCGTGCCGACCGCAGCTCTCGCTCACACCAGCGAGTCCTCGGGGAGGCAGCACCTGGCAGCAAACAGAGAAAGTCAATCTGTCCTCTCAGAACAGCGGTGGTTCAGCGAAAGCAAACAGCCAAGGAGAGTGAGTGGCGCCCGCGAAGCGGGTGTCACGAATTAAATTGCCTGATCGCCGGTGGGCGTGTCCGTGGGCGTGTCGCCTGGGGGTAGAGGAACCAGCTGGTCAGTGTAGGGATTGCTGGTCCTCGCAGTCCCCCAGGTTAAGCGGGTAGTTCTTTCCTTGCCTCTGACCCTGTGGACTCCAGCTGGGAGCGCTAGACAGAGCGTGCCAACCGCAGCTCTCGCTCACACCAGCGAGTCCTCGGGGAGGCAGCACCTGGCAGCAAACAGAGAAAGTCAATCTGTCCTCTCAGAACAGCGGTGGTTCAGCGAAAGCAAACAGCCAAGGAGAGTGAGTGGCGCCCGCGAAGCGGGTGTCACGAATTAAATTGCCTGATCGCCGGTGGGCGTGTCCGTGGGCCTGTCGCCTGGGGGAAGAGGAACCAGCTGGTCAGTGTAGGGATTGCTGGTCCTCGCAGTCCCCCAGGTTAAGCGGGTAGTTCTTTCCTTGCCTCTGACCCTGTGGACTCCAGCTGGGAGCGCTAGACAGAGCGTGCCGACCGCAGCTCTCGCTCACACCAGCGAGTCCTCGGGGAGGCAGCACCTGGCAGCAAACAGAGAAAGTCAATCTGTCCTCTCAGAACAGCGGTGGTTCAGCGAAAGCAAACAGCCAAGGAGAGTGAGTGGCGCCCGCGAAGCGGGTGTCACGAATTAAATTGCCTGATCGCCGGTGGGCGTGTCCGTGGGCGTGTCGCCTGGGGGAAGAGGAACCAGCTGGTCAGTATAGGGATTGCTGGTCCTCGCAGTCCCCCAGGTTAAGCGGGTAGTTTTTTCCTTGCCTCTGACCCTGTGGACTCCAGCTGGGAGCGCTAGACAGAGCGTGCCGACCGCAGCTCTCGCTCACACCAGCGAGTCCTCGGGGAGGCAGCACCTGGCAGCAAACAGAGAAAGTCAATCTGTCCTCTCAGAACAGCGGTGGTTCAGCGAAAGCAAACAGCCAAGGAGAGTGAGTGGCCACAGAGATCGGCAATAATGTCGCTGGATTCAGTACATTGCACCGCTTGATGTGCACATGACTAGCCAAAAGCGTCAATTCATAACCCGACAACCTCGCACTAGTAAGGTGTTAAGTCTTGGTTCGATTTAACAAAGTATCCACTGCATGTGGAACCATCACAACCAACGTATTATCCATCACCAGCCCAGCAGACTGTCGGATAGAAACAGCAGCTGCCACTGTAGCTCTCAAGCAACTTGGCAACGCTCTAGCTACCGGATCTAACGTCGACGAGAAATACGCACATGGATGCTGCTTGTCCCCAAAAGACGCACAACGCACATCCCTCTCTCTCTCGTGTACATACAACGTGAACGGCTTGCTATAATCTAGAGTACCCAACACAGGAGCCGAACACAATGCATCACGTAATTCCGAAAAACTTTTCTGACAATCGTCAGACCACGGGAGAGGATTCGGTGTATTTTTAAAAGTCAATGCCAACAGAGGTTTGGCCAGCAAAGAAAAATTCGGTATCCACAGTCTACAATACGACGTGATACCCAAGAAAGCGTGCACTTCTCTCTGTGTGCTTGGTACAGTCATTTGCGCAATCGCTTGAATTCGTTCTGGGGTCAACCTTCTTCCCTCCTTTGACAAGAGATGACCTAAGTAGGTCACTTCTTGTCGACAATACTGCAACTTAGAAGGTGACACTTTATGATGCAAGTCCGACAAATGTCGCAACAAAGAAAGAGTAGCTTCTTTACAAGTTTTCTCATCATCAGCGGCCACTAACAAATCGTCAACATACTGAGTAAGAGCACTACCAGCAGGCAACGCAAGAGTATCAAGCTGAGTTTTCAAAGCCTGACTATAAATAGATGGACTTTCACAATAGCCTTGAGGAGCTCTCTTAAACCGGAAGCTTCGGCCTCCTAAAGAGAAGCCAAAAATATCTCTACTTTCCTCGGCAATTGGAATGCTAAAGAAAGCATTCTTCAGATCTATAACCGAAAACCAGGCAGCTGAAGCAGGAATCAAAGTCAACAAAGCAGTAATATCCGGAACAACTGGAAACTGTGGCACGACAATCTTGTTAACCTCCCTAAGATCGATCACAAACCTGTAAACAGGTGGCTGAGAAGAGTCAGTGCGCTTTAGGAGAGGCAAAACAGGACTGTTACATACATTACCTCTCGTTTCTTCAATCACATCTTTCTCAATCAGATCATAGATGATTGCTGAAAGCGCTCTTTCACCATTGCTAGAAATCCGATATTGGGGAATACGCTGCATTTTAACATTCGCTTTAAGCATTACAACATAAGGTGGAATCTCCAAAAGACCCACATCATTAGGACCAGTAGCCCAAAGAGTATCAGGGAGAGAACGCAATTCCGGTGGAAGCCGATCTTTAGACAAATACATCGGAGAGATCACTTTCTTACCCAATGTAAGCTGTACTCCCGCAGGAGAACAACGTAATGTTGCATGCAACCTTTTCAACAAATCCAAGCCTAACAAATTCTCACCACAACCTGTCGTTAAAATGAGAGGTGCTTCCAATTCACAAGGCCCTATAGAAAGAGACAAAGGACTAGAAACTGGATTACGAACTGGGGCGCCAGAGAATCCTACCGAAACATTCGTTAAGCCAGACAAAGGTGCGCCAGGGAGTTAAGAGTGCATGATAGAACTCTTCGCTGCACCAGTATCCAAAAGAAAAGGCTCTACCACACCCGATGTGGCTACTGCAACATAAGGCCCACTCTGATCTACTGGAACCGACACTACTCCCTCTCTTTGTCCATGGCTGTCCTAGCAATCATTAAAGTCAGCATTCTCACTTTCGACATAATAGTCATCGGCATAGTACTGAGTCGACCGACCAGATGTCATTTTCTGTTGATCAAAGCAATTCATAGAATTCTGCGGGGAAAAGGAACGTTCCTTCTGTGGAAACACACCACGGCCTCTACCACTTGACACTTGCTGAAAACCACCACGGCCTCTCGGGGCCGGCATACCACTCGCGCGTTGTCGTAAAACAGGGCACTCATTTTTATAATGACCTTCCTCCCTACAATACGCACACGGATTCAAACCCAAGGGTGGTCTTGGAGGAAAATACCCAACCTTTCTGTTGCGGTCTCTGAAATGGCGGAGGGTGCTGAAACTGTGGGCGTTGCTGTGATTCTTGCTGATTCGAGCGAGGCGGATACGCCTGCTGCAAAAGAACCTTCGTCTTTAAGTCTTTAGTCTTTTTCTCTACTCTATCTTTCTCGTCCTTATCCCTATTCTCATAGTACTGTGCAGTTGCCAATTTCTGGGCCGACGAAGAAACAGCCCAAGAACTTTCAGATTCTTTCAACTTTTTACATAGTTCAGGCAGTAAGTTAAAGACGAACTTATCTACGAACAATCTTTGCCCACCTTCCGTACTCATATCCTGACCACTATGATCTATAAATGTCTCTTCAAACCTAGTGAAGAAATCAGATACACTTTCGTCCTTCTTTTGCTTACATGCTGCTAACTTGTCCCAATTTACTCGTAACGCTGGCATCATCGTTTTCATAAGATCTATAATTCTGCCAGGTAGATCTGCCACTAGAGCTTCAGGTTTAGCACCACCAACCTGTCTAGCGTCCGCAGCAGCAATATTGACCCATGAGTCACCTAATTCAACTGCATGGTCCTCATTACGAATCTTTGCCCATAGAGGTTGGGGTACTACATTACTCAACAGCATATCTATGTCGGCTAAATTCATGATGCATGCGTCAACTGTCTGGGACAATTCTTTGTAATAGCCAGCTGGATTCTTACGGGGATCAGGTAAAGACTGTTTAAGGGCCAAGACTTCTACTCTCTTCCATGGCACATGTACCCATACTCTTTGAAAATGTGCTGGTAGAGCTGGGGGAACATTATTCGGACCAGAAACTACCGCATCATGCCACACTGGAGGAACTTCTCTCATTGGATACTGTCTCACTTTCCCCCTAACTGAACGGAATCAGGCTCAAACAGTCGATGAGAAGGGAAATCGCTCCTTCACGCAAGTACCATCGCAACTGCATTCTCAAATCCGGGACCTACTATCGTCCCTTTCGCAAACTCAGACTGGACATTTAGCAATTCTACAGGAACTGAACCCAAATCATTATCTTCCCATTCCTCACGAAGGAAAGTACACATAACATCAAAAACATACCTTTGTTTCGGTGCCTCCCACTGTTGGAAGACATCCATAACTGATTCTAAGTTATACCTCGAAACATTTGAAACCCATCTGCGAGCCAAGAGATCTAACACTGCCCGTTCTTCGGGACCAGGTAGCTGACTACGCATTTGTTTACGTGCAGAAACAGGGGTCATACTCAATGACCCAAAGAAAGGAGACAAAATACCAGTAACAGTATCAGTCATTCGTTGTCGAGCAGAAGGAGAAGCCGTCATAAGGACAGGAGACAAAGTATTTTGAGGTGATAGAAGCGTAGGGTTAGTAGCAAGAGAAGTTGAAGGTACAGGAGAATAAGGCAAAGTAGTTACAGACAAAACCGATAGCAAAGTCGGCGGCCCCAGAGGAGGCTGCGCCGTAAGAGGAAGAACCAGCTGAGGAGGAGCCGGTGGCGGAACAGCAACAGGAGGTTGTGCAACTGGAGGTTGCGGAGGTGCCGTAGCACTCTGTGCATAAGGGGGTGGCAATCTCAACAAATGTGACATCAAAGGATCCTTCTCAGGGTCCTTCGTTGCATTCTCAAGAAGAGATGGCAATGCTGGATAACATTTATCAATAGCCATATTATGTTGTCTATCTGACACCTCAATTGCTTTATCTTCTTCGTTTTCTTTAAACTGCCTAGCAGCTTGCATTATTGATACATCCTTTTCTCTTTTATCTCTTTTAGCCTGTTTAATTTCTCGTTGTCTGGCTTCTTTTCGCCAAAGGCGAAAGGAGTCAAACATTGCCGGCCGGGCTTTCTTCCTAAATAATTTAACTTCCAAATTATCTAGAATCTCTGTATCATAGCTACCATGATGTGGCCATTTTAAAACACCGTCTTTCCTAGTGTATCGGACCCATACTTCATTAAACATAATGGGGCCCACGCCGTGTTTAGAGTAGAGCTCATAAGTCAGAGTTCCAACTGGAGGTATCGGACATGAATCCTCCAATCGGGAATCCCTGTAACAACCACAATAAAATATCCTCCTAATTTTGCTAAGACTAGGCATCTTCGCTCACTAATCTAGCTTCAAACTTCAAGGGATTATCTACAACGATAGTCTCGCAAATATACGAGTCCCTTGGCTTTGGAAATTGCAATTTTCAAATCAAAACTAAGGACCAAACAAACTAAGAACCAAGAACTAAGGACTGGGAGCGACCCACTTATACTTAACTGAGGTATCAGTCACGCCACCAGAAGACCCGTTTATCGTCTCGCCGTACAAAGCATCACAAATGGGTCCAAGACAGGGCGACAGTCAGGGCAGCAGTCCTTCGTAGCCGTCAGGAAAGCGGGAAGCCTCGCAGAAAAGACCTGCAGTCCACATTCGACATGCCGGTGTCGATGAAGTGGTGGCCGTCCTCCAGAATTTCCTCACGAAGCTCCTCACGATCTTCAGGCTTGGACCGGTACCGCTGAAGTCGCCCCGTGTTGGGCGCCAACTGAAGAACCGGGTTATTTAAGACCCGGCGGCGCCAGGGGCACGCCCAAAGTCTTCGGGTATCACCTGTCTTTGAACACAGAGACACGGAAACTTCTTGGTGGCGTCAAAGATCGAATTTATTGGCTGCAGCCAGTAACAGAAGTCCTAGAAGTCAACACGGTATGAGTTCTCAGGAGACTGCTCAATTTTACAAAGCAAGTCATCCCTTTTTATGCCAAAAATCACATTCCAGACAAATACCTAACATTTACAAACTGTCCAATCACATGTATCCACACCCAAAGTATTGCATGACGGTATAAACCACTTTTCAGTTACCCGGCCCATGATCAATCATTGGTCAAACCCAACATTCTTCTTATGACAGGTCGAACAAACCCATAATAAAAAAGGGCACATCCCAATCGTAAACAGGCCATAAAGAAAGGAGCAGAAACAGGTGAGAGTAGGATAAGCCATATTTGTGTGCAATAAAGTTTTACGATGTCCTGTGCTCTGATCCTTAATCTTGATCAGCTAAAGGGCAGGAACTGGTTTAAAAAGGTCAGCTTCAGGCAACAGGGTCAGTTCACTCAGGTCAAACAGGAGTCAGCACGAACTGGAGGTACATGTACTTAAAGGACTTGATCAGCCACAGTCATCGGCCTATGTGAGGGCAACCACAAAATGGCTGCCATACACAAAATGGAACCCAAGGGTTCAGAACGAAATCCCTAAATACGTAGTGAATCCATCGGTCTAACGTGATGAAAACACTCATACTTGTCGTACTAACTAGTTACGGTTCGCTAATATCAAATTCGTAACGAAACCATGACCTTTATGAAACGGGTTCAGAATTCACGGAACCTCAATGCACGTCATTTTATCTGATATTGTGTCACATACGAACACTGGAAAAGCTAGTTTAAGACATGCTCTCCCCCACAAGATTGGACTGGCAGGTATCTTAAATACAGGAAGAACTGTAGAGGCGCAATTATACGACCTTAAACAGGGGTAAATGGTTGTTTCTAATGGGATCTTTAAAGGACTGTGCTGCTTCCGGCTGGAAGTATAGCAGCATTTTCTGGCATCTATAAAGTACTTACAGAGCACAACAGTATACAACTCAACAACTTGACACGAAGGAAAATAGCAATGCAACAAAAAATATAACAGTGCACAGCACAACAAAACAGTCAAAACAGAATATAACACAATATCCTTAGTGCAACACAACAATAACACAATGAAATGATGCATCACAAAAATACAACACAAAAAATAAAACACATGAATACCACCACCAACACTGTGTCAGTAACATACCTATTGGATAGATCTCTGCCTCTGAATTATAGCTTGAATAGCAATTAGATGCTAGTGTCTTCCAGAAAAAGCCCCAAGGTGGGAAAAAAAGCCACAGGCAAAAACCTCTAGAAATCAAGAGCTGCAGTGGCATGGCAACTTGCAGCAAGATGTAATGTCAAGATGTTATGAAAAGAAAATCTAAAGCCTGGAGGCACTGAAGGAGGATTGGCACCACAGCATCAGGCAGCAAGGAACATGACGAAAAGACTTATTTTTCTTTTATAGGAAGAAAACAGTGAAGTAGTCCCAGAATCATAGGCCTACACCTTGGATTGCAAAAACATCTTTAAGGATCTGCTGAAATATCGGCATTTTGGTTTGGGAAGAATAACTCCTTCCCTGAGGCTCTAGCAGAGAAAATCTGGGAAGGAGAAGGCAGACATGCTGCAACGCAGAATTGAGGGAGAGGTTCCCCGAGGGAAGAATGCAGGACAGGGGGCCTACACTGGTGTGTGGGCCATCACCAGATTGCCCCGCGTCTTGCCAGGTGGCACCTCCAGTTTTGTCCCTAAATAAATTGGAAACAAAGAAATAGGATAGTAAAGCTTTTCTGATTTATATTTATTTTTTATAGTAGCTTAGGGGGCTAATGACCTATCTGCGGTTATCTGTATATGTATACAATATTATTCTAATTACGGTACGATACAGGAAATCAGGAAATTGCTGGGAAGATCCACGTGTAATCTCTGGTGACAGATCTGAATCATGATAAAATCACTCAGAGAGTTAATGTGCCTGGTGCAAAGCACAGCATGCAAGTGTGGGAGACACAGATTATACTTTTATGTAAGAAAGCTCAGTGGGTTAATGTTTTTCCTTTTGATATCTACTAGGTTCAGTCCTCATTAAGTAGCTCAATTAATTATGGACCCACTTTATAAACAGCTCAATTTTATCTGCTAAGTTTTAATCCAAACTCTCATTACTGTGACATGATCAAATGTGTTCCAATTGGTAGTAATAGACACACTTATTAAGTTTCAAACAATTTAGTTTGTATTAAGTTCTAGTTAATTTTTTTATTATTAACATATTTACACAGACACAAATAGAAGGGCATACCCTGTATTTCTACAGAGCTTGCATAAGTCTGCATATCTTACCTAGACCCAGAGCTTGGGAAAGTAAAAAACACTTTAAAATGTCAGAACTCCTTTCCAACTTATGAAGTTACGCTGCAGTGCATTTATTTATTTCTATTGACAGGCTGCTGGGTGTAGCACTCTGATTGGATGCCCTATTGTGATGTTTTTAGCTTCCAACTGATCCCAGCCAGGACACCTCTTTGCTGCTTCCAAAGTCAAGCACATTGAATAAGTGTGGGAACCATTGATGTGTCCCAGTGTCAGCTCTCTCCACCAGGACACAGTTGACTCAATACACTGAGGCTGTCCCTGAATCTAATTTCAGCTCATGAATACTTGCCAGGCTGGAATAAGGCCAGTTCACAGGTCTATGACATAATGTCAACGACAACAACAATATCTACTTACTAGAATATTGTGTCAAAAATATCCGATTTACTTGAATTGAATTGAATGTAATACTTATAGAGCACACTGTCACACCCAGAGGAGCATCCTGGCGCTAAGCGACCATGAGGCTGGCGGTGTGAGCTAAGTCATTCTTGGTACGTCCTTAGAACAAGAAAATATGACTCACACAATGAGTGAATAACAGAGATCATCTGGGATGCTGAAAAGCCTGAAAAAAGAAGCACATTAAAGAATGAGTGGGTAAAAAAGATCATCTGGGATGCCAAATAGCCAGGTCTTGAGCTGCCTTTTGAAGATCCTTTCAGGTTCAATGATCTCAGCTCCCCAGGGAGTAAGTACCAGGCCGTTGTACCCAGGAAGGTGAAAGATTTACCATCTCGAGTTCTAAGTGTGTACGTGAAGGGGCTGTGAAGACCTCAGAGGTTGTGTAGTCATATAATGGGTGACCCTGGAAATTAGGTGTTTTGGCCTCAGTGCTCTGAAGACTCTGAAGCTGAAGATGAATAAGAAAATTTCATACAACCAGCCACTCATCCATACATTCACTGAGACACCTAATCACTCACTTATACAGTCAGTCACGGACCCACTTAGTCATCCAAACTATTACTCATAACCCTCCGAATCACCAATACTCCTAGGTATATATTTAACACTCATACACTTTTTTAAAAACACTCACAGTCACTGGATGATGTCATCACTGATGTCATCTGTGATGTCATTTGAGATGTCATCAGTGATGTCACTGAGTGATGTAATATGTGAGCTCATAAGCTTAGCTTTGCGGGGGCACAAGTTATAGTTGTTAATTCAAGTAACTATAATGGCTGAATTTCTCTGGTTTTGTAAGAGTGAAATGTCAGTCTAACTATAACTTCCCTGTAACCTTTGTGTTTTTTAGTGAATTTCTATGTTTTTTAAGTTCTATTTGCTAACTATAATGTCCCTGTAAACTTTTTTTGTGAATTTCTAAGATTATTTAAATGCTAATTCCTAACTATAACGTTTGTGTAACCTTTGTTTTTTTTGAGTGAATTTCGAAGGTTTTTTAACGAGCAGTTGTGTTTGCAGAGTGGTGGAGAAGGGGGGCTGCGCCATCGATCAGCTCTCAGGAATTCCGCTGTGTAGTGCTAACAGGAGGTACCAGGAAGGCTTCTTGACCCCAAGGTCCATCTGGAGCCAAAGGGACTTTATCCCCCAACTAGTAGTGCGCCAGGAGGCACTTTGACAGAGTGGTGGAGAAAGGGGGCGTGGTTTCGGACAACTTCTTAGCAATCCTGCTGTGTGGCTTACTAGAGGTAACAGGAGGGGTCAAGGGCATCCTTAGGGGCCAGCTACCCCTCCTATTACCTCCAGCATGTTCCACACGGCAGGATTGCTGAGTTCTGATAGCAGGCCATGCCCCCTTTCTTCACCACTCTGCTAACTCGCCACCTGGCATGCTCTTGGTTGGGGTATGAAGTCCCTTTCGCTGCTGAGAGTTCTTAGGGGCCAGCTAGCCCACCTGTTACCTCCAGTAAGCTCCACAGAGTGGTATTGCTGAGAGATTGTCGCAGGCCGCACCCCTTTCGACACCACTCTGCAAATGCACCTCCAGGCGGCCGAGCGGCTCCAGTCTCGGGCCATTTTCGGCCCCGGGGACACCATCCCCCGGGGTCTGGCCATTTCATTTTTCGTATTTTTAACATGGGGGCGCGCAACTCCCCTTCTGAGGCCAATTTTGGCCCATGGACCCCATGCCCGGGGCCTGGCCATAACTTTTTTTTAAAATGGGTATGGGGGCCAGCGCGGCTGACCTACCAGGGCCAAAATGATCCCGGGGACCCCCTTCCTCGGGGCATGGCTACATCGTTCAGGACCGCGGGAGGAGCCTCAAGCCCCCCACAGTCCCTGCCGGCTCCCCGCCTCCTGCGGGAGCCAGCATCGCTTTTGGGCAGGGGTAGTTGCAAACATGCAGCTCCCCCTGCCTAAAAGCAATACTGCTCCACTTCATGAAAACAAGAGCATTTTTCATGTCTCGCTTCCATGAACCAAAGCAGTGTTTGCTACGGCTTGGCGAGAGCTGCGTGTTGTAAATAAGTTAGGTAGGCAGCAGGACACGCCTTCAGGTAATTAAGATGTATTTATTAAGTTAGACTGTGCTCCTGGGAAACCATAGCAAACTGCAATGTCCCGGAGGGGGGCACCCCAGGACATTGCTGGAGCTGGCCCTAGGGGGTGGTGGTCCCCATGGCAATGGAGAGCTGCTGGAGGGGGGGGAGCCAAACGGCCCTCCTCCCATCCACTGTGTAGCCCCAGAGAGATGGTGGTCCCTGGGACGGGGGTCCGCAAAAGACCCCCGTCTTTACCTAATTTGTGCCCTGTGGAGGTACTGGTCTCAGGGGCTGTGGGGGGCTGCGTTGCCTCCTCATTACAATACATTAGCCCTGGGAAGGTGACTTCTGATTGCCCCCAGGACTTGGGCCACCCGGGGGCCTAATTAAATGAAGCGTGGGAGACTGTGCTTCAATTTTTTTTTTTCGGCGGGATTCGCGGATCCACTGCAATTTCCTGCTGAAAGTTTTTAAAAACAGGCCCAGGGGTTCAGACAGTTTCTACCCTGCCCCCTTTTCATGTTTTTTCAAATGTTTTCTTGTGAATCGGTTCAACCAAGTCACAAGATGGCTGCCAACACTTCCTGGTTTGAAGTGTTGGCAGCCAACCAGATTTCAGGCATGAGATCGGCAGGGTTAGTGGATCCAATGTGGCCACAGTTGTATATCTGAAATAGCTTTACATTTCTCAGAAACTACTTAACGGATTTACGGCATTTAACAAAAAGAGTGCTTTCTGAACCAAGAGCTACATTTTAGTCAAATTTGGTGTAATTCCTTTCAGTCTAAAGGTTCCTATGGAAATTAACATAGAGAAAAGGCATTTTGGGCCCCACCATTTTTCTTGGCCCCGTCTTGATGACTCATCCTTAAACTTTTAACCCAGCAGCCAAAGTTAGTGGCATATTAGTTTTGAAAAAACGCTTTTCCTATAGAAACGAGGTCCTAACTATAACTACCTACTGGTGATCACCAGTAGATAATATATGTGTGTGTGTGTGTATATATATATATATATATATATATATATATATGAAAACTCAGCTCCTCCTCGGCTCTCACAGCTTTTCAAGCCGCAGCAGCGCACGCTTGCAGACGAGGGAGACGGACCACAAAAGTCAGCAAAGATGGAATTTTATTTGCAACCTCTACAGAGACCATATATATATATATATATATATATATTATATTTAATTTTGTCGTGCAATATCCAGTTCTCCTCACGCGGACAGGAAATAAGGACTCGCACTCCAGGGTAAAATCAATTATTTTTACAGGTAACGCGTTTCGATCAAACAATCTTCTTCACAAGCCAACATTTCACCACTAGTGACTACCATTTTAAAGTGTATTTACAAGACATAAAAGAAGGACCATTGTGAAGTACAAACATGGAAAAAATACTATCCTTGTAGTTTCTAGGTTTGTAGTGCAAAAGACAGACTTACTGCCGGCTTGGGGTTACATAGCTCAACAATGAAAAAATGGATGAATAAACACAAGATTATCTGTACAATGTTAACACATAATTCGCATTGATTGCGAGAGAAGTATTCCACCATTAAATTTCGTCATAGTGGGCAACCTTAAGAAACTATTCCGCTTTTACTGAGATTTGCAGTGATGCATGACAGTTGCCTTAGGCTTCTCTATAGCACATTTTAAGACTGGGTCTCAGTCACAACCAGTAGGCGATCCCCCATTGCAAGGTCACAGTCTTATTCTTTTTATTATTCACTTCCAAAAAGATGCGTAGTAATGGCCAAGTGGCCTTTTTGAGTTCAGGGTGACCCTCCGCCTAAATCTCACAGCAATTTCCAACAACAACACAAATTCGGTCCCAACAAGTATATACATAAAAAGAAAAGAAAAGCGTCATCCCACAGGGACTCTCGTGCATCCCTAAACATTGTCTCTTGCTAGAGAAAAACTGTGCTCTAAAGTTCAGTGAAGGGATTCGCATTGGGGTTGGTGGGAGAGGGGG
Source organism: Lissotriton helveticus (assembly GCF_964261635.1). Classification (NCBI taxonomy): domain Eukaryota; kingdom Metazoa; phylum Chordata; class Amphibia; order Caudata; family Salamandridae; genus Lissotriton; species Lissotriton helveticus. The sequence goes on along the minus strand of NC_136072.1, from coordinate 836,039,943 downwards.
GAAGGTATGGGGAGGGACAAGTGCCTGTCGTGTGGGGTGTGGTGGAGGTGAAAGGAAATTAAAGTAACAAGGAAAAATGAAAAAGAGAAAAAGATTAAAAATGCAGGCTGGACGGACCTTCAGGCAATGCTGTCATTGACGGGGTTTGTGGCTGTGGGCCAAAATAGGACTATGGAAAGTTATCTAGAAAGTCCATGTCACCCCAGAGTGGGGGGAACAGAGCAAGCTATGCTTCCTGTGACGTTTTCCAACCTGCTAATACTGTGTCAAGGTGGAGAGCCCTCCCCGAGCCACAGTATACACAGAGGAATCATGTATCACCATGAAAGCAGAAGGACAATAATCTGGTGATGTACTCATCCTATGTGGACAAAAAGTTCCTAATTCTCGTTCCGACCGGAGGGGTTCTTAGTGTCACGGAGTATGATATTCTTCGACTCCAGTACTCTCAGTTGTTTTTCGCGGTTGCCCCCTCTAGGACTTGCTGCCATCCTGTCTAAACCAAAGAAAGACAGACTGTTAGTGTTTTTGTCATGGTATTTCAGCCAGTGTTTTGCAGTAGAATAACTTAAATCACTGTCTCCCCAAGTACCTTCAGGGATTTATCCAGATCTGATTTGCTGCCACCTCATATCATGCATATGTCATCGATATATCGGGTCCAGAACACAATGTGTCTAGTCAGGTATACATTCACGTCACTCCACATCACTTGTTCCTCCCACCACCCCAATACCATACAGGCATAGCTTGGTGCGAAGCAACTTCCCATCACGGTACCAATCACTTGTTTGTGCCACCTGTCCTCAAAAAGGAAAAAATTCACAGAGAGTCAACATTTAAATTAACATGCACGTTTGTTCATACAGAAAGACAGATCTATCTCTGAAGTAGTGCCTGCAGGCATTGATGCCATCCTCGTGTTTTATACATGTGTACAGAAACACTATGTCTATTGTCACCAACCAAAAATCTTCTTGCCATGTGATCCCCTCGATCTTGTTGATGAAGTCAGTGCTGTCTCTAAAATATGAAGGGGAGGCTAAGAACATATGGGAAAAGGAAAGAATCTTGGAAGATAGATGTATTCTCTAGTAGACTCCCAATGGCAGATACTATGGGGCTTCCAGGTGGGTTAGTTTTGTCCTTACGTATTTTAGGCAGCATGTAAAAACATGCTGCAGTGGGATGTTTCTTATGAAGGAACCTGTACTCTTTCTCCCCCAGTAGTTCCTGCTGCCTCCAGTGGTCAATTGTACTGTAGAAGGAGATAGTGCACTCTTACTGGATCGCTCATAGTTACCTGAGAGAGTAACTTGTCTCATAGCCTCTTTTTTGTATAGCTTGACATCCCACAGGACCACGTTCCCACCCTTGTCTGATGGTTTAATGACAAAGCTGGGGTCACTGTTGAGTGTCCCTAGAACTATTCTTTGTTCAGGAGTCAGGTTGTGTGCATGCTTATTTTTGCTTTTGTTCCAAATTCTCATAAGGTCTTGTATTACTACCTCATGGAATGTGTCCAGCTTGTCGTGTGGTAAGTTAGGGTTAAAAGTGGACCTAGGTCTGAAATTTGTTGGTGCTGAGCCCCTGGTCTCTAAGCCCATCCGTCTAGGAGATCACGTTTGCCTGACCACTCACTCAATTCTCCTCCCAACTCTGCCAGGCATGCCAGGCCTTCGACATCCTTTAAGCATAAAAGCTCTGATATTTGTTCATCTCCCTTCGCACCTCCAGCCCCAACTCCTGTGGCTCATTTCTCTTTGTTTGATACCAGACATGACATATTTTAGTGGGATCATAATGGAGATGGCAATCTCAGGGTGCCTGGGTTCCAGCCCATGTTATCCTATGGCCCCCTGATCACTTATAGATTGCCTTAATGGAAAGATGCTACTATAGGGACCTATAAGCTTGCACTTATATGTCTATACTTTTAGTATAATGCACCATGTGTCCTGGGCTCAGGAGACCAACATTATGGGTGACTGGCATATAATAACAATAGTGCTTTAACCTTGCCACACATGGTGTGGTCAAAGTTGAGTTTAAGCAGTTTGCACTGCTTATGCAGGCTGCAATTGAAGGACTGCTGTCATCTATTTATTTCTAAGTACAGTAGCATGTCCCATCTGGGAGACGTCCCCTAGTCACAGCTCATACGACCCCTACAGGGTGTTCTCAATTATTGATGAATTCCAATTAATCACAATGTTTGTTTAGTTCGTATTCATTTATTTTTCTTATTTTCAAGAATTTCTAATTCATTTTCAATTTCAAACGAATTAAATTAATTAGCATCCTTATAACATATCCAAAATCCAATGCATTTCGGCTGCTATCGAGCCTTCATCTGGGATATATGTATAAGTAAGAAGCAGTAACGTATCAAGTATCCGTAGCTCAAGTGTAAAGCTAAACTGAGTGTGCTAGTGGGACTATTACTTGATCTATTTATTTCTGTCACTCAGGGTGGCACAATCAGTTCTTCAGGCCCTGGTGACCCTTTTAACTCCCATGCCCTGCGGACCACTGGTATGCAGACATGAACATTCCCGAGGGCCCCCCTAAATCGTAAATCGTAAATCATACGTTCTTATATAGCGCCTTTTCACCGTAAGGTCTCAAGGCGCTTGCTTTGGGAACCCGTCCTGGCCTTTCCCTGCGAGATTACCCCTACTGGGCATCCCCAAGGTGAAGACTAGGCATCCCATCGTGGTGGGGCCGTAGTGGAGATTAAGCAAGCTATTGCCCAGAGTTGCAGAGTGTGAACCCACGATTCAAGTAGGCACCGAGGCGAGAATTATCGAGTGTGTGGACATTTTGAGCTCAAGACCCTGCCGCGTCGGGGATTGAACCCTGGTCCCGGGTCTGACCTCTGCATCAGGGACTGCCTCCTCTAACCGGTGAGCCACACTTCTCCCCTGCACTTAGGAGATTTGCCAGGTCATGCCAGGCACCTTCAGCTGCAGTTCCTTCATGAGGTACCAGGGCTCTTCCTCAGGGGAACTCTCCCCCTGGTCCTGTGAGCTCTTTGAAGCTGACTTATTGGGATTTTTGACCTTTCTGTTGTTTTAAGGTCATTATTTCAGGCTCCAAATTCCCATGACTTCCCTGTTGTGCTGCGTGTGCTCTTGTGGTCACACACACACCCACTCAGGTAGGCCCAGCATTTCTGCATGAGCCTTCCTTTCAACTTCAGCCCAAGCAGAAGTTTTCAGATCTTTTCCCAACAGACACTCCACTGGGATGGCGGGGGACACAACCACCTTCTTTGGGCCAATAGGCCCTCCCCAATCTAAGCTTACCAAGGCCATTGGATGGAGCTTAGTCTCATTATCAGCATTTGTTACCTGGTGACTAACACCAGGTATCATTTGGTCTGAAGAAACCTGTCTAGCTGCCGCCACCATATTGACACTGGCACCTGTATCCCTCAGAGCCTCTACTTCAGTCCCATTGATTTTTGGCCTTTATCTATACTTCGCCATGCTTGGAGGTAAGGCAGCCAGATCTTCAACATCCACCCCACCCAGGGAAACTAAAGTAGCTTCGGTGTAACCTCCGTCCTCTCCAGAGTACACTTCTATCCCCACTCCTATGCTAGCCAATTCCTTGGATTGTCCACCTCTGGGGGACATTTTGGAACATGCTGCATTTCCTTTCTGATGTCCTGGAGGACAACAGTCTTGACACACCCTGAAACCTTTGCAGGGTCCTAATTCTCAACTTGATAACCAGGCATGTCCCTACATCTAGGATTTAAGGGTCACCCCTGGCACCAGAACCTCAGTTCTGATTCAAATTGAAACAGAGGACAAAGAAGAGACCTGAGTCTGCAACTACAGGCCCTGCACAAAACACAGATGCGATACCTGTGGCATCTACCCTTCAACTGCACACCTGCAACTCATCCTAGTTATTGGAGTTACCGATTCACATGTGTCAGTTTCGGGGAGAGAGACACATAACCATCAACACTGTGGCACAACGTTTGGGGTTCACCATACAAGAAGGGATCTGTCCTGCAGAGGGCTACAACCATATTGTACAGCACGTGACTCTTGAGATAAATGAATCCAAGTTCATTTAGCCATGCTTTCTAAGTCCTGTTATAAATAGTTCACAACTGTATTGTACCAAGCAGGTTCTTTCTATTTACATCCCACACAGGGACAAGCATTTGTTGCCAACAATTCTAGTTTCCCACCAGTGGTTATTGGGCAAATACTGCCATTAACATCCATTTATATAAGCTTTTACCTCTGTCTGGATGTGGTATGGAAAATACACACAGTTTGATACATAACATACAACTCCAGGGTACTGCATAATGCACCTTCCCTGCCAGAGTACCTGTGGTCTGACCAGCCTCCAGGTGAATTCCCCATCCAACTCAGTATAGGGTTGAAAGGTCCAGGACCACTAGCAGGTCAGTCCCCCCCCCCACCTAGCCTCGTGCCTGCCAAGATCATTACCCCGACAAGAGGTCAAAAACAGCCAGTCAGTTGAATTTCTGGGGTAGCCCCGTCCTCTTCTGCTCAAATTGAAATTTTTGCCTCTTGCTCCAGGAGTGGGTGGGTGTCTGTCTGCCTGTGATGTGGCCCCTGCCACAGGTCCGCAGCCTCTGGAGATGTTGACTGACACCGTGGTCAAGGTGCTAAAGAGTGTGCTCTCTGGGCCTGCAGTTCTTAAGGCCCTGCTGTCTTCTCATCCCTAGATGATGTCACAACCCCTTGCAAGAAGCTGCCAGAGACCCCCCGTATAACCTCATGCTCGTGACACGACTAATGGCGGCTCTCTGTAATGTGCAGGGTATGTCAGCTCAGTCCCCGCAGCTGTATTGGCGAAGTCTACCTCTTCCTTTATGCAGGCGAGGCAAATGCAATGTTTTGCTCCTAAACTTTGGAATGACCTCACGACCACCTTTCATACTGGAAGTTTTTTTAAACATTTTTTAACTAGCTCCTTCTGCTTATTTCCTCTCTTTTTAAGTGCAGTGTCATTCGCTTGATACATAAATCCATGCAATTAGATGATTTCCACAGTTCAGAGATCATGGGGCCAATGACTGGGCCTACTAATTTAATGATTTTCATTGGGCACAAATATCAAGAGAGCCCAGGTTTGACAGAATTTTCTTTTTAGTAAGATTGAATTTATTAAATATGGGAATAAAAACTGTCACTGGAGAGTTTTCTGTGGTAACTGGAAAAGCCTCAGGAAAAGCTTGATTAGGTTCTGTAGAAGAAAAATCAAAGCTCACATGCAGAACTCTGTTATGTCATATAAGAAAACAACGAACTTTTCGCAAATTTTCTTCACGCGTGATACTTTAAATTACGCTTTCCAGATTAGTGAGTGCATTTAAAATTTTGAAAAATTCCCTCGAAATGTTCACTGAAAAACAATCTCCCCCCCTATGTACCTGCAGGTGTCTAGTTTTTCCTGGATTAGCTATTACACGGGAAACTTCGCCCGGCCCGGACACAGAAAGGATTGACAGATTGATAGCTCTTTCTCGATTCTGTGGGTGGTGGTGTATGGCCGTTCTTAGTTGGTGGAGCAATTTGTCTGGGTAATTCCGATAACAAACGAGACTCCTCCATGCTAACTAGTTACGCGACCCACAGCAAGTTCTTTGAGCCTTGAAAAAGCCCTGCGGGCAAAACGCGCGTCGGCTGCTGCTGTTTCTTCGCTTATTTTGGAAATAAAGTCAAAAGACCTGATTTGGGAGTGTGGTTGAGGTACTTCTTGAAGCCTTGTCCAAAGGACATTGGATTAAGGACACATTGGAAATATACCATGAGGGAGAATTTCCTCTGTTTCTTGCTATTGGATCATAGATAAAGTGACTGAGTGTGCTTTGGTGTATTGTGATTAACTAGCTATTACACCTACATACATCAGTGTAAGTCCATCTCTGCCTCTCTGATCCTGGCCCCGAGTCACAAAGGTATAGTTAAGTTGAACACACCTGTACAAATCGCTTGACTAACAGGCGTAAATTCACTTAAGTCACACAGTAATTGCAACTTTGTAAGGACTAATTTGCATATAGCCAGGTTCTGAGCTGGGATGGTGCAGTGAGCTAAAAAACGGTGATGGATTAAAACCATGATCTCTTGACTTGGTAAGAGTATTCTGCATCATTCAGAAACTCTGTCCATCACCACCCCCCTTTTCCAAAATCAACTTTGTAAGGACTTACACCAGCATAATATTACAGCTGAATGGTGTAATGTTACCTTCCGGTGAATGCATTATTTCTAGGAGAGGAGTTTGGACTTCCAGGGCAAAAAGTGTATTCTAATACTTCTTGACAACACATTACCATCGTTGCAACAGAGATTTTCTCCTGTTAAGAACAGGAGTAAATATGTTTCCAGATTGGGAATGTGAACTGAGCTCTACCAAAATTGGTGGGGTGTAGGCGAAGGCTTTTCTCCACTGGGAACACAAATGGAGAAACAGAGAAATTAAAATGGAATCTCTGTAAACTGCACAAATTTCAATTTATTTTCGCACACTAAATCGTACAGTTTGCAGAATTCAACGTGAAAGATTGATTTACGCACATGCACATTGATAAAATCTTTCAAAAGCTTCCCGAAATTGAAACAAAATTAACAATGCACCCAAGCAAGGGAGGAAATCTTTGTAGGTAATTATTTGCTAACACTCAAAGGTAAGTGTTGCTTGTATTGTCTATCCTTCCTTCTGATTCCTTCTCTCCTCTCTCTCTTTCTCATCTCCTACTTCTCACTAACCCATCGCCATTGTTTCTGTTTATCACCATTCTCACTTGTAAACATTACACCTTCTCTCTCTCTTTCCCTACTCCTTTCTCGTATCCCTCCTATTGTATCCCTCCTTCTTACCTTTCTGCTTATGTATCCACCACTTGCAGGCACACTGAATGCCCTGAATAGGGCTGAGACTGATGTCCGAGCCATTGCTGAAAAACTCCGATTGGACCGCTTTATCTCCCCCCTAAGCACGGCCCTGTCGAAGGGTGAAGTTCAATGCACCAAGTATGGGGAGGAAGTGAAACGCTATGACTACTACAGGTGAGAGAGGGGGGACCGGGGAGCGAGCAGGGAGGGACCGGGATAGAAGAAAGAAGTGGAAGGGAATCAGAAAGGGTGAGGGGGGAAGATTGAGATCAGGGTTGGCTTTAGCCCCCTCCTGCCCACATGGACTTCCTTCTCCATGGATTCCCTCACTACCACCTTCCAACAGTGCCCTCTCTCCGTAGTCCCTCTCTCACACACATTCCATTTGTTTTATAGCGCTACTCATAACAGTACCACAAAATTGAAAAGGAGCTTACAGTTATAGACAATTCTTCAGTCAAGTACAGTCAGTATCATAAATCCATAAGATCCACAAATATTATTGAGCACGAAGTCTTGGAGTATCTTTTCCCAGTTTTTCTTTATTTGTTGCAATAATTGACATGCGTACATCAGCCCAGCCAACGCGTTTCATCCAACATGGACTTCCTTAGGGCTGTAAAAACTATTTAATAAATATTGTTTAGCTTTCCTCTATATCCCAAAGATTTTTTTCCCTGTATTTTTTTCTTTAAGTAATTTAAGACTATAAATCAGATAGACATGCTGAAACTTGTCACATAAACACATGCACAAACATGTTATCAAATACCACTTCTTTGTGTATGACCCCCCCTGCCTGTATACATTCTAGCCCAAATATCTTGGTGTCATTGCTCATTGGAGAGGCAGATGACTCTATATTTCCAAAAGTATCAAGGTCTTCATTTATTATAGGGATCTATGCCTTATCGTCTGATCTATAATACAATTTTTTTTTATTATGGCAAAACCTATTACTTAATGTCCATACTCAGGTAAGATCATGTAGAACAAGTTACTCAAACATTAAGGGCTGCAGTGGAAAAGAACAAGGTAAAAGTTTTCTTGAATCCAATCACAGAAGCAAAACGCCAAGCGTTTACAAAGAAAACAATTGTATCATCAAATTACAGAGAAGTGCTAATAAATAAAAACCTGTCAAAGGCTACAGGACGGGTCAAGAGTGTAACCGCCACTAAAAAACAAGCCCTCAAGGTCCACCCAGCTCACCTGCCATGTTCCACGTTCTGGTTCAAATCCCGATCTGTCTATCCGAGTAAACCTATCCCATTACAGATCAAATATTTAAGTGCAGTCCCAACCAATGGTCAATCGTTATACAAAACAAATACCAAAGTATATTTCTCAACAAACAATATTGTCATTTCACCTTGTCGAAGGTGTATGAACCAATGAGCAAGCCTCATAGAAAGTTGTGTCCTAAAAAACAGACTGTCTTCTCCCTGGTCCGCATGATAATTGGGCCAATCAAATGGCTCTATCGCTCTGTTCTTCTGGACAAATGAAGAAGCAATCGGCTTGGTCGCCAAGAATTTCAAGAAAAGGCTTCCTCTCAGGTCCACGTCTGAGTTACACCAATCAGAGCGCAGCATTTGTATTTCATTGCGTGAATGTATAACAATAGGAAATAGCATGGAAGTCAAGCCGTTCCGTGACACAAAATAGAATCAGCATTCAATGCCCATGTCGCAATAGCCGGTCATTTATGTTTGGCGCAATTCTAAAAATCAGCTGATCTCCTCTTTATAAAACAGAAGGTACAAGGATCGCCTCAATGTAACCAAAGAAAAAGTTAAATAGCCCAAAAGCCCAGATGCCAAACTAAACTAATGCTAATCTAAACGGAATAGATACAAGCACACGTTAAGTGTCAGGTATTATCAGTAAGTGATCCAGGTCACTAAATATACTGCGAATACCCTCAACCATTCAAATATATCTGGAAGACCACAAAATGAACAATCCTATAGGTATCCCATAGAAAATACCTGAAAACAATAATCATGCCATACGAACATGCGTAAGTGTCCGATATTATCAGTGAGTGATGCAAGTCACTAGATTTGCCGTAATTCCCTTAAGTCATTTGAATATATCTTGAAAAGCAGACTATGAACAATCCTATAGGTATCACAATAGTAAATTCCTGGAAATATTAATCATACCATAATTTTAACGATCGTGTCCCAATTGAGAGGATAATACAAGTTCAAAAATGCGGGAGAACAAAACTCAATGGTAGGATAAAAGCTCTAATCGGAGGTGGGATTAGAGTCAACCCCATTCAGGTTGTCATATAGAACATTGTTCATATTACAATCAATGAAGTGAGGCATATTAAGACATTTTATTCCTAAAAAGAGCAAGAAGATAATGCATTACATAAATTGTTGGTATTCATTATTGGGCATTATAACAGCAAAGATAACCATCTACAAGCTAAATGCATATCATTCATCAATGTGCTCATGATTACACAAACAATACTTTGTATATGTACCGTGATCCCGATGTTCCCTGGAATTCTTTGAGTTATAGGAAGAAGTGTAACTCACTTTTTCAAATGTAACCCCATATGCACTGTTCTTAATCTACTAATCCATTTGGCTTCATTCTGCCTCAATCACAATTCCCTATCTCCTCCCCTGGGATCCTTCTCTATTCTCTGTATTCCATCAAATTCAAAATCCATCCTATTGGGATGGCATTTTAACATATGTTGAACTTGTGGTGATTTGTCGTCTTTGTTATTAACTCCTCTCCTATGTTCCTGTAGTCTCAATTTTAGCGCCCTTTTAATGCTGCCCACATACATTTTGCCACAGTTGCAGTTTATGACGTAAATCGCAAAAATACTATTGTAGTTAATAAACTGATCGATTCAATATTTCTGTTGTGTATTGTATTGAATAAGTTTATTACAACCATTATCACATACAATACACCTACCACATGTATCGAAGCCTGTAGGTTGAGAAAGCCAGGTGGAACCAGCAAGTGTACTCTTAGGTGGTTTCAAATACTTTCTCATTATTCTTTATTGGATCATGGGGCCTCTCTTGTATGTAACCAGGGGTTTACCTGTGACCACATTAATACGCCTTTAAGTAAATTCCATTTTTTTGGTAAGATTTTGTAAATCTGATGAAGATATTGGTTGTTAGTTGTGACCAAAGCCACTCTTTATGTGGGTTTATTTTTGGGTTTCTGTTTCATGGTGTCTGTTCGTTTAATCTGAGAGATCCTTTCCTTTGCCTTTTCCTAGATGGTTTCAAGGTATGCACGATCACACAACCTCTGTTTCAGATCCTATAAACATTCGAGAAAGCCCTCTTCCATGCTATAGTTTCTTCTTAGCAGTAGCCTACACTGCTGAGAGTATAAACCTATTCATACCATTGTAGGATTTCAGAGCCCTTTGCATCACAAACACAATATACCGGATCAATAACGCATATGTATGTAAATCCCGAAATGGTACATAAAACAGTGAGGATTACAAGGTGAAGAAATCACAAGTCATCCTCACCTTTCTGCAACAACTCCGGACACTCCTTCCGCCAATGTCCCTCCTGCTTACAATACGCATATTGGTTAAGCACAAGGGGCGAACTCGAAGCACCACTCCTATTAGACCTGGGTAACCGCTGAGCCGAACCCGAACCTCTGCCTCTCCCCCTCGCAACCTGCTGCATCAACACCCTCGTCTTCAGTTCCTTTGACTTTTTCTCCACCTGCCCTTCGTCCTCATTCTCTCTATGCTCGTAGTACTGTGCCATGCTCAAAATCACTGATAGGGATGAGGTTGTCCAAGTACTTTCCAAAGCCTGTAACCTAGTTGCAATCTCGGGAAGCAAATTAGTGACAAATCTGTTAACAAACAAACGAACACCACCCTCCTGTGACAGGTCCTGACCACTAAAATCTAAAAACACCTCTTCAAATCTAATAGAAAACAGAAGAATCACCACAGCGGATCCACAAGAAAGCACCTCAAATTTCCAAAGTCCCATAAGATTATTCAAGTTTTTTTGTACTGTCCAACCTCCAAGACCTGCTGTGGTTCGGTCCCACTGGAATCCCAGATAGACAATTTGAAGAAAAAGTGGAGGCAGCACCAATCGCAAAGTAAATTGCAAGAAACCAGAATTTTGCAAAAATACATTTTTCTTTTATTTTCTTTTTTTCAAAGTGCACAGGACAGCCGACGCGTTTCGCTCCCTAACCATGGGAGCTTCGTCAGGGAAAAATTCAATAGATATTTGTCCACTATCAGTGTAGTATGGAGTATGAATGAAGACAACGAGATGCACCAATATGATGGTACAGGTACTAATCAGTGGTTCCGTAATGCAGCTACGTAGAGGGCCTTGAAGTATGTCGAATCGAATAGCATCAAATTGTAAAATTCTGGTTTCTTGCAATTTACTTTGCGATTGGTCAAACCTCTTCAAATCTAGTAAAGAAATCCCACGCACATACATCTTTCTTCTGACGACATTCAGTCAACTTATCCCAGTCCACTCTCCTTGGCGGGATAAGGGAGTGCATGTAAGTGATAATATGCCCCGGTAAAGCTAGGAACTCCGCTTTCAGCTTATCGCCGGGCTTAAGCTCCTTATCCCATGCCTTGATTTCATCCCATGTGCCACTCAACTCCAGAGCATGGTCCTGCGTATGTACCTGCCTCCATATATCTACTGGTACCAGTGAATATCAGCTAACGTCATCACTGTGGAGGAGTCCGCCTCCGTCAATCCCTATAATATGCAGTGAGGTTTTTCTGGGGGTCAGGCAGCTGGCTCTTTAGGGATAGGACCTCACTCCTCTTCCAAGGAGTATAGCTCCACTGTTCCTGGAACTGAGCATCAACCCGTGGCCTTATTTCAGTGTCTGTGGAGTCACACAGTTCTGGTATTTCAGGATGGTAAATGGGATGGACCTCCCTCATGGGGTGCTGTGTTCCCATCATCGGAACCTTTTGGAGCAGTGTGCCTCGGTAGTCCACCAGTGTCGTCACATTGCTAAAAAGCTCATTGGGAGCATATACCCTGTCTGGTATGTCATAGATGATCTGCTGTGCAACACCCTGAAAATACTGTTCCCACAGTCCTATTAGCATGGCCGAAATGTGCTTAAGAGCATGCTGCTGTATGAAGGACTCATAATCTTTCATCACACTCCACACATCCTCCACACTATAGATCGTATTCCGGGTCCACTTAGCTGTTTGATTTGCCAACAGCGGGGAATTAGCCGCGCGTGGGAGGGCCGCGGCAGTTATGACGAGCTCAGCTCGTCATGAGCACAGCTTCACTGTGCCTCATGACGAGATGAGCTTGTCATAAGCATGGAAGGAGTTAATATAAGACCCATACGCTGTCCCCAACGAACAAATACAACATCAACAAAAGTAATAGAAGGAAAATAAACAAGAGAACAATCATTCAAGAACCAAAACAAAACGATCCCCAAACCGCCCACTGCAGTCCGGAGACTGTACCAAGTTAAAAAAAACAGGCTCTAGCCCCAGATCTTTTGCGAAAAAAAAAAAAAAATTACCAGTTGGTCTGGCAGATTGTTCACAAACACTCTGTATATTTCAAAAGAGTCCGCAAACCCACCAAGTTCAAACCAAAACGGCCCAAAAGACCGTACCAAGACACAGCCAGTCGGCTTGTGCCATTCAAGCAAGGCAGTCTAGAAACTGCACCGAGGCAGTCAGGAGGCTGTATCAGGACACAGCCCACAGGCTCATGCCACTCAAGAATGGTGCCATTTTTCCGAGAATCAAATCACTCATGTGGTGCACTCAGGTCGAGTCAAAATATTCTCCACTGCTGACTCTTCGGACCAAACGGTCAACTCCAAGGTTTTGCCTTCTCAGGACCCCAGCCGGTTAATACTAGACGAGGAGTCGCCCAATCAGATGGGAGGAGCAGCTGCGAGAACCAAGCTCAATCGCGTGGGGTACCCTGATCCGCCCGACCAACCAGACGCACCCCCAACCCTGCAAATCACCTTGCGGGGTACCTGTTTGGGCACCTCCTGAAGGAAGTGGCACTTAGTGGCCACTTCCTTCAAGGTTACTCCCACCTACTTATGCCCCTGAACGGATATACCTGAAAGGTCCAAAGTCCCAGTCTTCGGCCCCTTGTGCCGCTCTCTCTAGTGTTTCTGTTTCCAGCACTACTTACTCAGCCCCGGCCCTGCTTGCTTCTACTCTGCCCGTGCCAGTCACAGGGGCGGGAGCCGTTAGCTCTCCTGTCCTGTCTATTAGTTCCATTTCGAATGCTACGCCCCCTTTCAGCCCTTCAACCCTGTATCCCTACATGATGGTACCTGTCTCTGCATACGCTCTTTCCCCCTTGGGTGTGACACCTCAAACAAAGACAATTGTTGAAACGCCTGTGCGTGGGATGCATGAAGCGAATTGGGCAGCAGCGGGTTACTTACAACCACCTGCTATGCCTTCCCAAGAATGAAGAGTCGGTCAGACAGTAGAGAATACAAGTATACATTTTATTAGCAATACTCTGCAATGGAGTCCGTCCTGACCTGCACCCTAAGATGTCAGCCGAGGGACTGGCCCCCCAACAGTCTACAGTGAGTAATCATTCCTCCTGGGAAGCCTCCAACCACGTCCACAATGGAAAACTACCGGCCTGGGCCTAACATGAACAAAGAGGCACAGTAGGATGAGCTAACACCTGCCAGATGATTGCATGTTATCAGGGATTCAAGGCTATGGTGCTGGGTCTCAGCATCTCCTAATGTGGGAGCAGAAACTACAGATACAGTACGGTATGCTAGGGCAGAATGGCCTATTCATTAATAAGTCGAGAAACAGCCTTGAATAGAAGAGAAAATATTAACGAAATACAGTGTTCTGCTGAGGCAAGCAATACGAGTAATGGGGCCTAGTTCAGGCACAGTCTAAGCAGCCTAGTAGGGATTACGAAATGCAAAATGGAGTCACACTGCTAACTGAAGCCTGCACATTATGGGGATAACTCAGTGGGTACCATAACGTGAATTCAAATGGCATCTAGTTAGCCACACACTGCTAACCTAATTTAGCATGAAACGAGTGTGTTGCAGGGATAGGAATTTCAAACCTAACAGCACCCCTCAACCCCGCCCCCTAACCTCGCCCTCAACCCTACCCAGAGTCAGTGCCAGGTATGGCTGGACTGGTCGCACTGCATTGAAGCTGGCACTGGTGATGATTGAGTTGGAACATAGAAAAGCGGGGGATTGGACAGGAAAAGAGGCAATGAGCTGCATAGGATGAGAGGGAAAGAATATGATTGGATAGCTAGAGATAGACAGGAGGTGATTTGATGGGAAAAGTCAGAGATGACAGGATTGGACAGGAAGAAAGGGAGAGAAGAAAGTTTGGACAATAAGAGAGGGAAAGGATGGCGGGGATAGGAAGAGAGGGATAATAAAGAATTGCACACGATAATGGAGATGAGGTGGGTGTTGAGAAGGCCAGGTATCAAAAGGCTTATTACGAGCAGTGTGCAGGGCAGCTTAGACACACACAATAGCTGGTATTGCTGAGTGGCCACAAGCAATCACCCAGTCTTTACTTATGTCCTCGGGCCGTGCCTGCAGTATTGGTCAGCATAGATCTGGGGTGAGGGGGTGGGTGGAAATAACTCCACTCTTCTCTCCCGCGCTCTCCCACGTCATCTCAGTCTCTCCAGGGCCATTACAGGAAGCAGCCAGTCTCCCTCCCGTAAGCCAATCACAACGCTGCAATGCAGTGTTGTGATTGGTCTGAGCGCCGTGGATCAGAGGTCAACCAGGAAATGGGGCACTGGCCATGTTCTCCATGCAGGCTGTAATGCCGCCTGCATGGAGAACATGCGAAGTACTCATGACAGTTTGGCCGGCCCAAGAGCGCCAGCCATAGTCATTGCTCACTTGGAGTGGACAAACCACTCCTCCCCTGTTCTGAGAGCAGAGCAGCCCCGCCCTCCCAGCAAAACTGTGCAGCAGGAACAAATACAATGATAATAATCTTGAGTTATTATAATTTTTATTTGTTCTCTCTCTCACTGCTTTGCAGCAGTGGGGTACGCTCCTGCGCCTTACTGGAGGAGCCGCCACTGCAGATCCAGCCTTCCAGCTGCATGCATGTCCATAGAGGCCGGTTTGCGCTCTACATTTGTAACAAATATTTTACTATAATGTGTTTCTGCTAGATACAGATCACAGCATAAATGTTCATTGCCAAATGTTGTTTTATACATTGAGAAGTTGTGCAGTTTAAGGGATTGGAAATATTACTCCTCATAGCGTGAAAAGTTACAGTGTAGTATTTTTTCAATCAGCCATAAGCCAAGTTACACAAATAGTGCAGTCGTTTTGCATGTTTTACCACTGTTAGATGTGCTATACTGGAGGCAACGCGCTAAAAGCCCTCCTTAACAGGTGTCTAGATTTGACCACAGTAAAAGCCTGTAGGACTCACCCGACGACTGTAGGAGCCACCTCTTTTCCATGAGTGGATATAAAAAAATACCTGAATCAATAAAGTGAAAATTATTTCAGTTATCACAAAAACAACATAAGTAAATCTGCACTCACTTAAATTGCTTTTATTTAAAATCATCTAACCAACCTGTAAGATGAAGACTGTCAACCAATGACCAACCTGTGTTGCTCTCAGCACCTGCTATCACCTATTCGTCCCTCTTGCTGTTGATGAACTATTTCACTGTCATCCATTCTCTCACTACATCCACCTCCCTCGACTCCTTATCCACTCATGCTCTTCCATACATTCCCTCAACCAATCCACACTCTCCAGCTCTAGGTACGCCCATGTACGAGCTGTTTGCACTATATCTACTCTTACCATCCATCATCTGTCCCCATTCATTCTCACACATTACATCCGTTCTCAACCAACACATCCAACGTCCTATCTCATATCCACCATTTTGCACCCAGTTGCATCTGCTTTCATGGCCCTCATATCCTTTCATGCGCCACTTCCACTCTTGCGTTCCATCCTCATGCACGCCACACATTCACTCTTTTACCCCACATCCCAATCACATTTGCATCCAGTGTTATGCCCCAATATCTAACCTCTCACTTTTGCAATTTTCCAAGGACATCCTCTCTCTGTTTTTAATAACTAAGGACAAAGCAGAAGTTGCCGTTTTTCCAGAAATTACACAAAAATATGAGGATTTGAATAGTATCTTTTTTAACTCAGGAACGTTGTTTACATTCTGTTGGTTTGTCTCCAAATATAAGTCCAAGTCCTCCAAAACCTACCACTTCTGTGATAAAAATGGTCTTTACTTTTTCCGAAAATGTAATTTTATTACGTTTATATACCGTTTGCACTGTCGAGTTAACTGCTTCATGGATCTATGAAAGGGTTGCATTAGCCACTTTCACATCCGAGCATGAAGATACAAGACCCAAACTAACAAAGAGATATTCTAGAACAGGCAGGTACCCATGATGTGGGTACGGTCAGTAACATGTCTTGTTCTGCCTAAAATGCTACTTCTTCTGGCTCTGTGTTACCCTCTATCTTCATTGCAATCTGATTCTGCAAAATGTATTTCTTTAACTTTGATGAAATGTTAGTTTTGGGAAAGAATCTCTAGATTGTGTTGTCCTCCTATTTCCCTTGCTTCAAGCATTAATTCATAAACAAATAATACAATGTGCGCTGATTTCACATAATTTGCGATAAACAGATATAAGAAAATAGTTCATGATGCATGACAGCTTCATACGGAATATTTAATACCTCCTTTCCCTTTTCTACTTACCCCAAAGTTTAAAAGAACACAAACAGCTTTCATTGTGTTAGAGGAGACTATATTTAAAAATATCTGTAGCGAGCCATGATTTAACCACATCATGCTGCTTTCTCTGGCAACCATCACAATAGTGCTTCTGAGAAAAGTTACATTGCCTTTCTAGATCTCTTAGCTGTTTGTTGGAAAGGAAGGTCTATTGGTGCCAATACATCACATATATTTAGCGTAGGCTTTGGGTCAGCGCCTTGCTCATGATTGCTTGGCTATGTTTCAGCCTGAATTCCCTGTTTCTGATTCAATGGCTTTCCTTCCTATTCCTGCGCTTGTCCTGCTCAGGAACATCTTGTCTCACAGTTCTCTGAATGAATGATTTCTTCTTCCACTGCTGACTCCAGATCTTCCTTTTCAGTTCGTTAGTGGGGATGTCTATTTTTCCTCCTGCACTCTCACTCCTTCCCATCGCACTCCCTTCCCCACTTCACCACCCAACCAGTGTCCTTTTGACCCAAGGTGCCTGGTTGTAGTTTTTTTTATATATATATATTTGTGTTTGTTTTGTATAACAGCAAATACAAGTGTAGTGCTCATAGACATTTCCACCTCTCGTTGACTACATTTAGTCCATCACATTACATTCCGGAAATATATCCTATTCCCCGCTCATGTGTCCAAATCCACCTCTTTATCTCCACCATCACAGATAGGTTGATCAGTTCCAGGGCACTCCATTCCCTGGGAGGTCTGTGCCTCCGAGGCGGAGTCTAGAACCAGAAGTGTGTCTGTCATCATCTGCTATGTTTTAATATCCCCTAAGGCCCTATCATCCATCTGGACCATTGCAAGACATATCTCCTCAGCTACCAACCATTTCCTAGCCTCCCTAAACAACAGGGTTGTAGGAGGGCCTCCTAGTTGTGTTAGGTGTATCATAATTATGTGCGTTGCTAAAAAGTATACCAGTGAAACAGTTTGGTACTGCTTTGTTTTTTAAAAATTATTTTTCGAGTTTTGCCACCCATTGCAGACAGCCATCCTAAAATGATTTTGCCTATTTCAAGATGGCCATCAATTCATTGCCACACATGCATTTCTGGTTCCTACAAATGGTTTTGCTTTATTTTTGCAAATCCCACTCAGAAATGGCTACCACACATGCATGATGGCCATCTTTGAACAGGATTTATTAAAATAAACGAAAATGCATTGAAAGGTAGTCACCATAGATGCATGCACATCCACGGCAGCCATCTTTGAAAAGCATTTGTTAAAGTATTAGAAATGCATTCAAAGTTGGCTGCCGTGAATTTGTATGCATCTGCACCAGTCATTTTTAAAGCATTTTGTGATGTTTTTCAATCCATTTTTAGTATTTCTGCTGCAGCTGAGTGCACATTTCCAGGGGCTAACTAAGCTTTTCTTTTTTTTTTTTAAACAATAAAAGCATTGGCAAAGCCAAGTATTTTCTCTACTGACGCCTATTGGTTTTGTCAATTTTTGTTTCACTTGTTCTTGAGCAGGTCAAATATTTGAAACCTATGCCTGCCAGCAATTGAGTAAGGAGTTTAGAGGGTATTCCGCGTTTGCTCCTGCACTAAAAAGCTTAAGAAACAAATAGTATTTGCAATACCTCTGGCTCCCAAAACAGTGGCCATCTGTGAAAACATGCATTTTAATTTGTATGACATTTTTGTAAATTTTCAGGGCATTTTTCTGATTTTTCAAAGTAGCAATTCAGAATTCCATAGGTGCATTTTCATCAGATACTCTAAGCACTGTATGATAATGCCTCTGAAGAACAAACAACATTAAAACATACACCATCGTTTTAGAATTTCGTAAAATATGAATATAAGATTTAAACAACAGAAACTGAGGCAATGGCTTGAAATTCTTGACTTAACATTGGTCATGTTATGCATTATTATACATTACCTATAGCAAGCTATTGTGATTATTCACGCATTGTTAAGCAGGATTTAATAACTTCTTCTCTGGAAAATAAGGGGACTCCCATTGACATCTGTTTCCTTTTAATTCCCGTAAAGAATAACTAGTCATACTTGTTTTGTAGCTATGTCGTGTATTAACATGGTATGCCAATAAAGTGCTATGCAATTTAGACTAATGTGGCCTGGTTTGGAACTGGAGATAGAGAGGGCCAGAGGACCCAACAAAATCAGGACTGTACATTCAGGAAGTATTTTAGGCTGGCTGTAAATAATAAGTCTCAATCATGATCTCATGTTCTCTTCTTCCCCCAGGTGGATTGTGGGAATTGTTCTTTGCAGTGTTGTGCTTCTGATCATCGTCTGTAACCTCGTGGGACTGTCATTGGGTTTGTGGGGGCTCTATCTGCGAGGGGATCCAACTGAAGAGACCTTTCAAGGGGAGACCGGCGCATCAGTACTAATATCGTAAGTTGTCCCAGGGTGCATCTACATTTACCAGTCTACAGAATAGATGAGCTGGCTACAGAGGATAGTGACCTCCCAGGTATCCTCTTGAGCAGTGGTTTCCAACCTTTTGGCTTCTGTGGAACGCACTTAATCATTACTGGAGTCTGGGGACCCCCACTGAATCATTATTGGAATACAGGGACCCTCCCTGAGGCACTATTGAAATCTGAGGACTACTGCCTAAGAAATATCTATGGTTCGAATAGCAAAACTATACTCAAGAACACAGAAACAAGCATTTATCAAATAAATACATTAATGATTAAACATTTTATTTCATTTCTGGGGCCTCGCATGAAAAAATTACACCTCGCAGTGATTAGCAGAATTTGGCCCGAACTCCGGTTTAGTCTTGTAACCAAATACTGCCAAAATCACAGGCAGAATTAAACATTCTGCCCAACCCTAGTGATTTTGTGATCTTTGGACTGGTTGAGCTACTCGCATCTGGTGTGATGGAACAAAAGTCCGCAATGTGTCTACCAAAATTTGAGTTCAAAAGAACAACGGAGGGTGTCCAGTTGTCAAGGTACACACTGCTCTTATTTATTTTATTTATAATTTTTTATATAGCATGGCTTCTACTCCTGGGCTGTCATTGGACTTTACAATGACATTCACTTGAGACCAAGGGCTTTCAATAAAATACAGCAGCGCAGTGAAACCAAACACGAGAACTCTGAACTTCAAACCATTCCACCAGGTAAGAAAGAAGAGCTTTAGGCAGACAATGAAGGAGTGTATGTAATATCGGAAAGGCCATTGAAGAAGATTCAAACTATGCAACACTGCAATAAATCAAGTGCAAACAAAGGAAAGAGTCGATTTAGAGGCTGAGATTGGAGCTGAATGGTGTAGTGTTTTTCTGACATGTCAGGATATAGGGAAGAGAGTTACACAAGGGCAGAGAAGCGACTGAAAATGGTTTATTGCAGCAGAATATGATTTGAAAATTCTGGATTCTAGCCAAGAAACTATTTCCTTCTGAGATTTTTGGTCTCACAAGAGATCTATGGAGATGAATGTAGAATAGTGTAGGCTGTGAAGGTGAGAAACATAACTTGTATCTGATTTTTTGTACTTAATGAAGTTCTGTCAGAATTAGATCTAGGTGATGATATTTTTTCGCGATGGAGCCAAGTTTAACCACTGTGTAGCACAGCTTTTATCGGCTTGAGGACGTTTTTGCCTAGATGTAGATGGTTTCAGTACTTTGTATTTTGGAAACAACAACGGTTTACGGTTTGAATTATTGTGGAGAAACCAATTTTATTTAATGAGAATAATGTTTCAACTCAAATGAACTTTATTTGGTTAATTTCTTTAATAAACCATAAAAGCACAACAGCTGAATGCATTCCATCAATATGCAAGTAATACAATATGATTAAAAAAACGAAGTCCCACTTTGGTATTTACTCCCCCAGTCTAAAAGGAGTAAAATATTTCTGAGTAAATTGCATATAACTGAATAAAAACGATCTCATGTCCCAAAATACCAAAATTAGTTTATAAAAGGTAAAAACAGCGAGATTATATATCTATTTTTGAATGAACTATGCTTAATCACTCAGAAAACAGAACAAAAGAACAAAAAGAACAACTATCTAAATAAAAATAAGTTTTTTGACATCTATGTTGTAATTACTGTCTTTTGTGTCTGGTCTTGGCTTCAGTGAGCTCATCTTTTGCTTCTCTCCAAACTATGGACTCTTTATGAGCCATCTTTGTATCATGAAGGGGCAGACAATTCTGTGATTTTGTACACATTTTGCTGGCGTTCTCTATTAATGAAAAGATTTTTAGGTTTTATTGCTGTTGGGTTTGAATGCATTTGAAAACGTCCATTTTTCATTGCTTCCTAAATATTGATTGAGAGTGTGATTGCTGGTGATAGTACATGAATGTGTAAGGGCATGGTTGTGCTCTCCTGTCCTAAGTGCCTGTCTGCGAGTATCTGTCATCCTGTTTTGTTTATCAAATAAGTATGTAGCACAGAGGCCTAAGACTGTCCTTTCACGTCAGTGAGGTCCAGGACCTGTCTTCTGATCTGTAGGGTCACACCAAGCATGCCCTCATTTTGCTGGCACTGCACTACTGTCACTGGTTTAGCACGTAGAACAGTGGTGGCAGTGTACTATGTTTTGTGAATTAATAGTTGTGACCAGGTCTTTATATCTGTTTCACTGAAGTAGAAGCCTACGGGCCCACTTGTGTGAAGTTCAATTTCTAAGTGCTAACCCAAATACTAGTGCTAGCATCCTATGATATGTTGTGAGTGTTTGTGTATGTGGCCTGTATGGTACATTCATTGTGTGTATTATTTGCCACAGTGATGGAACCAAGTTTTGGATACCCTGCCCTTTTACTATGTACAAAATAGAGGTGAGGTAGTTTTCTCAGACAGGGGACTTGTATTACTGACAGTCCTGAAGCTGGAAGGAGTAGACATAGATAGTGAAGTGGGGAGAAAGAAGCGAATGGTCCTTCGGAAATTTGATTATGTTTTTTGCTGAGAGGAGCTGCTAATTAGTCATCCTGTAGAGTTCCATTTGATAGTTGGTGGTGGTGTAATGTGGGACTGAAGACTCACTTGTTGAAGTTGAATGGAATGCCTTAAGTGAAGCCAGCCTGAGTGTGGTTTAGTGTTGCTGAATCTAGCCACGTTTCAGAAAGCTCACACCTCTTTGTGCCTCTGCTATGGGTGTCCCAAGCTGGATACTACCCCGGTGTGTGGAGCATCACCCTACACGAGATCTGTATCTAGAGAGCAGCCTGGAAATGATACTTGAACGAATAACTATCCCAAACTGGCTGAGAAGGTGCATACAGGAAATCCACATCCTATGTCTGCTTCAGCTGTATAATCGTGGGAGCCATTGACTCACTAGTTGTTCCAGTTCTAAAGACTTTTTGACCAATAAAGGAGAACTCTGCAAAGTACTCAGAGGACTACTGTGCATCCAGAGCTGGTGTCTGCCTGTCAGCTTCCCAGAGGTTAGATGACATCATAAATTTCTATCTTGCTGAAATAAGCTATTCATCTGGCGGGGACGCACCTGAATACTTTTCCTACGCCGTGAGAGGAACGGCTGTGTTACACCCTCTGCCCACTTTGACTCCTTTTCATGCTGTGAGGAGAACGGCAGGCATTTCATCATCCACGCCGCCGTGAGGGCAACGGCCAGGTGGAGACTACAGTTCCCATGAGGCTCTCTGCGGCGACAGCGGAGGGCGTCACTGCAGGGCGCCTGAGGCCCTCAAAGGCAGCACGGCACTCCAGCAGCGCTGGACGCGCCTGAATTCTTTTCCTACGCCGTGAGGAGAACGGCTTTGTTACATCCTCTGCCCACTTCACCTTACCTTGACTCCTTTTCGTGCCGTGAGGGGAATGGCAGGCATATCATCATCCACGCCGCCGTGAGGACAACGGGCAGGTGGAGACTACAGTTCCCAGGAGGCTCTCTGCGGCGACAGCGGAGGGCGTCACTGCAGGGCACCTGAGATCCTCAAAGGCAGCTCGGCACTCCCACAGCGCGGGACACATGCGGGCAGCACCCGGGCCAAGCCCGGGCCAAGGGCGGGCCCGTCTACGCCCGTCAGAGCCAGGAGGAGACAGGGCTGGGCCACCCCTCTTTCATCAGACTTCCCAGAAACCGGTCAGCATTTTCTGTTGTAAATACCTACTTGTAGTGTTTCAAGTGTCACCACCCAGTAAATATGAGTAAGGCTAAACGCAAGGGGGCTGGAGGGCCAGGGGTTGTAGGCACTTTGGATGCCTTTCTGACACGGGCTGAGTCAGTTTTAATTCATGAAATCGAGCTAACAGCAAGGAGACTTTCTCTAGATCCAAGTAGAGTCTCCACAGAAGCCTTTCCGCCTCCACCTTTGCTGATCCCAGAATTAGACCTAGCAATTGATTGCACGCCCCTAGTGAACTCTATCTCCCAAGAACCCCAACCAAACGAGTCGTCTGTGGCAGCTAGCATTCCATCTCCATCACCCACACCCCCAATAAAGATACTTACACGTCACCAAAGGGGTGTACAACTCACAGGTGGGGAAGGCACAAAAAAAAAGGAAGGCCCGTGACTTGCCTAAAACAACGCATCAGGCATGCAAAGTAGCAAAAACTAAAGTGACTATCCGGGGTAGCGAGGGTGGTTCCAACGTTGTTTCGGCCCTGGGCATCACAGGCTCTAGAGTTGCAAGAACTGTGGCCAATGATAGACAGGTGTCTAGTGATTTCGAGGATATCCTTGTAGCTAAATTTGAAGAGAAACTTGCGACTATGCTTGACCCGTTATTCGCAAAGCTGTCTGGTATAGACTCGAGATTAGCTAAAATAGAGCAACATCTTTTTTCCCCAACCCCCTTGGTGAGTGAGGGTGTGTCAGGTGGCTTGACTGAACCTAGATTGGCAAGTGCCTCTAAAACTAGAACACTCACTAATGTGGCAGGTTGCCGCACCCACGCTAAAGAGAAGCCTCCTATGGTAAATTCACAGAGTTTACACACTACGTCTGTTAATGCTACCCGTAGTAGGGAACAAGTAGAGTGCCAAGACCCAGGGGTGTCACAAGAAGGTACAGAGAGTACCAGTAAGTCTCTACACCTCCCAAATGAAGCCACACCATATACTATTATATTATCGAATGTGCCAGTACTTTCCTCAGGTAGTGACGAACACTGATCATCACTTAAGAATAAGGCTCTTCATTTGTTGAATTCCAGAACTGGGCTGGGTAACTCTCTATTTAGTGAATTCAAGATGATACGTAGAATTCCGTGAGTTGGGAAAACCCCGAAAGCCTCTAGAGGTGACTGTGTGGTGCTGAGCTTTGGGTCCCCGCGCCGATTCCAAACTATTTTAGACAGGGCTCGGTCCGTTCACCTAAGCAGGGACAATATTAATATTTTGCCATTAGGATTCTTCTATCGGAACATTTCACCTCACGTAAAAGGAAGGGTCGGCCCAAGGGATGCAGCCCTGTTCCAGGCCCCAATGATTATGCGGTTCAAACACATAATAGATTTGAGCTTTTTTCCAACCTGGAGGATATTGACTGACTAGATCTCTGCACTGATAATAATAAGACTTTGCCTCCAACGGTCGAGTTGTGTGAGGGTGGTTGGGTATTAGGGTCCACCAACCAAGGAGGTTTTTTACCACCTATACCGAACGGTCAAAACTATGTCAAGGCTTTGGGAGTAACCAGGGCGGGCAAGGTAGGGGAGTGTAGCTCACCACCTGTTGGTAATTATTCGAATGTAGGGGTAACCGCTCCCATGGAGGCAAGTAGCCCTTGCCATCCTCCAGGTTATAGCCACAAACCCAGTGCCGTTGTAGGACTTAAATTAGCTCATGGAACGTTGCTGGGCTTCTGCAAAAAACAGCTTCAGTAGATTGGTCAACTTTTATCGAGGGCCTAGATATACTGTTTTTCCAAGAGACCTGGGCTTTGGACCATGCATATCGCCAGGGCTATTAAAACTTTTCAAAGGTTGCAGAAGGTAGGCCTTGTGCTACACCAAGGGGGGCCTCACAACTTGGGTTAGACATTCCAATCATTACAAGGTGGAGGAGCTTTACATTAATTGCAGGGACATCCTTATAATTAGGATACAGCAGGTAAATGTACCAGTCCTGCTGCTTATTAATGTCTACTCAAGGGGTGTGCAAGGCAGGAAAGCATCTCCCACTGTTGATTTTTGAGACACTTTTTTAACAAAACATAGAGGTGATAATAATTTGATAATAGCTGGTGATTTTAACTATACGTTCAAACCCCTGGACCTTTATGATGTAAACCTTAGTGCCGAGGAGGATGCTCAGTGGTCCATTCCATCGTTGGATCTTCCCTCAATAAAAAAATGGACAAGTGCAGCCTTACAATTAAAAGTGTTCTGTTTGGAACAAGGAGTCAGGGCTGTAAATGGGAGATCCACTTCAGATAAGCAGGGTTCGCATACTTTTAGCACTGGGCTGCGCAGCCGTCATATTGATTTCTTCCTGTTTAATAAGGAATTTTAGTCCAACATAATAGATATGGTGGTTTGTGAACGCACTGAGAGTGACCATAACCCGCTAGTGCTCTCTCTACATCCCGCATGTACTCCTCGTGGTGTTGGTATGGGGCCACAAATAGATTATGTGGAGGCTCAATTGACAAATGACACCAGGCGAGTTAAATGGGTAAATGTGAGTAAAACAGATGAGCACATGAA
This sequence comes from Lissotriton helveticus, assembly GCF_964261635.1. Taxonomy (NCBI): domain Eukaryota; kingdom Metazoa; phylum Chordata; class Amphibia; order Caudata; family Salamandridae; genus Lissotriton; species Lissotriton helveticus. The sequence continues at coordinate 836,014,563 of NC_136072.1, read as the reverse complement.
GCAAATGAGTAGTTTGGTAGTTAATGCACTACGTACATTACAGGCATGTGCCACACAGGAAGAGCTTAACTCTATAGTCGTGCAGGTCCACAAGGAACTATTTAACCAGCTTAAAAGCTTTTTTATTTCCAAAAATAAAAACCTCTGATCCATCTGGGATTTAAGGCTGCCACCTGGTATGACACTTCGTGTCGCACTGCCTATAGAATCCTAGCTAGGGCAATTAGGTCAAAAACAGGGATGAAATAAGAAGAGCTAGGGCTGTATATAAGGCAGCCCAACACCAAGCTAAAAGAGACAGGGATGAACAACACTGGGCCGAACTGCTTAAGGCATGTTCGGGGAGAAACATGACTACCTTCAGGCACCTGGTGAAGTGGGGCAGATGGGCCCCTAGTAAGGTGCCTGTGAACCATGTAGATCCAGACCAGTGGGTATCACATTTTCAAAAGCCAAGTTTGCATATTCTGGGGAGGTGCAAGATTGTTTTGACATGCCACCTCCCATTTCCACTTTGTACTTTACCAAGAAAGAGGTGGAAAATGCTTTACTCTCAGTCCCAAGAGGCAGGGCGCAGGGGCCAGATTGTATCCCCGCTGATCTGTTCCTTTATAACATACCTAACTGAGCATCTTACATTCAGCTCCTTGTGAACGCTATTGCAAGTGGAGCAACTGTGCCCGGTACTTGGGCAGGAGCAGAAATACTCCCTATTTATAAGAAAGGGGACCACTCTCAACCAGGTAACTACAGGCCGATAAGCCTCATTGACATACAAAAAGTGTTTGCTAGGTTGGTACTGAGCAGAATCAAGGCCTGTTTTGAGGAATGCGACATTATGTCCCCCCTCCAGGCAGGTTTTCAGTCCTGTACTAGCACTATCGATTAGGTGTTCATGTTTATCTTGATATACTGGCGTACTGTAGTACTAGGGGGACATACAATTTATGCAGCTTTTGTCGACCTTAAGTCAGCTTTTGACCTTGTTCCCCGTACCAACATGTGGCGAATCTTTTTGACATTAGGTATGCCGTTAGATATCTTGGCATTTCTGCTCAAGCTGCATGCTGCGAACTACGTGTAGGTGAGATGGGATGCGCAGGGGAGCACCACTAAAACGTTTCCTGTAGAGAAAGTGTTAGACTGGGGTGCGTTCTAGCACCAACTCTCTATATCAACGGGGTAGTGCAGTATTTTCATAAGCCCTTTCCAGATTCGAGGAGTTTTGCCAGGACTGTGACCTCGTAGTTAACGTAGACAAAACAAAATATATGGTCCTACACAAACATAAGAACATTGGGGTTGAGTCAAAATGAAAGTACTCTGGAACAAACACAGACTTGTACTTATTTAGTGGTAACCATTGGCAATAAACTAAGCTGGAAGCCTCAAATAGATTTGCTTTCTGTCAAGCACGCCCAACTCTCAGGTGCCCTTTTGAAGGAGCAGCGATTATCATAACTAAACCAATTGCTACCGCACTACAAATTTATTCCACAAAAATTAGCGCCTCGATTTTGTATGGGGCGGAACTGTGGGGTTATGCCAACTTAGATCCATTAGTGACAGCTCAAAATAAATTTTTGAGGTCATTAATTGGCCTCCCACAGTCCACCCCGTTACTACCCTTATTCTTAGATCTGGGCTGCTACTCGATTGAGGATGTAGCACACTTTAGGCCAGTGGCATACTGGAGAAGGCTATGGGTTACCCCGGAGCTCTCACACTATGCCCAAGCTCTATTAGAAGTTAGGGAGGCTGACGGTATGAGCAAAATTCCAAGGCTAAGGTGAGTAAAAGTCACTCTCTGTGAGATGGGGATGAGCAGTTTATGGGCATCCCCTGCTGACAGTGTATTTCCAGCTAAAAATGAGTTTAAGGCAGCATACTGGAACTCGCTTGTTATGATGCGGTTAGCTGCTTTAACTGGCCCCTCATTAACCAGAGACTTGCTTGAGATCAAGCATGAAGTAAAATATGAAGGATACTGGGATCTAATTACTACCCCCAAAGACAGGAAACTGTACCATCAGTTTAGGGTGGGTTCGCTTCCTATTAATGTACTTACCAACAAATGGCGTAGCTCGAATAGTAGGAATTGTCCATTTTGTCCCAATTCTAACGTATCACTGGCACACATTCTGTTTGCTTGCCCAGCCTATAGTAACCCCAGGTCCAGATGGCTGAAAAGGCTATGTTTAAATCTGGGGACCAGGTCAAGTAGCGAGGCATTCAGAATTCTAAAAACATCCAAGAAAGAGTCCATTGTGATTGCTGTCGCCAAGTTCTTGGGCTGGATGTGGGTGATTCGTTGGAAAGAGAGGAGCCCTAGGAAAATGTTTTATGCTCCTTAGTTTTAGACGATTGTTCATGCACTGTGTACCTTACTGTATTGATACCGATCGAATCTAAAACTGATCTGTATGCCGAATCAATGAAAAACTGGCACCCCAGGCGGCAGTACTGCAGGGGTGAATGTTTAGCTGTTTTTAAGCTATTTATTGTATAACTAAGAATTTTAAAGGATGGTTGATTCAAATTTACACAATCCATTTTTATGTGTAATTTGGGTATATCTTATATATTCTCACCCCTATGTATTATGTACTAACTTTTGTGATTTTTTTAAAATTGAAATAACGTTTTTTGACTGACTGACTGACTAGCTATTCATCTGACCAGAAGCGCCTAGTACCAAGCCTGCCTGCTGAGAGAGGGAAGGAGCCTACCAACCTTGCAGGAGATATGATTGTCTAGGGCAGTGGTTCTTAACCTTTTGACTTCTGTGGACCACCACTTAATCATGATTGAAATCCGGGGACCCCACCACTCTGAATTACAATTGAAATCTGGGGACCCCCAATGAGTCATTACTGAAAGCTGTGCACCTCAGCTTAAGCAATTTCGATCATTTGAACCAAATAAAGTGCAGGAAAAATACAAAGGCAAGCATTAATCAAACAAATACACACATGGATTAAATATTTTATTTAGCACAAACAAATGTAAAAATAAAATTAAATTTTTATGGAAACGTTGAACCTTTTCTAAATTCAGCTGAGGCGCCCCATTGTCCATGCTATAATCTTTCTGGTGCATTTGCACTGCTCCCACCATTCAATCTATGGACACCAACTTAATTTTCAGCATCCAATTTCAAATTCCTTTATATTGGTGAATTTTTTAAAAGAAATTCAGTTTTACATTGTGTTTATTTACATATTCTTTTTTAATCTGTTAATTTTATTTAATTTTCGAAGCAGTCGCAGACCCCCAGGTGTCCTTGGACCACGGGTTAAGAACCACTGGTCTAGGGAAAGCCAGAAGCAATAAGACCCTGGTGGTCCTGGGGGTTTCCCAGGAAAAGGAAGATGGAGGAGGGCAATCTCTGAACCCCAGGGGTGAGTGGTATCAGTGTCTGGTATTGCAGTTCTGGGCTGGAGCTGTGGATATGCGGCTAACCTTCCCGACTATGACTGACCGTGACACTGTCCAAGAAATGCGACTGCAGCTGACCTTGCCACTAGACCAAGAAGTGTGACTGCAGCCAATTTAACCGCTGTCACCTAGAAGTGTGCTTGCAGCAGTCCTTGCCACCTTGATCAAGAAGTTTGCCTGTGCAAGTTTGCTAGACTTATACCACATGGTAACTGGATGGTACTTGTAGCCAAACTATATGCAAAGTCAGATGGCATGCCTCCCTGAAGCACCCCTCATGATCACAGAAATGCTGGAGAACTGGGTTTATAATTTGTCTTTATGACAGCAGTCTCTCCTACTGTTTTGTCATAGTAAGACCTGAATGATGGGCGTAACAGCTCTGTATACCCATGGCCCCACACCCACCAGTCCAGTTTTGTAAATTGTGTATGGTTCTATATTGAGAGGACTGATACCAAACAACCCCAGCACCAATGGCAAAGGCCCTGTAGCTCCTGTTTATCCCCATTGCCACCTGAACGGGGTCTGACAGTCAGAGAAGAAGGTGATTTACATAGAAATCGGGGTGTCATCTGGGTATTGCAGGATGGACAGAATCCTCCATCATGACACTCAGCATCTCTCTGTATATAGTGAACAGTGTGGGACCCCCTCAGGATACCAAGATGGGGTAAGAGCGGGTTATTCCTCAAGTCACAAATTTGCAGGCCCTCACCTGTATTCCAGAATTCCATTTACGAGTCCAATTGTTGCATTGAAGTGAACAAAGGCTGCAACTCTCAGAATGCATTTGTTTCTTAAATCAAAGTCCAAAACTGGAAACACACAATTATATTTATAGGTAGCCACGAGGTCACCTATTATATAGTAAGACTTGTCACAATACATAGCAGGTAAAATCGAAGCAAAGCAGCCACTCAATGTAAGGGGTTGATTCAGATGTCGTTCAGAAAGGTTCCGGGTGGAATTCGGTATTGTCGAATCCGATACAGAACCCTTGTTTCCCACCGAATCGTACAGTTTTTCCAGCGACCGATTATGATGCTCGGAAACTGTTATAGCAGAACGAATCACTTCCGAAAGGCATCTGGACAGCCTGAGTCTTTCATAGTCATAGGGTTTTTTTTAAGTACACACATCACCCAGAGGGGTCTCAAAGCGATGTAGCGAATGCTGGTGAAGGCGAGGATAGATGGCTGAATAGGAGGAAGGTGGGCAGTCAAAATAGCCAGGTTTTAAGTTTTTTCAGAACTATTTGTGAACTGAAATTGTGCAAAGCCGCAATGGGAGTTTGTCCAAAAGCGGGGGGCGAGATGGGAAAATGATCGGCCATCATACCTGGTGGTATGCACCCTGTGAGGAGTGAGAAGATGTTTAGTTCCAGACCTAAGATTCCTGTGAGGAAGATACCATTTTAGTTTCTTGGCTAGGTAACTCGGCCCATTTCCATGCAAGGTCTTGTGTACCAGACAACTGATCTTAAAACGGATCCATTTCCTAATTGGGAGGCAGTGGAGAGCTTTCAGACTGGGTGCCGATGAGGAACGAGGTGGAAGGTTTAATACCAGTCTGGCAGCTGTGATCTGCAGGACTTGGAGTCTGGTGACAAGATCTTCAGTAATTGAGGCCATCAGAGCATTTCCATAGTCAAGATGACTGATGATTAAGCCCTGGACAAGTGGTTAACTTGACTCTAATGGAATCCATTGGAAGATCTTACGTATTCTCCTCAATAAGCCATAACAGGTGCTCATTATTTGGTTTACATGATCTTTCATGGATAACTTGTCTTCGTTTTTTACTCCAAGGTTACATACCGTGGCTTTAGGAGATGGACAGGGGCTAAGACTTTGGGGCCACTAGTCGTTGGACCAGAGGTCATGAGCCTTTCCAAACAGGATGATCTCAGTCTAACTGGCATTAAGCTGAAGATGGTTAACTTGCTTCCAGAAGTTAATATGAGCCATACAGTTTTTGAATCAAATTCTGGTCTCAGTTGGATTGGGACCGAGAGTGATCAATAGCTGGGTATCGTGAGCATATGACAATGCGTCGAACCCATAGGATCTGATCATCATGGACAGAGCTGAATCGTACAGCTCTATGGCCTCGGTTTCCAAACGAGCGATTACGATGACCGATTCGGACAGCCATTACAATTCGGTTTCTACGGAACGAATCGGCTGCCAAAATCTGTCTTTGGGGGCCCATAGGGTGCCTGCCACAGGGTGCAAGGTTTTCCCCAGCCACCCCTTTCTTCAATGGGAGCCTGTGTTCTCGTTCGGAATACAGGCTCCCCTTGATGTCAATGGGAGTTCGACCGATTCGTATCTGGAAGCATTCAAATACATCCAAATCGCTCAGTCGGACTCACCCGATCTGAGTAGTCCTTAAAGCATTTCTGGACTGATTCAGTAGGAATGCTTCCAAACGACATCGGAATCGGCCCCTTAGTGTTATAACTTCAGGCTGTTAAAACAAAACACAATATGACAGCATGTGTTGGTCTTAGGGACTGAGTCTTTTCAAAAACATCTGTGTTATTTCCCTGGTGTACCTCAGACATACATTGTATGGATACTCTACATGCCTTGTCTTTGTGTTATGGGTAGTTAGGTCTATAAAGTATTAGAGTCTGCATATCTTAGGTATGTGTATTAATTCCTGTGATGTCAATGCAAAGAGTATATACCTGCGGCAAATGGGCTTTGCTATTTTTTGTTGTTTGTAGCTAATATTCCTGATCATATTATAAGCTGTACGTATTGTGTCTTAATTGTGCACAGCGTGACGGCCAAAACATTGCTAATATTAGGGTATCACTGTGTCTTTTGTAGCGTACTATAGTTCAATAATAAACACTTAGCCTCTTGCACATAGAGGCTCGCTTCAGTACATGTTTTGTGCCAGCTGTGACCACCATCTCTCTCCCTATGTGGCGCCATGGATGCTCAAAGTGTATTTTTGCAAAAGGGTTCAATGGGCTCACCGTCTGAATTTTAACGAGGCAGGAATCATATTGTGACCTCCTGTGAAAACTAGTGAACGGTGGGAAGGCCTGCATGGGTGCTGACCATCATCCCAGCATTCACATTTGTAATGTGCCTGCTTTGTGACCACGGACACATTTCCCCACACTCACATTTATGCCGTTCTCTTTCCAGGGGTACTGGACTCAGCTTCTTCTTCTCCTGGCTACTGATCCTGCTGGTCTTTGCCACATTCCTGGTTGGAGGGAATGTCCAAACGCTGGTCTGCAAGTCATGGTCCGATGGGACTATTTACAGAGTAAGTCTAACTTCCTGAACTGAGACAACAGAAATATGGTTAGTGGCAGTGCCAATGTCATACGTGGGGCAATGCAGAGTAAGTGTAACATTCCGGCAATGGAAACGTTTAGGGTAGCTTTAACTTTCAGACACAGGAAAATGGAAATGAACATAGGGTGCTTAACTTTACGACCTCGATCTATGGAAACTTGACGGAAATGTGCAAAGTAAGTGTACTTAAATACTTAGCACTATGGAAACGTGCAGAATGACTGCAAACCAACACAGGGATTGTAACTATCAGACAGGGGCAATGGAAAGGTGGAGAGGGCAATAGAAATGTACAAAGGGAGCGTAATGTTCAGACGTAGTGCAGTAGAAACTTGCAAAGGGAGTATAACATTCAGACCTGGGGCAATGGGATTGTCCCAGTGTAGTGCCACATTCAGGACTGGGACAATTAAAGATACCAGTGTAGCCACATTTATACCTGGCACAATTAAACATGCCTGAGTAGTGCCACATTCAGAACTGAGACAGTGAAACGTGCTGGTGTAGTGCCACTGTCAGACCTGGGACAATTAAATGTGCCAGTGTAGTGCCACATTCAGACCTAGGACAATTAAACGTGCCGGTGTAGTGCCAAATCCAGAACGGAGACAGTGAAATGTGCCAGTGTAGTGCTACATTCAGACCTGGCCCCTCAAAGGATTTGTTTAGACCAAATGATTTATGATTTAGAAACATTCAATACGTCAAATTATAACATCCATACATCACTTAAGTAGCGGCTGGTGGTGGGAGTGCTATAGGGCGGTGAGGGAATTTCATTGCGCTGCATTGCCAAATGCGATGCAGCGCGCGCAACGAAATTTGTTTTATTTATTTATTTGTTAACTTACCACCATTGGGCCGTATTCCATAGTTTACTACCCCCCCACCCTGCTCCACCCCCACCCCTCCACATCCCCCGTTGCACTCGCACCACCGGCCGCTACTGCATCACTTTAAAGTTAATTGAAACATTAGAATTTTTTTTATATACATTTCTTTATTAGTTTGTTTCTCCAACCTGCATATTACATTCATATACATATACAATTACATCATAGTTTCACCTCAGCCAAGGCAGTGGTACAGCCCAACAATGAACTCAGGAATTTTAGTCCTATATGCAGTCCCATCGAGGTTTTCCAAGCTGTCATGGTTACTTTGTGTTTTTTGTTTTGTGTCATATTAACTTAACTAGAACTAGAGCTACTCCTAACCCCCCAGATCCCTCCGCCCCCCCACCCCCCCCACGAGTCTGTCTAGGTAAATGTCCATGTGTCTCAATGCTCGTTTTGGGTCCCCACCGTTCTCCCCTCCTGGCTGGTGGCCTGATTCCCGCTGGAAATCGGCCCCCCTTGTGATGCCTGTGTGGATTGTGAGGCCTGCCCCAATATTTCCTGAACCATCACCCGCCACGCCAGCAATGCCGCAGGTGGTTTGTCATACCTTCTGGTGCTACGCATATGCCCCTCTTCGGCTAGAGCCCACTCCCTCAAGTCTGTTTTCAATTTCGTCACTAAGGGCCCTGCTGGGTGAACCAATGGATCGCTATGCGCCGTCTAGCTATAACAAGTCCCAGAACAAGAAATCGCCTACTAATCTTATGTTTAGGATCACGGGGTATCAAGCCCAGACAACAAGGGCGCGGATCCATGTCAATCTTCCACCCTGTAATTCTGGTCAAGTTCCCCAAGACCTCCATCCAGTACGTCTTGATTGTCGGACAGGTCCACACCATATGCGGGAAATCCGCCTGAGGTGGCGACATCTAGGGCACTGTGGATCTCTAGAACTATCAATGACATGAAGCTGCCTGGGTGAGAGATAGGTCATGTGTACTATGTTATACTGGATTTGTTTGAATCGATTGCAAACCGACACCTTCCACACAATTTCATGTATTTTTTCCCAGTCTCGTGGCGTGATATCCTGCGGACACACCCGCCGCCTTTTCTCCTCTATCTTTAGGGGCCCATTCTTTTTATCCTCCCTCAGCACCATATATAGGTGGGTAACAAACTTCCGCCCTCCTGCCATGGTGATCATGGTGATCAGAGTATGTGTGTGCCCCGGGGCCTCTGGGAACAAAGGCCATAATTGCCATGCGGTTGCCGCTATTTTCACATACTTGAGGAATTGCCCGGATCCCAGCTCAAAGGTAGCCACTGCCTCCTGATAGGAGATTAATTTATTGTCCGGATAGAGGTCCGACAACATAAGGCATCTCCCCTCTTTCCATTTATCTGTTGACATAATCCACTCAATTTGGGCGACGGCCGGCATAAGCCTGAAATCTGCCTCTGGGGCAAACGGTCTGTCCCTGATAAGTCTGCGGACTACTCGGTTTCATATTACGACTGATAGCCGGACCAGTGGGGGAAATTGTTCTGCTGTCCCCCCGCCCACAAGAGAAGAGCTCCCAACTGTTGGTCCCCATAGGTGTCAGCCAGCAAGGACCTTTCCCAGGAGGGGTTCGTGTCCAGCCAGGCTATAGCATGCTGGAGTTGTGATGCAAAGTAATAGAGCTCCAGATCTGGGATCTCTAAACCCCCTTTGCCCCACCAATGTTTCAGAACCTCTAGGCTAACCCGACTCCATTTCGCGTTCCATAGCTATAGAATGATCAGTGTGTCCAAGTCCTTAAATACCCACTATGGGAGTTCAAAGAAGAAACCCTGCATTGTAAAGAGACATCTAGGCGATCTTCCCCATCAAGGAGAGTTTGAGTGTATTCCAGAAGGCAATACTGCCCGGAGACCCCGTAGTATCCTTCCTATATTATGGTGGTAAAATGTGGTCTCATCTCTACCTATCCAGATCCCCAGATAATGCAGCCTATCCGCCACCCATGGAAGTTAAAATTCCGGGAGCTGAGCTCCTTCCCAGACGATCCCCGACCCAATCCCATACAGTTGTGATTTTGCTTTATTAATTTAAAGCCCGGATGCTTCAGCAAATTGGGTCAGCTCAGCCATTAGTGGCAGCAACGATTGGGTCGGCTGCTGGAGGTATATCAAGGCATCATCGACGTACAATGACACAATATGTTCCATACCACCCAACCGAATGCTCTGCCCCTGGAGCTCCCTATGAAGATGACATGCCAGTGGCTCCATTGCCAGGGCGAATAGCAAGCGGGAAAGCGGGCATCCCTGTCGTGTCCCTCTCTCTATGGATATTGTGTCTTACACGTACAGTCCCGTGCGAACCCTCGCCACCGGCCGAGCATAAAGTAGTTTTACCCAATTTACGAAATCCTCCCCCAGTCCCATATTTAGGAGCACCTGCCATAAATAGTCCCATTGGATCGAATTGAATGCTTGTTCGATATCAAGGAACGCTAAGGTGGTCTGTTGGGCCCTTCCCTCCACTGATTGCATAACATGTGCAAGGCGGCAGGTATTCCCCAGTGTATTCCTGCCTGGTATAAAACCGGACTGGTCATCATGGACCAGTTGCCGGAGATATGGAAGGAGTCTACTTGCCAACACTTGGCTAATAATTTTAAGATCCACATTTAGCATGGAAATTGGCCGATAAGAACTGGGGAGCAGGGGGACTTTCCCCAGTTTGGGGATCATCACTATCAGCGCCTCGCGCATGGAGTCTGGGAGAATGCCGCTTTCGCTGGCTTCCGCCATGATTTCCAGCAATTTAGGGATCAGGACCCCCCATACTCTTTGTAGATCTCAGCCGCTAGGCCATCCATCCCAAGGGATTTTGCGGTCCTCAGATTGGTGATTGCTGCCCGTATCTCTTCCCCTCTGAACGGGGCCCCTAAGGACTCCTGACTCTCTATGCAGGGCAGTTCCACCTCCGCTAGATAGGCAGCCACAACCTGAGGGGCAATGGGGGACTAGGGCTCAGAGTATGTTCTTTGCAAATGGGTGACGTATGCTTTGTTAATCTCAAGTTGTATGTAAACCATACGGCCTAATTCCGTTTTGATAGTTAGGATTGGGTGAGGCTGAGTCTCCTTTCTAATCAGGCGCGCCAGTAGGCGTCCCGTCTTGTCCCCCTCCATATACAAACGGGTTCTGCTCGCCGTTCAGTTAAATTTGCCCAGTGAGTCCCAGGTGTCCCCTATCTGTCGTCGCAATTCCGCCCATTTAGCCGGCCCTTCTCTATCTATGGGGAGCACTTTTTCCAGTGCTGCCAAGCGCGCCTTCTGTTGATGCAGATCTCGCACAAGCGCCTTTTCCACCCCCACCTCCGTAGACATACAAACCCCCCACAGCACCACCTTCATCACGTCCCATTCGAACCCCCTGTTGCTGGCTGTGCCCCAGTTCACATCAAAATAGACATCCAGCCCATTCGTTATTGCATCTTTATAAGTTGGGTCTGCAAAGGCTTCGATGTTCAACCTCCATAGCAGTACCTTAGATCTCGGCCGGCCTAAAGTATACGTCATTAATGGGGGAGATGATAGGAGAGATAGCAGGCCAGATACTGCGTCTCCCCTATCTAATGGGCCGCCATCATTTGGATAAAGAAATAGTCCAGTCTACTACAGGTATTGGCACCAGGTGTGTGGCACGAATACACTCGACGGTCAGGGTGGCGGTGTCTCCATAAATCCAGTAGGAGGTAGTTTTGAAGCATTCGACCCATAGCCTCTCTCACCTTAAGTTTGGCATCCAATTTTGGGGGGTGCCTATCTAACTCCCTATCAAGGGCACAAGTAAAATCTCCTGCGACTATCAATTCTATATCTGGATCCAGGTCTAGCTGCCCCAGGACTTGACTCAAAAACTCTCCATCATCACTATTCATGGCTTATACATTCACCACACACATGCTGCGTCCATCCAGCGTCCCCTCCACCGTCACTTATCTCCCCTCTGGATCTCCTCTAGCAAACCCTGAATAGGAAGTCACGAAAAACTGACCCCTCCTTCTGCGTTGAACATATTTAAGACAGTCTCCCCATAAGTGCGACTCCTGGAGTAGAGCTATACTTATCCCATACGGTCTAAGGTAAGTTGCCACCCGTATTCGTTTGACCACATTTTTGAGCCCCCAGACATTCCACGTTATAAATTTATACTTCTGTGTGTCATCTGGCATGATTCGGCCTCTGTTGGTGCGGCAGCACCCCTCGTCTATATATGGGAGCTCCGACAGTGGTGTACTGTGACCCATTATGTAACAATCCCGCTGGACCTCTAGTATCACCGCATAGCCCAGACCCGGCAGAAACCCCAAAGAAACAACAATATTGTGAACACCCTTCCCCTCCCCCTTCCCCCAGGCGGTAGTACTTCCTTCTCATAACCCAACCCTGGTCTGTGGATTCAGGACCCCACCCCAGAGCTCCACCCACCCCCTAGATTACCCTCCCCAACTTGAAGTTACAACTATGAGTTATATAACTTTCACAGGACAAATCACCCTCACGGACTCCGATAATCAGCCTAACTGACTGGCATTGTGCGTCCCCGCCCAACTAGTAGTCTAGCCAGGCCACCTCAGCGCACTACAGCTGGTGCGTCGAAAGGGTATGTCGGTGGAATAGTGCTCTTCCTTGCAGAAACATTACATCCCCTCCCTTCCTCAGCACCTCCGGGCCCGGGACTCCATTTATGAGCCCCGCATTCAAGTCAAGTGCCGAACGAGCCCATCCTGTACTTACAGTTTTAATGTCCCAGAACCTAAGTTCACAAGCCAGTGTCCACCTCGCAAGTGTCTCAAGAGCCCCCATTGACTGGGACAGCAGTGCCCCCACGCTCCGACTCCGTTTCCTGTGCCAAACATAGTGGCGAAAACTAGTTCTGCGTCAGGTTCGCCTTTATTTCCACAAGTAGGGTACCATCTGGACCCACCATGATGCGCCCTCCGTCTGACAAGTCTCGTACCCCAGGTCTCTGCTCTCCATTGCGGCGCTGTGGATGGTGTTGCCAACCCCTGCTCCTCCTCTGTTCTTGCCAGCCCTGGTTTTGGTCCCAGCAGTCCAGTCCCATTGAATCCATCCAGTCCGTCATCTCAGATGGGTTTCCAAATAAGTGTATCTTGCCTCCATGTTGTACTCGGAGTCTGGTCGGGAACATTAAACTGTATTTGACGTTGAGGTTCTGCAGTCGGCGTTTGACACCCAGGAAGTAGTTTTGTAGATCCTGTACATTTTTGGTATAGTCCGAGTAAATATGGATATCGTAGTTCTCAAACCTAGGCGGACCATTGGTACGAATTACTTGCAGGATCGTGTCCCGATCCCTAAAGTTGAATAATCTAGCAATCAGGGCTCTAGGAGGGGCCCCCAGTTTGGCGGCAGGCCGAGGGATTGGTGGGCTCTCTCCACTCCAAACATCTTGGTTAGGGAATGCGGTGCCAATCCAACCTTCCAGAAATAAGTCAGATGTCGGCGCCTCCGCCTTTTCCGGAAATCCCAAAAAGCGTAGGTCGTTTCTCCTTGACCGCCCCTCTGTGTCGTCCGCCTTATCCTCCAGCCGGGCTGTGTGTTCTTGAAGGGCCGAAACTGTCTCCCGAAGTTGTCAGATCTCGGACTGCAACGTGTGCAGGTTCTTTTCAGTTAGGGTAACCCGGTCCGCCACTTTCCTGAGATCCAGGGGCAAGTGATTAATGTCCATGGCCAGTCCATCCATCTTGGATTCCAGCACCACTCGAGAATCACGTATGGCTTCCATGATATCGGACTTGTCTCGGGCCGCCGAACCCTGGGGAGGTCCTTGCCCGGCACCGTGTACTGCACCGTGTACTGCATATACCCATGCTATCTCCAATACTTCACAGCATGGCGGGTGTTAAAATCAATTTTCATAAGTTTGAAGATATTCATAATTTGTTATTACATGTTTCTAACATTTTATAGGATGGGTCCTTTTATATCCGCTTGAAAATTTGCAGTCCCGAAGATGGTCTAGTTGATTTATTGATAAAGAGACCGAAACGTCAATGCAGTGTCCAATTTCCTTTTAAATTTATTGACTTATGTGTTCTTTGTAACTGAAAACTTTTGAGTAAGTTTTAATTTTTGCATAGAATTTGGGCATCTAAACACACTGACTTGTATGTTTTTTATATCTTCATACATACTTTTTGAATATCAAATATTGAACAATAACACCTGCCATTGAATTATTTTCATTTGAAGAGTATTATTCCTTTGTAAATCTAATGTTTCAATTGACTTTAAAGTTTTTTAGTAACCCTTCACTCGCCTGCTGGGAGATGCATGTTGTACTGGACATTGTATTTATATTGCGCTTACTACCCCTGACGATCTTTGTGGCGAGTAGCATGCTTCGCCAGAACACACGTTTAGAGTTAAATAGTTTGTAGATTGGAAATATGTGGTTTCATTCTGATTTTTCTAACTGTTAGTTTTTGCTTTTTGTGCAGTCGAGACTGCAGCTTCATTGCTATGTTTATTTCAGAAGGAAACTCACAAACTAGAATACCTGTAGGCAAGCTAAAGCACCTGGCTCAGTTTCAAAGGAACCCTTTCTTTGAGAGATTTATACATTCATCTTGAGAAATGCTTATTCATCAGCATGAGTGACAGTTTGCAAGTGAAGGGAAAGAGGGACACCAGTAGCACATAATCAGTTTGAAAGCACTGGAGGCTAGGGTGTATTGGTATGTTCACGGGCAGGGTTGGAAAGCCCAAGGTAATAGAGGAGCCAAAATAGCCATTTGAGTGGTTGCATTACCATGAAGCCCAGACACACTGCCCATGCAGAAACCCTCTTGCTTTGCACTGAACCCTACCACATAAGTCCATCCAGATCCACTGAGCACACAGCCCCAAGTAAGGAGCAGAAGTGTCCTCCACTCATCTATGGAATGGAGGTTTGGTTCCCGCTCTTGTGGCTTGTGTGGGTGGGACCAGAACCTAAGCTGCCAAAGGAGCTTTGCCTGTGGTAACTGCGGTCCACAGTGGATTACCTGACTGGCCCAAACTGGGAGGACAATCTGGCGGTGACCTGTAAGAGAGTACTTTGACACGGGTCTATCCTGGTAGTGGTGACTGTCTACGTAGAGGGACAGCACCACTGTAAACAGCATATTGAATATCTTTTACCATGGAGACTTTAATTACATTCTAGAAGGCAGCTTGACAGTTACAGTTGTGGAGGCACGACTAGCATCGTGGTAGCTATTTAGCCACACAATTGAATGTAAGTAGCCATCAAGGCCAACATGTTACATTCACCTTGAGTACACTTTTCTCAGCTACCCAGTTATCCGAGCCTTTTGCCCACTGATCCTTGATTATCTGGCCTTGTCTGTCTCCTCGATGGGCCCACCCCCTCCGGCTCAGGAGGAGCCATCTTTTACCCAAGGATTTTGTACCGGGCCGCCTGCATTAATGTTCTTCAGGACACATCCTCCTTCTATTTCCTCCCTGTGGGTTGTCCCTCAGGACTAGTGGGGGGTCTGTGAGTGTCTTCCCCCCCTGGGCTTACTGGGGCAGCCTATGGCCCACCCCGCGGTGATCCAAACACTCTGACTTTATGGTGAGTCCCTTCCTTAATGGGCCCTTCTACCCAGCTGAGGATGCCATCCAGAGCCCTTAGATCACCTAGGCCCACTCACAAAACCTGTGACTTGAGAACTCTGATTACACCTGCCGGGCTAGTGCTGGACTTGCTGGAAGGTGCGTGCTAGTTCCAAGTCTTGAGAACTGCCTGTGTAGGCCCTCCCATCTATGACACAACTTCTTGCCCCGCCTGTCCACATTGATTTAAGGCCTCTGTTGCTTGTTCTTTCAATGCTGTGGGGAGTGACTGCACTTCCTACTGAGCTCCTACTCCTTGGCTGCTCCTTGAGGTCTAGGCGACATCACATCCTGTTGGCCAGCCAGTTGTTCTTCTCTTCTTGAGTGGTTGGAGCCCTCTTGGGGAAGCGAGCTGGGTCACACAATGGGACGTTTGGTGGCTCTACTCAAAGGGCAGGAACCGTGTAGCCCCCACCTATTAGCCTGAGTGCAAATTGTCACTCATGCTGATGAATAACCATTTCTGCTCTCTTCTTTCACATTGGGTGTCCTCTTGAGCTGACCTCCTCCACTCACATGGTCCACTCCCATCTGGCACCATGTTATACCCGCTCTGACTATCTTTCACCCCATCCCTAGGACGCTCCCCAAGGTCCCTGGTAGATTGGGGACTGTGAATCATTGGGGGTGACCTCGTTTTTACTGCTTATGCGGCCTCACTGGGCTTTGTCTTCCTGATGATCCACCTGGGCACTGAGGCTTTACAAAAAGGCCCACCACTGTCATCTGTTCTGTGGCTATTCCTGTCTGGTCCACCATTAACCATGGGTCAGACCAAATCCACATGCTCAGAGGCCCCACCAGCAGAAGGATCATTTCCACCATCTGATAAGCACCTCTGCCAATTCCCATGGACAAATTCAATATCTCCTTACAGGCCATCAACTCCTCTACAGCAACCCTTGAGACCAAGATAAATACCATACCCATATATATTGGCTTCCTCCTGATTACCAAAAGCTGGCTGAGAGGGTTTCTCAAGCAGGGAGTGCTGTGCTGCAACTCACCCGACTACTCAGGGTTATTGTCTTGAACTGCAAGAATTATCTGATTGCATTCAATTCCAGAAGCACGAGACTGAACAATTTAAGAGTAGTTGAACTTCCTGAGGAGGCCAAGGAATCCAACTCAGTCCAATTAAGGGAACAGTGGCACAAACCCTTCCCATTCGCTCAACACTTTTTTTTTTCAGTAGAGAGAGCCCATCAAGTTCCAACTAGACTCCCAAATCCTAAAGGATAAGCCTCCTTGGTCCCTTCTTGCCTACCTACTTCACTACTGCAACAGAGATGAAGTTCTTTGAGCGGCTTCGAGAACCAACAGGTTGTGGTGTTTCCGGACTACACCCAGGCAGTTAAACATCAGCTCAGAGACAAAAGCATTTAGTGCCCTCTCCTTTTCCCAGCTATCCTAAAAAGAATTTCTGACAAAAAGATTTTTTTTCACCAAACCGAAAGCCACCTAGGACTGGGGAGAAACCGAGATTCCGCCTTCACATGTTTTTGGACCACTTGACTGCTCCAACACTTGGGTGTAGGAGCTGGAACTGCCGTGGGAGGCTGAGCTGGTGGGGATGAAGAGCTACCCCTCTTGCGCCCTCCACTGACCAGGTGCTTAATGGCAGGAGGGTGACCCTTGAAATGGTGTCCTTCTTCAGGGAGACTGCCCTGCCTCCCAAGACACCTCTTCTTCAGATGAGAGGGAACTCTCATTCTTACATGCCTTGCTAGACATCTCCCCATGACCTAATTTGACTCCTACATCTTAATCTACTGTGCTGTCTCTCTTTGACTTTCAGTCATTTTGTTTAGAGAGCGACAAAGAAGGTCAGATCCATAGACAGATTTCTCCCTCTTTGCTCACCCCCTAGGGAGTCCCTTGCACTTGTTGTGAATCCATTAAAGAGGTGTTACCTCCCCTTTTAGGCTCCCCATACTTTGAAACCGGCCTCCTCATCTTCAGCACCTGACCCTCGAGCCTCTGACCCCTGATGTCCAATACCAGCCTCAACTCATTATTCATCACCGGGTGGCCAACTTGCCGTGGATTCCCAAGCTTGCTCTTCACAACCAAGTTATGAACTTGTTTAGGTTCACATCCCAGTTTGGGCATCCAGCCCTTTGCTTGCTGCCAAGTTCTGTTTATTTTTCTTCCACCCTATTACCTTTCTGTGACCTGATCCTCCCTAGGCTGGAGACACTCACCTTCCACCACACAAAGAGTAACAATGGTAACTGCTATACGCTTCCACCCCTGAGACTGACTTTCATTAACCCTTTCTCAATGTAGCAGGCTAATTACACTTTGAGCACCTGTAACATTAGAAGAATACACACTCCAGCCTGCAATCACAAAATATAATCCTTTCTGTCTTATAGGAATGCAAATATCTCCATCCTTCAGGAGACTTGTTTGCTACCAGTAGAGGGTTCTCGTCTCCAGAAACATCGGAGAGCTCATATTTCTCTACAGGCTCCTCTTTCTAAACCAGAGGAGTGGGAATCGGGATCTGGGCTGAGATTCCATTTACAGCCCGCTCAACACATATAGACCCAGAGTGTAGATGTGTGCTTGTGGAGGAGGTCCTGGATGGCATGCCTTTATTTTTCAGTGGCCTTTATGCCCTGAACACAGGCCAATTTGCCTTCCTTGCCATGCGTTTGGGTTTTTAGCACCATGGCACACTTGGATTGGGTTTTTGGCTGAAAATTTAATGTGGTTTTGGAAACATCTCTGATAGGTCCCTTGCTTATCTCCTGTACACCCCCACTGTTGCTAACTGACTTTGCAATTGAATGGTCATCGATGTCTGAAGGCACCATAATCCCGAGCTTCATCTCTGCTCCTTCTAATCTCTGCCTCATGACCTTCACATGCGACTAGACCACATAGTTTGTTCCGCCCATTTATGCTCTCCCTCTTCTTGTTCCGATCCAAGCAGGCACATTATGGATCTCAGCCTGCTGATCCCTCAGCTCCACTGGGAATGTCTGCTCTTTCTGAGACCAACCTGGCACTTACAGGGTGCCACCCTAGTTTAGTCACAGGACCAGTGAATTTAGATTCTATTCCACTGCTTCCCAGAGGCAAGGTCAGAGCAATTTCTGCAAACACGCACAACACACAATGTTGGACATTAGTTACTGAAGAAACAGGGATGCAGTTACATGTATATTCCACCAATGGCAGCTAATTTTAGAAGATAAGGCCAGAATTACCTAAAGCAGTTGTTCTTAACGTGTGGTTAACACCTACTCAAGGTCCCCAGCTGTTTAGAAAATTAAACCTTATTAGCACATTTATAGAGTGTACAGGTTAACGTGATCCGTGTGAGCAGGGCAAATAGTATTTAGTCTCGGGGCATGCTCTGTCCACCAAACTCAAAATCAACCCACCTGTTTTTGTGTTAGCTGGACAGAGAAAACTTTTATGCAGACAGTAGAATTTAATGCATTGGTATACAACTCCCTCCAAAGGTCCAAAGGAGAAGATGCTGTTGGAGGTAAGCCATCCAACCATCGGTCCTGTTTAAATGGATGGTCGAAATAATTTTTACAGTTTTATTGTTTGTCATCACAAGGTATATTCTGGCAGTGTGATATAGTAAAAAGAATTAGAAAATGACCCATCCGCCATGGGAGAAAACTCCTGCTTTAGGAGTTTGTTTTTGAAAAAATAAAATAACTTTGGAAAAATGTGCAGGCCAGCTGTCATGTTTGACCGAATTGTCCATCAAGTTTTTCTTACATTGACAGAAACTGCGATGATGGTGTTTCCTGCCAATGTATAGTGATGTATGTGGGGGCAGAAGACATCTTTAAATCTGGTGGGCAAAGTGAAGGCAGGGAGGCAGTCATAAAGTCATTCTCCAACTTGTCTCCCTTTACTCTGTCTGCCAAACCCTAAAACAGACCTCTGTTTAGAATGGCACAGTGGAAGAAAAACAATGGTTTGGAATGCAATCCCGAAGTGATTGCCAGTTGTTGAACTATTTGCAAGCATTCATTCAGTTGGTTGTATGACAGAGGCACGCATTTGGCTGAACCGCGCATGCCTCTACCAGGCAGCCCCAACAATGAATGCGTCTAACCAAAGCAATTCTTTACCGCACATGCCTTTACCATGCAATTTCGTACTAAAGGCAAGTTTGGTAAAGGGATGTGTGGGACATTTCAGACCCCAGACCCTCCACCCTGAGTCCCAAAAACCTAGCCCCTGCCCTATAACCTGACCCTTCCCCATAGCCCTAAAAACACCCCCCTAAAACCTTAAATTATCCCAACTTCCCCTGCCCTGAGCCCTAAAAACTTTCCTCTGCCCCGACAACTGCCCCTTACCCCCTGCCCTGAGCCATAAAACTCTGCCCCTACCATAAAACCTACCCCAACCCCCCCTGCCTGAGCCATAAAAATCTGCCCCCTCTGCCCTGAAAACTATCCCTTCCCGTCTGCCCTGAACGCTAAAACTCTGCCCCCTTCCTTAAAACCTATCCCGGACCCCAGCTCCCCGCCCTGAGCCTTAACACCAGCCCCCTCCATTAAAACCTAAAACCAGCCCCCTCCCTTAAATCCTACCTCCCTCGGCCCCCGCCCTGAGCCTTAAAGCCTTCCCCCACCCAACTTGACTCGCCACGTCTCCATCCTTCGTGCAGACCCTTCCTTTCCTCTCCCCACCTGCTTAGTAGGCTAGAACGCCGACTGCTTTAACCACGCATATGCGTGATTCAGGCATATGCATGGTTTAGGCAATCATTGTTTCGCTTGCGTTGAAATGGAACGCGTACTTGAAGCCGCATGTTAAAGGCTGTTTCCCGTCCCATCATCTTTTGGGTGTTTGATTGTCAAAAGTATTCTTTGAAACCTGAGACTGGTGCAGCTTTAAGAAGCCTACTACTGCTAATATGTGTGAATTCCAACAAGTAGTACATTTGTGTCCATTTAAGGAATACATCTGCCGTTAGAGATTTGCTACCTTTGGTTAGTAAACTGGTTACTATATTTGTAAATTTAGGTTTCTCATGAAAAACCTAATTTGTTAGTTAAGTGAGGATGATAAAAAACCAACACATACCTTGTAGACCCTAACAAGCCCGATTCAGGCCCCCAGATCCAACTACAAAGCCCCCAGATCCAACTACAAAGCCAAGAATGTATTTATTTGGGGGTGCCACACCCCTAACACCCTCTGAGGCTAGCTCCTGTCTAGTATGCATGATTGCTGGTCTGAATTGAAGCACTGGTATGAGTTGACAAAAATAAAACACCCATTAGAAACAAAAGAGACAAAATGATATGCTAAAGTCTACCATATTACTTCATCTTTTAGAAAAAAACATTTTGAAAAGCTCTACCCCTTCTATTGAAAGTAAAATATCGATTTTTGTATATTTTGTAATGTGCATTAGATAAAAGATATTATAATTTGTGATTAGCTGATGTGTACTTGTTTCTCTGCTTTTGTCTATTGTTTTAAGGCTCAAATCGTAGCAATTGCATAAGTTGTGTTCTCCGGCTTCCAGTAATGATTTTGTGAGGTCCACAGACGTCAAATGGTTAAGAACCACTGCTCTAAGAATCAGAAATGCAAGCTAATAGGAAGTCATTGCAATTGCGTGGATAGGGGGCAGATGTATACCTATTCTCCAAAAGGCAGGTAGATAAACCGAGGTTGAAAAGCATTTAAACCTTGAGGAACCTTGGAATACTGACCTTGAGGACACGTTAGAGCAGAGGTCTTCAATCTGTGGGGCGCGACCCCCAGGGGGCCCCGGGTCGCGCATTTCCAGGCCTAATTTCTGCCTGGAATACAAAACCTGCTCTTCTTTTTCGGCAAAGGTCAAACGCGTTCCTTAAAATTCTCCAGCTGAAGTTAATGGAGTCTCAATGGCTGTAAAACCAAGAGGCCTAGCAGACAGGTAAAATAATACTTGAAATCAGCCTTCATGCCAGGGTGCCTGCTTGCCTGAATGAGATATAAATATGTGCAAATGTAAAGAATGCTTGGGAGTGGTTCTGGCTTTAATTTCTGGAATCACTTTAGGCATTGTGATGGCAAAGATGTGTTTTTTTGTGTGGTGGTTAGCAACTGGGCTGTAAAGTGTGTGCTTTTAATGATAACTCTGTTTACACAGCGTTTAGTACACCTGAGGAGGTGTTGAAGGGACAGTTATGTAAAAAAAAAAAGCATTACTTATTGTTTGATATTACTCAAAGCTACATTTTGGAAGCTCCATTTTATCCTAAAACTCTTAGCAGGTTTTGTAGCAGTCTATCTTCTAATGTGTGTAATGCAAGTATAAAATAATAGCTTACACATTCACTGTGCTTTCTGTCACAGGCTGTGACCTCATAGCACTAAAAATACACAAGTCACTATCTTCTACTGCGTCAACCAAATTTAATTCTGTGGCTCTCTGGTTATACACAGACCTATGTAGTGCATTAAATAATAGAGGTTTTATAATGTAATATATATTATTAACTTTTAAAATGCATTTTTCATTTATGCTACCCATTATTTTATAATTAGTTACCTGACGGTGAAAGACCTAAAAACGAACAAAATATTTTGGGGCTGATTTATGCGAGGCTTGCGCCGCTGGAGCGTCAGTTTTTCCTATGCTTCGGCGGCACAAACATGTCAGTCATATCTATGAGGTGAGGCAAAGTCACCCTGCATGGCTTTGCATGGCCTCATATATACGGCGTAAGACGAAAAAGGGCAATTTGTTGCGTTTCCTTACTCTATGTGAAGTAGGCGTTCCACAGGCGTTGCGGTGGGTGTTCCCACACAAAGCCCATGGATTTTGATGCTGCCCCAGATTTACAAAACCATGTAAACTTGGGGCAGTGCCTAAACCTTACGCCTCCCCACACCAGGCGTCACGAGGAGAAATGTTTTGATTTCGCCTCGTTTTTTCCTCTTTCCATGTGCACTGTCTTCTGCAGCACACATAGAAAGAGGAAAACCCCAACCCCCTCTCAGGATTGTTTTTTGTGCAGGAAGGTGCGCCTTCCTGCACAAAAACCTTCCTGCCTATGTTGGCGCTAGGCAGCAATTTGTGTGCCAACATCGGGGGAGAAGGAAAAGAATGCACCATATTTAATACATAAGGTGCATTGCTGCCCTTTCACATTGGCGAAGGGCAGCGCAGTAATAAGACTTGTGGTGCTGCCCTACGCCAGTGCCTCACAAATGAGGCTCTTTGTTTGTAGCCACACCTTGGACCACGCCCCCAAACACTGACCTTTAGTTTGCTAAACACAAATTAATGTATTTCCCCAATGTATAAATGATTTGCTGTGTGAATTGGGGTCGTTTATGGTTGTCGATAGTTGGCTATGATGAGGAGGCCCAAGTTCTAGAATTATTGAGCAGGAAGGGGTCCTCACCCCTAAAAGTTTTTGAAAGGAGGGGTCTCGGCTTCAAAAAGTTTGAAGACCTCTGCGTTAGAGAAATCCAATTAGAGGAGAATCTAGATGAGCAGGACACCGATAGCCAACTAACGTAAGCTCAGAGTGATTCAGCACAAATATATGCACAGAACACACAGGACTGAACAGTTGGTGCTCAGGATACACACAGACAATGATGCCTCCAGCCCCAAGTGTATGACAGAAACAGGCATAAGTCGTGGTCATGTACTACAGCAGATGACTGACTAAGCTGGTTGGATACTTGCCCAAGCCCACAATTAAGGTTTGTAGTGGTGGCACTCAGTAGCAACAAGGAAAAACAACTGTCGAAGTTAATAGAAATAGAACAAGTGGTAAATAGAGAACGATTGCTGTAAACTGGAAGCCATTCTGCAGTTCTCCGACCACAAACCTAGGAATTAGACCAGACAAAGTGGATTACAATGGGTGACCTCAAATAGAACATGGTGATGGAATGAGTCTCTCGCAGGGCAAGTGGAACTATCCACCAGGAGAGGACCCAATTGTGCAGCAAGGATGATTACATTATGTGGCAAGAAAAGATACATTTTGCTGCATAGTGTGGCACACTTTGTGATAGTATTGCTTCGAAATTTTGTATTTTTCACATTTTAACACAGTCTTGTGATGACGGCCTAGTCTTTTCACGACGGGACCGGAACCGGCCATTTTGTATTGGCGCCGAGCCCCGCAGAAAGAGGTGCGCTGTCCCGGTGCTCCGAGGAATAAAGCAAGTTCCTTCACAGAACACGCCTCCGTGTATTTGTGTGGTGTAACCACGGTCCTACAATGGCGACGAGGGTGGGATGCGACAAAATAAGAAAAAGAAATAAAACGTAGAACACGAGGAAACGAAAAAAAAAAAAAAGGACAAAACTGGCCACCACCAGAACGCGCAGAGTACCCTCGGAGCGCGGCAGAGGGCAGGTGTCGGCGCTCAAAGCCAGCGTGCAGTGGTGCCAACTACGCATCGCGCCGAACTGGTAAGGCCTTAAAAGGGAATACAACCCGGAGGAGGAGTACCCATTCCCGGGGAAAGGGCAGTACAGGACACTAGCACACACAGCGCGGGTGAAGGGCGCACAGAGTCACGCACGTGGACCAGCCCAGAACACAAAGCGGGCACGGAGCAAAAGCACACAACAGCTCCTGCCAGATACCCACTGCCGCACAACACTGGCGGATCAGCTGGCACAGAGCGGGGAGCCTGGAAAAAGGGAAAGGGCGAAACACCAAGCAAGCCTGGACCACAGAGGGGCAGCGGGAGGCATTCACAGCGGTCAGGACCAGGGGGAGGACGCCGACGCCAGGCAAGCGCCTGGCAGCCCACCTGGTCATAGCGTTCCCGCCCAAGCGGTCCCGAGGGGCAACGAGAAGATGGCGTCACCGTCCACTTCCCTCACCAGTATGGTACCCTTCCTCCCAAAGAGAGGAGAGCCCACGATGCCATGGGAAGACTGGAAGAGGTACTTCCTAAACTACCTGGAGGCCCTAGAGGAAGAGAGTGAGGCAGCATATTCTAGCCCGAGGAGGAAGAAGATACTCCTACATAATCTAGGCCCAGAAGGGCTAAGGGTGTTCGACAACTTGGTGAAAGTGACAAGAGACACGACGGACACGGACGTGTTCCGACACGCGATAGAGGACCTGGATGCACACTATAGGCCTGTGGTGTGCGTGGCCATTGATCGGTGCAACTTCTTCCAGAGGAAGAAGGAGAGTGGAGAGACCATCGATGAATACGTTGCAGCATTACAAAAATTAGCGCTCACATGCAAATTTGCCGCCCTGCACGATGAACTAGTAAGAGATCAAATCATCATGCATACGTCGAACACGGCGGTGCAAGAAAAACTATGGGTAAATGGCGATGCCCCCCTCAAAGAAGTGTGGCCTTTAGTCAAGAAAGCAGAATTATGAAAGAGATGTGCACAAGCAGCAAGGAAGGATGTGGGTAGCACACAAACGGTATGCCGGGTGATGGTACACAACAAAGGAGACAAAGCCAAGCAACAAGGTCCACCCAGGTACCAACACAACAGAGAACCAGTGGAGAGAGAAAAACCAGTTGCTACAGATGCGGGAGCACCTCACACTTAGGCAACGACAAGGTGTGTCCCGCGTTTCGAGCAAAGTGTGCATTCTGCAGCATATTTGGACATTATGAGAAAGTGTGCAGGAGGAAGCCCAAAGGAGCAGCAGTCAAGTATGTGGACCAGGGCAGCCCAGAGGAGGAAGAAGCGCAAGCTGAGGAAGAATACCTCGAAGAGGTACTGTACATAGACGCCCAAGTCCTGGATGTGGATTGCAAAGAGTCCAGCAAACCAGTACTCAACATGAGCATAGGAGGTGTGAAGATCGACATAGTAGCCGACTCAGGAGCACCCATCACGATAGTACAGAGAAAGGTATGGGAGGACAAGTTCCTGAAAGACGTGAAGGAAGAACTACGCCCAATGGATTTGTGGCCGGTCACCTACACGGGACAGAGAATACCCATGATGGGGTATTGCCCTTTACTATTTGAATTCAGGGGACGTCGCGCAACATGTAAGTTGTACGTGGCCAAAAAAGGACCCTCGGTACTGGGCTGGAAGGATCAAGGTGCATTAGGGATCCTACTTAACCCCGGAGGAATAGAGAAAATGATGCTGAAGGACACGGAAGGTGAACTGGAGGGAGAAGCGTGGAAAAAGGAATATCCCTACGTGTTCAGTGGGAAGATTGGAAAGTTGACCACATTCAAGCACATGATACTCTTGAAAGAAGGAGCAACACCTGTGAGCCACAAGGTGCGAAACATACCGTTCCACTGCCGAGAGGCAGTGCAAGAAGAGCTGGACAGATTGGAGAAAGGAGGGGTGATTGAAGCAATCGAAAGTGCGGAGTGGTTATCGCCCTTGGTGGTGGCACAGGAACCTAACGGGAAGGTGAGGCTATGTGTGGACCTCAGGGAGCTCAACAAAAACATCCTAATTGACAAATTTCCACTCCCACGCATCAACGAAATGCTCTCAATGACAAAAGGGATCAAATGGTTCTCGACGGTGGACCTGTCATCGGCGTACCATCAGGTGACACTCCATCCCACATGCAGCCATCTCACATCCTTCATAACACCGTTCGGGTGCTATAAATTTGTGAGAATGCCATTCGGGTTGGCGTCAGCTGCGGCTGTATTTCAAAAACTGATGCATAAGCTCTTCAAAAATGTGGAAGGAGTCCAATACTTCCAAGATGATATTCTCATAATGGGAAAATCCAAGCCAGAGCACAATTAAAAGCTGCATGTGGTATTGAGAGTGTTGAAGAACAATGACCTCACAGCAGAGTGGGCGAAGTGCAAGTTTGGGATGCCATCAGTGACGTATCTGGGACATGAAATAAGCGAGAAGGGCATTGAACCAAAGAGGGCTAACATGGAGGCGATACAGAACGCGCCGACCCCCGTGAAGAAAGAAGATGTCAGATCGTTCCTCGGCATGGCGGAATTCTATAGCAAGTTCATCAAAAACTTCGCCACCAAGACACACTACATGCGCCAACTATTGAAGGAGAAAAATGGGTTCAAGTGGGGTGAGGAAGAACAGGAAGAATTTGAAGCCCTGAAGAAGGAAATGAGTGAGTCCATACCGCTCAAGGGCTTTGACCAAGCAGCAAACTCCATACTCACCACAGATGCCAGCGACCGAGGCCTGGGGGCGGTACTGATGCAAGAGTCAGGAAATGGGGAAGTATCCACAGTCTGCTTCTCATCCAGCGCCCTGGCACCGAATGAAGAAAAATTCAGTGTCATTGAAAAAGAAATGCTGGCAGTGGTATGGGCAATGGAACGTTTCCGACAATATCTGTGGGGAGCCAAGTTCTTAGTGCGCACAGACCACAAGCCGTTAATAAAAGTACTAACATCGAGTGGTCATGCGCATGCCACCCCGAGAATATCAAAAATGACACTGAGACTCTTGAACTATGTGTACGAGGTGGAGTACATACCAGGACCTCGGAACAAAGTCGCAGATTTTTTTAAGCAGAGCAGTGGCCAAAGAGAAAGCAGAGGATCAAGGACCTCCTGGATGGGAGGGCTATGTGGTGGCGGCCATGCAAGACATGGAGCAGGTCATCAGCGGACAAGAATGGGCAGAAGTATATCAGCAGGACGAGGACATGGAAGCAGTCAAGGGATATGTGACACATGGGTGGCCGGAGAATAGGCACCTGGACGACAAATTGGGGAAATACTGGGAGGTGAGAGAAGAATTGTCCCTAGGAGAGAACCCCATGTTCCTGATGAGGGGAGACAAAGTAATCCCTCCCCAAGGACTGATAGAACATCTACTGGCGATTCTACACGAAGGACACCAAGGGATCACGAAAACCAAGGCCTTGGCGAGGCAAACGTATTGGTGGCCGGCTATCGATGCCCAAGTGGAAAGGTACGTGAGGAATTGCAATTCGTGCTCCAAAGCAGACAAAACACAAATCCTGATGAGACCACAGTTAGGCAAATTCCCTGTGCCCAGTAGCCCCTGGGAGATGGTGTCCATTGACATTATAGGGCCCATTTTGAACATTGAAGGGGCACAGAAATAAGCCATAGTTTTGGTAGACAGATACTCCAAGTGGCCGGAAGTGGAGGTGAAAGAAACGGTGGACACTGAAACTGTACTGGCGTTCCTAAGTGCGATCTTCGTGAAAGAAGGAATCCCCAAGATAATAACATGTGACAACGGACCACAGTTCGTCTCAGCCAAGTGGGAAGCATTTATGCCCAGAAATGGAATTGAAGTCAAACATACTCCCATATATCATCCGGCTGTTAATGGACTAGCCGAACGTTTCAACAGAGTCATAATGGGGACAGTCCAAGCAGCCATAAGTGATGGACAGGATTGGGAAAAGGAATTATCCAAGATGCTGTGGGCTTACCGCCTCACGCCTGGAAGTACGGGCTACAGTCCCTTCAAGATATTGAGGGGAAGAGACCCGTTTACGAAGGACAACATCGCATGGAGACAGATGGTAGTACAAAGCAAATGGTCACCTGCGATAGTAAAAAGGAATCTGGAGAGAGCACAGGAGACATTTACGGAACATTACAAGAAGCGACGGAAGGTGCATAGCATGGCACTAGAAAAAGGAGACTGGGTCAGAGTGAAAACAGCCACCTTAAAAAGGAAAGGAGAAAGCAAGTTCACTCCCCCACTTCAAGTCCTAGAACCATATGCCAGGTCGGCGTTGTTGAGTGATGGCAAGGTGTAGTCTCAAGACCGGATGGCTAAATGCGACAAAATCCTGAGTTGGGAGACGGAAACTGAATGTGATACAGAATTGGAGGAGGAAGTGCCGCGCAGCGGAAAAAGTGGAAGGACAGAAGGGCAAGTTGAGAGAAAGGAAGAGCAAGTAGAGGAAACGGAGAATGGAGAAGTTGGAACGGATGGAGAAAGAGCTACTGGACGAGCTACAATGGTGAATAGACATGAGGAAGAACGGAACTATGAGAGACTTACGGTAGCTGCAGCTAGCAAGAGCGAGAGGCGAGGGATGCATGCAGTCCCGATGGTCCATGGAGGTAAAAAGGATGCAGAAGAGGTGAGAACGAGAGCAGGAAGAATCGTGAGAATTCCGAAGAAGTTCGAGGACGTTACCATGAGCACCCAGTAAGACTATTGCACTAGTTTGTTGTTTATACTATGTTTAAGGGGGGAGATATGTGGTGACGGTCTAGTCTTTTCACGACGGGACCGGAACAGGAAGGGGCAAACAGGAACCGGAAGGCGGCCATTTTGTATTGGCGCCGAGCCCGGCAGAAAGAGGTGCGCTGCCCCGGTGCTCCGAGGAATAAAGCAAGTTCCTTCACAGAACACGCCTCCGTGTATTTGTGTGGTGTAACCACGGTCCTACAAGTCTGTATAAAGTCACATTATAAAGAGTGTAATATCACAATCAACTGGATTATAATAATTATACAGAAACGCTGCACAGTCTGTTTAAAGGTTTCACCACATTATAAAGAGTGTAATATCACAATCGACTGAATTATAATAATTATACAAAAAACGCCGCAGCCGGAGAATTGCATAATTCCAGTAGACTTGGTCTCCCAGCAGGGGAGCGGGTCATAACTATTCAAAAACTCTTTTCAGATGAAGATCACATGTAAGCAATGACCTTCTCTGAATACCGTTCTTGTAAAACTCGATTGATAATAACAAGAGAGAACGTTCAAAGATGAAGATGGATATTAAATAATGATGCCTGACGATTTTTCCTCTATAAGGAACTGTGTACAACTCGAGATATGTTATGTGCACTTTCTATCCGATGTATTTGAACAAGAGGTGTATAAGGGAAAATTTAGATTGTTAATTTGTTTGCAATACAAATAAAAACATTTTTTTTAAAACGACAGTAATGCAGTAATACTCTCAGTTGTCAATGGTGCTTGGAATAATTTTGCAATCGAATGTTTCTGTTTTTTTCAATGTTTTGTGCTAGTCTTAACAGTGCCAAGAAGCCCAACAATGTTTGATGTTCTCAGCTGTGCCTGAAAACTCTGCAATGCTTTCTGTAACCAGTGTTGTGGGCTATTTCAGAACATTTTGGGGAGGTTAATTGAAAAAGAAAGTGATTACATATTACAATATAGAAACACTGGTCTTTTCTATTATCCTCTGGATCACTTCTGATTCATTTATTTCCTAGTTTCTGGATGAGCCCGGTAATCTACCACCAAGCATGAATCTCAGCAAAATCCTAGGCCTGAATCAGAACATCAACATTAGCAGCATTTACCAGTGAGTATTATCTCTAAATTTTGTTAATAGTGTGATACTTGACTGGTTGGATGAGATAGTGAGGAAGATACATTTGTGACACTGATAATGTGGTGGCAGGTCCCATGTTTCATTTCTAAGTCCTCTCTAATAGTCTAATGCAAAATGTTCTCACGGGGTCACCTTTAGCAGGGTTTTTAGGGTTTAAAAGGAACACCCAAATATATACACAAATAAGTCTTCTGCAAAATTAGAGTCTGTATTTTGATATTCAAGAATATTAGTATTCACAAAATTAATTCATCCATATAGACAAGTAGCTTAGAGGTAGTAGCCCAGCAGACCATATAAAATAGTTGCTCTTCTGACCTCAGAACACACTTACAGTCAAAAGCACCAGCAGCACAACGCAGCCAATCAACACCCGCCAGCAATGTAGTTGAGAATGCTGTATGTAATTTCATATAAAACAAAATAATCAAAAACCCTTTCTGAGAAATAAAATAATTTGAACCTTTTTGTGGAAAGCCAAATTAGTAGAAATTAATTTTAATTGAATATAATAGGAAATAAACCCAAGATCAATTAAAGAATTCATATCAATTTACGTGAAAGGATCTTAGTTTTTAAAAAGAAAAGTAAAAGATGGAACCCAGGGATAATCGTGGTAGGTGAATCAGCACAGAAAAAAGAGGTAAAGGGCAAAGGCAAAGGAACGTAAGCAAGGCAGGGTAGGGAAAGAGTTATCACGGAAAGGGTAAAGAGGCAAAATGACAATTCATAGAATATGAAACATCACTTAGTTACAGAATAAGGAAAGGGATGATGGTACAGAAAAATATGTATGCCGTACTTGTAAAAAAATCTTCTAGAGAAAAATGATATTTAAGATTGATTGTGTTTACAATATTAAAATAGTCTGTTAAAGGCTATTTTCAAAACATAATTCTAGTAATTTGTTTCTACCAATTGATAAATTCTGCTTATCTTGAAAAGTTTAATGAATCAGTTTAAGGACATTGGTTTGTTAGAATTGGCATCTAGTAGAAAGTGTTTCTATGAAATCACATACAATCTTTGAAGACACATGCTGATTCTTTGGACTCCTGTAGACCTGCTGAACCTCCACAAACTTTCAGCCCGGGACATCATTGACACTTTGTCTTTTTACCGGCTAATTATAACTCTAAATAAACTCTCATCCAAACTCCGGGCACCCCCATGTTGGAGAGTTACCTATGAGTTGGCAGGCATGGACAAGGGTGTTGGCTTGATTGACAAACTTGCTTAATTTGTAATAGCTCCTCTGGGCCTGGTGCACAACATAGGCAAGACAGACCATTTTCCATACAAGCTTTAGTTTGAACAATTCAGATGCCATTCTGGCTGTCAATGGCATAGTAGTAGCTCAACCGTGACATAATGTGGTCATTTTAGGTGCTAGTCTGCCTATCCATGACATAATAGTGGTCCATAATTGACACAATGTGGGCATTTTACTGTACATTCTTGCTGTCCTTGACATATTAGTGACTCTACTTTTCCTTTCTCTATAAACACATATTCTTGCTACCTTCTGCTCTCACTTCTTGTGCACTAATTCGTTTAAATTTCCTTGTCTCTAATTCACTAATACCTCATGTATCTCTGTCCTATATTCTCTATTTGTTATTTACTTTTATATTTGTTCTTTTTTCTTAGGCAGTGTAAAGAGGGTGCTGTGTTCTGGGACATTTTACCTATAAGTAACAACTTCAATATAGAAGATTCGTTGAACATATCAAAGGTAAAAGCATAGGATTCTTTCCTTGATATTGTGGCTGCATGAGGTAAACGTAAATACAAAATGGCCATTCTTTAAAAGCCGAATCAAGGGCCAAGGTATTGTGTGCAAACTTGGACTGAATACAGGCTCACTCGTGAGCCCGGTTCACAAATGGAGGCTGGCTCATGGACTCATTAAGGAGCCAGGTTTATAAGATTTGGCCTGTGCTGGTATATAGATCTCTCATGAATCAGGTCTAGAGGTGCCCATTTAGGTCCTTATCATGATCATTCACTGTCCATGTTCTTATGTAAAGACCTGGAGTATAATTTAAGCCCAGGATGGCAGACTGCCAGCCCAGTTGGTCGCTTAGGCACTGGCTTTAGCCCCTGGTAGTCAGGAATGCCCTTCACATTTAGGGACCCCTGTTTGTATGGTGGGGATCTCTGTGATGCAAGCACATCAGTTGTGATGGAGGATTCACTTTTCCGGCTGCTCAATCCTGGGCAGAGCAGCGTGTGTTTGTTTGCCTGCTCAGTATTTTATGTTGCTTTTCAGAAAACAAGAGAAAAAAGGAGATTTCTTTGCACTGGTGGTCAGGAATGCCCTTTACATTTAGGAACCTGTGTTTGTATGGTGGGGATCTCTGTGGTGCAAGCGCATCAGTTGTAATGGAGGATTCACTTTTCTGGCTGCTCAATCCTGGGCGGAGCAGCGTGTGTTTTTTTGCCTGCTCAGTATTTTATTTTGCTTTTCAGAAAATTAGAAAAAAGGAAATTTCTTTGCGACCAGGAAATTAAGGATGGCTCTGACATGCTGCTTGTCTCCTCCCTCCACATCGGACCATTGTTTGGTTCTCCTTCCTGTGTCTGTTATGCTATAGATACTGGACTCAGAATGGGCGGGTCTACCGCAATGCAAGTGGGCAATCTCAAGGCCTACGGGATAGCAGCTCAGGAGATTTTTCTAGCAGCGCAAATGATTCTCTGCTATTGCAATCCCAGCAGTTCTTCCACCTTTGAATGGGGCAGAAGAACAAGAAGTTCGACAACGTCCACTCTTGGGGCAGATCCGTAGGTGCAGCTATAGGCAAGTCTATGGCTCACTCAATCATTTAAAAAAAATTGTGGTACTGCAGTACTGCTGCAGGACCAACCGACCAGATATCACTATGATTTAATTTTTTATTTCTCAAAAACAACTAAACAGATTTACACCAAATTAAAAAGAATAGCTTCTGAGTAAAGATCTAGCTTTCTGCCAAATTTGCTGTTTTTTCTATATCAATTTCCAAAATTCTTATGGGAATTTAAATGGGAAAAAAACATATGGGATCTTATTCTGTCTCGGGCTCTCCTTGACATATCACCCCAAAACCTTCCAGAAAGAACCTTAGGCGGATTAATATTTTTTTTTAAGAAAGGTTCATGCAGATTTGTCAAACAGTACACATCTTTTTACTGTTTCTCAATCATCATGTGCTT
Source organism: Lissotriton helveticus (assembly GCF_964261635.1). Taxonomy (NCBI): domain Eukaryota; kingdom Metazoa; phylum Chordata; class Amphibia; order Caudata; family Salamandridae; genus Lissotriton; species Lissotriton helveticus. The sequence continues at coordinate 835,981,823 of NC_136072.1, read as the reverse complement.
GCATCAAACCCATTACTTCTTTCTTTGTGTCAACAACTTAAATCGTAATTGACCATAAATAGTGTGTTTTGGCTGCAATGTACCGCATTTCTTTCTGAAATGTGACTGTTTCTTTCAATAAAAGAATAAATAAGTCAGGTTTGAAACTGTGCTCCATTATAGAACAAATGTATAGGTGCCAGAAAGAGCATGACCCACCCAGACACATGGTTTACTGGTCCAACCCATACACAAAAAGGATTCTTGTAACTTCTTTTGATTAATTTGCCAATGTTTTTTAGATGTTTGCCTATGTGAAGCATGTTTTCCTTATGTGTTTTTTGGTGTGGTCCTGTATTTTGGCCTGGCAGTTTGGTTGCAAGTTCTCAGCTTAATGCCAACGAAGAGCCACTTCTTTCAGTACCAAATCTTTTCTCGACTTTGATCAAGTGATGGTCTTATTTGAAGAAAATGCTGTGGTTAAAGCTCAGTATGCTTGATCCGGACTTTTTTCTTTGTTTTTACTTGTGTCATGGAAACATGTTTTCCTCTTTTCTCCTCTCTTTGTCCTTTAGTATACGGCTGACTTTCTGAAGAACGCCAATAACATCACCATCGACCTGTCAGATTTTGACATGGTGAAGACCATTGCCTTCTTTTGGTTCGGCGTATTCACTTCCAGTGGGATGGGTCAAGTAAATTACTCCCAATTTGAAGAGGAGGTAAGCAACGCAGAAAGGATCAGGGAATCAGAATTGAGGAAAAAGGAACCAACAGTTGGGGAGGGAAGTAGACACAATACAGGTTCAGAGTTAGAGAATGAACGTTGAAGATGAAGAAGTTTTGTGGTAGCTAGGGGAGTCAGGATGTTCTTGAATTCAGGGAAGAATCCATCTACGATGGGTGGAGAAAAGCAGAACTTGGAAAGTGTGGTTGAATACGGATTATCATGGCCATCCTTTAGCTTCTTGTCTAAAATGAAGAAAGTGTAAATGCAGCCCAACGTCCTCACCCTCTCTCACCAACTGCAACAAATAAGGCTGATCGCCAAATGCTGCAGCTACCAAAGACATCACTATAATGAAAAAGCCTAGACAAAATGGGTTCAAGTTGTGAAACACAAGTAAGCTGCATTAGAATAACTTGAGTTCCACAATAATTTCAAGCCAAAAATAACGGACTGTTGATGTTTATACAGTTATACCATCAATAATCACCAATTGACTACTTGCATATAATAATACACATATGCCCCATACCTGCGTTCACCTCTTATCTACACCATTGACTGTTCGGCCTTGACATTGCATCCAACATTTGAGCACAGAGTTCAATTCTAACATCCTTAATATTTACACTTGACGCTCTACGCTTTTTCTGGGCCTTCTTTATTGATGATTTGGCTTTTGATTCCATCCCTCTAGAGCTACCACTTAGCACCATGTCATCTGACCACCATGCTTCCAGTCATTGATATTCATGTTTAGTTCATTGCTATTGAGGATGTCATTACAATTCGTTTGATTGAGGAAACTAATGACTACAACTCCAAGGAAATATTAGGTTGTCACATAAAAGCCAAGAGCTAGGAATATAGTGTCCAGCTAGGTGATAACCCTACTCCCCTTGTGCGCTGTGCCTTAGATCCACAGACTTTTCTGTAAATATGTACACTTCTTTACGACCAGGAAGATGTTTCCTATTTGAGTCTCATATCATTAGCTCATTAGATATTTTGTGGTTTGTAGAGTCTCCCTGAGGTGGAATGCACCACTTGCTTTCGACATATTTCTACTATTGATGTATGCAAAATTCTCTAATGTGCCCTTGTCTCCTCTGTTGCGTAAAACACTAAGCTAAAGAGACAAGTCATTTGCAAGATAGGAGTGGTGTAAACAGACAACAAGGGTACCAAATCAATGATTACTCTGTGGTTGACAGATGGGAATAAGAGAATACCTTTGGAGGCTCAGACTGTATTCACGGCCAGAATGTTTGGGAAGATTAACAGAAGACTCCATGCCCCCAGGGACACCGTTTTCCAGTGCAGCTTGTCTTCCATTTCTTTTACATGCTAGTGCAATGTTGTACTTTTGTTCGAGAATGCAGTAGATTCACAAATGAAAACCTGAAATTGAAACATGATGTCGCCGGTGAAATAAAGAAATCTGTCAATCCTAATTTGAATTATGGTTGGGATAAAATCCAATGAGGTAGTCATAATGACCACGAGAGTAGGTCCTATCAAATCCAATTACCTCCTTCACAACAAAGGATGACAACGCCGTGTGTAGTTGCCAAAGTTTATTGTCAGAACGCGTTTCAACTGCACAGCAGTGACCAAGACTGCTGTGCAGTTGAAACGCATTTGATAGTGGCCGACAATAACCTTTGGAAACCACACACGGCGTCGTCATCCTTTGTTGTGAAGGAGGTAATTGGAGCGAGGTATTTTACCTCCAACAGGGCGTTATGTTGCTGCATGGCTGCCCCTGCTTACTCGCTTTCCTTGTTTGATGGGCAGCAGCAGTCCGAGGGGACCCAAGGAAGCTTTTGTGGACTTTGGCACTACATTGGGGATTCCTTCACCATTACCTGCATAAGACTGACAAGCTTGTACCATTTGATACACGTTCCCTCACACCGCCGACCCAGATGCATCAACATATTGCATTCTGGGAGTTGGAGTTTGCTCATTGACCGCAACAACCAACAGGTGAGCCGAATCAGCTAGGGGGAGGAGCTTGCAGTACACGATCAAAAGAGTAGCAGGACTTGTGCATCAGGATGAAGGACTCCATTCAGTGCAGGGCGCTGAGGAAGGCACTTTGCCGAAATGCATTAGCCGCCACTGTTTGCTGTGCTGAATTAAACAAGTTGTCTTCCAAGGATTCCCCTCAGGCCTCTGATTTCTCCGTGGTGGAGGGATGTGGTTAAATATATATATAAACTCAACACTCCATGCCAAAAGTGCACATGTGAAACATCTGATAAACAGCATCCCCTATGGGGAAATGCTGAGGTTAAGGCGCATCCACAGCAAAGACTGTGATCTCCTTTTAGCCCAGAAAGAAAGCAAGAAGAGGTTTCAGGAGAGAGGCTACTCTGACAAGGTTGTCAATGCAGCTATCTCCAAATCTATGCTTAAAAATAGTGTAGATTTATTGGACATAGGAGAAGGCACTAACAACATGGCTATGGATACAAACATGACTGAAATGGATCAGGAGTTCAGGATCATTGTCCAATACAGTAATCAGCATAAAAAGATTGAATCTATCATCAAAAAAAATTGGTGTTTAGTTTTAAGTGATCCCGTTATAGGTCATAAACTAGCCAAAAGACAATCTATAACATATAGTAGAGGACAATCAATGAAAGATGAACTAGTGGAAACCAGTCCAGAACTCATAGAGTCACCTAACTGGCTGCAAACACATACCGGCTTTTTTAACTGTAAATCATGTAAAGCTTGCCAACAGGGTGTGAACAAAACCACGTACTTCTCGCCATTTGATCAAAGGGAACACAAAATTTGCAAACTAATGACATGCAAAACCGAGTATGCAGTTTATGTGTTGTACTGCCCCTGCAATCTACTTTATGTAGGGAGCACGAAGCTCCAAGTCCATAAAAGAAAATTACAACATCTCCGAGCAATCAATAATCAAGACAACACTTACCCGGTGGCAAGACATTTCAAACTGAAACATGAATCCAAAAGCCGTGAATTAAGATATTATGTCATTGATTGTGTCCCAGCCAGCAGACGAGGGGGTAACAGAGAGGAGAAACTTCGTCGTTTAGAGACCAGATATATTCTGGAACTTAATACCAAACAACAATAAGGTCTCAACGTCACTGAAGATTTGTTTACATGCCTCTGAAAACATCAAATTCCAATCCAACAGGACTACTTCTTTTAAATAGGTACATAGGCTCAGCAGGTTTTAACATTATGAAGTGTATTGGGGGTTTTACTATGTTTGCATATTATTTATTGACTATTTATACTAGTAACATGTTTCTCTTATATACAAATTTTATATTTAATACAATTTTATATATAGCAATAGTTTTTAGGCTAATATTGTATTTATCTAATAATTTTAGTCTTTTAGCTTAATCTATTCTATTGTGTAACAGTTACTTGGTGCCGACATTAGGGCAATTTAGCCTTTTATGAACCTTTGGCCAATTGGGGGAGACAATTCTCTTTTAACAACCAACTTCGAATTAATTTTGGCAAATATGATAGTTCCCCCTGCACCTACATCTAGGTATTTAAACCGAGATATCAACCAAGTAAGACTGAACCAATCCATGTAACAGCCTCCTCAAATCTTAATTTCCCTGAAATGTTTGTTACTTATGTTAGATCTCTTACAGAATTTTATTATATCAAGAAATGGGGTAAAACAACATTGGGGCCCCAATGTTGTTTTATATATACATCTGTGTCACTCGATGCCCTTCCAAACATTAACCTGGATGTATTTATACAGTGATTAATTGCATGTAACTGTTATTTAACCAGGTTGCTGTGGATAAAATTGGAAATGTTTTTATATTCACACCACAACTAACAACTTCATGCACTTTGGCACTGTTTTGCACACATAATTAGCATTGGTTTAGAATGTGGATTTTAACTTGCTCTTAACATTGAAATTTGAATGTAATGTGATGAAACATTATTGAAGACATACTTGTAGTTTTTGTACACAGTGTTTCTTCTACATTAATTGAATTTGTATGCTAGCGAAGCCAATTGCATACGAGAGCATTCAAACTGTATTTAAACCAGTGAACACACTTCACCATGTCATGTGATCAAGCGCTCTTTGCAGCGCGAAACGCGTCATGCCGACCTTTTGCACAGAAATAAATTAATTTGCGCAAATCCTGCGGTCCGTATCCGTTACTTTGCCTGTGAGACAGTGTCACCAGGAGATTGGAACTTTTTGGATATATTGAGGTCCCACAAGTCTCATGGAGTAAAAGGCAGCGGGCAAATCACAAACGTTGGGAACGGAGGAAATGCCATGCCCGGAACTCCAGGCGGATGCAACTCAGGAAAACAAGGCCATTGGAAACGATTTCAGAAAAAAACGGTAAAGAAATCAAACCAAAGTCCGTAATCAATCTCTCTAATTTGAAGCTAACTACTGGGGAAACTGCTGTCCTGCACTTAGGGCTATCATACTGCCCGCCTTGTAATATGAACTATGCAGACACAAGAATGGACATATACAGATTCACCCGCAAGTTAAAATTGAACAAGTTTTTTGAATTACATCCAAAAAAGAACAACCAATCAGATATCATGCCCAGTCCATCAATTGATAACAGGCAAAGCCAGGCCACTTTTGAAAGAATTTGGGAATTACAAAATGAAGGGTCCAGCCAAAATGTGACGATCGCTGCCCAAGCCTCAATCAGTCAACATGTCACACCTTTCAAGGCAAATCCACATTCCAGCCAGTCATGGCTCACGACAACCTGGATACTTTCCAAGAAATAGTGGTGCAGGATATCCAAAAATTATATACCGCCACTAATAAAAGAAAGTTCTGTACTACCAAACAAAACAGGTGTTATAAACAACTAATTAGTAAGTTACAAACTAACCATGACATTATCGTGAAAGAAGCAGATAAGGGCGGCAATGTGGTCCTTTGGCCCAGAGAAATTTATTTAAAAGAGGCAAAAATTCATCTGAGTGACTCGACCTGTTATCGCAGAAGTAATATCCAAACAGTAAAAGCCACATGGGTGGACCAATACCATAAACTACAGGCATGGAGAAGTGCGGGCATTCTATCCTATGATGAGTTTCGCTAAAAGAACATCCAGTTATTCCATCTTTTTACTTAATCCCCAAAATTCATAAGAGAACGGCTGTACCACCGGGTCGGCCAATAATTTCTGCTATTGACAGATCCATGGAGCATGTATCCAAATACATCGACTTCTTTCTTCAAGATTATGTCAAGTCTTTGGACTCATATGTTAAGGATTCTTTCGATTTTTTGAGCAAAATTGAGCGTTTTGCTTGGGATTCTGATATGCTATTGATGACTTTGGATGTTTTATCCTTATATACCTCCATAAGACATTGTGACGGACTCAAGGTTTTGGAATTCTATCTCAACAAGTGCCCTCCAAATTCGATAGCCCATAACAAAATGCTATTGGATATGACTAAGATGTGCCTGGAGCAAAATTTCTTCATTTTCAATGGGGCCATCTACCAGCAGGTCAGAGGTATGGCGATGGTGGCCTGCTTCTCCCCCAGCTACGCGTGTTTACACGTCGGGCTGTGGGAGGAGCAGGTCCTTTTTGGCCAACACCAAGAATTTATTTCTAACAATATTTTGCTGTACCTGCGATATATTGATGATGTATTTCTTATCTGGAGGGGAACTATTGAAAGCGCGAAGGCCTTTGTAGAAACAATCAATAAGAACAACATCAATTTAAATTTTACTTCCAATATTAGTCCAAGGTCTATATGTTTTCTGGATGTGGAGGTATTTATTGAAAATAACGGTTTGTCAACTAGGTTGTATAGGAAGCCAAGCGCTGGTAATACAATATTACATGCCAGCAGTTACCATCAGGCTCATCTAATCCGGAGCATTCCCTTCGGGGAAATGCTTCGGATCAGAAGAGTCTGCAGTACGGAAGCCGAATGCGCAGCCATGCAGGAGGCTTGCAGATTGCACTTCCTGGCGAGGGGATATTCCAATACCAGCTTGGTGAAAGCTATCCAGTGGTCTAAATCTATCAGCAGGCTAGAGGCTCTAGTTCCTAGGGACAGGACCAGTACAAAGGTTGACCAACAGCGGGTTGGGACCCAAGAAATCTCTTCCCGGGTTATACTGACCTATAATCGCCAGCATGGAGATCTAAGAAAAAATCATATATAAAAACTGGAATCTTGTACAAAGTGACCCTGTCATCGGTCACAGAGTGAGCAATAAGCCCTTGCTCACTTTCCGTAAATCTCCCTCCATGTCGAAGGCTTTGGGTAGTAATACCATTGAGCCAAAACTTTCAAGTACTTGGTTGCCACTTAAAAAGGGCTTTAAGACCTGTCCCCAGTGTAAAGCCTGCCGTTACGGCAGCAATAGGACACATTACATAAGTCCTTTTCGACAGGAACCTATTGCTATCACCAAGTGGCTGACCTGCAAAACGAAATATGCCATCTATGTGTTGGAGTGTCCGTGTGGGCTACAATATGTGGGCAGCACTAGGCTGCCCGCTCACAAACGGATACTCGAACACATACATGCAATTTCGGGACACGACCAAAATTATCCGGTTGCCAGGCATTTTGAAGCTAAACATCTTGGCATTCCTGATCAGCTCCAGTATTTTATCATAGATACAGAGGGGGTATCAAGGAGGGGAGGTGACCGTGAGACCAAACTCCGTCTCCTTGAAACCAGGTACATACTGGAGCTTAATACAAAGAATCCAAATGGATTAAATGACAGGGAAGATCGATATACCTGCATTTAGGATTCTCAGGATTGCTGTATTGACCTGTCCGGATAATATAAATAATGAACTGGTTTTAGCTAATAATTTTTAAAGTTATGTGGTGGCTCTTTTGGATAAATTCTTTACAACTTTTAGACCTTTTTGTAAATATCAGGAATCTGTACTGTTTCATATATTTGCACTTTATAACATTTTTGCACATCACTTATTATGCACTTTAGAGGATTTAGCAGACTGCTTTTTGTGACAGGCCCACTTGGGCTCTATGTGTTCAGTAACTATGCATATGGGGGAAAAAAAAGATCTATTGTTACTAATGTGCAGAATCACGCTCTCTTTCATTGCAAATGAGGGTTACAACGGGCTTGCTAAAGGATTGGAGGTAATATGAATTATCTATCGTAATATGTAAAGCATATGGTTATAAAAAGAATTCTTTGAATTTCCTTTCATAGGTGAATTTTCCGCCATGAGTACATAGGAAATTTTAGCAGTATGCGACCATCTAAAATTACCGATGTACTATATATTTTAAACTTTCTTATTTAAGTTTATTATTGTACAGGTGGTTTTAACGAACTTTAGCATATTTTAGTAATGTTTTATGCATCGCGATTCTTGCACAGTATTTTAACTATGTCCATTGTTAATTATTCTGCACTGTCACTTTAAATAGTCTGCTTGAAGGCTAGCAGTTTGTCATGTGATCAAGCCTCCTCGGAGGCGAAACGCGTCATGGCGGCAGCGCTGGCAATCATGAAATAAATTCACTTGTTTGCACCAGCAACTATTGGGTTCACTCCTCGTCATTTTGGATTTATGCAGTAGCAGTCTGCAGCGTGGCAATTTTCCAAAATATATATATATATATATATATATATATATATATATATATATATATATATATATATATATATATATATATATATATATATATGCAAAGAACCTTCTCCAAAAAAAAGAAGAAGAAGAGGCCGCAGTAGGGGAGACAGAGGAGTTTTCTTTATTGTAAGTATGACCATCTATAAGGCGAATGCATTTCGGCTTGTTTCACTGTCTTCTTCAGCACCTATGGTCTGAACAGGATGCGGGCACCATCACAGATTGAAATACCTTGCCCCATCCTGAAAGGTGACAACAAGCTCCGCCCCCCATGCTACGAAGGTTCGTATTGGTGTGAGTCCAACCTGTAGGACGCCAGGTGCGTCAATACTACAAGTTCCAGAATGCTGTGTAATTTTCTGGTAGACATGCAGGGGTAGTTAAAACCAGTTTGCGGGAAATTGTCACCGAATTGCTCCAATGCCGATGCCTCCTCTGCTCACCAGACCGCACCAACCTCCAAGTCCCGGTTTGGCAATTAGCAGGGGCAAGTCTGGGAATCCAACTCGCCCAGTGTGGAGCCAGGTGACTCCAACACTGCCTCTTTTCCTCCTGAGTCCTGCGGTGGACCCCGGCCCTCCCAGTCACCTGGAAACAAACGCCACCACTGAAGCAGAAGCCAGGATGACCGGGGCCAACTTGCGGTGCGGGGGCCTCTTGAAGCGCGACTCTGGCACTCGCGCTGACTGTGTGCAAAGAATCTTCTCCATAAAAAAAGAAGAAGAGGCCGCAGTAAGGGAGACAGAGGAGGTTTCTTTATTGTTAGAATGACAATCAATAAGGCAAATGCATTTCGGCTTGTTTCTCTGCCTTCTTCAGTGCCTACGGTCTGAACAGGATGCGGCCGCCATCACAGATTGAAATACCTTGCCCCATCCTGAAAGGTGACAACAAGCTCCGCCCCCATGCAACAAAGGTTCGTATTGGTGTGAGTCCAACCTGTAGGGCGCGAGGTGCGTCAATACTACAAGTCCCAGAATGCTGTGTAATTTTCTGGTAGACATGATGGGGTAGTTTTAAAACCAGTTTATTTATATATATATATATATATATATATATATATATATATATATATATATATATTCACTGAAAAAACCATGGGTTATAGACCATATATAGTTAGGAATTAGCATTTACAAAACCTTATTTTATTCACACAAAATCATGGAAATTCCATATATAGTTAGTTGCACTAACTATATATCGCGCACCCGCAATCCACTGCTGATCATGTCACATATTACATCATTCATGACATGGTCAGTGACATCACCGATGACATCACTGATGACATCTCAAATGACATCACTGATGACATCACTGATGACATCTCAAATGACATCACTGATGACATCATCCAGTGACTGTGTGTTTCTGTAAAGTTTAAATATGTTTTACATATTGAAAAATGAGTAGATGTAGAAGTGTCTAAATAAAAGATTTAGTAGGTGCGTGACTGACTGTATGAGTGAGTGATTAAATGTGTCTCACTGAGTGCATGGGTTAGTGACTAAACTGTATTAATTTGTGCATCATTATGTCTGTTGTTCTGTAAACTGCTGCATGTGTTGATCAGTAGCTATATGAGTAACTATATGGGTTATTGATTGATTGTCCAAGTATTTGTATGGGAGACTGAGTGTGTGTGTGGCTGGCTGGGAGATGTGTGACTCTGTGCAGATCAATGTGTTCTTGTATCAATGATTGTATAAGAGAGTAAGAATGTGTTAGTATATATTTGAAAATGTAAGGTACTCTATGTTTAACTGTATAGATTAGAAAATGGAAGTGTGATTGATTCTTTACAGGACTGACTAGGTGTGTGAGTAACTCCATGGATGAGTGGCAGAGTGTGAGTGTCTGTATAGGTGTATGAGTGCATATGATAGTGTTGTAAAGATGAGTGATTGTATGTATGAATGATTGTATGGGTGAATGAGTGAATGTGTGTGTAGACATAGGAATCAGTGAGTGCGTATGTAGTAACTAGTATTGGTGTGTCAATGGTTTAAAAAATTATATTCTGTATTTAACACTGGGTGTAACAGAGGTTATATTAAAGTGTGAGGAGATGCATTGCATTGTCACATGAATGATATCATCAGTGATGTGACCATTGATGTCAAATGAGATGTCATCAGTGATGTCATCAGTGATGTCATTTGAGATGTTATCAGTGATGTCATTTGAGATGTCATCAGTGATGTCATCAATGATGTCATTTGAGATGTCATCAGTGATGTCATCAGTGATGTCATTTGAGATGTCATCAGTGATGTCATCAGTGATGTCATTTGAGATGTCATCAGTGATGTCATCAGTGATGTCACTGACCATGTCATGAATGATGTAATATGTGACATGATCAGCAGTGGATTGCGGGTGCGCGATATATAGTTAGTGCAACTAACTATATATGGAATTTCAATGGTTTTGTGTGAGTAAAATAAGGTTTTGTAAATGCTAATTCCTAACTATATATGGTCTATAACCCATGGTTTTTTCAGTGAATTTTCAAGGTTTTGTAAATGCTAATTCCTAACTATATATGGTCTATAACCTATGGTTTTTTCAGTGAATTTCAATGTTTTTTTATTAGCAAATATCAAAAGCTTTAAAATGTCAAGTACGTGGTAGGTAAAAACATTTTCGTGTTTATGCACGCTGATGTGCTTTGAACGCTGCCCCCCCCTCTTTTCTTTTAGTAATATTCTCTCTTTGCAGATAGTGAAGGGTAGGTAACGCAGGCCTTTGCCCCCGTTGTAATCCGTCGTGCCTGCTTCCCTCTCCATTTGATTGATTGTTATCCAAGCATTTACTGTTTTGGAATTGGTTCTCTTTGGTTCATTCTCTATTTACAAACAAGCACAGAGTCGCAATACTCTGTTTAGTCTTTGCAGATAGTGAAAAATCGTTAGAAAAACAAAAGGAATCAAGCAAAATCAGTAGGCCACTAATGGGATCTCTTTTTGACCTCGCTAAAATAGAAACATTAGGAACAACCCCTCATGAGAAATATGAAACTAGTGAGAGGAACCGAGCTCGACGCCATGATGGCTGCAAGACAGCTCGGCTCCGCCGCCCACCCTGCCCAAAATAACGACAAACCCTATGCAAATATTAAAAATAAATACAACACATCAGCAAAGTAACAGGGTAAAACGTTTTATTAAATAACTATTTACATGGCAGCCTGCTGCAACATCGATCCAAATGCATGCCGCCGTTCCCGGGATTTCTCCCCGACTACTCTGCGGCCTACGAGATGGAGAGGCCGGGGCGTTGACTAGGCGGGGCCTCCGGCCACAACCACAGCGCCAACGATCGCTGCTGACGGAGGGGAGCCTTGCCGGTGAGACCACTGATCTGAAGAACCGCTGCCTGCGGTGCCTCCCCGAGCCGCTTGACGGAGGCCCCCGAGGGGCGGAGTGGTGGCGCGGACTCGGAGGGGGCGCTTGGCTCCTGCCCCCTCCCCAAGTCTTGTTGCCCTGGTGTGGCCTGAGATCACCCCCGACATAGGCGGCCGGCTCCCGGGGTCCGGCGGAACTTTTAGCCTTTTGGTGACTCTTCCATTCTGGACCTTGTCCCACAATCCGTTCGACCTGAAGACACGTCCTGCGGTGCCCTGGTCCGACCATCACATATACCTGCGCCAGGAGACGGCGTGGGGTGCACTGGAAGGGAGAGGCGGCGCGAACGAGCCTCCCCCACCTCCCCAGGTGGAGGTTTCTCAGCTGCACCCCAGCGCTTCACTCGACATAGGCGGCCGGCTCCCGGGGTCCGGCGGAACTTTTAGCCTTTTGGTGACTCTTCCATTCTGGACCTTGTCCCACAATCCGTTTGACCTGAAGACACGTCCTGCGGTGCCCTGGTCCGACCATCACATATACCTGCGCCAGGAGATGGCGTGGGGTGCACTGGAAGGGAGAGGCGGCGCGAACGAGCCTCCCCCACCTCCCCAGGTGGAGGTTTCTCAGCTGCACCCCAGCGTTTCACTCGGCCAGCTGAGTTGCGCCTGCTCTTGCTATTACATCGTCTCACCCGCCATCCGGCTGAATTGCACCCACTCTTGCGGTACAGCGACAGGCGGCTGCCACGGAGCTCACAAAATGGCGGTCGGCTCCACAGACTTGGGCCTGGCCTGCAAGGATGGCTCTGGGCAACCCTGGAACTCGGACGCTTGACTGCTAGGGCATGGGCCCCATTCCCAAAAGCGTCCCCTCAGCCTTGAAGATTCTACAAGAGTCAGCGGGGCCCCCGACTCCCGCAGACTTCCGGTGGGGAGCGACTGCCATGATTGCTCGCGGAATGGCCACGACGTAGCCACGGGGTGCTCTCATGCTGACGCCAGCTTCAGTCTGAAACATCCAGAAACACTGTAGTATCGCGTTGTCGTGTAATGCATCATATGACGCGCCGCGTTAGCGCACCCGATGCGCCAAGTGAGGCGCGAAGCGCAGCTTCCCGGAAGCGATCCGGGGCGCGGCGCGGAGCGCGTAACGTAAGCATAACAGGTCATGTGACTTGTTAATAAAAATTTTCATTGGTTCATTTCACTTTTGGTTTCCTAATGATGTAAGGCTAGGTCATGTGACCTAAAAATAACACTTTTCATTGGTTTAGAACTATTTTTTGTCCCAAATGATGAAAACCCCTCCTTGTTTCCTCACTCTGACTTTCATCTTGTTGTAGGTTCAGCTGGTGCATCCCCACCACCACCACCACCTCCTAGGAAGAGAGTACCACCTCCTCAGGTGGTGGTTGAGCAAGAGGTGCCCCCCCCCCCACCTTCTTGTTGCCTGATTCGGCCAGCTCAGTCGATCGAGCATGAGACTCTTTTGTGATCTGAAGAACCGCTGCCTGCGGTGCCTCACAGAACCGCTTGGCGGAGGCCCCCGAGGGGCGGTGTGGTGGCGCGGACTGGGAGGAGGCGCTTGGCTCCTGCCCCCTCCCCAAGTCTCGCTCGGCCAGCTGAGTTGCGCCCACTCTTGCGGCCTACGAGATGGAGAGGCCGGGGCGTTGACTAGGTGGGGCCTCCGGCCGCAACCACAGCGCCAACGATCGCTGCTGACGGAGGGGAGCCTTGCCGGTGAGAGCCACTGATCTGAAGAACCGCTGCCTGCGGTGCCTCCATGAGCCGCTTGACGGAGGCCCCCGAGGGGCGGTGTGGTGGCGCGGACTGGGAGGGGGCGCTTGGCTCTTTTCTTCTGGACCTTGTCCCACAATCCGTTTGACCTGAAGACACGTCCTGCGGTGCCCTCGCAATGCGGCCTGGTCCCTGAATGTGTGCAGGGGGACAGTATTGATTGGATCAAGATGGCGGCTTCACACAAAGCTGACTCAAGTGTTGCAGCTGATGCTATGCAGACAAAAACTGGTTTTCAGTTTGTACATTCTTCAGGGCCCCCGAGGGGCGGTGTGGTGGCGCAGACTCGGAGGGGGCGCTTGGCTCCTGCCCCCTCCCCAAGTCTTGTTGCCCTGGTGTGGCCTGAGATCGCCCCCGACATAGCCGGGCGGCTCCCGGGGTCCGGCGGGACTTTTAGCCTTTTGGTGACTCTTCCATTCTGGACCTTGTCCCACAATCCGTTTGAGCTGAAGACACGTCCTGCGGTGCCCTCGCAATGCGGCCTGGTCCCTGAATGTGTGCAGGGGGACGGTATTGATTGGATCAAGATGGCGGCTTCACACAAAGCTGACTCAAGTGTTGCTGCTGATGCTATGCAGACAAAAACTGGTTTTCAGTTTGTACATTCTTCAGGATTTTTCCATCCAAGGCTGGTTGAGAGTTTGTAGAACAATGGCTTCAGATTTTCAACATACTACTCTTCAACATTCTTCATAAATGTAACAATGTGAGACTCACTAGGAGAACGGCCGTTTATCTTTCCTTTCAAAATGCTGCCAACAATATTTTCTGAATGGAAGACACCATCTTGTAGCATAAAGCACTGCGTCAAGGGTGGTATTGCCCAGAATGTCTTGTTTTCTAGTGCTCGTAATGACGAAGCCAGAACTGCCGAAAGGGATTCTGGTCCTGCCGCTACGTATTAGAGACATTGAACTATACTCTGGACCTGCCTGACCACGACCAAAATGGCGCCAGTATGGGAGCGACTTGCAACTCCTTATGACGTTCTAGTTACTTAGCCTTGACGTTATGGGGGATGTATGCGGTCTTTGTGCACATGGCGGGCGGGGAAGGGTACTGACTGGGCATACGGACAACCCTATTGATGTCGGTTTTTCATTATTGATTATTGTATTATTAAAGCTTCGAAGTAATGTTACCCATGATACTCGCCCATGGTGTGCGTATGGACGATTTTATTGTAACTAATCCTGTTATACTTTCAATTATAAAATCAACCTTCACTGATCCTGCAACCGTTTGTCACGTTTAGTTTTTTCAATTAAATGGCTCGCTTGTTACATACTCCTATACCCCTGGCTTTTGAAAGACACCATCTTGTAGAATAAAGGGCTGTGTCAAGGGTGGTATTGCCCAGAATGTCTTGTTTTCTAGTGCTCGTAATGACGAAGCCAGAACTGCCGAAAGGGATTCTGGTCCTGCCGCTGGAGACATTGAACTATACTCTGGACCTGCCTTGCCTAGACCAAAATGGCGCCAGTATGGGAGCGACTTGCAACTCCTTATGACGTTCTAGTTACTTAGCCCTGACGTTATGGGGGATGTATGCGGTCTTTGTGCACATGGCGGGCGGGGAAGGGTACTGACTAGGAATACGGACAACCCTATATACTTTCAATTATAAAATCAACCTTCACTGATCCTGCAACCGTTTGTCACGTTTAGTTTTTTCAATTAAATGGCTCGCTTGTTACATACTCCTATACCCCTGGCTTTTGACCCTTTCCTACGCGCGGTCTGTACTACCGCCCTCGGGCGATCTATGTAATGAACAGACTACCATTGCCGAAACACAAGGGAATGCATCTCAGAGAGATAAGTCAAGTACGTGGTAGATAAAAACATTTTCGTGTTTATGCACGCTGATGTGCTTTGAACGCTGCCCCCCCCCCCTCATCATTTAGATTACCACCGCCCATTGCACAAAAGCGTACCGGGTGCTCCCCACGCAAAAAAAACGAAAAAGCTACCCGGAGCGCTGTTACAGATATATATATTTTTTTGAACGTTAATTTCTCAAAATCCACTGGAGCACATATATTGAGACCTAGCAAAGGCACATCGGGCTACCAGTCCCTACAATTTTGCCAAGTTTCGTGCAAATCCATTCAGCCCTTCGAGCTAAAAGTGAGGCCAACCGCCCTATGGAAATTAACATGGGAAAAACGCGTTTTGGGACCCCCCTTTTTTCTCGGCCCCCCCTTGACAAAACCCCCCCAAATTTTCAGGGGCTGTTCAGAAACAAAATGTTCCATTTTCCTGAAGATTTCAGCCAATTCCGTCCACAAATGCCAAAGTTATTAGACATAGGATTTTTTCTCTATGGGATTTTTGAAAATTCTAACTATATATACCTACTGGCGACCGCCAGTAGGTAATATATATATATATATATATATATATATATATATATATATATGTATATATATATGTATGCTAATAACTATGTCTCAGTTTGACGAATCTTCACAAAACATTCCAATAAGTGCTCTTGTTTGCTTAGTTTGTGCATGGAATGTTTTGGAGTGATCGGTCAATCTGGAGCTGAGAAAAAGTGGCGGTCCTAAAACTCAAAATCCAAACTAGTTTTTTATAGATTTTTTTAAGAAGCACTACCACAAAAACTGCTTAACAGATTTACACCAAATTTGGCAGGAAGCTAGATCTTCGTTCACAAACCATGTTTTTTGTGATTTGGTGTAAATTCATTCAATATATATATATATATATATATATATATATATATATATATATTTGTTTTAATCGTGAGAGGCTATTAAACCTATTTTTTTTTTAATGGGCAATCCCATGGGAGACACACTTCTGCTGGAGCAAGAGCTCTGTTTGGCTGCCTGCAACATGAAAAATGTTGCAGACAGCCATTACAGCACTCAGGAACGTAGTCCTGTGTCCTGGGCTAAAAATAATATCAGGGTTGTGTTAGGAATACCCTTCCTCCCTAGGTCTTGTTGGGGGGCTCCAAGAGGGCGCCCAAGCCAAAATCTTTAAAGAAAATAAAGCCACGATCCACCAGGAGTCCAGTGAGAATCATGCGTAAGCGCAACTTTCTAAAAACATTATAAAATGGAAGCCAGTGTTTTACACTTTATTATTTGAACCCCCAGGGTGTGCCAGGGTCAAGGAGTCTTACTTTAAAGTATTTGGAGAGAGGGATCTGAGTGGGGGTCTCCCTCCCCAAGCAAGTTCTGGCCCCAGGGGCCTCAATGAGTCTCCCGGGTCCCGATCCCCCAAGGCCGATTTTAAATAAAGGGGAGGAGGGCGCGTAGATGTTGCAGTGATGTTATCAATGATGTCACAGAACATGTCATGAGTGATGGATTATGTGGAGTAATTAGCCTTGCATGGTGAGGGTGTGAGTTATAGTTACCTTAGGGCACAAAGGATCCATGGTCCTTAAAAAACAAAAACAGTCTCCCATATTTTTAACATATACGCCCCCAGGGTGGGCCAAGGATTAGGGGGGTTGGAGAAATCTCCTTTTTGGGGGGGAGAGGGGGCACAGCTCTCCTCCCCAAGTCTTCTGGAGGCCCCGGGGACCCCTATCTCCATGGGCCGATAATTTAATTTATGATGATGGGTGCACAATCCACTACAATGAATCTTACATCTAGAAACATTGCTACTTTTTTGCTCAAAGTACTTATTAGTTGTAAACCCAAATCCTTCTGATTGAGTTTTATTAATAAACCTGAAGCTTCTTTCTCCATTTCCCATCCAAATTATGAACAAACCATTGATAACATTTTACCAAATAACTATATTGTTCGAGTATATACCGACTTGGTATCGTTCCAAGCCATCTGCTCCTCCTACCAGCCCATGAACTAATTTTTGTAACTTGAGGCAGAGCAGATACCCATCAAGGCCTCTTGGAGTTGTGTACACAATATCTCGTCAAAGAAAAAAATGTTGTATGTAAGACTCTATTTCATCATAGTTAAAAATCATTCTAGTATGGTGGATATACTAATACCACATACCTTTAAAAGATATTCTTTGGCCAGCATCCCATCCTCATATCTGATGAATTTGTACAAAGATGTGGCATCTAATGTAATGAGGTTCCCAATGTGTACATGCTATTTTATAGAGAAAATATTTTGTGCTCCAGATATAAGAATCAGTGAATGTACATGTGGCAACAAAATGTGATCTAAATGTTTTCCAAATAACTGTTCTTTGCTGAACGTATGGTCTGGCCAGTGGCCTTGTTGTATTACTATCCTCCTTCGGTAACAAAAACATAGTAGGTTAGTAGGTGGCATTGGATCCTCAACCTTAAAAAGATCGATATTCCTCCTCCTTGATCAGACATCTATATAACCATTCTCTTGGCTCTTCTAAGAACGTATAATTCCCTTCAATAAAGTATTCCTTCCATCTTAGTTCTCTCTTAACATTCAAGGTCATTCAGTTGTCTATTGGCTTTATCTAAACACATTTGTCTTGGCTACAAATTTAAATTAGCGATCACTATTTGCTGGAAGCTGTCTAAATTATTGTGTAGCAAGGCACATGTGGCAAGTAATAGATAGATAGATAGATAGATAGATAGATAGATAGATAGATAGATAGATAGATAGATAGATAGATAGATAGATAGATAGATAGATAGATAGATAGATAGATAGATAGATAGATAGATAGATAGATAGATAGATAGATAGTCACAACTGGATGCTAGTTCACCAACTCATTCTCAATCCCTCCAAAACGGAATTCCTCCTCATATCTATCTCTCTCTCTCCGCCTCCTGTTCAAGCCTGGATGGATCAATCAAATCTACTCAACAGTAAACCCATCATTGTGGACTGCGCTAAATCCTTAGGTGTCATACTTGACAAAAGACTCAACCTAATCTCACACATCAACTCCATGGCCAAAAGCGCACGTTATCAACTGCGACTTTTATGGGGGATTCGTCGGTTCTTCCCGGAGAATGACCTAAAAACCTTGGTCCAATCGCTAGTTCTCTCCAGACTTGACTATTATAATTTTCTTCTGACTGGCCTTCCCAAATCTCACCTCTCCCCCCTCAAATCCATCCTCCATGCAGCAGCTCACTTAATTTCAGGGTCCAAACGAAGTGACCACATCACTCCTATCCTGTCTTCTCTCCGATGGCTTCCCATCAAGGCTAGAGCTATCTACAAAACAGCGTGCATCACCCACAAAGCGTTGTACTCTTCCTCCCTTCGCTATCTGGCAAATAAACTCAAACTGTACGGAGGTTCAAGACCTTCTCGGAATGCGGAAAAGTTCCTTCTTGATCCCCCCTCCTTCAAAAGAGAAAAATTGTTGGCATAATCGTTCTCAGGTAATGTGGTGAGAACCTGGAACTCGCTCCCTCCTTCGCTCCGTGCCATCACCTCCATCCAGATCTTCAAAGCGGACCTCAAATCTCTTTTATTCCAAAGACACTTTCAGAACTAATTCCCTCCTTCTCAAACCCCGCCAGGAAGTTCTTTAGTCATTGTAAATTTGTCACATATGTTTATATTTTTTCTTGTACATCCTGTGCTTGCTGCGTTTGAAATTGTGTCCCTGTTGCCTGCGTTGTTTTGATTCTATGGCCTGCTATTGTGCGCCAGGAAGTTCTTTAGTCATTGTAAAATTTGTCATATTTATTCCTACTTTTGCTTGTACAGTCTGTCATGCTGTGCTTGAGATTGTGTGCCTTTTGCCTGCGTTGCCTTGACTCTATGGCATGCTATTTTTGTTTGTTTTATTCCTACAACAGTTCTCTCATGTAACGTAACTGGTTCTATTGTACAGTGCTCTGACACCTTCGGGTAAAGTCCGCGCTTTATAAAAATGCATTAAATAAAATAAAAAATAAATAAATAAAAATGTCTATGAGCTCTAATTGAAATTCATACAAACTGTGACATTAGGATGAAGCGCATAACTATTAACAGTAATGGTTTCAAAACATTGTCTTCTACATAGTTCATACGATAAAAAGTGACGGAGGCATTTTAAAAAAAGTATTACCTTTTTTACCAATTAGATTTACTAAGAATTTACAGTAAGAGTTAGTTGAAAGCAGGTATAAAACATATTACACAGAAGGAAAACAAAAGAAACACATGTAAAAAAGAAATAAGCACTCTAAAACAGGAAACAGCTAGAGAAATCTGTTTGTATTCAGACGAGAAAACAAAAAAGTAACGTGGCTGTGAAAGCCTGTGGGTGGAATTACACCAGAGTACTACTTTGCAGTATAGTGCTTGTTTACCATAATGATAAGTCATGGTGTGCAATCATAATACTCATGATTGAAAGTGAACATTTGAGAAAGCCACCTGACCCAGTACTCATTCACAACAGTCACCAGTTACAGTGACCATTCATGATACTACTGTATCACAGTTATCATTCAGAATACTCCAGATCCACAAAGCTTGTTCACAATATTTACAATGATCATCTACATTAGTTACCATTGAGTAAATATTCACAATAATAATAAGTTGAAGGGATATTCATTATATCGATTGTGATCATTCAAATTAGACTCATCAAATTGATCATTTGCGATACTCCTGAGTAACAGATCTTATTCACACTAATTACAGTCATCCCTCACATTAGTTCAACTATAGCCACTAGCCATGAGATGCTGAGCTTGTTAATGACAGTCACAAAGATCATTCATGACAGTGGCCAGCCACAGTGAGTACTCACAGCAGCCAAGGGACACAGCTTCTTCCTGATAGTCCCAGAGATCATTTAGTATAGTCACCAGTCATGGACAATATTCACTACAGCAACGAACGCAGAGCTTGTCAATGATGGGAACAAAGATCTTTCACGATTGTCGCAAGTCATAGTGAGTATTCCCAATAGGCAGAAGTCACAGAAGTTCGATCAGGATGGTTACAGTAATCGATCAAGATACTGATGTGTCAATGATCTAATACAAGACAGTCTGTAATCATAGTGATCATTCACCATAGCTGATACGTCATATGAAAGGCGCATATGGTGCAGGCTAGGGATGCTGGGACAATGTAATCAGGGACTGTATTCCGCTCGCTTGACAACTGACCTTGTTCCTCTCTTTTTACAGATCCAGTCCCCATTAGTGAAAACGAGCTTAGTGAATTTTGCAGCTCAGTTGGAGAGCCTTGCGACCTTTCAGGTGAGTATGTGAAAGTTCATCAGAAAAAAGAGCTTTCAGGTTAATTTGAGAAAATCATTGTATATACTAATATCAGTAACCTTCGCCACCATATCCTGCAGGAGATGTCATGGTGAAATCTCAGTAGCTTTCTCAAGGCATTATTTCAATGATTTCCCTTATGTCGTGAAACAAGATTGTCTTTCCCCCTCTCCTTGTCGTATGGTTCACAAAATGTTTTCCGGAGAGCAACAGGTGAGTAAGTGGAAACCCAACAAGAAAGAGAGAGAGTTATGGAAATAAAGAAGGAGAGAGGGAAACGAAAAGGGCCTGGGATAAGATAGCTAGGTTGAGAAAGGCTTGAGAAAGGGAGGGAAAGGGTGATAAAGAGATACAAAGAAATAGAGAGAGGAAAAAGAGAACTGAACAGGAAAGAGAGAGAGGGAGAGGCAAGAGGGCGCTGGAGCGCTATGAACAAAGGGTTTATTTCTCATATATATTAAAAGAGACATGAACCCTTGTTGCAATACAAACTGACAAACTAAGAATTGCAAGAATGGTGTCCTTCGGGTCATAGGAGAGAAGTGCATCTGTTTTGAAATTAAAGAAAAAGTGGAAACATTGGAATTTATTGGGATTTACAGTGTTCAATGTGTTAAAAAGATAAATATGTGTAATTTGTACATTGCAATTTTTAATAGTAATCTATTGCACTTGGCACTAGAAATCGTTCAGCTGCCCCTGGCATTTTGGTGAGTTGATGCCATGAAGGAAGGAAGAGATAAAAAAGAACCGGATGCTAGTGCTTGTAGGTTTATTTATTCTGAAGACCCGGTCATTGGCCTACGGCATGCCCGGTGATACCCTGGCCACTGCGGCAGTCCACCAGACTGAGCGCTGGTTGCAAGACCTTGTTTTTATGTTCTGGTGGCAAGATCATTGTCAATCTTTCATGTAAGCTGTATCTGGGCATTTTGTAAGACCAAGGGAACCAAGTGGCAATGCATGCTTAAAATATCACTTCCACCTCTGAAGCATCCAAATGGCAAAAGAACTACTATATATCAATTATCAAGAATCCCAGCAAGGTCTTCACCAATTCCCTTCAAACAGCCACTGTGCGCCGCCGCCTCTACTGGAGTATAAATCCACTTCACTGTACTGATAGAGTACGGTATGGCTCAGACCATTTACTTGCTGACCAAACCTAGCAGTTGTGAAAGGTACACATCTCCTAAAATGAAGACGGATCCCGCCTCCCCTTCAAATAAAAGACTGCATTAAATATACCCTGGCTCTGAGATCCTTACCCCTAAGCATACTGTACCAGAGGAAACAAATAAAGACATCTGAAATCTCCAGTGACTATGCAACCAAGCACAACTATGTCTGTACCTGAAAAAATAAATTCACTGCAACAGGATTTCCACTGGTTATTAGTGGCACAAACAAAGTTCTAATGTCTTGTTAGTTTTCAAAGCACAAGGGCCTCGGCTCAATCTACCTTCAGAAGTTGACACCCCATCACATACCCAATCAAACCCGTTTGTGTTTTTTAGTTTAATTTAACAAAAGAATTTCAACAATAAATAATTTAAATAAACACACGTTATAAACATAATACAGCCATATAAAGATTTAAATATTATATGCCCAGAAACGTAGTCTTTGCATATGTATTAAATTCATGTAGTCATCATAATAACAGTAGGTGCTTTCATTCCAAAAGTAGCACTTTATATCTAAGATTTTTTCAAACCCCGAGATGAAGCCGAGCAAACCTGATCACATAAAAAGGCCAGTGACCCTGACAACCTTCATATTGTTTGAAGACGAGCCTCTTCATTGAGGCCTCCTCCTGGCATTCAGACATCACTGTAAGCATCTCCTTCCTATTTGGAACACTAATCCAAAATCTTATTTCTTTGACATGTGAGTCCAGCAGCAATCCCTTCGAAGGCATCCAATGCACTGGCAAAGGATCTAGCAGATGAACTACATCTAATCTCTTCTAGCTTGTATATTCATTGCATCAGCCTTGTTCATGAATTCACATTACCACACTGATGATCACGCCTAACTCCTCGTAATTTAATCTACCACAAAGAAACAGAAGCAAATGCATGGAAATTGAACATACAATACTAATCCCAGTTACCCAACAATAATCAATAACTACTGGATTAACCCCTAATCTTGAGTTCCGGAGTATATTGCTACTTGACATAAAGTGCTTCAAGACCTCATTAAGGAGTATAAGCACTATGAATCGTATTGCATTACAATATTGTATAGGCATTTGTTTTGCATATTCGAGGATTTCCTGTTGCACAAAACCAGTCACTAATGCCCCAAAAAACACATTACTACCTTCATGAATAAAATAATATATCAGAATCTCTACAATGCTAGTAGAAAATGTATCCAAATTCAAGCCAAACCTCACTTATAATATAGATGTTTCTGCTGTTACCTGGAAACTGTGCATTTGCAAATTAGTAATTTAGCAGTCTTCCAACATCAGTAAGTGAATTCTCAGACACAATGGGTCTCCAGTAGAAATGGGCAGTGTGCTATCATCACTTGGAAAATTGTTTAGAGTGCACAGAGTTTGTGCTCTGCAAAGATTGTGCAATTTGCACAACTTCACACGATGGAATGAAGTATCCCCACACAAAATGTTTTTTACGGGAGAATTGTTTTACAAAAATGTTTATTTGTAGTAGAAGTCATAGAGAAAAACAGCTGGATAAGTTCTCCGATCAAAGTTTTTGCTGAATTCCCTAACACACATACAACATGCATTTAGCAGTTCTTTTATCCTTGTATGTTTTTATTAATGTTTTTTTAAACTTCGTGAAGCTTACTAAATTGCCACTGTTACAAAAATATATTCAACAAGCATTGGTAAAGCCAAAAGGTCTCATCTTTGAAAGGTGTTGAACATTTGACTTTGCCAAGGCTTGTTGACGATAGTGAATTTAATTAACAACAAAAAAAGCCAAAATCCATCCCCGGGCATGGTAATGTATATGCACTCATGCTTCACCACACATGCGTGCATACGTCATGATGTTGCTGCCATTTGACTTTTGGCCGAAGCTTGATTATGCAGGCACTTGCGTGCGTCACCCCACAGGCCAAGATGTGAAGCAGGAAGCAACGCAGAGAAGTGGAAGAGAGAGCAAGAAAACACTTTCACTTTCATGGATTGATAAAAGCAAAAGAAAAAAAAGTTTCATGAATGTAAGAATTAGAAGCATACAAGTCATCTAATCAAAAGAATGATAAAGAAGCTATGCTTCAGGAGAAGGAAAAGCACAAGAAGATGAATGAAAGTCATTGAATAAGAAACAAGCACATTAGATTGTCAGGCAAGCCCACCAGTGATAAGCAATGTACTGACCCTAGGCCAACTTTAAGTATTTATATTGTACACAATAGGCTTTTGACAACAAACTAAATCTGTCTCTATGCAAGACCTAGAAAGTAGAAGTGGGCGTCATTTCATAACTTCCCCTTCCCCTAGTCTATTACTACATTATCCATTATGGTTCAGTCTAAGCTGATTTGGAAATATCAACATCTTTTTATTCTATTTGGAAAATGGTCAACCTCCATCAAACATATAATGCTATAAAGTGAGTATGTTTTGTGAATTGGCTGACACAACACTGTTTATCAGCAATCTCATGCCTTTGCAGCTTTAACCATCAGAGTCTGAATTACATCCATTGCACCTTAGTCAACCAACTTTGCCCTTTGATTTACACTGACTGATGCAAAAATAACATTTTGACCAAAAAGTCATTTTTGTATTGGTTAGACTATGTAACTGGTATTTTCACACCTTTTTCGTGCAAATGATGGTGAAGATTGTACCAGCACTGGAGCCTGGTGCAGTATATGTAATTTTGCCACAGTGTGTGCCATTAACTCTCTCCGGTGCCCCTGTTCTTGAGCTCTAATATGAACTATTCATGAGTTGAAAAAGCAAGGCGACATGAGGCAGGGAGTGTGCAAGTATCACATCTCTCTCATAGTTAGGTAAATGTTACTAAAAGTTGGAGATGCATTTTCCCCTTCTAGCTGACAGTCTCTCCATCTCACTCCCTGTGCAGACTGACACCAATATTCAAACCCAGATGACTGCTGAGGCGGCAGCCCTGAGACAACTTCAGGCCGTGGTGGTGGAGCAAGCAGCAGATGTGGTAAGTACGTAACATGTGCTGACTGCAGGAGGTGTGGACTAGCATGATCGCCTGCCCCCACACTCACCGTGATCTTTTCTTATATGTGTCACGTGTGGCATCTTGTCTTTAATAAGCCTGGCGTATTGTGCTCTATTCATTCTACACTCAGCTCATATCATTCGGAATGTTTTTTAAAATTGTATTTGATCACTTTATTTACCATTTTAGCACATCATTATAATACAAGCATACATTGGCAGCTGGTAGATGGTAAAAGTTGTGGGGCGGAACACTGCACAACTTCCCCCCCTCCCACACCTCACCCCCATTACAGACACAATGTCCACTCCAGGCCCTCCTTATGACCGACAAACACCCTCCCTCCCCACCAAGCGCACAACCCTCCTTCCCAGATACTGTCCAGGTCCCGCCATGTAACTGGCAAACTGTCCCTCCCTCCCAGGCAACAGACAAGTCGCGGCAGGCATTACGGGCAAGTGGGGGGGGTGGGTGGAAATGGGGTCGTCGCGCCTCAGAGGGGATGGGGGGGAGGCGGGAGGGGGTTAATGGAAAAAAAAATAACAATAAATTAAAACTTACCGTCACGCTTCCCGAGACTCCCGACTCCCTGGGTTGAATTACTGGGTGCCGTGCACGTCATCAGGAAAGCAGCCTCCCTTCCCTCCACCAATCACAACGCTGCAATGGCAGCGTTGTGATTGGTGAGGCCGCTGCTCCACACGCGTTATTTTCTCTCTGTAAGCTGCAGCATACTGAGAGAACAGGGAGAGTGGGCGGTGTTACTCAAGGGCAGGGGGGAGTGGCCTGCCCACTGTTGTACATAATGACTGTTTGGGCGGCTATGTACAACAGTGGGCAGGCCACTCCCCCCTGCCCTCGAGCAACACCGCCCACCCCCAACCAGGAACTTCTGCTTTCTCGCCGTGCGAGAAGGCAGAAACAAATGGTAGTTATTACGGTAATAACTACCATTTGTTTCTGCCTTCTCGCATGGCGAGAAAGCAGGGGAGCGGCGCCCAAACGCCCCCATAGAGGAGCCGCCACTGCAAGCATAGGTGTTCACTGTCATTGTCATTACAATTGGAAATGGTCAAATGGAGCGTAATGCATAAATACGAAAGTCGACACGGCATGTATCTAATAGAATAAGAGACCCAACAAAGCATTTAAAATACAGTCCCAAAGGCCCATCTCCTTTCACTGAGTGTAACCATCCATCGTCCAGCAGCAGGTCTACGAACCCACCCGTACCTGACAGTCGCAGGTGACGGCACATAGCCAAAGAGTCACGCTCACTGCAGGAAGCAGCAAAGTAATGGAGAGTAAACATTTAGAAATTATGAAAATGGTTACCTCACCCCTGCAGGGACTATGCCCCGTTGAAGTTGTGAGTCAGAGGCTTGTTGACCAGTTTCCCCATAAGACCAGTATGGACCCAAATATCCTTGGTATGGAAGGAGCCAGGCAGTGTGCTGGAATATACTTCACTATTAGTGTTACAATAAGCTAGACCATTCAGCCAACCTTGCAAAGTGGGAACTGTCCTACGGCCCCAGTGAATTGCTCTTTCTCTCTTGGCCAGCAGAAAACTGAGGCATACAAATTTCATAATGCTTCTGGGGAAGTTTACCACATAACCCAGTAGTGCCCCTAGTGTGGGTACGAGGGACAGCTCAGTCATGTCACCTAGTGTTCTGTACACTATCTCCTATTATGGCTCTAGTTTTGGACAGGACCATGTAAGGTGTGCAAAATCAGCGTGTGTGGTCTTGCATTTACGGCAGGTATGGGGTCTGGACGGACCCAGTCTCTGGCAGGAGTGATGTATATCCTACGCAAGACCTTAAAATGTAATAGTTTATGCCTGTTTTTAGTGAGACTTCTTTCGTTACTGCGCAGCATTTGGCCCACTGGTCGTCTGTGGTGGGGCGGCCTAAGTATTCCTCCAAATCTTTGCGGAACTTGTCATCGTTGACCGGTATCACCCGAGAACATGCCTTATATAGTTTAGATGTGAGGTGAACTTCACTCTCGCTCTCAATGATGAGCGAGAGTGGAGTGACCAAGTCCGGTTCAATGGGAAACCCACGCAGCGTGGCACGTAGGGCCGAACGAATCCGCCCCAAAACAAAGCTATCTCTAAATGTGGCGTTGTGGAAGCGGACATCATCCGTTGCTGAGAAGGTGTGACCCTCTGGGTACAATTCTCCCAGTTTGGTGATATCAAATTTGGCCAAATTACGCTGCACCAGTCTTTCCCCTGTAATTGGCAGCCAGTGGGCACTGGGGACAGGGAGAGCCGAGGAACATTGTGTGGAGGCGCTGGTGATCGTTTCAGCTTATCCCAGGCCCAGCTGGTTGTGGAAACTCTCTGTATATCATTAGGATCTCTAGGTACCCCATTGGGCAATATAGTGGCTAACCGCTCAGGAAGGATGAAATCAGCATCTGGGCGGAGAAACGGGACCCTAGCGTCAGGGTGGAACCATACGAAGGTGTAGCTGCATTGGGCCACGAGATAGTACAGTTGTAGATCTGGCACACCATACCCTCCCCTCTCATATGGTATGGTGAGCACCTGCCAACGTACGCGAACCTGTTTGCCCCCACAGACCAATCTGATAAGGTGTGAACCCAACATTAAAAAGAATCTGTTCGGGAGGGGTATGGGGATATTGTTGAACAGATATAAAAATTTGGGGAGAACCACCATCTTAAGAACCGCAACTCTGCCAGCGATTAACAGTGGCAGACTCAGCCATCTCTCCACTTGAGCTTCGAGGGTGCTGATTGCTTGCCCATAATTGAGGCGAAGAATCTGGGCGGTATCAAGATGGATGTGAATGCCCAAATACTTGACGGAGTCACAGCACCATTCGAGGGAGAATTCACAACCCCATGGTGTTGTGCTGGAGGTTAAAGGGAAAATAACCAACTTGCACCAGTTGATGCCTAGGCCGGAATGTTGACCACATCGGAGAATCTCTCTGATGAGCAGTTCTAAGTTCACCTGGGTTCTCTGACATAGAGGATGGTGTCGTCCGAGTAGAACGAGACCAGAAGGGGGCCGGTGTTGAATTGTAGGTCTCTCTTTAGATGCCTTTCCTGGAAATGGTGAATTAAAGGGTCCGTGGTAAGGATAAACAATAGGGGTGACAGAGGACAACCCTGTTGTGTGCCACGGGATAGAGGAAAGGGTCGGGAGAGTGTGCCGTTCAGGCAAAGTCCTGCCTTGAGTCGGCAATATAGAAGTGCAGTGATGGCTATGAATCCCACAGGCATTCCCATGCGGCACATAACAGACATGAAGAAAGGCCACTCCAAGGAATCAAAGGCCTTGTCTGTGTCCAATAGGATTGAGACAGCGGGAACCTCAGGGTTAATTCTGTGAAGGATTGGGAAAAGTGTCCCGAGATTCAATGAGGTAGATCGGTGGGAAACAAAGCCTGATTGGGCCGGTGAGATAATAAATTCCATCAATTGGGACAGGTGCATGGCAATGAGTTTAAGTAGAAATTTTTATAATCCAAATTAAGTAGGGACAAAGGTCTGTAAGACCCACATAGTAACGGGTCTTTACCAGGTTTGGGGAGGAGTATAACAACCGCTTTCCGATGTGTGGGGGTAGAAATTGTTTCTCGAGGGCCTCTGCATACACCTCGATTAGTTGCGGCGCCAGCAGTTCTTTGTATGCCATGTAAAACTCCCTAGTAAAGACATCCAACCCAGGGGCAGATGAGCATCGAAGGGTGTCAATGGCTCCAAGGACATCGGCTTCGGAGATCGACTCCGCCAAAAAGTCCTGAACATTTTTTTCTATATAGACCAATGGGATCTCAGATAAATAAACTTCCTGTGCCGTGGTATCGCATCCTACTTTGAAAGTGTAGAGAGATGTAAAATAATCAAGGAATTCGTCACGTATCTCCGAGGTGTCGGTGAGTACCTGATTAGTGAAAGAACGCAGCTCGGTGACATAGGCTTTGCTGAATAGGGCCCGAAGCATCTGAGCTAGCACCCGGCCAAGACGCTCGCCTTCGCCATATCGCCGAGCGGTTTGATATTTGCCTAAAAAGATTATCTCACGATCCGCAGAATCCCTGTATTCAGTGAGGAGGGCCAAACGTTTTCCCACCATATCCGAGTTAGAAGTGTGCATTGTTGCGTTGTCCAATTCTGTTAGGTCGCGTTCTAAGCGATAAAGCATGTTGCAGAGGTCTTTGAGCAGCCCAGCATGCTTGGCAATGCAAACGCCCGTGATGTATGCCTTGAAACCCTCCCACCAAACAGCCCAAGTGTCAACCTAGCCAGTGTTGATGGTGAAGTAGTCTTCAATGGCCTCGCGCACGTCAGTGTGGAAAAGGTCGTCATTGAGGGTACGACTTGGGAAGCGCCACTGCCATTCAAACACATTGGGTCGGGGGAACCTAAGGAGAAGCTTAACAGGGGAGTGGTCAGAGTATGTTCTCGGGAGTTTCACAAGTGAATGGAACCAGTTGGAGACGCTAGGGGAAATAAGCCTATAATCGATTCAAGTCCACGTGTTGTGTTGGCCGGCATAATTCGGTGAGAGAGGGGTTGCGCATGCGCTAAATGTCGAGGAGGGATAACTGCTCGCAAAGGTCAAGAAGAGCACGGCACGCGCATGGTTTAGTTCCGGGGGAGTGGCGGTGCCATCTAATTCGGTGTTGAGGAACAGATTGAAACCCCCCCCACCACCAATAACAAGATAGGATCTAACTTTAAAAGCTGGGCATGTAGGGAATTAAAGAAATCTGGGAGTCAGTGTTCGGGCCATATACACATACCAAAGCTGCAGTGTGGCCCATTAGCGACCCAGTGACAATGGTGTATCTACCCTTGCTGTCCTCTACAACTGACCAGAGACTAAAGGGGACCCTTTTGTGAATAAGAATGGCTGTGCCCCTGGCGTAATTGCTGAAGTTGACAAAATACCTGTGCATGCCACAGCTTGAAGCAAAGGATGCGGAGTCGGATTTAGGTAAATGCGTTTCCTGCAGATACGCAATGTCCACGTTGTGTCGAAGTAGATAATAGACAACATGCCTTCTCTGACGATTATCATTGAGACCCCTAACATTCCAGGACATCAAGGAAAAGCCAGAGGGATCATCTATATTACCCAACTGAGCCATCTGGTACTCGTTGCATGAATGATAGAAACAAGCACCAGAAGTTAAATGCTAACTGTGACAGTGAACAAACCAGGAAATAACCAACAGTATCTATACAATAGCAATTGTCCGCCCCCAACCCCCACCCAGTCTCACTAAGAAAAAAGCAAGGCAGATCCACAACAGATAACAATACGTAAAGTACCGATTGACTTTACAGTGGAATGAGAAAACCCTGGAATGGTACATCCGTGCAACCAGAAACAAACCCAAGGTGTACACCATGGGGGTGGCAACGCCACGACAGTCGACCAGCTACTTGCAACATTTCAGAGTGATGAGTAACATTATCCCAATACAATCCTGCTATAATGGAGAAGCAACAACGCGGTAGAGTCAGCCATTTCCGGCACCAGAAAAGAGTTCCATGCTTGTGTCGGAGCCGCTGTGTGGAGGGGAGGGCCTAGCTCCATCTGCAACTACCTGTTTGTTGTTTTGTTTGTATGCGTGGCAAAATTCCTGCACCTCAGTTGGTTTATCAAAAATGCAAACCCTGCCATTACCGTCAACTCTCAGTCTGGCTGGGTATAACATGCCATATTTCAAACCTAAGTTCCTGAGGGTGGCCTTGACACCATTGTATTTGTGATGGGCCTCTTGCACCATGATGGTAAAGTCCGTGTAGAACTCTAGTTTGGATCCCTGCCACGTGGTGTCTCCTGGTTCTCTGGCGAGGCGTAAAGCAGTGTCGCAATCCCGAAAGTTCATGATGCATGCGATAATAGGTCTTGGAGGGCAGCCCGGGTTGGGCAGTGGATCCAGGGACCAGGGTGCGGTGAGCATGCTCCACCACGAATCCGGGGGTAAAGGACTCTTTCACAAACATGTCGGCCAGGAAAGTTTCAACAAAGAGGTCAAGGCGGCCGTAGATCTATCTCTGTATTGGATGCGGAAAGAGGACACGTCAAGGCCAGTAACCAGTGATTGAAAGAAAGGAGGGGTCGGTGTATAGGCCCCGGGTATTGATGGAGCAGGTGTTAGTCTCCCCAGAACAGCTTGATATGGAGAATTGCGGGCGCCCCAGGAAGCGAGCGTGCAAATCGGGACATCCAAATGTAGTAAAGTGTGCAGGCTCAAGTCTTGGCAGTGAGAGATGGTGGGGCTCTTATGGAGGCGTGCAGAGAGCCGGCTGCAGTCGGTACAAGGGGCACAGACAATTGTTCTCAGGAAGCAGGTGTGCAGGGCGGGACACCCAAATGCAGTACAATGGCCAGGCTTGAGTCATTGCGCTTTGGGAAGATGCAGCCCCTATGGAGGTGTGCAGAGGGCCGGAAGCAGGCAAAGCTTGGGGCGCTGACGATGGAGTGGGAGCCCCGACACCGGGGCGGATATTTATCTTCGCTTCTAAGCGGCACGATGCAGCGGCAGCTGTTATGGGCTTTCTGATGTAGGTGGTGGCTAGGTGTTAGGCCCGACGGCCGCAGGCCGCGCACTGGACGGGCCACGTAAAGGCGGAATCACGCTTGGAGGCAACCAGGCGCAGGGAGCGCTGGGCCGACTCCAACTTCTACCCTGTTCCACGCCTTTCAGCGACCAGGCGGCCACCTCCCAGGCTCGCCCGCAAGCCCTATCCCCGCGCGGCTCAGGGAAGCGGCGGGAGCGTGTAATGAGGTCCAGGGGCAGCCAAGTGTGACCGCGACCCAACTGAACTGGAAAATTATGTGGGGGTGTGAGCACAGAAGCAGATCCGCCCCCGGTGAACTCACATCTGCAATTGTTCTCTGTTTCAGTCAGGCACCAGCCGCCGTTTGCCTCTACTCCCCTGCCTTTCTGTGTGGAGAAGGATCGGACCGTATTACTACTTGCTCTGCCCCTCATCCCGCCGAAGGCCAGGAACGTCTTACGGAGTCACCGCTCCGTGATCTAGTCGGATCGCATGCTCAGCATGCACTTGGCGATTCGGCGGTGTCGAATTCAGCGTGACTACTGCCGAGTATGGGGGGGATATTGTAGCAAAGCTGGGACGACTGGCGGAGCTTCAACGCCGCGCGGCCATCTTGGTCAGCGACTTGGCCACGCACATATCAAGCGGAATGTAAATGCCTATCAATGCCCTGGAGAAAATCTAGCTCCGCTCATTATACTACCCTCTCTATGTATATAACCAGATGTGGCACTGCTCACCATTCTACCCTATCAATATTTATAATCAGCGGTAACCACACTCATCATTCTACCTTATCCAATCCTGTAACCATCTCTAATCCAGCTCATTATTCTACTCTGCTCATAACTATACCAGATATAGCCCTGGTCATTATACTACCCTAAAAAGAACAGATAATGGACGGAATGCTGAACAAATCAAACATTTACCCCCAGTCACAGACCTGGGTTAAATCCATTGTTTTATTGCACGCCATTCCAGTTTAGACCCAGCCATATGCAAATCAGTCTTGACGCTGCTCCCCTTTGGAAGAGTCCAGCCCAAACTGCCTGGCTAGGTCCTCCCTGGACCAGAAACAAGCATTGTGGGACCGGTTTCAGGGTATCACCCCTCATCATCCAGGGTAGCTTGAATCTGGTGATATAGCAAGCAGCTATACCTATAACCAACTGTAGCAGTGCTCATCATTTGACCCTATCTTTATCTAAAATCAACTCTAACCACGCTCATCATTCTACCTTGTCCATATCTATAACCATCTCTAATCTAGCTTACTATTCTACTCTGTCCATTACTATACCAGCTCTTCCCTGGTCATTATACTTCCCTATCCATACCTATAACCAGCTGTAGCACAGATCATCATTCTACCGTATCCATACCTATAATCAACTCTACCTTAACCATGCCTGTAACCAGCTCTTAACCTGGTCATCATTGCAACCTATCCATGCCTGTAAAGAGGTTCTACCATGCTCAGGCTTTTAATGTATCCATGCCTATGATCAGCTCCAAACCTGTTCATTATGCTTCTCGGTCAATGTCTATAACCAACTCTACCCCAGCCATGTCTAGAACCCGCTCTAATTCTGCTTACCATTACCTTATCCATAGTCATCACCAGCTCTGTCATTCTTCCCTATCCATACATATAACCAGCTGTAGCACTGTGAATCATTCTACCCTAGGCATGACTATGACCCACTCTAACCGTGCCTGTCATTCTATCCCATGCATTCCTACAACCAGCTGTAACCCACTGATCATTCTAACCCATCTAGGCCTATATAACCACCTGTAACCCTGCCCATCATCTTTCTGATTAATGGCATTATCAGCGCTAAACCTGCTCAGCGATCAACCTGATCAAGGCTTAACATGCTCTGACATTGATCATTCTATGATCCACTCCATTAACCAGCTTTATCCTGTACATAATTCTGCTCTGTCCATGCCCATTATCAACTCTAGCCTTGTCCTATCCATGCCATGGTCAGCTCTAACCTGCTCATCATTCTGCCCTATTCATGCCCATGATTAGCTTTA
Source organism: Lissotriton helveticus (assembly GCF_964261635.1). Taxonomy (NCBI): domain Eukaryota; kingdom Metazoa; phylum Chordata; class Amphibia; order Caudata; family Salamandridae; genus Lissotriton; species Lissotriton helveticus. The sequence goes on along the minus strand of NC_136072.1, from coordinate 835,948,315 downwards.
ACCCTGCTCGTTTTTCTGCCCTTTCCATGTCATCAGCAGATCTAACCCTGATAGCACTGACCTGGTCATCCCCATAACCAGCTCTAGCCCGATCATCATTCTACCCATTATGTACCCAGTGTTTGACCGGCATTTCAGGCAACCTGTCAGTCTGCCACTTCCCGATGGGCCAGCATTGGGGGCTGTGTTTTTTTAGTCCTTTGGGCTGTGACAGGACCAAAAACACACAGCCCGCAGGCCAGTCCAATGATATCTACGACTATAATAAGTTCTAAACCTGCTCGTTGTTCTGCATATTTAATTTCAATATTCAAGCCCAGCTCTGCCCTTTCTTATACCCAACCAATGCCCAGAGTGAGTTACAACACTTGCCATACTTCCATTCCATCAGCATCTACAATGTCCTCCATCCTTGACCTTATTCGTCCTGATCATTTAGTATCTCCAATTCTGCCCGCTTTTCAGCCCTGTGTATCTTCCTGCCCAACTAATGCCCTCAATCAGTTCAAGCCCTGCTCTCATGCTACCACATTAACACCAATATTTAGCCTCAAGTCCCTTTATTATGTTTTCTTTTCAAGACTTGTAATAAGCAAACACCTTGTTGCTCATTCTTTCAATGCAGTGCCCATAGTCCTCACTAGCAATGGTCATTCTGTTGTCTCTTGAAAGCCTATAATTTGCTGGAGTAGTCATGCTACTCATAATCAGTCCAACTCTGGTAATCATTCTGTCCAATCTAATTCACAATCATCTCCACCCTTGTTCAACCCACATCAGCTCAATCAAGTGCCACATCAATTACAATTAAGGTCCAGACCTATATCCAACCAGTGCTTAATTGATGCCTGTGTTTGCTGGTGGGCAGCACCTGCACTTATTTTTAAACATCAGCTCTTTTTATGAGCGTGCACCACATGGTGGCACTCTCAGCTTATCCTTTAAGCTCGGCACAAGTATTTAGCAATTCAATGTATGACAAAATAATAACCTGGTGACCACCAATAGTCAACATTTAACACTTGTTTAAGTTTGATGGCTGGTAGGTAATGCTAGCATTGTAGTTCAGCAGTAGTGACACAAGTATGGGTTGTGTCAGATGCAATGAAATACCTTGGCCCTGGCACTTTTAGTTTTATAAACTACGCACAGTACTCAACCCTGCTCACCATCATCAGTTGTAAATATCCAATTTCACTTTAAAAAATAATGATATTGCTGCCCAATAAATGCCATATTTAGCTCCAGCATGGCCCATGATTCTGCTACACCAAGGCCAAACTCAGCTCAGTCCCAGCTCATTATTTTTTCCAATAAATTAACATACTAAATCCTTCATCATTCTTCTTTGTTGATAAATTGTTCCAACTTGCTTATTATTCTGCCCACTCACTATCCTATCCATAATCAGCTCCAACATGCTCATCATTCTGCCCACTTACTACCCTTAATCACCTCCAACATGCTCATCATTCTCCACACTCACTATCCATAAACAGCTCCAATTTGCTCAACATTCTGCCCACTCACTATCCATAATCAGCTCCAACTTGCTCTTTATTCTGCTCACTCACTATCCATAACCAGCTCCAATAGTGCACTTCATTCTGCCCACTCATTATCCATAATCAGCTCCACCGTGCTCATCATTCTGCCCACTCACTATCCACAATTAGCTCCACCGTGCTCATCATTCTGCCCGCTCACTATCCATAATCATCTCCAATGTGCTCAACATTCTCCACACTAACCATCCATAAAAAACTCCAATGTACTCATGATTCTGCCCACTCACTATCAATAAACAACTCAACGTGCTCATCATTCTGCCCACTCACTATCCATAATTATCTCCATTTTGCTCATTATACTGCCCACTCACTATCCATAATCAGCTCCAATGTGCTCGTTATTCTGCGCACTCACTATCCATAATCAGCTCAAACGTGCTCGTTATTCTGACCACTCGCTATCCATAATCAGCTCCAACGTGCTTGTCATTCTGCCCACTAAATATCCATAATTAGATCCAATGTGCTCTTCATTCTGTCCACTCAAAATCCATAATCAGATCCAAAGTGCTCTTCATTCTGCCCTCTCACTATCCATTATCAGCTTCACTGTGCTGATCATTCTGCCCACTCTCTACCCATAATAAGCTCCAACGTGCTTGTCATTCTGCCCACTCACTATCCATAATCAGCTCCAACATGCTCATAATTCTGCCCACTCACTATCCATAATCAGCTCCAACATGCTCAACATTCTGCCCACTCAATATCCATAATCAGTCCAATGTGTTCTTCATTCTGCCCACTCACTATCCATAATCAGCTCCAACATCCTCTTCATTCTGCCCACTCACTATCCATAATCAGCTCCAACGTGCTCTTCAGTCTGCCCACTCACTATCCATAATCAGCTCCACCATGCTCGTCATTCTGCCCACTCACTACCCATAATAAGCTCCAACGTGCTCGTCATTCTGCCCACTCACTATCCATAATCAGCTCCAACATGCTCATAATTCTGCCCACTCACTATCCATAATCAGCTCCAACATGCTCAACATTCTGCCCACTCAATATCCATAATCAGTACAATGTGTTCTTCATTCTGCCCACTCACTATCCATAATCAGCTCCAACATGCTCTTCATTCTGCCCACTCACTATCCATAATCAGCTTCAACCTGCTCTTCAGTCTGCCCACTCACTATCCATAATCAGCTCCACCATGCTCGTCATTCTGCCCACTCACTACCCATAATAAGCTCCAACGTGCTCGTCATTCTGCCCACTCACTATCCATAATCAGCTCCAACACGCTCGTTATTCTGCCCACTCACTATCCATAATCAGCTCCAACGTGCTTGTCATTCTGCCCACTAAATATCCATCATCAGATCCAATGTGCTCTTCATTCTGCCCACTCAATACCCATAATTAGATCCAACGTGCTCTTCATTCTGCCCACTCACTATCCATAATCAGCTCCAACGTGCTCTTCATTCTGCCCACTCACTATCCATAATCAGCTCCACCATGCTCGTCATTCTGCCCACTAAATATCCATAATTAGATCCAATGTGCTCTTCATTCTGCCCACTCAATATCCATAATCAGATCCAATGTGCTCTTCATTCTGCCCACTCAATATCCATAATCAGATCCAATGTGCTCTTCATTCTGCTCACTCACTATCCATTATCAGCTCCACTGTGCTGATCATTCTGCCCACTCACTATCCATAATCAGCTCCAACATGCTCATCATTCTGCCCACTCACTAACCATAATCAGCTCCAACGTGCTCATCATACTGCGCACTCACTATCCATAATCAGCTCCAATGTGCTCATCATTCTGCCCACTCACTATCCATATCAGCTCCAACTTGCTTAACGTTCTGCCTAATCAGTGTCCACAATCAGCTCCAACGTGCTCATCATTCTGTGCACTCACTATCCATAATCAGCTCCAACGTGCTCATCATTCTGCCCACTCACTATCCATAATCAGCTCCAATGTTGTTATCATTCTGCCAACTCACTATCCATAATCAACTCTAACTTGCTTACCATTCTGCCTAATCAGTGTCCATAATCAGCTCCAATATGCTCGTTATTCTGCCCACTCACTGTCAATAATCACCTCCAACGTGCTCATCATTCTGCCCACTCACTATCCATAATCAGCTCCAATGTGCTCATCATTCTGCCCATTCACTATCCATAATCCGCTCCAACGTGCTCTTCATTCTGCCCACTCACTATCCATAATCAGCTCCACCGTGCCCATCATTCTGCCCACTTACTACCCATAATAAGCTCCAACATGCTCATCATTCTGCCCACTCACTAACCTTAATCAGCTCCAATGTGCTCATCATTTTGCGCACTCACTATCCATAGTCAGCTCCAATGTGCTCATCATTCAGCCCACTCACCATCCATAATCAGCTCCAATGTTGTCATCATTCTGCCCGCTCACTATCCATAATCAGCTCAAACTTGCCATTCTGCCCACTCATTACCCATAATCAGCTCCAACATGCTCATCATTCTGCCCACTCACTAACCTTAATCAGCTCCAATGTGCTCATCATTCTGCGCACTCACTATCCATAGTCTGCTCCAATGTGCTCATCATTCAGCCCACTCACCATCCATAATCAGCTCCAATGTTGTCATCATTCTGCCAACTCACTATCCATAATCAACTCTAACTTGCTTACCATTCTGCCTAATCATTGTCCATAATCAGCTCCAATATGCTCGTTATTCTGCCCACTCACTATCAATAATCACCTCCAACGTGCTCATCATTCTGCCCACTCACTATCCATAATCCGCTCCTACGTGCTCTTCATTCTGCCCACTCACTATCCATAATCAGCTAAACCGTGCTCATCATTCTGCCCACTCACTACCCATAATAAGCTCCAACGTGCTCATCATTCTGCCCACTCACTATCCATAATCAGCTCTAACTTGCTTACCATTCTGCCTAATCAGTGTCCACAATCAGCTGCAACGTGCTCATCATTCTGCCCACTATCCATAACCAGCTCTAACCTGCTCATCATTCTGCCCACTCACTATCCATAACCAGCTCTAACTTGCTTACCATTCTGCCTAATCAGTGTCCATAATCAGCTCCAATATGCTCGTTATTTTGCCCACTCACTATCAATAATCACCTCCAACGTGCGCATCATTCTGCCCACTCACTATCCATAATCCGCTCCAACGTGCTCTTCATTCTGCCCACTCACTATCCATAATCAGCTTCACCGTGCTCATCATTCTGCCCACTCACTACCCATAATAAGCTCCAACGTGCTCATCATTCTGCCCACTCACTATCCATAATCAGCTCTAACTTGCTTACCATTCTGCCTAATCAGTGTCCACAATCAGCTGCAACGTGCTTATCATTCTGCCCACTCACTATCCATAACCAGCTCTAACTTGCTCATCATTCTGCCCAGTCATCTCCTATTAACGCTTGACTGACTTCATGATCCTGGTTAGTTCATGTCCACATCGGGCTTGAACTCCAGGCGACATTCTGCATCAGTGTACCCAATTTATGGCACAGCCATTCCCCGATTCCTTACATCCTGGTCTACCTTCCTGCCTGTTCAAATACACCCCTCAAGCAGGAATTGTTGTTCTTACACACTTCTCTTTCATGACTGCTTCATCCTGTGGCTTCTGAAGCGGGGCCTGCTGCTTGCTGGGCGCCACCTGTCTCCACATATGAAAGATGTGCATCTGAAAAGTGTGAACTGTCAGTTTTTCACATTCAACACTGCCTATAATTGCCTCAAGCCTGAATTCTAAATCCGAAAATAGCTTTTCTAAACTTATGAAGTAGCTACTGTCGGATAGAACGGTGGGAGCATTTCTGAGCACCAGGGATGCCTCCTTTTTGCTGCAAGTTGTGTTGTACTGTTTATTGCATAGCTGCATCCACCAACGCTTTTGCTTCTTGGTGGTTGGGCAGCATTCTGGTGGGTTGTAATTCACATGTTCATTGCTGTTAATGACGTCCTACAAGAACATCTTAGTCAAAATACCGACTCCCATGATATCATCACGCCTAATATATATAGTTAAGTATAGGTTTACTAGACTGAAATCTGCATACATATACCTTGACAGTATATACCGCCAAGATCCGTATATTTGAAGTTACCTATAGTAAAAATGCACTTATTTGTATGTACTTACCTTGACATTATTGTAATATTCAATGTTTGGCTTACAGCTTCTGTGTGGAGTGGAGGTGCAGTTGCAGCCAACACAAACACCTCAGTGACATGCTGTGTGTGAGTGTGTGTGTGTGTGTGTGTGCGTGTGTGTGAGCGTGTTTGTATAGATACATATATACATATTTGGGTGTTATCACTTTGGGTAGCAGCAACATCTCCCCTGTGGCATGTATCCCTTGGTTGTATAAATAATGACCATTTATTTTCTGTTTCAGGCTAAGATGAATGAAAGCGTCCAGGTCCTGTCAGTCTTCTCACCCAGGGTGGAGGTACTAGTATAATCAAGTGGTCAAAAGTTTCAGCTAAGAATTAGCCCTTAATAAGCAACGCCTCACGCTATCGCGCAGCGGATGCAGTAACCCAGTGGCAAGGGGTTCGAGGCTGCTGCGGTCGTGTGTGTGGTGCTTGGCTTGGGGCATACTTTTTAAACCTTGTAATTTTTAAAATTGACTACATGTTTGATCCTACCTTGCTGCTGCTCTCCTCTTGGCTCCTTCCCGCACCCCTAGCCCCGGTTCGGCACGGCTGTGTGCCGATTGCTCCGGAGGGCTGACGGGGCAGCGGGCGCCATCTTGAGTGAGGCAGTGGCAACATCTAGGCTAGCGCACTAGTCCTCGCGCCCTTAGCCCTTAATAAGCAGCGCCCCACGCTATCGCGCAGCGGATGCAGTAACCCAGTGGCAGGGGGTTCGAGGCGGCTGTGGTCGTGTGTGTGGTGCTTAGCTTGGGGCATACTTTTTAAACCTTGTAATTTTTTTAATTGGCTACTTTTTGATCCTACCTTGCTGCTGCTCTCCTCTTGGCTCCTTCCCGCACCCCTAGCCCCGGTCCGGCACGGCTGTGTGCCGATTGCTCCGGAGGGTTGACGGGGCAGCGGGCGCCATCTTGAGTAAGGCAATGGCAACATCTAGGCTAGCACACTAGTCATCGCGCCCTTAGCCCTTAATAAGCAACGCCCCATGCGAATGCGCAGCGGACGCGCGCCGAAGGCAAGCCCGTCTGCGCCCGTCCGCGGCCGACCAGGGCTAGGGGCCCCCCACCCTGTCCATTTTTATTCCTACTCCGTTGCTGAGTTATGCGCTCTCCAGGACCATTGGCCCCTTCAAGCGCTCACTTGTGCACGGATCATTGAATTTGGTTTGGCGCGACCACGCGGTCCCTCTACCTTCCCCGCTTTTGTGCCCCCCCCTTCCCCCCTCTTTCCCTGTCCTCCCTTTGCTTCGTCCTGTTCCTCACCCTTTCCCTTTGTCACCACTTTTATCAGCCTTTTTACTTAACACTAGGTCGGCAGTTAAACATCAGTTGGAATTGTTTGATTTTCCTGGATTCTGTTAAACCGGACCTTTTGTTTTTGACCGAGACATGGCTCCGCACTGATTCCCTCCCCAGTGTGTTAGCAGCCCTCCCCCCGCCTTATTTCATCCTTAGTGCTGACCGGCCGGAAAATCGACTAGGTGGTGGGGTTGCCCTGATTGCCCGTGCAGGCCTGCACTTTCAAGTGCTTCCCTCCCCCCCTTTACCTTCAACGGATTGTCTGGTCATACGTTCTACCTCCCCCAGGTTCCTTTAACTTGCATCCTTGTTTATCGCCCCCCTCAGTCCTGCCCACGTTTTCTTCTTGCCATTTCGGACCTTTTAGGAACTCTTGTTGTTAATAATTCCTCGGTTTTGCTCCTTGGGGACTTTAATTTTTGGCCCAACGACCCAGCCGAGGATGCCACTTCTCGTGGTTTTACCGAGCTCCTTCTCAGCCTGAACTTCGTCCCCCAGGTCCACTCTTCCACTCATATTGGTAGTCACACCTTAGATCAAGTTTGGACCCTTAATATCTCAGTTCCTGCTCTTACTGTCCAACCTTGCTCATGGTCGGACCACTTTTTGATTTCTTTCTCTCTGGATCCTGGTATAAAAACGAATTCCCCCTTTTCCACACATACTTGGGCAAGAAATTGGAGCAGGGTGGATATTCCTGCCCTCTGCACGTCTCTATCTGCCCCCGACCTGGCTATGGCTGCCTCTGAACCTTCGAGGCAGTTGGATGCCCTTAACAGCTGGCTTCGAGGGGCCCGCGACCAAGTAGCCCCTCTGAAGCGCGTCACAATCAAACGTGCTCAAGAGGCAAATAAATGGTTCTCCCCTGCCCTTGCGGTAAAAAAACTGGCAGTACGTCAAGCAGAGCGAGCTTGGAGGCGGGCTTACTGTCCCCTCTCCACACTGCGCTACAATTCCATCCTAATGAGTACAAAAGGGATATTCTCCTTGCTAAAACTTCTTACTTTTCTGGGAGAATTCTAGCCGCAGAGAGCCAGTCTAAAGAAATATTCTCCATAGTACGTGAGTTGGCCTCTTCTGATAGGGCCTCCCCCAAAACTCTTTCCCTCTCAGTCCTTGTGCAACTCTCTCAATGACTTTTTCATTGAGAAAGTGGCACTTATCAAGTCCAAAATCCCGCCCCCCTCCCCTGCATTTGGTGATCCTCAGCCCCCTCCTACCACGTCTAGTCTCACCCTCCTACCCCTTTTAACAAAATAAACTTTTCTCTCTTTGCTGACCCGCTGTAGAAAAATATAATTGGGGGGCACTACCAACCAGAATATAAGATCCTTAAGTATTGCCCGGCGGTGTCGCCTCTTGAACCCACAAAGAAGTTAAACTATTGAAGAGGCAGGCGCTGGAGACTGGAAGGCAGGAAACAAGGTTTTTATTCTCTCCGGAGGAGAACACAACGAAACGGACAGAAGGTATCGTTCTGAGGTGCTCTAACTGCATCCCTGAGGCCTGGCCTCTTATACACACGTTTATCTGTTTATTGCATGTAACACATTCTCGTTGATACTTTGATGTACGGAAAGACATCCTCAGAATCCCCCCTTTCCCAGCCCGTTCCCACGTAAGGTTACAGTGGAAGTCCCCGCCCCGTTCACAACAGGTAATGATCATCGCGCAGTTGGATATTCCGCCGATTCACGGAGTGTGTGGGGTTCGATCGGATCTCGTGGGTTGGGGGGGGGGCTTTGATCATCTCGGGGGTCCTTTGAGGAGGGAAGCTTTCTATTGTACGGGGAGGGGCAAGGGATTGGTATCGGCAGAGCTGGGTGTCGGTCTGGGAACGGGGAAGACAGACGGGCACACGGGAAAAAGGGGTTTGCATCAAAGGGCCGGGGATCATAAATGGGAAGAAGGGAGGTGTCGCGCTGGGAACAGGATGAGGGCCTGGGGCAGAGCAGCGCCGAAGAGGGGTTTTATGATTCGCAGCAGGTGCAAGCAGGGGGTTGCCAGCGAAGCTAGGAGGGAGAGAGAGGCGCGCTGGCTCTCGGCAAGAGCAGGGAAGCCATGGTGCCCAAAATGGCGGCTGTTTTGCGCGCTAATAAGGTTTAAGGAGAGCAAGAGGGCGCCGATAATGTTGACGGTTTCAGCCCAACTTTCAACAGTCCTCCCTTTTCAACATATCTAGCCACCTTGCTTTACTCAATGTCAATTTTCATCAAATTCCTAACTTCGGTATCATACAATGCTCTCATATGTTCGCTTCCAATGTCCACAGTTTTGGGAAAAATACAACTCGTACATAAAGAACACATAGGTGGCAAACATTGAATTCCTAAGCATAGGCCACATATTACAACTACGGGAATCAGGATAATGGTGAGCAGTCTCCAGCCCCAGCTTTTGACGGTGTCCCAGAACCAACCACCAAGCGACCATTCTTCTTGCTCTTGGTGAACTTCCGAAGAGAGTCTGTGAAGATGTTCGATGGCTTTGTACACTGAGGGTGAGTTGTCCGGTATGTATGTACAACAGCTGGACCCAATAATGCGGCAAGCTCCTCCACGGTCCGCCAGAACCACATCTAGAACGAGGCGGTTCTGCAGAGCCACCAAACGGACCGCTTGGAGCTCGGCAGTGTTGTTGGCAAAGATGCCCGCTGTGATGTTCATGGTTGTCTCGACCGCCTGAGTCAAATGTCGGATGGCACGGCTGTTTGCCATCGGGCCCCAGAGGGGGACGAGTCCTTTCATAGCATCGAGGAACTGCGCCCCTGTTGAGTCGGCTTGTTCAATGTCTTTGGCTCGTTTTTGCCGGTGGTGATTCGCTGGGGCTACATAAGTCGGAGGAAGGACGAAGGAGATGTAGCAAGTGCCCCCCCAGCCTTTGGGGAGCCAGGTGTAGGCCTTCGTGCCGCAGATGAAGTACATGTTTGGGGATGACACAAAGGAAGGTGGATCCGTGGAGTCCAAAGTTCTGGTAAAGCGGCAAGCGCTGCGACCCACCAGCTGTGTCCCAAGTCCTTCTACACACATGTGGCCTGTGACGTTGATGACCGTCAGGGCCACAGTCAGAGTGGCAGCCGTTCGTTTCCGCAGATAGGAGAAGGTGGGTCTGGTTGGATTGTTGAACACCTGCATTTCGATTCGTTCTTTAGTCGGAATGTCCATTTGGTTCGAGTCGCTGGGGGTCAGCGGGCAGAAGTGTGTCTTTGTCTTGTTTCGCCCGGCCCCGTGAGAAGAATGTGCTGCAGTTCTGCTGGAGGTGGCATTGCCCGTATAGCTTTCTTGCAGGAGGATCAGCCAAGCAAGGCAGGAGCCGTGGACAGAGAAGGGTGAAGGGATGAATGGTATTGAATGTCCAGTGGCATGGGGTAGCAACCCACAGATCCAGCAGTTGGTGGTATTGGTGGCAAGATTGTGCTGGTGAAGTAGCTGCACGAAAGAGTTGTTCCAAAACTCCTTTCGCCTCTCTCTTAGTTGAGGAGAGAGCGAAATTAGATAATGTTCCTTCATGGTGGTAGGCTGAGCAGTGGTTAGGAATGTTTCGTGAGCAGGTGCATGTTCTTCCATAATCCAGAGCGTAGTCATGAGGAGAAAACAGAGGAGGATTACGATGAAGAGTGCAATTGTCTTTGAGCTATGGAGTCTGTCTATTCTCGGATTTCTGTAGTGGGTATTTCCTGCTGTCTCCGTCGGCTTCTTATTTGGCGCTTCCATCATCTTCTTATCTGGCGCTTCCATCATCTTCGTCTTCAAGGTGCTCGGTAGTGGGCAGGACCACAGACTTAGTTTTAGCTTCTCTCCAGGTAACCCTTGGTAGTTTGGGTCACCGTTCTGAGATCCTTTAACTTAGTCCGTGGCCTACTTAGCCGAAGCTCCCTCCTTTCGACGCAGGAAATACCCTTCTCGAGATGGCACAGTGGGGTCAGGATGTTTTGAAAGTTCAAGTGTCTCAGTATCAGGGTAGCAGTTCAACGATGGTCGGTCCTGGTTCAGGAGCTCTTCTTGGGTGTTGACGGTGTCTGTCGTGGCCAGGGTTGGAGAGACCTTTTTGCAGTGGTGAGCGTGCAGCCAGTGTTTCTTCCCCTCCACTCGAAGTGCGGTCCGAGTGGTGATCAGCACTTGCCAGGGGCCCGTCCACCGGGGTTCCAAACTCTTTGATCGTTGAAAATTTCGGATCAGCACGAAGTCCCCCGGCTGGATGGCGTGACCCGGACCCCTGGAAGCATCGGGGATGGCCTGCTGCACCTGCTGATGAAGGACAGACAAAGTTTCAGTCAATTTGTACAGATAATCAGACATTAGGACATCCGGAACGTCATGAATGGAAGTTGGTTTCGGGGCAGACCAGACGCTCATGGGTCGACCGAAGACAACTTCATAAGGGGTTAAGTGATGTCGGGTGGGGGTAGAGCGCATCGATAGCAATGCCAATGGGAGGGCGTCTGGCCATTTCAGGCCCGTCGTAGCCACTATTTTGGCCAGTTTAAGCTTTAGTGTGGCATTGTGTCGTTCGACAAGCCCAGCAGATTGGGGGTGGAAGACTGCGTGGAATTTCTGTTTAATACCCAGCCCATTTAGGATGAGCTGGATAACGTTGGCTACAAAGTGGGGGCCATTATCACTCCATAAAACACGACAGAGGCCATAACGGGGGAAAAACTCCTTTAACAGAACCTTTGCAGTGGCCATAGCGGTGTTGTCACGGGTTGGGTATGCTTCCACCCACTTGCTAAATGCGCACACCACGACGAGTACATATTTCAGGCCTTGGCATCTGTCTAGCTGGATGTAGTCCATCTGTAGGACTTCAAATGGGTGGTTTGGGACCCCAAATCCCCCCCGGGGTACTACAGTTCCTTTCCCGGGGTTGTGTTGCAGGCATATTAAGCATTGTTGGACCAGGCGTTTGGCGGAATCTGGGATCTTGTCATTGTGCCAAACCCTGGAGACAAGTTCGATCATGGGGGCTGATCCTATGTGGGCAGGGGAGTGTGCCATGGTTAATATGGGAATCAAGTACGAATCAGGTAGCAACCATCTGTTCGTGTCCTTTGTCCGCCAGCAGCCTTCATCGTCTTTCAATCCCACCCGTATCCATTCAGTCAATTCGTGTTGTGTGCTAGTCGTTTGTATGTCTCTAATTGTGTCCTTGGCGTCAGTCCAGTTTTCTGCTTGTGACCTGGTCACGTACATATGTGTTGTCGTTCTATTTTCAGCTGTCGTTCGGGCGGTGATGTCGGCTAGTGCATTTCCCTGTCCGATAATGTCTGTCACTTTCTTGTGTGCCTGGCATTTGATAACGGCAAGTTTGTTGGGGAGGAGGACAGCTTCGATTAAGGCGGAGACTAGATCCCCGTGCAAAATGGGTGTGCCGTGTGAGGTCAAGTATCCTCTCTCCCTCCAGAGGAGCCCAAAATGGTGAACCACCCCGAAGGCATACTGGCTGTCGGTGTAAATGTTCGCTGTGGTTCCTGTTGCCAGGATGCAGGCTCGCGTCAAAGCAATCAGTTCCGCTGCCTGGGCAGATCGCTGGGCGATGCGGGCTGTTTCTACTACAGTTCGAGCCGTGGTGACTGCATAGGCAGCGGAAGTGGTACCATCGGGGAGTTTGATGCAAGAACCGTCCACCCACAACTCCCCGTCGGGGTCAGGGAAAGCTGTGTCTCTGAGATCGACCCTACTCCTGGTCTGTTCGTCCGTAAGAGTCACGCAGTCATGTACGGGGTGCACATTGGGATCGTTCTCTGGCAAGGGTAACAGAGTTGCTGGGTTCAGTGTGGTGCATCTTTTCAGGGTGATATGGGGGGCAAGCAAGGTCAGTTCGTATCCAGTCAGTCGTGCACTCGTCAGATGTTGTGTCTTGGTTTGGTTCAGGAGGGTGTCGACTGCATGGGGTACCAGTACCGTGAGGGAATTTGAGAGTACAATCCCCTCACTCTGTCGGATAGAGACTGCAGCAGCAGCTACAGCTCGAAGGCAGGCAGGCAAGGCTCTGGCGACAGGGTCAAGAGTGGCAGAGAAGTAAGCGCACGGTCGTTGCTTAGGGCCGATGGCCTGGGTCAGGACAGATAAAGCGCACCCCTCCCTTTCGTGAGTGTAAAGGGAGAAGGGCTTTTTGTAATCAGGGGTACCCAGGACAGGGGCTGAGCAAAGGGCATCTCGTAGTTCTGTGAAGGAAGTTTGACACTCAGGAGTCCAAGGGAGTGGGAAAGGGACGTCTTTGTTTAGCAGAGAAAGCAGTGGTTTTACAACGAGGCTGAAGTTTGGTAACCATTGTCGGCAGAAGGAGGTGAGGCCTAATAAGGAGCGAACCTGCTTCTGGGTTTTAGGGACAGGGGTATCTAGAATGGTTTGGATTCGATCAGGGGTGAGTTTTCTTCCATCTTTGGACAAAAGGTGGCCTAGGTAAGTGACCTGGGGTAGGCAGAATTGCAACTTCTTCTTGGAGACCTTGTGGCCATTTTCCGCAAGGAAGTGCAAGAGTTGAATGGTGGCGGTAACCGCTAGAGGGGTGGTGTCGGCTGCCAAAAGGATGTCATCGACATATTGTACCAACACCACCCCGTCGGGTAACTGGACTTGGTCTAGTTGTCTTTTGAGGGCCTGGCTGTAGATGCTAGGGCTTTCCGTGTAGCCTTGAGGCGCTCGGCAAAACCTATATGAGCGGGCTTTTAGGGTAAAGCCGAAGAGATATCGGCTGTCTGGGTGGATGGGGATGGAGAAGAATGCGTTCTTGAGGTCGATGACGGAAAAGGTGGTGGCAGTGGATGGAATCAAGGTCAGGATGGTGGTGATGTCTGAGACCACAGGGTACTGGGGTACCACCACTTTGTTGATCTCTCGGAGGTCGATGATGAAACGGTATGCTTTCTCATCTCCCTCTCCCTGCTTCTTGATAATGGGCAAGATAGGGCTGTTACAAACGTTGCTAACCACTTCCTCTACCACTCCTGCGTCTATCAGTGACTGGATAATCATTACCAATGCCTTCTCGCCCTCTGGCGATATCCGATATTGTGGGAGTTTTGGGAGTGTTGCGTCTGGTCGGACAGTAATGTGCACTGGGTCAATTAACATACGCCCTACGTCCGAATCTGCTTTGGCCCACAGATACGGAGGTAGAGTGTCAAGCAGGGACGCGTCAACGTCGGTGATGGAAAACATGTGTCGGGGGGAACAATGTCTAAGCAGAACGGGGTTGTCGTAAAGAAACACTCGAACTCCATCTTGAGAACACCTAATCGTCGCTCGGAAGTGTTTCAGTAAGTCAAGTCCCATAATGGCGTCAGGGCTATTGGAGGAAAGCAAGAACGTGGTGTCGGTGGTGTTGTTTTCTACGTCAAAGAGAATCGGGGCAGACAAAGGGTTGGTGGAGGGCGTTCCATCGAAACCTGTCGATGTTATGAGTGAGCCAGACAAGGGTGCCCTTGGAATCAGTCGTTTAGATAACGCACTACGTGTTGCGCCAGTGTCTACCAGAAATGGAGACTTGGTACCCAGGACCTTAGCAGTGACATAAGGGCCCTGCTGGTCAACATAGAGCTCGACTGGATCCCTCCCTCGCCCTTGGCTGTCCTATGCGAAGGTGTGAGTGTCGTCATAGTCAGATTGTTGATATTGGTTCTGCCTGGGTCGATCGAACGTATTTGGTCTGCTTGATCTGTCATTAGTCGCGTCATTTGGGGGCCCTCGTTGTTGTCCCCTAGGTCTCGGTCCGTTTGCTACATCCCTGGGGTCTTTGTTTCTGATCATTTCCAGAAGAACTGGGCACTGGGATTTCCAATGGCCAGTCCCTTTGCAGAAAGCGCACTGGTCTTCTCGAAGGTCTGTGCGTCCACTGTAGGAAGTCAGAGTGCGGTCCTGGGGAAATGTAGTCTTAGGGACGTTTGTCTGGTAGTTTCCCCGGTATTGGTCCCGTCCTATAGTCACCCCTTGCAGTTTGGCAATCATCACCCTCTCTTTTAAGTCCTTCTTCTTTTTCTCTGTCGCCCTATCGGTTTCATTTTTCTGATGCTCATAATATTGGGCCATTTGGAGAATCGCTGTAGGTTTGGAGGCTGCCCAACTACTCTCGCTGGCTTGTAGTTTCTGGGAGATTTCCGATGATAGGCCCTTAACATAATTCTGGACGAACAGATGGTGTCCGGTTGCAGTGGTCATGTCTTGGCCGCTGTAATCGGAGAACACCGTTTCGAACCGGGAGAAGTACTCCGATACATCCTCCTGGGGTTTTTGGCGACAGGCTGTTACTATCGACCAATCCACTTTCTTTTCTGGGATTAGGGTTTTTAATTTCTCTACGATTTTATCTGGGAGGTCTAGAATGGATTTCAACGGCTTTTGTCCTGGTCCCCGTTGTTTGTCCAGGTCATCGAGTTGTGACCAGGTATGTCCAAACAGCTCAAGGTGGTCGACTTTCCGGATTTGCTTCCACACATCAGCTGGTAGACATAACCCGAAGAACAAGTCGATGTCAGCCAGGGTCATGATCGTTGAACCCAGGGCTGTACCCAATTCAGTATAGAAGGCAGTGGGGTTTTTACGTAGGTCGGGTAGAGATTTCCGGAATGTCAGTATCTCTTGCCGGTCCCATGGCTGGTAGACCCAGTTGTACACTACCCTTCCCTTCGCATCTTGGTTGTTTGCATCATCGTGAGTCCCTGTACCCCGAGGAGGAACCCAGTAAGGGGCAGCCTCACGTATCGGCATCATGGTGTTAGATTGCTCGGTTGGTGGTTCAGTCACTACGGGGGCTGCGGATTTAGCTCCCGGTTTTCGTTCAGTGAGGTGGCGGAAAACCTCAAGCGTACGCGTAAGGAGGTCCGACACATCACACTCGCCCTCATCCCCGATATCGACCTTCCGGTACAGAGTCCTTAGACTCTCGGGACCTTTGTCTCGATATCGGTCCTCGTATGCATTCAAGACATGATAACACAGTCGTACGGTAAAATGTCGTCTGTGACTCCCTATATACGAGCTGAACATATCTGCGATGTACTCTTCATCATCCTTCCTTTCTACCAGTGTCCTTGCTATTTTGTCGATCCCCGCTCGCTCATCTTTGTCTAGCCTGTTTGTTCTTGCAGGGCCAGCCCCTCGAGTCTCATGGTCGTCTAACGTTGTTGTTGGTGCGGGTTTTAATACAAGGGGTTCGGCTGGCACAGAGGCCATTGGGGCCGACACTGTGGCGGTACCTTCGTTTGTACCTGGGGGTGGCGCGTGCTGCGCCAAGGGTTGAGAAGGGGCATATGGAGGGGGCATGTAGATGATAGGAGGACCTAACAGCAGGTCCTCATTGGCTTGTCGTTTCGAGGGTAAATCAGGGTAGAGCATGGAGGGGGTTCTAACCGGACACTGGCTTGGCGTTTCCATTTCTAGTTTCTGTTTAGCTTTCTCTCTTTCTTTTATCTCCTTTTTTAGTCTCTGAGCAGCTAGGTGGGCTGCTTTTTGCAGCTCTTTTTCCAACCTACTCTCAGTTTTCTTTTTACGTTGTTCAGTTTCTTTTCGCCACATGCCGAAGCTGTCAAGCATAGTAGGTGTTGTCTTGTTTTTACCCAGGGCAGTTTCTAGCGTTTTTATTTTATCATCATCGAAGGATCCTATCAGGGGCCATTGACTTTCTTGACCCTTTTTTGTATATTTATGCCATAGTTTACTATAGGCTATAGCGGTCAATCCATGCTTCATGAACATGTCCTTATTAGGGGTGCCTTCCAGTGGGGCTGGATGGTCCATCTCTAATAGGCGGTCCGGGCTAAACAGGCTACTAATCAGTGGGGAGAAGACAGACATGACGGCTCGTAACGAGGGACTAAAAAGTCAGCACTGCCTATCTTATCACTAGGTGCAAAGACTGGACAGAATATTTCTATTCTACGTTGTTTGCAGGCAGTGAATACCTCATGGATCAAGATAACAAAAGACCAATAAATAACAATGGGGAGAATGAGTAGGTCCGCAAAGATCTGCGTTACCTACCCTTTTCACTATCTGCAAAAAGGGTGGTCTCTTCCCTGTTTGCAGACAGGGAATCTCCAGGAAACAATAGTTTGCGAACAACAGTTCAGTTTCAAGTGATTATTGAGTGGGGGAGAAAAAATAAGCACGGCTTCTGCCCTACCTATCCTCCACTGCTTGCAAAGAGAGAGCCCGTTGTTTCTCCGTTTGCAGACAGTGAATCCCTCATAGATCAAAATAACAAAAAGACCAATAAATAACAATGGGGAGAATGAGTAGGTCCGCAAAGATCTGCGTTACCTACCCTTTTCACTATCTGCAAAAAGGGTGGTCTCTTCCCTGTTTGCAGACAGGGAATCTCCAGGAAACAATAGTTTTGGGAACAACAGTTCAGTTTCAAGTGATTATTGAGTGGGGGAGAAAAATAAGCACGGCTGCCGCCCTACCTATCCTCCACTGCTTGCAAAGAGAGAGCCTGTTGTTTCTCCGTTTGCAGACAGTGAATCTCCAAATAAATAAAAAGAGCAATACTAGTATTTTTTTAACAAACAAGCAATCAAGCAATTTTTTCGCAACTTGTCGTGGTGACACGACCTTACCCGGACCGCATGGACAGTTTCCTGTCTTCCGAATCCAGCGCCCGATCGTCCTCTCTTCTTCGTTATCCTCGCGGCACTCCTGATGGTTCCCAGTCAGGACCGTAGATCACTCGAGAGAGGTCTGTTCGGAACCAGTGAAGTTCGGATGATCGGCTGTCAGACGAGGGTCTATCGGACAGACGCGTTCCCGATCGTTGCAGTCGTTCACTTTGTCGTCAGGACCTCTCCCACTGGATCCATGGGTCGCTGATCCAGCCCCACGTTGGGCGCCAATTGTAGAAAAATATAATTGGGGGGCACTACCAACCAGAATATAAGATCCTTAAGTATTGCCCGGCGGTGTCGCCTCTTGAACCCACAAAGAAGTTAAACTATTGAAGAGGCAGGCGCTGGAGACTGGAAGGCAGGAAACAAGGTTTTTATTCTCTCCGGAGGAGAACACAACGAAACGGACAGAAGGTATCGTTCTGAGGTGCTCTAACTGCATCCCTGAGGCCTGGCCTCTTATACACACGTTTATCTGTTTATTGCATGTAACACATTCTCGTTGATACTTTGATGTACGGAAAGACATCCTCAGAATCCCCCCTTTCCCAGCCCGTTCCCACGTAAGGTTACCGTGGAAGTCCCCGCCCCGTTCACAACAGGTAATGATCATCGCGCAGTTGGATATTCCGCCGATTCACGGAGTGTGTGGGGTTCGATCGGATCTCGTGGGTTGGGGGGGGGGCTTTGATCATCTCGGGGGTCCTTTGAGGAGGGAAGCTTTCTATTGTACGGGGAGGGGCAAGGGATTGGTATCGGCAGAGCTGGGTGTCGGTCTGGGAACGGGGAAGACAGACGGGCACACGGGAAAAAGGGGTTTGCATCAAAGGGCCGGGGATCATAAATGGGAAGAAGGGAGGTGTCGCGCTGGGAACAGGATGAGGGCCTGGGGCAGAGCAGCGCCGAAGAGGGGTTTTATGATTCGCAGCAGGTGCAAGCAGGGGGTTGCCAGCGAAGCTAGGAGGGAGAGAGAGGCGCGCTGGCTCTCGGCGAGAGCAGGGAAGCCATGGTGCCCAAAATGGCGGCTGTTTTGCGCGCTAATAAGGTTTAAGGAGAGCAAGAGGGCGCCGATAATGTTGACGGTTTCAGCCCAACTTTCAACACCGCGTCAAATCTGGTTCCCCTGCGGACATAGCCCCTGCACATATTCTTCGCAAGATTTTCACTAATTGTCACCTTCCCCCTCTTACTTTTCTGAATGCTTCTCTTGAACAGGGTGTCGTGCCTGTTGCCCATAAAGAGGCTATCATCATTCCTATCTTGAAAAAACTCGGGCCGACCCTGTTCCTCCTTTCAACTACCGCCCTATCTCCCTTCTCCCTTTCCTGTCAAAAGTCCTTGAGGTCCATGTCACCCAGGTCCTTGGTACCTTTATGGAGGAGAGCGGGGGTCTTGCCTCCCGTCAGGCCGGCTTTCGACCCCGGCACTCCACTGAGAAGGTTATCATCTCGGTGATGGATGAGCTTAGAGAGGGGCTAGATACCAATGCTTCCCAGGCCCTCGTTCTTTTGGATCTTTCGGCCGCCTTTGACACGGTTGACCATTCCATTCTTCTTAACCGTGTCAAGGCGGCTAGCATCGGGGGCCTAGCCCTTACCTGGGTCAGCTCCTTCTAGGAGGGTCGTACCCAGGCCGTTCACCTCGCCGAATTCTCTGCCCTCCCTTGCCCTGTCCAGTGTGGTGTCCCCCAGGGTTTTTCTCTTTCTCCTTTATTATTTAATCTCTACATCTTCCCACTTATTTTTGCACTTCAGCAGATGGAGGTCACCGTGTATAACTATGCCGATGACCTCCAACTCATCTTTCATCTTTCTCACTCTCCCGCCTGCATTCACAATTTTCAATCTGTCATGCTATTCATCAGTGATTGGATGAATTGTAATCACCTTAAATTAAACCCCGACAAGACTGAGCTTGTCGTCACTGGTTGCACTCCCGGCCCTTGGTCCCCCTTTTCTGGCCTCCCTCCCTGGGCACTCCCCCTATACCCTCTCCTTCAGTCAAAACACTTGGGATTTCACTCAACAAACACCTCACTCCTCATTCCCAGATCAGTTCAGTTGTTTCCTCTTGTTTCTTTGCCCTCCGCACTATCAGGAAAATTTCCCGTTTTTTTTTATTATATTAATGGCTATGGTCCTTTCCCGGCTGGATTATGGGAATCTGGTGTATAATGGCTCCCCTGCATATGCCTTCCACCGCCTCCAGCTAGTCCAAAATCAGGCCGCTCGCCTGATTTACGGGCTGCCCAGATTCCATCACTCTACCCTGCTACTCAAATCCCTGCACTGGCTGCCCATTAAGGAACGGGCTCTCTTTAAATTAGGCTGTACTACCTTTCAGGCCATAGCAGGGACTGCCCCAGCGTTTATCTCATCAGCCATTAAGGTTTATCGTCCAAACAGAGACCTTCGTTCCTCCACAAAATTCCTTCTCTCTGTTCCCCGGTTCAAGAAAAGCAGATCAGGGGGTCTGAAATTTGCTGTTTTAGCCCCTATTTTTTGGAACACCCTACCCTTGCAGATCAGATCTCTCCCCGTTTATGTTGAATTCCGTGGAGCCCTAAAGACTTTCCTCTTTTCGCGCGCCTTCCCTTCCCAGTGATTCTTTGTGCTCCAGCCCTAGGTTAGGCATCCTCCAGCGCCATGAAACCGCAAGGTAGACGTGCGCTTTACAAATGCCTGTAAATTCAAATTCAAATTCAAATTCAAATTCAAATTCAAATTAATGATTTGTCTGTTGTTATATTTACAGTTTCCTTACTTTTCTCTTCATCTCTAATAAATTAAAAACGAAGATTAGCAGGCAGAGTACCCCAAAACAAGAGATGTGATGTATGATGATATGGGGTGTGTTCCTGTCAGTCTGAGACCTTTAATATCTTGAACGACCCTACCATGAGTGGTGTTCACCCTGAATATCAGCACCAGAATCTCAATGGGACACAGTATGAAGGACAGAATATTGAAAAACAAATGGCAACAGATAAATAAGTCTAGATTTTCTAAACATAACTCCACATCTAGGTACCTACATGATACATATATCTTCAAGGTACTTAGATGTTGAATTAGGAAAAGTAAATCTATACCTCTCTATCTGAACTTTCCTTTCGATATTTTGACCCTCGATATTCGGTCCTTGATAATAGTGTGCCATGTTATTCTAGGGGGTCGATATTCTGTAATACAACCCCGTGGATAACCTCTGTGTCCTGGACACCAGCAATCAAAGCTATTCAGAAAATGTGGATTGGCCACAGGATGTGAGATGAAATCCTTCCCACTCACACAGAGGTTAGTTAGTGGGTTCTGAGCTCCTACCTTTTAAATTGTCAATACTTTTATTACCTTGGTGTTGATTTCAGTTGCCTCGCGGAGCTTTTTACCTGTACGTGCCCTCATTCCCTGGTCCACCACGGCTTTCCATAGCCGATTGTAGTGAAGGGAAGTGTGTGTCTACATTTCTTCGGGTGACTACTGCTGCTGCAAGGCTGCAGACTAGTCTTGTGCTCCCAATTAAGGAGAGTGCCTATTTAATTCATGAGAGTGCGGACACGCACCCACTGGCCGTTCTGTCCAAGAAGAAGACACTAATCGTACCTACACAACAATGCAGCTTCTTAGTTGGCAAACAACAGTAGGTTTCTGGCTTGTGTCTCCCCTATTGGGTTTATTAACCTTTATAAGGACAAGACTAGTAGCTGTTCATCATGTGGTTATAGGGTTACTCCTCTAAGACTCATCACTAATGCACTTACTGCTCATTTTAATAAGACAATGAGCACTTGGCCCAGAACTGAGACTATTCCCAGAGAAACTGAATATAAGGGCTACTTGATCAATGCTAGAACTTTAATTTAAAGTAAAGTTGAATTTGCTGAGTTCATTTCCACTCATGACCCCGGGGTCGTCTGGACCCAAATTGGTGGATGCTATACCTCCTGGCTTCATGATTCTCAGGCATGACAGGCTAAGCAGATCAGGGAGTAGTTTAGCTATCATCTATAAAACTAAATACACATGCGTCATTGAACCTCTTCGGATTTCAACACCATATTAAGCTAGATATTTATTTTAAATAAAAATATTGCCCATCAATTCATTTTCCAGGGTCCCAGTTTGTAGACCCCCTGGCCTAGGTCTTCATTTACATTAGAACACGCACACAAAATGGAACATTACCTTAGAAAGGACAATGTCACGCTCCTTTGTGATTTTCATTTCCATCTAGAAGATAACACGTGCAAAGATTCCAGAGCATTCAGGGACACGATGGCATGCTGTGGGTTGTAGCAGTTGGTCAATGCACCCACGCACATACTGGGCTACACATTAGATGGGATCTTCTCCAGTGATGATCACCTTAGGTTCACAGAAACAGGGCCACTAGTTTGGTCTGATCATCTTGCAGTGGCCCTTACTCTTCTCTGGCTATGTATTCAGGAGGATCCTAATGCTCACTCTCATAAGTCACTTAAAAGGAATTGGAAAGGGCTCGCGGAGGAAACCCTATCTTGGACCCTAACAAATCGCAATTGGACAAACCATGAGGATGCTAAATTAGCAGAAGCAGAGCTCTCTTCTTGGCTCACCTGAGCAGCTGAAATGGTTGCTCCTATTAGGAACACACTTACACAGAGGAGGAAGCATACCTTTCAGTTGCTTTCAGAATGGCTCAGGTTATTAAGACAGGCCTGCTGATGCGAGAAACGCACCTGGTGTAAAAGTTATATTCTACTGGAAAGAAACCTATATAAGACTATTATCAGGTATTACAAAATGGCCATTAAAGAAGAGAAATCTATCTTCTGCGCAAATAGGCTCGAGTCTTCCAAATCCTAGAGAGAGCTATTCAAATGGGTCAATCTGCTTTCTGCACTTAGTCAGCCCTCCAGCATAGAGGGCTCTCAAGATATTTGCAATCGATTGGTAAACTTATTTCAATTTAAAATCCTAAATACCTATAAGGAATTGGACTCTCTGAACACAAGATCCCATAACATCACCCTGTGGATGCTCAGACCGAGCAAATTTTCTTAGATCCCATGGTCACTACTAAGAATCAGACAGTGGCATTTGCCTGCTTTACTCATCTTGCATCTGACCAAACAGTGCTTTCTCATCTCAGCATGAAGCTAGGATCTCCTTTTGAACCTTGTTCTCCTAAGATTCTTCAGCTTGCAGCCAAAACTATTGCTCTGCCCCTTACAACTACCATTAATACTACGATTTACTCAGGATGCTTCCCACGGCTGTGGAAAATGGCAACTGTAAAATCTCTGCTAAAAAAAACTATTTAGATCCTATTGAAAATTTTACAAAGCGACTGAACTCACAGTTAGTGGCATATCTTGAGCAACACGAACTGCTGGATGCCTCACAATTTGGGTTCAGAAGTAATCATGGGACGGAAACTGCATTAATATCTGCAGTCAACAACATTCAAATCATGGTGGATGCAGTGCAGGACTGATCCTTTTGTATTTGTCTGTGGCCTTCAATACCATCTATCCGTCCCTGCTGGTCAATAGGTTGCAGAATTTCGGGATTACAGGTTCAGCATTAAAATTGCTAACCTCACTTTTAAGGGGCAAATCATAGACAGTAACCTTTAATCAACACAGCTCGAAAGTCTACAACATTGCTGTGTGGGGTCCCTCAAGGTTTTTCCTTGGGCCCTAAACTCTTCAACCTGTATGTCTTCCTACTGGCAGCGCTTACAGGGTCATTTAGGGCTGCAGACCATACCGTAGACTGATGATATGCAAATTATTATATCAATTGCCAAAGATACTCAAACTATCAACTCTAATTTTAAAAACTTTATGCAGTCTGTAGCTACTTGTATGGGTAAAATCTACCTAAGACTGAATGGAGACAAGACTGAGGTCTTGATCTTTGATAGCCAACCCTCCATCTGGGACAACTCCAGGTGGCCGGAGATGTTGGGCACCCTACCCATACCAAAATATTAAGCCAAAAACTTGGGAATCCAGAAGGACACAAACCAGTCATTTGACCTTCAGGTCAATCAAACTGGATCAACATGCTTTTGGATTATCAGGATTCGCAGAAAGATGTTCCCCTTTCTTCCAATTTCAGCACGTAAACAAGTAACTCTGGCCCTGACTTCATTTAGGTTGAATTATTGTAATGGATTAAAATTGGAGATCAATAAATCTGCCACCGGCAAGCTGCAGCTGGTACAGCATGCAGTGGTGAGACTGATTCTCAACATCCCCAAATATCAATCTATCTCAGCGGGGATTTCAGTGCTTCACTGACTACCTATAAATAAGAACATTATGTTTAAAGCTTTGTGTATTGTCCATAAGACACTGTATAACACTGGACCGAGAGGAATGAGAAAAATGTTTAATTGGTATATCCCCTCTCGACATCTTCACTCTGCACACCTTAACCATGTGGTTGCTCCTAAATATCCAAAGTCTAGATGGAGTGGCAGAGTTTTTTCAGGTGCTGCAGCTAAGCTATGGGATTCTTTTCTGATATCTGTCACCCGCCTTCAGACTCCTGTCCCTTTTCCAAAGGCCTTGAAAACCTGGATCTTCACTCTTTAGTGATTCTGCCATGATCCCTTGATGGCTTTTTTTCTCACTGTAAGTTTGTATTGAACTAATCCTTTCTTTAGCGCATTGATGCATTTGGGCCTTAGTTTGTGCTCTATGAATCCACTTTCGTTCATTCATTCATTCACCCAGAAAAACACGGGGTCAAAGCTGCAGGAGAGACAGTGGTACCACTTAATGGTGTATCAAAAGTCAGATGACCGTCAGATAAGAAGGAGGCAGTTGTTCCATTGTGTTTGGTCACAGACATTCTGACACAACAAAACAAGCCAGTGGCGTAAATTCAGAGCAATGAGCTTTAGACCCTAGCTTGTCTCAGGTGTGCTGTGTAACCCTAGGCAAAAACAAACACTCTTTTCATTCATGTACAAGGCTTTCAACAGATGGCCATATGGCCCATGGAAAGAGAAACTGAAGAAATATCATTGCTTGGACATAAAGGTGCCACCAATAGGTGAGGAGATGGTTAAGGTCCAGGACTGTCAAAGTGCAAGTCTATCCTCTTGGCTGCCCCGGAAAGTAACAGGCACAGGCAAAGCCAATCGGGATGACCTATAACAGCTGACTGCAGAGCTATAGCATTTGTTAATGCTTATGGACGTATGTGTGGTAATACCAAAAGTATGATATAAGAAATGCAATCATGGCAGACCCATGTGCATGTAACGTCACTGGCTGCATCCCAAAGAATGATAAAACATGCAAAAATAACCTTTGTATGTTCCTGTCCAGCTTACCCTAGTAACCCACCACCATAATATTGAAACTTTATATAGTGCCCTACAACACCTTCAGTAGTTTGGCTTACAGTCTCTGACTCCATACACCACATACTGAGGTTTGATTGGAGTCACTTTGCCCCTCCCTCCTTCTAACCCACTAGGAAGCCAGAGGCCACCTTGTGTTGCGACCTGCTCTTGTGTGCCAAGCACTTTGCTCCTTTAACAGTAATTTTAATGCGTTTCTCATCAGTTGATCGTTGGTAGACTCCACATAATACTCTTTAGCGGTTTAACAGTGAACCCTGGGTTCCACATCGCTGACTCTACCTAATATCTCTTGGTGGTTGGACAGGCAAGGCTGCATGTAGTTCTCCCAGGCAGTTTAACAGTGCGTCCAATGGGTTTCTCATCTCATGCTTCTTGGTCAACACCACATTATATTCCTGGTGGGCTAACATTGACTCCAGTGGGTTCAT
This sequence comes from Lissotriton helveticus, assembly GCF_964261635.1. NCBI lineage: Eukaryota > Metazoa > Chordata > Amphibia > Caudata > Salamandridae > Lissotriton > Lissotriton helveticus. The sequence goes on along the minus strand of NC_136072.1, from coordinate 835,922,874 downwards.
TATCTATCCTAGTCACTCTGCATCCCATCCTCTTCTTCATTCCCCAGGTCCTCTCGCTCTTTTTCTCATTTTTTCCCCAACTTTCACCCGCATTCCTGACTTTTGTTCTACCCACTTTCTCCGAGTCCCCTCTATCCATGGAGGAGCCCTTGTCTGATCTCTCTGGACTTCCAGACTTCCTGATCTTCACTCTACCCTCGCTCTTCCACTTTCTCACACCTTCTCTCTCTTTCCTGCACCGTTCTTTTCCCTGCCTCTATCCTGAGTATCCTGACTTTCACTTAAACCTCTTCCCCCCCATATGCCCCGAGGTCAATTTCTCTGTCCCTCTCCAGCATCACTCTTCTCATTTCCTCAAGCTAATTTTTGTTCTGTTTTTGGTCTCCAGTCTCTGACAAACAAGGCAACCGAAGACATTCTGCACATAGAAACATTCCTGACTGTAGATCTCCAGCTACTGCTAAAAAATGTGAGTACCTCCTGCCTTCTCCGCCTGTCCTTGTAAAAGAAACCATATGTAGTGCAAGAACATCACACCAAGTGATGATACAACCCTAATGGAGCACATCAACACTACTTACACCACACACCGCCACGAGCACATTACACCATAGCCTTCACTTAGACCACCATCTCTATTTACACCTCTATTTATATATTGATCCTACACCCCCCAAAACCCGTACACCAAAAACTACCTAGAGCCTAGGTCACTATCAACTCATGATATCACCACTTACAGCCCATAGCACAACTTACACCTCACCATGGGGCCGATTCACAGAACTAATCTGAGATAAAATCCTAAACTTACTACTTTTGGTATTCACAGAAGGCATTTAGTAGTAGTAAAGTTAGGACTCCTAACTTTCCTACTACTAAATGCCTTTTGTGAATACCGAAAGTTGTAAAGTTAGAATTTTGACTCAGTTTAGTAGTAATAAAGTTAGGAGTCCTAACTTTACTAATACTAAAGACCCTCTGTGAATACCAAAAGTAGTAAGTTCAGGACTTTATCTCAGATTAATTCTGTGAATCGGCCCCAATGTCACTATCTGCACCAAACACCACCACTTACACACTACCCATATCCCGACACTGCTTACTCCTTATACTCACTCCTTATACTCGTACTTACACCTCTACACCACCTACACAGAATGCCACTTACAGCCTAACTTACCACCAACGCATTAAAGCACTTCCTAAACATTACACCTCACCATATGCCGACATCTGAGTGCAACACCACCTCTACACCTTCCACTACCTGCGATCTACTCTCCCTTTCTACATCCCAACACCACCTACACCATACATCTCCAACCACTGTCACCGCCTACAGCATATGCCACCACATGCACCCTATACCAATCAAACCTAATAGATGGCCACATTTCTGTGTCAGGAGTCAACTATTCCAAGGTCTAAAGACTATGCTGCTCCCATATCATCATCTGCATCTTATCACCGTGGAATGTTAGCCAATGAGAGCCCACCCAATCCATGACCACCTTGAGGCACTGCTGAAATGCCATTCCCTATCCGTCCTGCCTATACAGAACAAGGCTGATTTGGATGTCATTGGCCTGCATAAAAAGAGGAGGCCATGTGAACAGTTTACATTGACTAGAAACTCAACATATATTCTGAAATATCTATATCACAACCAGCACCCTTACCCACCACCTACACACTATGTTGCATACACCATAAAGCAACAAAACACCATAAACACATTACACACCACCTACAAATAAAATGTAACTGCCTAAACCATAAGCTGCATCCTAAGTCACCATTTACTACATCACTTACACATTGGATCACCAGCAACGATCTACATGACCAGCTACACACACAAGCAACCCGCATCCCAAACCTACAACTTATACCATATAACACCACCTTCACACTACACCATCTCCACCCTGCACTCCCACACCACCTACACCTTATACACCTCCAAAATATGTCCCAACTGCAGCCTTAACCACAACCTTCACACTACACTAGCAGTACCCTGTACCCCACAGCGCCTAGAACACACACTGCCAACTTTCAATTTTTCAATAAAATGACGATAAGCAATATGCCTCGATTTTGGTAGAGACTATTGAAACCCTAATATAATGGGACAGAAAATCGTTAAGACAATATGGAGGGACAAATAATTGGAAGGTAAGTGCAAGGAGGGAGGTAAGGATTTTCTATTACCTCCCCATCTATGTACCTAGAAGATATTTATATGTCCAAGGTATGTATAATTGGAGTAAGTTATAAAAAATGAAGAGAAATTTACCTTTTGATATGTGGTCTCCCAAAATTGATCTAACAATATTCTGTTCTATCAATATTTGGGATTCCCAGCCTACGCGATTTGGAATTGCGTGGATATTTTTCAGCACTCTGCAACCTCAAGGTCATGTTTTAGCTTTCAGAAAAGTGTTGTATACTCAAATAAATAAATGATGTGGGGGGAATGACCAAGACTCAGTGGGAGTGGTTGGACCTTTGACGTGGGGAGTGCGTGTGTCCCCATTGGTGTAAACAAGGCCCGTGATGTGAGGAACGAGGCAAGCTCTAGTGGTTTTGCTCTGGACCACAGGAACTGAGCTATGACTCAAGAAGAGCAGTGTATCTAAAACAAAGACCAAACTATAAATCTTTAAAGGATGCTCTGTTTCTTGTCTATCCCAGGAAATAGAGTGCTTCGTGAAGAAGGAGCTGGGATATTTCGTGCAATATGTCGATTGGGTTAACAGAACGGTAAGTATCGCTTGCTGCACACCTTTGTCGGTGGGTAGTTGGAGGGAATGTATACATATACCTGATTCAATACACTTTCTAAGTTTTTCATCTTTATTTAAATTATATATAGCGCAAAGATAGCTGGTTTAACGAAAGGATCACTTGCACTGCAAATGAGGGCTTTTGCATATTTCAGTTGCACGTTTAGAACATTATTTCATGACATTTGTTACAAATGTAGGCCCTGGGAATTTAAGCGGGATGCTCAGAATCATATGATTTCAGTCAAGTGTTGAAGACAGGGTCTACAAGCCAGCATCGTAGCCCAGGTCCAAACCACCTCCCTCTCTTGACCATCATCCCCATTTCTTATTTGTAAACATATTACCTTCAATACCTACAGTGAGAAAACTAAGGAATGCACATAGTGAGAGCACGGCCACTAAGCTATGGAGATCAGTGAGTTACTTCTGACATGCACAAATCTGATGGTGCATGGCTAGGAACTTGGTACTCGTGACCAAAGGTGGGAAACATAGCTATGTCTATAGAGATGTTTGTGAAATGCTACACTATCAGCACGCAGTGACTTTTGAACACTAGATAGCACAAATGGTTATGATTAGACTTCAATGGTGGTAGATGGTACATAAGGGGAATTGAGTCCAACTGGATGCAGGGGACCTATAGCTCCTCAAGCCCTAGTTTTGTGCAAGTAACTAGTTAAAATCCTGCAATATCAGTTCCCTTTTTGTTGAGTTTTCTGACATGCTGGTCATTAGGTTCTGCCTTGAAGATGGGAATGTCCCAGAGTTTTGAGTTCTTGGATCCCCACAACCTTCTTCTTTGTTGAATGAGGCTGAAGGTGGCTTATTGAAAGCCGCTTGCTGGGATATAACAAAAGGAGATTTTGTAAGTATCTAAGAGTTTGCCCCATCAAGGCTTTCAAACAGTACATAAGAATTTAGATGGATGTAATGCAGAATTTGGCAATTAACCATCTAAGCAACAAAAGCTACCTAAAGTGAGCCAATATTGGAGAGAATGCGCCCAAGAGAATCCTGGTGTGGCCTGGTAAACCTTGGGCTGGTGCAGAAGGCTCGGTTGTTGCTGCTCTTCAGAGTCTCCCTCTTTCTCCTGGACCTTCTCCTTCCTTCCCTTCTTGCTCAGCTCAGTTCATGTCCTTTTGGTGGTGGCATGGGTTCCTGAGGTCAAGGAAATCATTTTTACACTTTGAGTTCATAAATGTGGGAGAGCTGGAGGGGAAACTCTTGGTTGTAAGGCCAGGTGGGCAGGTGGCAAGAATGAGGCTATGCAGGGCTTGATGGTTTTTAAATGGATCTAAGAGGTGGTCTTGCTGAATTAAACCTACTGTTAACATTTTTTCTGGCTTGGGGCTTTGATGTTAACTGTGTGGTGCTGGGAGGCAGGACAGGCCTTAGGGGGACTCAAGGGGCATCTGTGCTTCAAAGAAATGGCATACGGTAGTTACTTTATCTTTTAAGCTACTTTCATTTTCATAAGACAAATACAAAATCGGGATTTTGTTTAAATATAAATTTGAGTTTGGTGAGTCTGATGCAGGAATCAAACAAGACAGGAGAGGAAAACAAAAAAAGAAAATAGCAAATGACAGACAGCAACAATGGGTCCCTGGAGACAATTTCTGTGCTGATGGTAAGTGGTATACCTGCTGCTCCGAAAATAACAGCAGGGGAGACTCTAACAGTGGAAATATAATGATCACGAAAGAAGCAGATGCAGAAGAGGTATTTTTAGAAAAAGGAAAAACCACGGCAGAACTGCACAAAGATTTCAAAGATAAGCCAGCTAATAAGCAAGTGAGTGAAGGTAGAATAGGGAAGATAAGGTAGACAGCAGGAACAACACATGACAAGAGTGAAGTGGAAAGGGCTAAGGGCGAACACAGAGAGGAGGTTGTCATGGAAGTGTTAGAGATTTCAAGCATTGTTAATAGTAGTAAATGTGAAATGTGTTTATGGACACGTTTCAAAAAAAGAAATAAGAACCTGCAAGACTGTGAGTCACTGGAACCCTTTTGAACATTTTAGTAAAAGCCTGAGTTACACAATCTCAGTGTACATGAACCATCTGTCACACCTGAACCAACATGGGTGTATTATTATAGGCAGAGACCTGCATGGCTCGATGCTATCACAGCCGCAGATATGAGTAAACCATGTCAGATACTGCCCTCTGGGTTTACTATATGAAAAATATTCAGTCAGGTTCAACGGGGATACATATGGACTGTGCTTAAACATGAGGGTTGAGTAGAAGATGGATTCAACTTATGTGCAAGAACTCACGAGCTACTAAGGTGCCGCTTGATTGGAAGCTAGCCTGTTCAAATATTCAGTAAAGAAATACAGGCTAGCATTCCACTGCCTCAGACTTACCCATCCTTCTAAATCTGGGGCAGCATCAAAAAGCAATGGGTGTTGTGGTAAAACGCCCACAGGAAACACCCATTGTATGCCCCTTTCTCACAGATACCTGTGTGAAAGGGCACCATATTTACATTGCTGTGTTAAGCCACAAAAAGTGGCTTAATGCCACTTTATAAATATGGAGCAGGGCATTGCGCCACAGGAACGTCGCTGAAAGTGAAGTTACGGTGGAGCAATGCCCTTGTAAATATGCCTCATTGTCTTCAAGTAGATGTCCTACCCATACAGGGAACTTCCAGACTCACTCTTTCCAGGTGCATGGACTGATCACCAGGCTCCTTCATTCCAAAGAAGAGCAACGCTATGGGTAATGTGAAGTTCTTGGTTATCGAGCCTTCTGACAGAATTCTAGCACTAGTTCGGGCAAAACGGTGTTCCCTCCGTTTCATCGGCAATCATGAGAACTGTGGGAATTGTGAAGGCAAATGGGATTATTGAGGTGGTGGAACATGCAGCCAAAATAGATATGCACCCCCTGTCCACCCCATGGTCACTCATAAAGGTGGCCCACTCCTATATTACCATAAAGCATGCAGAGGCATAGCTAGAGCTTCTGGCGCCCGGGGCTATCCCTCAGATTGCCGCCCATTGCAGGTAGCGGGTGGGGGTGCTGGGTAAAAAAGGACGGCGAGCACTTGAGAGGTCTGAAAGGTGCATCATGAAGTCCCACTGCCCTAGCTGTTGTCCAATGCAGTACAGGCTGTGCTACACGTGTGCTGCACACTAAGTATATTCTTCAATTTCTACCAAGTTTGGGCTTAAAAAAGATGAAACCATATACCGAATGATAAGAAAGCAAAATGTAGTCCTTGAGAATTACTTTATCGTCGTTTGTTTTAGGACATTGACCGGGCTGTTTCTCAGCTTTCACTTTTGTCATCCTTCCGGGTCCCAGTTTGCCCTTGGCGTCCAGGCAGTCGAGCCACTGCCTCTGTGTCAGCTCATATCTCAGTCACTGAGCGGACAGATGTCGGGCCACACTTAATGACAGACTGCCAGCAGCTGGAGCCGCCCCGGTCTTCCCTCAAATTACTGGTTGCCCCTTTGGTTTCATCCCGACTGGAAAATGCATCTCCAAGCAACAGCAATGATAACATCTAACACCTTATCCTCAAACCTCAAACGTACATGTAGATATTTTTAAGCCAGAAACCTGACAAGAATATTGTTGTCTATGCTATAAAGTGGCAAATTCCTATTTTGTGACAACTAAGAGCCTCTCGTCAAAAAGTTAAGTGATATAAATAGATTATCTAACTTATTTTGAACTACAAGCTTCTGTGTCCCATGCAGATCTTATAAATCATATATAGTGCACAAAGCAAGCAATATGATCAGGAACGATGAATGAGGCAGTAACAGAACCAACAGGCATAAGGCCTTTCTCATCTGAGGTAACCCCTCCTGCCCCACGATCTCTTCTGGATGGGAGACGGACCCTATAAAACATTCCTATTTTGACTCATCCACCTACAAGATGGGTCAGAAGCGGGCATGCCAGTGTTACAAAAAATACCAACTTAAAAAATAAATTAAAATGATATGGCAAAAAAGACGAAGGAAACACATTCTAAATTTTGCTCAAAATGCTTAGGGATTAAAGCAGCCAGTCTCCATATGTTTCTATTAGTGGTCATAGTTATTAACTGCAATACACCAGTCTTAAATTCTGAAAAAGCAGCCTTCAGAGACAGAACGAAAAATATATTCTCCGAAGCAGGCATTCCACAACAAAGAAGACATGCTCTAGAGGTTCAAAAATGCTTATTTGGTTATTTTTAGATTCATCGTCATAGGTGCTGCTTCTGCTGCTTCATTCATTCTTGCTGTGGTTTTCCCAGGAGCATCTCTGATGTCTTATTCTTTCTCTCTCTCAACAGATTGTCCTAGAAGTCGCCACTTGTCGGCCAATATCTGCCTCGTTGGACAATGCGAGGGTCGCTGTCTGTGAAAATGTCCTCAATCCCTGGGTAAAGAGATGACTGGATTGTCTTTGGCTCCTCTGACACTAACGTCATCCCTCTTCCTCCTGCACCCCTGCTGCACCCTGTTCCAACATTGTCACTCCACTTTGTCTTGTTCTTCATCTCGTCTAACACCCTTTATCTCATTGCACCCCACATTTATTCACTTCACTTGCGCTCCCAATAAAACTTATTGATAATGACCCAAATAAGGATGATCAATGATGAAAACAGTGGTGTTTATCAATTAACAAGGCTCTGGATGTTCCTTCCTATGAGGATGCACCATCTTAAATTCCGTATAACCTTCTGTCTGCGTTATTGAGATAGTATGATGTGAGTCCATCCTCTTGCAGAAGATGGCCCGCTGGTGCCTACACCATAATCTTTTTCTAAGATCATCAAATATGTTTCCCCATTGGTGGTATGGACCTGTATTAGTTGACTTGAAGCGCTGAAGAGTGGTAACATTAGAAAGACATTTCCAGCTTGTGTAGCCAATGTGACTCCACAATATGAAGAAGGTCTCAATAATTATGATTAAGTGGATTTATTTTAGAATATTAATCAATCCAGTATGTAAACAGAATAAAAATAAGTTGACAAGATACAGCAATATGACGTGCAGATTGAAATGTCTCAATAAGCTGAGCAGTAATAATTTGAGATAAAGAATGATAACAGCCACAGTGAGAACAAAACAAATTGTTGCAAACAGGAGTTCATAAAGAGACTTCCCTTCACTATTCTAAACATAGAGAACAGAAATTCAAAAAGGAGTTTCTATTCGGGGAGCAAAGGAAATATCAGCATAGAACCGAACTTCAGGAGAAGTTCAGGAGGAAATGGAAAAGTATTCAGCATAAAACTTTACACCAAAAAGAAAAAGTTCAGCAAGAGAGAGAAATCTGTTTACTCCCAAGGTTCAGGAAACATCTGCCTAACTAACTATAGAAACACCAATTAGATATAACAGTAGATTCAAAACATCTTTATGTCCTCTTACACCACCATGAACCAACCAAATTGTTAACAGTGAGAGGCATCCGCACACAGCCTTAAGTTTCCCATTTCATCGAAACTGGAACTGCAGAGCTCAACCTTGAGCTTCCCACTGTCCTGAAGGTCTCCTTTGACCATTATTTCTCTGAGTTCATTGCCAGATTCCTCCCTGCAGGCCTCACTATCAGTTGTCTATTACAAACAATAAGCCTTTCTCTAACTAACGAGAAGCAGGATAGCAAAAATGCAAAAGGAAGAAGCAGCATACTGGCATGGTTGAAACATATTTTCAGTTAGGGCCTTAAGTCAGGCTAAGTTACCTCAAAGGTCAACATGAAACTTGGTTACACGATTACGCATAGACGTGCATATTGAGAATAAATGTGAGACGTGCATATAAAAGAAACATGATTACAGTGGTTAAATGTGATTGTTTATACATTTACATGTGAATCCCTAGTGTTTACAATGAATGCATAGTAGAAATCAAGTCACACGTTGGATATAAATGTCGTACAGGAATAAATAAATGTATAAATATATGACGCCCACGGGTAGCCACGCGCTTTATAAATCCTATAATTGTAACATATAAATTGTGGAGCCTAAAGTAAGCTGCTCCACAGATGAGCAATGAATGTTCCTCATCTTCTAGAACTTCAACTGGTTGTATTGGTGATAATGTAGTGTTATGCCCCGTCTCATGTAGAACTACTTCTGGTTGTATTTGAGATGGGCAGTCTTCAGAATCCCTTGCAACAGTGTTTGGGGAGACGCAGTATCCCTTCTGTCTTGCAGAGTTGAGGGCCTTCTTTCTCTGTTTAGGATGATGCAGTAACATAGCCTTTCTTTTTCAGGGCCCCTCTTGTTGTGTTACGATGATTTAGTAATACGTTTCTTTCACAGAACACATTATGGTTGAGTTCAGGCTGGTGGATTGACGTTTCCAATCTTTCTTGCAGAATGCCTTTTGGTTTTCCTTGGGGTGGTGCACACTTTTACTAATCCCCAGTATCATCTTTGCTGTGAAAACATCAAAATATTTTCGACCGATACGGAGAAGTTTACGGTGAGTGAATAGTTCATGTTCTTTTCGTAGTTCGTGTTCCACAGGTATTGAATTGACTTTGTGCTTTTGTATTCACATACTTTGACTGTGTGTCCATTCTATAAATGTCTGCCACCACCTCTTACCCAATTGCCTAACAACGTGTCACCAGGTTGTCTATTTCACACTTCCCTTTCTCCTCTCTTTTAGGGATATGCAAAGTTTTTTTTCTGCCAGAAAAGTTTTGCGAAGTTCCAGATTTTGCATTAAAACTGCACCAGCAATTGTCCCTTGTTCAGATCAAATCGGGAGACATTTATCAGGAGAAAATGTGTGGCAAAATGGGATCAATGCTGGAATTAGTGCAGTAAACACTGTGCTTGTAATGCCCAATTTCACCACACAAACTTGATACAAGAGGTATCTAGTGACCCTTACCATGGGTTAATGCTAGTTACCAGATGTGATAAATCCATTTTTCGTACCGAAGCACTCGTAATTGAGGCCTAAATCTCTGATTCACCAGAAAAAGTCATGAATCTGCACCTAAATGGTTATGCCTAAACTTGGTGCAAGTTTAAGCTTATGCTCAGTTCATCAAGTGGTCTTGGAATATGCATAGAAAGAAGTACCCCTTGTAGGTGTCCAGGCAAACTGCAGGAAAGGAAAGCTTTTTGGACTTCCTGCTTCCACACACGTTTTGACATTAACATTGCTGTTATTGATTTATAGCGTTTCCAGTTTGTACAAGGGCTTTATGCTGCAGGTCTAATGCTGTTCAATCAATCCTTGACATTTTAATGTTATTCTTGTCTGACCTGTAGCATGTTTGTCTTTGTTATGCTTAAAATCTCAAAAAAACTGGTTGAAAACAAAAAACACTGCTGTAATTGAATTTAGTGTACAATTACGCTGTGTAAACGTCAGTACATCCGTACAGTGGCATGGTTCTTTGTAGTTTTCTTTCTCCAGGGAGAAAATATTCTTCCCTGGAGAGAAACGCCTTGTCCTACACCCCAATTCTTTGAATGGATCCTTCCCACTATTATCCTGGGAAAAGATTTACTCCTGCTTGCCAGGAGTATTTCTCTGACCAATTCCAGGGTGAGAATTGGTCAGAGGCGTGTTTACGAAAGGCCACAAACGAACGAGTTGGTGCGTGTACTGTGCACAAACAAGGCTAAGCATAACTTGAAATGCCCACTCTCCTCCCCGTGTGCTGCATTTGCGAGCTCAGAATCCTAAGCAAATGTGAGATCATTTTCTACAAAAGTTAAAGGATTTGTGACTGCAAATTTACTTTTTGTTACTATCTTGCACTTGTAGACACATCCACTTGTGCTTGTTTTACATGAGCAAATTGCTTTCTTTATAGGGCCCTAAATGTTTTCTGCAAACAAAATCTTCTGCAGAACTATTTTGTTATCACTAAATATAGATGTATGCGACATAAACTGGTGCCAAGTGTCACAATTATCTCACAGATACATGGACATCATTTAGGGGTGCCAGTGGTTGCAGCTTCTACCCTTCTTTGGCTCTTTGTGAACCCTGGGGCTGCATTTACGACCCCAGCCTCAGAGATGGCAAAATAAGTGTCAAGAAGACAAGGTAAGCGCTGTCTTCATGAGCACTCGTTACTTTCTACAGCTTCCACTGGGACCAGGGAATTACCCTTTTGGGTTTTTCGAATAAATAAGTACAGCACTGAAATGCACCCTCTTCTAATTAAATTAAAACTGAAATTAAAAAACCAAGCACACTTTTAAACAAGTTGTTGCCATGTTTGGCTACTGTGAAGTTAGGGGCCAGGTCACAAAAAATGAAATTTGCACTAGGAAATAAGGATTTATGTTCTAGTGGAGATTCCCTACTTTTTGGAATTCACAAACAAATCAAAGAATAAACATGGAACGCTGAGAGGGGCGGCACCTCGGTAATGGCGGTAGAGCATCGACCAACAGCAAACAGATAATAAATAAAATTATAATAACACTAGATTATTATCATTTTATTTATCGCTCTCTGAGCCGCGATGGAGTCTAAGCAACAAGTATAGGGCAGAGCGGGTCGAGCATGGCAGAGAGTAATGTGCACTTATAAGTGTGCATGTCAGTTTGGCCGACTGTCTTAGGCTGGCCAAACAGACATGCGCACTTATGTTTCTCCAACCCAGCTGTGTTGCACAGCCAAGTTGGAGAAAAGCCACAGGCTCCCAATCACTGTCTGAGCAGCAAACGAGGCCGCTCAAACCAATTCTGGCTACGCTCCCATGCTAGGTATAGCAGAAGAGCAGTGTCTGGATTGGGTGGGGAACCTGTGCTTTGAATCCCACCCACTTCCGGGCCAGACGAGAGGAGCAACGAGGCGACTGGCAGTGTTAGTGGTAGTGGAGCGGCAGGTAAGTCTTTTAATCCTTATTTTATTCCCCAACCCCTGACATCCCTCCCCCACCCTCAGCCGCCCTACCACTTTAGAGAGGCAGCAGCTGCCACTGACGCTGAGTCTGGCACAAGTTTCCATACAAGTTCCTTGTGATGTGACGTGATTTCCTTGTTGGAAATGCATTTGCTCTGAACGGAGTTCTCTGGGGAGGAAAACTCCGAACAGGGGATTGGCTTCCCCTGTGCACATTTTTTATTTTTTATTTTTTGCCCACAGGAAAAATAATTTTAACCCGAGGAGAAGCCCCTTCTCCTGCTCCCCCATCAAATCTGGGGGTGGTCCATTTCCTTTACCTTTCTGTAAAGAGTTTTATTTCAACACTTGTCTGAAGTAAATTTACAACGCTGTTCAGGTTGGAAAAGACAATGATATTAGTTTGCAAATGCCCACAAACGTTCTTGCTTGCGAGCATTTAGAAACGTTTGCAAGGCAAATTTGGTTGTACACATACGTTTATGCCCAAATTTACATTTGTCAACAGCCTAAAATGTTTGAATACCTTCCCCTCCGTGCTTTGTATAAGTGATAGTGCCATACAACTGAAAATAAATAAAAATACATTAAAGAATAATTTAAGACAGTTAGATAATTGACATCCAATATGAGGTCCAGATAAATTAATATAGTGGAATACAACTTCTACTGTTTTTTTTAATCTCGTTTTTTGCTTGTCTCTATGATTTATCAGTACTTTTGTTGGGCTATGTACTAGTGGAACAATTAAATCATCACAGTTTGTGGTGTATGTATAATTTAGGTGCCGTTCTGTGTTTTGAGGCACTATAGCCTCCTCTTTGAACAAACACAATTTTTCATGTAAGACAAAAAGCAATGAATAATCTTCCCATAGCATATCATGTTAACATCCAAATTAAAATATAGGTGGTATCTAAAATAGACATTTATCTGTGTTGTCTTGCCATTCTAATCATGTAGTAATTACGGAACTTTAGTGATGTCAATTATTTTAATAACATCAGGGTTAAAGTCATATTTCTTCCTGGGTAGATTCAGTGTCAAAGGCCACATTATATACCTCATGATGTTCCTGAGGCAAAAGTGTGTGTGATGACACTTCTTCTACCTCTGACATTTTGGTGAATTGATGGCCGTGCTCAGCTGTGGCAAAGAAGAAAACCTTGCAATCATCTCACACTTCTGATCCCTACGTCTCCGTGTTGTCTCCTAATAACACTCTTATCTATTCATCCTCTTACTAGCAAAAATGCTATTTCTTTTGACTTAAATCTTCACTCCTTTCATTGTTGTTGCTTCAACCCCACTTCAACACCCAAGGTCTTCCTCTCATCTCCTTGCTATCTTTGCAAATGATTCCTCCTTCTCAGCCCCTCTCTTTCACATCCCTGCTCTCTGTTTTCTCTCCGCAGCTTCCATTACGCAGAAGAGGAGCATTTATTTAAAATCCCTCGTGTGACAACTGTAGAATTGTGAGACCTGTTTCTGCCAACAGAAATTGAGGTGAGGACTGTGTCCACTCCAGTCTCCATTCTCCTTTAGGTGAAACCTCACATGTTTCAAAGGACGCCTGTTCGTCAGTTTCATCGGGGTCCACATCAAAGATATCACAGTGACCCCCTACCTTAATTCTCCACAGAAGTCCCCGATCTTGGGCATCCTGGGGCCACAGTTTACAGATGTTAAAAGAGTCCCCTCATCCTGGCCCTTTTGTATATCTGAATGTGCCTCACAGGCTTTACAAAAACTTTCCAAAGAGGGTTATCAACTGCTTCCTGCTCAATATCACAGAAACCAAGGATGAGGCGTGCGGAGGCATTTGTGTTCGTTGGAGTATTTTCTGGAGTTTGGCCGTGGTTACCGTGTAGAGGGCGTTGCCGTAGTCCATCCTGCTGCTGACGAGGGCTTGGGTGACCGTTCTTCTGGTTTCGGTGGAGATCCATCTGTAGATCTTGCGAAGCATGTGGAGGGTGTTGAAGCAGGAGGAGGAGACAGGGTTGACTTGCTGGGTCATTGAGAGGGTTGAGTCCAGGATGAACTCCAGGTTACCTGCGTGGTTGGTGGGAGTCGGGGCAGCTCCCAACGTAGCCGTCCACCAGGAGTCATCCCATGCGGAGGGGGTGGAGCTGAGGATGAGGACTTCCGTCTTGTCAGAGTTCAGTTACAGACAGCTGGTCTTCATCCACTCGGCAATGGCCTTCATTCCCTAATGGAGGTTTGATTTGGCGGTGGCTGGGTCCTTAGTGAGGGAGAGGATCAGCTGGGTATCGTCGGTGTACAAGATGATGTTGAGGTGGTGCGCTCGGACGATGTTGGCGAGTGGTGCCATGTAGATGTTGAAAAGGGTCGGGCTGAGGGATGATCCTTGGGGTACGCCACAGGTGATTGTGGTGGCTTCGGATTGGAATGGGGGAGGCGGACTCTCTTTGTTCTGCCGGTGAGGAAGGAGGTGATCCAGTTCAGGGTTTTGTCATGGATCCCTGCGTCGTGGAGGCGTGTGCGCAGGGTTTGGTCGAAGGCAGGCGAGAGGTCTTTCAATGCAATACTGGCCTTAAAGATATCCCAGGTGCCCCAACACCCAAACACACCACATGTCACCTTCATTTTGTGCATCTCTGGGGTGGTACACCAACCTCAGAGGCCACCTTCTTAGCATCTGCAGGAAAGCTTGATCTAGAAATCTGGATACCTGCAAATGGATCCATAAAGCTGACCTGCCCCTGAGAATGATACTTACCTATTCCTAAGGATACCCTTAGCCTAACACATTTTTGATGATCACAGATATGTCCCTAAATATTCTGTTATACTGTCTTCTTCTTAAGGATCTTGTAAGACTGGTCTTCTCATGCGAATCTGTAAGTCTGGACTGCCCCTAAGAGGTTTCTAATTCAGCTGATATATCTCCGAGCATCTTGTGAGGCTGTCCTATTCACGTACTGTTGCTGGACCTGGTTGTTATAATCCAGCAAGTGTGGCCTGATCCTTAGTGTCACATGGGGATGACTGACCTCTTAGAATTCCTCATGCTTGATCTGGTATTAGGGATCATGTGAGACTGTGCTATCCCGTAGTATCATATCCCCTGATATTCATGTTATTAAGAGGCTCCTGTGGATCTGATGAGGCTGGTATGCACCATGGATCGTGTACGGTTCTCCTTCCAATTAACCTAGAAGAGCCTAATACATTTTCCTTGTCCAGTTGGCATTAACCCATTATCTTTAACACAAAACTCATGATCCACCAGCAAAAGTGTATCAAACAACTCTTTGGCTAAACAAGAAGAGATATGTAGAAAATGAGAAACGGTGTCTTATCTGCATCTTTTAAAACACCTGAAAATGCACAAATCATAATTCGCATCCACCATGCACTACTCATGTACTCTAGCATGACATCATCTATGAAATTAAATTATATCATTGATCGATAGTTGCAAAATGTGACTGAAAGCGTCACCATGTTCCCAACTAATACTGCAGGCAGCCGAAGTACATACAGAGTCAGTTCTGTGAAATCTTGCTTTTTGGGTTTACAAAATAAAAATGGAACAGCTGCACACTATCAAAGTTCATGTACAGCTACAACATAAATATGATACCCACACCAGAAGCTTATCGTCTTAGGCTGTGTGATGCAGGTTTCAGACGAAAAGGGGATGAGTGTCAGGTGCAGCCAAATAGCTCTCCTAACGCCCATCCCCAATTAGTAACATCCAAAAGGGCAACTCCTATTGATGTGGAGACTAAGGTCCTGATTACGAGTCTGGCGGTGTGGGAGTGGGCCGCCACACCAGTGCCCCGCTCCCAGACTGTGAAACCTGTAGATTAGGTGTTTTCTCCTGGTCTGGAAGACAGTGCTTTGGTTGTCCCTGGCAGTGAGCCTTAGAAAATCACCGAAATAGGAATGCCAAAGCAAGTTCCTGCACGCATGGGCTGTTATGTCCATGCTGTGCAGGAACTGGGGGTGCATGCGTTCAGGGTGGCACACCATGTGCCGCTCTGCATGCATCCCCATGGCCCCTTCGGCAACAGGGGATCCTATAGGGCCTCCTTAGTTTCCTCACCACAGCACTTTTCATGGCCGGCTCACCACCATTAAAACTGTGGGAGTGAACTAACTCATAATATGCTTGGCAGTGTTACAGTGCACCACATGCATATTGCAGGCCTCAGACCACTGCAGGACCACCAGGGATCGTGAATCACTGGTAGTAGCAGTGGTTCCATGGTGGTCTGACCACCCAAATTGTGATAGGGCGGTCGGACAGCAGATGCGGTGGTATCCGCACCACCACCATGGGTTTGGCAGTCCATCAGACCGCAGAACTCATAATCAGGCCCTTTTTTGGAGGTGTAATTTTTGCAGTTTCACCCTGACATAATTAAACAAACCAAAAAAAAATTCACAGTACAAAATATTGCCAAAACAATATCCAGGACAAAAATATCGACTCTGTATACTTTCTAAAATACATAACATTGACCACAAAAAAAATTTGTGGAACAAACTATCATCATTAAACTGGTAGGGATATCAAATGTAAAATATTTAACATTATATTAACTTTAAAAATATATATTAACTTTAAAAACAATACTGCATAAAAAATACATTCATATAGAAAATATACAATTAATTGTATGACTTAAAAACAAAATAACATAAATGTAAACAATAATAAACATAATATGGAAATAAAGAGAATTAATAAATAAACATGAATAATAATATAAAAATGCTAATAATAATTACAAAGAATTAAAACACAATATATTAACAATTATAAAACATCCCATACATTAACATTATGAAAAGGAAAAATAAACTCCCAAAAATACAAATTTACAATAAAACAATTGATGCTAAACTAACGTTTAAAAATTAAATCACCAAAAATATATATTAAAACACATTTTTAAATTCAAAGAAAAAATAAAAAGACTTGAAGGGGTCATATCTACTCTTCTACTCCAACCTGAGCAACAGCAGAGTTAGTGTTGGACTTGGAGGGGTCAGGATTTCTATTGCTGCTACGACCTGAGCAACAGAAGGGAAAGTGTTGAACTTCAGAACGGTCAGATTTACTATTCCAACTCCAGCCTGAGCAACAGTTAGGAATGTGCTGGACTTCGTAAGGGTCATATATAATATTCTTTCTCAAACCTGAGCAGCAGTGGGGAAAGTGTTGGACTTTGGAGGGGTCAAATTTACTTTCTATTTCCACACCTTAATGAAAATAAAAAAAAGATACAATGACGATTCTCCAATTCCCATACAGAGAGAATCTTGATTTCATTAAAGAGACCGGAGGCTGACATTATGCAATAACTTTTATTGCTTCCCAGAACATGCAGCCCGTTAAAGTGTAACAAAATACATCATAAAAGAACATTCCATAGTAACAACAAAGCGCCATGACAACCAGCTATCTTCCTCTTGGAGCTGCAAACGAATAGACAACTTCTTCCAAGATAAAAAATACAACTTCTAAAACTTCTTTATAAGGATGAAGATTCTGAAATAGAAGAAAGAAACATCATGGTAGAGTCCGAATATATATAAATGCAGACAATGAGCAAATATGTAAATATGTAAGACAATGAGCAAGTATGTAAGCAGAAAAAATAAGTCAACCACCTGGGAGTGGTGGGAGGGATCAGCCTCTGTTGTCTTTAATAAAATCAAGATTCTCTCTGTATGGTAATTGGAGAATCGTCATTTCATTACAAGTCCGGAGGCTACATTATGCAAGTTTAAAGCTCTGTAAAGCTACATTGCTTACATGTTCTACAGGCTTAAGATAAAATTTAACAAATGTGGAGGCATTAGACCAATCCGCTGCTTTGAGGATATCAGAAATAGAACCACAATTCCAGAAAACCCTATTGGCCATAGCCCCTCGTGAAGAGTGAGCTCCAAATTTGGATAAGTCAATGCCAGCTTCTAACATAACAGTTCTCACCCATCTCGAGATTGTAGCAGAAGAAACTGCCCGATAGGGTTTAACAAAAGAAATCCGCAATTGCTTTTCATTTAAAGGTCTAAAAACACTCATCCTTTATTCATACGCCTTCATACAGTTTACAACACAAAGCTTTGGATAATCAAAAAAGGAAGGATAGGAAATATTTTCTGACATAGTTTTGGTTCTTTTACAAATTTCAAATAATACCCCATCAGGAGAATAAATTCTATTACAAATTTCTAAAGCTTTAACATATGAAACACGTCTAAAAGAGTTTAAGCAAAGGAGTGTAGTTAACTTAATGGAAAGTTGTTTCCTAGAAAGGAAAAGGTTATCAGGCCAGGAAGTAAAAAGTTCAAAGATAAGGTTAACATTTCATAAAGAGTCATACTTAGCCTTAGGAGGACGTTTGAGTCTTATTCCTTTCATAACTCTACGAACTAGTGGATCAGTACCAAACAAAAAATCATTTGAGAGGGAGTGACCTGCAGAGATTGCAGATCTGTAACAATTAACTGTTCTATTCGAAAGTCCAGATTTAAAAAGATCTGCTAGAAAATGTGCTACTTCTACCGAAGGAGCAGCATCCACGGGATCCAAATCCCGTTCCAAGCACCAACCACACAACTTTTTCCAGGACCTAATGTATCTCTTCCTTGGTCCTGCAGCCCATGACTCATCCAAAAGATCTTTAGCCTCTCCTGAAAAGCCTGAGTATCTTCTTGAACCCCTGAAATCTTCCAGATAAGAAGGTCCAATTTGCATTCTAAGAGAAGAGGGTGTAACTCTCCGTCGGGACCCTGAAGGAGGTCCAAACTCCCTGGGATAAGGCGAGGAAAGTCTATTGTTAATTCCATCACCCCTGGGAACCATATTTGAGAACTCCAAAAGGGAATAATTAGAACAGTGCGGCAATGTTCTCTTCGAACTTTCAAGAGAACTCTCTGTATTAGGACAAATGGAGGGAAGGCATAAGAGTTCAGGAATTTCCAAGGCTGGAGAAGACCATCCACTGCTAATGCTAGAGGATCTGGTTTCCAACTGAAGTAGTGACTTATCTGAAAGGTAAGTCTGCTTGCAAAAAAAGATCTATTTCGAAGGGTCCCCACAGATTCGAGATTTTCTGGAATATTGAAGGATTCAATTTCCAGTAGCTGGAGTCTCTTAGGAACCTCGAATTCCAGTCTGCTCTCGTGTTTAGATGGCCCAGGATAAATTCTGCTCTCAGAGATATCTTGTGACTCCAACAGAAATACCAAATCTTTTCTGCTAGGTCCGCTAGAGGTTTCGATCTTGCTGCCCCTAGACGATTGATATATGAAACGTCTGAGAAATCGTCTAGTGTGATCAGAACTACATTGTTTTGGAGGACATACTTGAAACTCATTAGGGCATTCAAACATGCCAACATCTCCAGCGAATGTATGTGAAGGGTTAGTTCTTCTTTTGAGCGTTTTCCCCCAGTTTCCATCTTTCCAAATTTGGCACCCCAGCCTAAATTGCTCCAGTCGGATTCCAAAGTAAAATCCGGGGTATTCCGAATATTGCTTTTTCATTCCCACTGTCTAAGTTGTTGCGCCACCATAGAAGGTCCTCCCGAGCATCCTGGGACAGGGGAACTACATCTGATTACCAAAGACCCTTCTTCAGACCTGAAGCCTTTAGTCTCTGTAAGGCCCTGTAGTGATGCGGGCCTGGAGAGATAGCTTAAATGGACGAAGATAAAAGACCCACTATTCTTGCTAGTTCCCTTAAACTTACTTGGTCCTTGGATAAGACATATGAAACTTCCTTTTTTATTTTTGAGTTTCTTCTTGGGAAGTTGTAATTGGGTTAGGGGTGTGTTCACCTGAAAACCCCAAAATTCCAGGTTCTGCGAAGGTGTCATAATGGATTTTTCCACATTGATGATAAAGCCAAGACTCTCGAAGACACCCACAGTTCAGTTCATGTGGGTCAGGAGTTCCTCTTTGATCTGAGACATCAGTAAGATGTCGTCCAGATAGATAATAAGGCGAACTCCTCTTCTCCTTAAAGAGGCGACTACAGGCCTGAGCACCTTGGTGAAACACCAAGGTGCTGAAGATAGGCCAAAGGGAAGACATTGGAATTGGTAAGTTATGTTTTTCCAAATGAGCCTCAGGTATTTTTGAGAATTTGGATCCATAGGGATTGTAAAGTATGTGTCTTTGAGATCCAGTTTTATGAGCCAATCTCCTTCTTGGAGAAGATCGCTCAGAAGGTGTATACCCTCCATTTTGAAATGTCTGTACACGAGGAAAGAGTTCAATTGCTTCAGATTTATTACAGGACGCAAACAGCCCTTTTCTTTTTTTCTCACCAAAAAGATTGTGCTCACAAAACCTGGACCAGAGTTTTGAATGATGCAAATCGCACCTTTCTCTAACATTTGATTCACCTGTGCATCTACTAAATTTGACTGTTCTTAGTCTAGGGAAAGTTTCCTGGGTTGTTTGGTCTGAAAGTGAATGGAAATGAAGTCTATTTTGAACCCTCTTACAATCTCTAGGACCCAAGCAAGGCTTGTTATAGAAGACCAAATATGACTGAAGAGGGAGAGTCTTCCCCCTACCTTTGGGAGGGAAAAAACAGGAAGGGGAGTCCTTACCTTGTCCCTGATTTTGGAATCTTCCACAACTGTTTCCGCCTCGGTTTTGATTGTTGGGGCCTCGTTGAGGGAAAAAGTTGTTGTTTCCCCTGTAGTTCCTTGAATACCAACGTTGGTTTTGTTGGAAGTAGGATCTGTAATAACCACGGCCGACAGCCAATCCTCCCCTGCCGGCCCTTCCAAAAAATCTTCCGCCAAACATGCGTCTCATGTTTGTCTGGGCTTTGTTAAAGGCTGTGAAAGTAGATACATATTTGCCAAGGGTTTTGATGAAAGTCTCCCCGAAGAGAAGACCATTTGGGTCTCCTTAGATGTCTTTCTTGGCGAAATCTCCTAATTTGGGGTTCATACGCATTAGTATCGCTCTTCTCCTCTCTGAGGTAACATTTGCGTTAGCGTTTCCCAATAGGCAGTTGGCTCCAACCTCTAAGAAGTTCAACCTCAACTGGAGACCCATGCATAGAGGTCTCCTCAGCCAGGTCAAGGATCCTAGCCAGAGGGCCAAGCGTGTCTAAAAGCTTGTATTGACACTGCTTAAGGCAGCTTTCAAGACCTTTGCGAGGATCTCTCCCAGTTTTAAAAAAGAAGGTCAGAAGCTCAGGGTCAAGATTGGGAGTTGTGCCCGCTTTGTTATCCAAAAAGGGTCTTGGGCATTCAGATTTCATGAGATTACGTGAATCTCTTTCAAGAGGTTTCCTAATCCAGCTTTTAATGAATTGAGAGATGTGACCCAAGGGCCACCAATCCGAACCTCTATGGTGGGTGATCTTAGAGAGATTAAACATCTCATTGCCTGATGGATCTTTAATGGAGTCAGAATTATTATTAGATTGAGACAGGTCTTCGTCAGATAAATCGTCCTCAAACTTTTCCTGAGGGTCAAAAATGTACTCATCAGCCTCCTCATCCAACTCAAGTGGGGACAGGTAATCGTCATCATCGTTGACAAGGTAAATTGTGCCACAATGGACACCTAATCTCTGTGTGCCGTGAGGGACACCTGTTCTTTTTGCGCCATTAAGGTTGCTCGATATTTTTGTGCCGCTCAGGGCACCCATGTCATTTGTAGCACAAAGGCTGCCAATAGATAATACCCTGTCACTGGTACCCAGTGGGTTACTATGAGGCTCAACATGCTTAGTCTTTAATGCCTTAGCGCCCTTAGAGGGAAGTGTGTCCACCTCATCATCTGAGGAAAGCGCTGTTGGTTCATCAGGGATGTCCCTTTTCCTTTTATTAAATGCTGCTTCCACAGACTCTTTAAGCGAGGACTTCAATTGCCTCTCAAAAAGGTTCATAAGAGAGGCTTGAGTAAGGGGGGTCTCATTAATAGAGAGAGAATCCTCCTGTGACATAATGAATCAAAGAGAAATAAATATATATATGACAAAAAAGAAATTGTTCTTTCCCCCTTTTCAGAGGGTTGAAACTCTCTTGCCCAATTAAGCGCAAAACGTGGAAGCGCTTATTAACTTTGATCCAGTTAATAAACAAGAAATTACTGGGACAAAGGGCAGCCAGAGATCGTTGCGCAGTTGTTTTAGTAAATGCAGAGACCGGGACGTTACTTGAGCACTACGCATCCCCAAGGAAAAGCGCGGCACGTGAGAGAAACCCGGGCCCTGTGTCTTTTCAATTTTCGCCTTGCAGGTCACAAAAAGAGCACCAAGCTCTTATTTTGGTAAAGAGGGTCACCTCCGTGTAAGCCAGAGGGACCCGGAAGTAGACCGCATACCGCAGACCGCATCTAATTGTTGAAAGAGATGCTTGGTGTACGCCCGGTGTCTCTACTGAAGAAGACACCAAGGCATGTTGAGGAATAAAATGGAAAAAAGGGTCAATGCCCCAAGGGGAGAAAGAGTGAAACCAGTCCTCCGATGGGGTAAAGAGTGATCGGAGAGAGAAAGGGCGATGACGCTGTACGATCGGGAACCTTAAAATGGGATACAGAAAAGGAAAGAATGGAGAGAAAGAACCCAACCATAAATTGGAAGGGTGTCTGTAAGGTAGGACAAGAGAAACTTACCTTGTTCCAATGAAGCATAAAGAGCAAGCTTATGTGTCAAGGACATAGTATAGCCATAGTAAAAAACACAAAGGTCATAATAAGTATAGTAAAAGCATAAAGGTCATAATAAATACACTAAACAGTGCAAAAACTTGAATGTAGATAGTAAAATAAAGTCAAAGAGGCAGAGAAAAAAGTCTAAATATCATAAAATTCAGAAATCACGAGAGACAAGAAGATGTTGTACTTAACTGTCCGTGGGCAGCGAATAAAAGAGGAAGATAGATGGTTGTCATGGTGCTTTGTTGTTACTATGGAATGTTCTTTTATGATGTATTTTGTTACACTTTAAAGGGCTGCATGTCCTGGGAAGCAATAAAAGTTATTGCATAATGTAACCTCCGGTCTTGTAATGAAATTAAAAAATATATGTAAACATATTTTAACAAACATTAAACAATATATAATATTTTTTCACATAATACAATATATATATATATATATATATATATATATATATATATATGAATATCCGACTTGCCGCAGCTGTGCTTCTCCGCACCGGCAGGTTCACAGACTACAAGAATACGCCAAAGTCAGTCTTCTGGTATAGTTTAAATTTTTATTTCGGTGCAAGTCATCAGACGCGTTTCGGACTTCACGTCCTTGCTCACTATATATATATATATATATATACAAATAATA
This sequence comes from Lissotriton helveticus, assembly GCF_964261635.1. Classification (NCBI taxonomy): domain Eukaryota; kingdom Metazoa; phylum Chordata; class Amphibia; order Caudata; family Salamandridae; genus Lissotriton; species Lissotriton helveticus. The sequence continues at coordinate 835,899,904 of NC_136072.1, read as the reverse complement.
CTTCAATATTAAGATTACCACATTAAAGTGTATGATTAAAGATTTAAAGATTAAATAATAAGACCCTTCTCACCCTACTACTTTAAAAACCCAACATCAACAAAACAAATAAAATAATACTAAAAATCAATACTATTACACATTAATTAAAAAGTAATATAAATGTACTTATTATATACAAATATTAAAACATAATAAAATTCATTATTATGAAAACATTACAAAAATATAACTTATGTGATCAATATTCTAATTAACCAACCAACAGTTTAACAATAGGTTACAAATAAATACCATTTGTGACTATTATATGCATACCAACAACAAATTTCATATTTCATATTCAAGTTAACAAATTAAAGTTGATAAAATATTACATTAATTTTACACAATTGTAAAATACTATTACCCAATCAACCCAACAACCCGCAAATAACAAAAATCTTTAAATATATTACTGTGAGAAAAATAAAATAAATTATACTAAAAATGATTGCAAATAATTAACATTAAAATAATAACAACAGAAAAAGTAATACAACATACAAAAATAAAACTGCATTAAACAAACAAATTTAACATTGAAAAAGTATATTCTTATCTGCAATTTTCTGATACTTTTGAGAATTACAATATTTTTTGCGCAATATTTGTTTCCAACAATTTTTTTGCAAAACTATATAGGTTAAGAACGTGGGCACCTGAGCATCAATTGCAAATATCATTGAACCATGTTCTGTTGCTTTCAGTTAAAGAGTTCTTGCTTTTGGGAAAAAGGTTTGTTTGCAAGGTGTGCCCACAACTACACCATGGCCCAGTTTCTACTTCATGGGGCCTCTAATGACTGTGGGTCTGATTATTACTTTGGGGGTCCTACAGCGGATGGTGCAACGCACCATCCGCTGTAGGAGCGACAATGCTGTGGTGGTGCCACCTGCCAGATTAGGAGTTAAATCCTTGTCTGGCGGGCGGTACTGCAGTGGTCTAAGCCGGCAGTCTGTCACGCTCATTGAAGAGCCTGACATGCAGACCGCCGCTCTCAGAGCGCTGACTGCACCTTCCTGCATGGTGTCCCATATATGCCACACCAAGCAGGAAAGGGGGGGCAAATCCAATAGTGCACAACATGTGCCCCCTGCATGCACTCCTAGGCCCAAATCTGTAAGGGGGCCCTAACAGAACCCATTTGTTGCCATTCCGCAACCACCCTTTTCATGGAGGGATTTTACAGCCGTTAAAAGGGCAGTGAAATGGCAACTCGGAATAGGCTGCGGCACCACCTGCATATCTCTGCCAGTGAAAGACCATCAGTCCAGAGAAATCCTTGATCCTGGCAGTGCCGGTGGTCTCGTAGTGGTCTAACCGCCGCAGTAGTAATACTGCGGACAGTCCAGCGATCCTATGGACTGCGGTACTTGTAATAAGGGCCTAACTGTTAACAACAGCTGTGGCAATGAGTGCTTAAATGACCTCTTTGCAGAAGGATTTAGACTGCCATTAAAAAGTCCACCTCTCCAAGATTTTTCACTGGAGGTCGAAATCAGTAAGACTTTTTCTTGCAACAGAATGAGCAACAAACAATAGCAACACTAGGCTTCAACATGAGAGTAACTAAATATTTTTCTGTTAGCAGGCCTGTACTTGGAAGGGGTCTACATTCAACATGTGCACCGTCCGTTATAACCGGTTCCCCAAAAGAAGGGAACAATCACCATGTCACTGTACTGCATAAACCAGATGGTAACAGGAAATTCCCTCTCATCCCTACTGAGTGCCAGCCATGTGCTTGACCAAGCAACAAGTGTGAGCCAAATGCACTTTAAGGAGCTTTGCCTTGATCGTATCTAAGTCAGCTTTGTCCGGATCTTGGAGGAGCTTGGATGAAGCACTTTAATCCTCTATCTGTTTGTACCTAGCTTGTAAACTCATAACATAAATCTACATGTGTGGCTATCCCGTGCAATGAGAATTAAATCATGTGGCTACCTTCTGAAATCTTGGCATGTGGTTATCTTCTGGCATTTGAGCACATGGGTACCTTTGGGAGTCTGAACATGATGTCATTTTAATGTCTTGAATTCTGGAAGATCACGTGCCCAAATTTGGAGCATGTGGCAATCGTTTCTGAATTTCATGCCTCTTGTTGATCTGAACATGTGGTCTCCTTTTCTTTTGGATTATTAATATGGAGACACCGTCTGCAATCAAGACATGTAGCTATATAATGGAACCTGGGTATATGGTCAAATCCTGAAACCAGAGCTTATAGCTACATTCGAAGTATATGGCCACTCCTAGAATCAGAACACTGGGTAACATGACCTCCTTGTAACATAATCCCGGGGTCACTTACATGCTGTATTTGAGCACCTGTCACCTTATTCTATGTGATCTAAATATATGGTCACCTTTGAAATCTGTATCTGTGGTCATATCTGAATCTATGCATGTGATCATGTTAACATCTGAGTACGAGGTCGCTTTGGGAATCAGACATGTAGTCAAGCCAGGAATCTGAGCATGTGGTGGCTTGTAAAATCTGAGCATGTGGTCACTTGTGAAATCTAAGCATGTTATCGCATACTAGAATTTGAACTTCTGTCACCTCTACACACTGAGTGCGTGGTCACATCTGGAATGTTAAAAAGTACTCACGTTAATGTTTATTAATCTAGATTGTGGGCACCTTGAACTCTGGTTTTCTCTTTATGTGATTCCATATCATCCATGAATCTGTGCATGTTGGAGCACTTGGGAATGCGGCGCTCTAAGAATCTGAAAATGTGTTCACCTTCTCCTCAGCTATGTGTATGCAAGACAATTTTTCTTCCTTATGGGATGAACAACTGATTATCTTATTTTTTTCTTTTCACAGGTCATCATCATCCTCTGTAGTTGAGACTCCACTGTCCACATGAAGTCACTACTCCTAACATCAAATGTGCTTAGCCGGGCTCTCAGCTCCTTCACAGATATTAAGAATCCTGAATAAAAGGGATATTCCCACAACATTCTTGCACCATTAATATTCACGACCAGAGAGAGGACTTCCTCAAGACTGCATGAATAGAATTTCTGCTATTCACCAACTACTTCCCAATGTTTCTTGTCCCACAGCATTAAAGCAAGACTCCAGTGATGATTGCGTGCATGGATGCTGTACATATTCTTCCATAGGACTGAGCATTCACCAAGGCTCGTTGAGGACTAGTCAATAAAGATTGTCATGTTTACTATAGAATCACAGTTATGAATTCAGTTGGATAAAACTTTAAGAGTACTTCAAGCACTTGAGCAATCAGTCCACTTCTGCATGGACGCATGGGAATCAGTGCTGTGGACTTTTTTTTTCATAACTCTGACTCTTCTTATTTTTGATATCTTACGAAAAAAAATTTTCTTGGAAACTGGATAAAGAACAGTCACTGGTGGGAAGATAGAACTTTAAAGTTGGAACTAACCAAATGGTTTTTGCATTAGTAAAAGGCATAGCCTCTTGGTGAAGAAGATTGCAAATGAATTGATCAACAGTTGAATGAATACATTCTGGCTTTAGGAGTTGGTATGGCAGTGGCCTGCAAGTGTAAATTGTGCATACAACAGCCAATGGCTTTGTAAATTGAGAAAATGCCTTTGATTTGGTCTATTTAAGTAGTTGTGAAACTTCGTACGCATAGTATTTGCCATGGAAACAAATTTACTTTAAGAACCCAACAAGTTTGGCTAAGGCCAAAAGAGAGTGGAACCCCGAGGAGCAGAGCCCAGCGGAGGAGACCCATGAGGAGCGGACGAACGAGGAGCAGAGTTATGAGGAGCAGAGTCATGAGACGCAGAGTCACTGACAATTTACAGTCTGGTAGTACATATGAATGTATTACAACATCTTTAACTAAGTTCTCTGACTTACTTTATTGGTCACAAACACACCACATTTTAAAATAGTTGTGAAGTTGAGATACTATAGTGAAAATCCATGTGTATGGAGCAGGTCTCAGGATATAATAAATTATATAATACCATTACGACAGCTGAAGTGGTTATTTCACTTAATCAGAGATCTATATGTAATCTCTGGTCACGGGTTTCAATCTTCATACATTCTCTCAGATGTTTATTTGTCTCATTCAGAAAACTGCATGTAGCCTAGTCATAGATTATTATACTAGTAACATTTATCAATGTGTTATTGCTGCAGAGATCCTTTTGTAACTCACAAGTCATTGGTTTGTGGCGTCGTAAGATTTCTCACACAGTTAATGTATTTGTCGAAGAGCTCTTAAAGGCACAATTTACAACTGCAGTAAAATAGTTAAGTGGATTATGTATCCACTGCAAACATTTTATTGTACTATGCAAGAAATACGTTTTAATCCTTGGAGGGCTTACCACAATCTTTTATACTTCCACCTTTGATAAAAAAATTAGTACCACTGAGTTGGGTAGCAACTAACAAAAATTATATTCCAAAAACAATTTCGTTTGCATTATATTAAGAATATATTCTTGTCCATGGACATTATTAGTATAATTGGGCAATATAAACATAAATAAATGTAATAAGTTACATATAATGTCTACTGAGTAGGCGTGTTATTTTTCTTGGGAATCTGAAACACCAGAAAGATGCGTGCCTCACTGTCCTTCATTGCTGTACAAATATCATCACATACTGTTTCTCAGTTTTCTTTTGAAAGACCTTTGTTCTGTTGAGAGCTTAAGAAATGGAACCACTTTCATATCTCAGTTCTTTCTCATGTCTAACTAATGAGGGACACTACAGGTTCATCTTTGTTTCCTCTGATGGGCTGCTGAGGCTGTACACAACATGTGGAGATCCCTAGCTGGATTCCTTTGATCTTACGCTGTCCCCTGTCAGGATATTCATTGGGCATTTGGAGCTGGGTGCTCTGGCGATAGAAGAAAAGAGCCAAGCAGCTCAGTATTGCACAACACACACTAAATGTGTGCAAAGCTGTGGCGTTTTCATACATGTCATGGTAGTCGCAATGAGTATGTTACACTGGGACTATGCAGGGTCAATCCTAAAAACTACCGCAACCCTCGCCCTGGAGCCCAGTTCCAGCACTGCGATCACGTGAAAAGCGGCTCCATGAGTTTCTACTTAGTGTCAGCACACTTTGCGCACAGCCAACTGGTGCAAGAAGCCCTAATACCCAGAGTCTAACTGACAGGAAAGATTTGGAAGACCCATTTCCTCACTGCAGTAGAAGTCTGATCGCACTGTGGCAGAGTGTTCGGAGAAAGTCTTTTTGTAGATAACAAATGTATGTCTCAGTTCAAGGTACGGGTCCCAGCTCACCATATCATTTCATTGGCAAAATCATCAGAATGTAGCTATAATGGCACAGTAGCACTGGAGAATCAATCCCTACAAAGATGTCAAATATTAGGTGATAGAACCGAAGGCCTATCGCAAAGTAGATATCTTCATTATAACTGGGAGCCCAGGGACATTCAAGTGAGGCAATCAACTCAGACATTGTTCACCCCGAATGTTAAAGACATTCAGCGATAGTTGTTTGCTATGTTTTCTATTTGGACCAGGAGCATAACCACCTTGTTATCTATCTTGGTCTCAATGTCCGCAAAGCCTGATAAAGAGCCTAGAATTCCCATGTCAATATAACATATAGTAACTCAGCACTCCAGAAGAAAAGGTATTCTGAAATAGTATAACTTAGATCATAAATATAGGTCAAACATGTATGCTTCCATGTCATGCAATAAGTCAATCACATTATTGTCCAATCTTTTATTGACGATCTTTTTTTAAAAACATTTTTGATTTTAGCCATAGCCAACATGTTTCGTCTCTCTTGGGACTTTTTCAGAGCGTAATCCAATTCCATTAACAAGTGTTTGTTGCAATTTGTGGTCCTCCAGTAATATGTAAGGATTGACTTTTATGGCCCGATGAGCAATGTTGTTCCCGTTCGGTGTTTTGTGCAGCATCCACTTGTCATATAAAAAACTCCTTCCCTAGAATTCCACCCCTTTGGAGAATTGTTTTTATTTACAGTTTCTCAATACAGCACAATCCTTTCAAAGAAATGCTTCACGGAGCGCAGACCAACAATTGAAAGAATGCCAGCAAAAGAAATAAAAAGCAATAAAATCATGCAATACAATCACTTAAAACAATGCAAGTTATTAAAAAATTTGAGAAAATCCAAAAGTACAATATGATTAAACCAAGCAAACCAAAAGGCTTTGAGTTCTCTTCAGAAATGAAAAAAAGGCAGGATGATAAGCACCAAGTTTTCCAAAATTTTGCAGATCTACAACACCACTCTTGAAAATAAATCTGAGCGTGCTGGTTTCAGTAAGTCTTATTGACTTGTGAGACAAATGTCCTGAGGGACCATCATTTTAGAAGCCACGTAGGAAGGATATTGTTATATACACAAGGCAGACCAGCTTGCACTTCATGTCATATTCAAGAATGAGCCAATGAAATAAATTTCAAATGGGACTTATATGACAATATTTTCGGTTCAGCACTGAGCCAGGCTGTAGAGAGAATTGTTTTTGTATGGAGATAGGCACAGTTAGTAACCTTGTAAGAATCTCACTTCATACACAAAACCAGCACCTGAACCACTGAGTGGAAACATTACGCAGTTAGAACATTTCAGATCATCTTGGGTACATGAGTTGAATTTGAGCTTTGTTTTTTAGCAATATCCAAACAGAGCTAAACTTTAAGGTCCAAAATGAAATCTAATCATTTTCTTTTTTTTTTTTTATATTTCTTTTTATTAAACAATTTCGACATACATCACAGCAATTGTATTCAGGCATGCGACTTCATTATTTTACATTGTTAACATTGATATTGCAATAAAAATCATGATTATTAAGCTGAGTAAATCAAGGGGGTTCTAGAGTTTCTGTGACGACCTGCCGATTAGGCGGGGTGCAAATGTCGCCTGTATAGTGTTTCCACGCTCCCCACACCCTACTCCATTTCCCAGGGCATCCTCTGGCCACGTAGACCGACTTTTCCCTATACATACTCCAGTCTAGGTCTTCCTCCCATTTCCTTAATTGGGGCGGCTGGAGGGGTCCCCACTGCTGCGCAATATTTCTTTCTGCAATCATATATGCCAGGGTTATCCATTGCGTAGTGTTGGTATTCAGATGTGTGGGTTCCTAGACGTTGAGGATACACCTTTGTGCCTCTGGCTGCAAGTTTACCCCCAATACCTCCCACAAAATGGTATGTATGTGTATCCAGTATAATTGTATATAATGACAGTCGGATAGTATGTGGAGGAACGTCCCTGGTTCTCCACACCCTCTTTTACACTCTTCACTCTCTGTCTTTCCCATATGGACCAGTCGAGGTCCTGTTACATATATTCTGTGCAGTATTTTGAGCTGTACTAACCACAGTCTGGCCGGTTTTGCAACCTCCCGTGGGGATGATATCGCCACCTGCCAGTCCTCCTCATCAAGTTCCAACCCATCACTATTCCATTTCCCCTTGAGGACCTGTGGTGGATCTGCCATATTGTTAATTTGTTTCTTGTATATGAGGGAGATGGTCTTTTCAGGAAGGTGCCCATCCAATATTCTATCCTCCAGGGGGAAGGCTTCCGGGAGCATGGTGTTTTTCGGTATCTGGGAGAGTTTAGCATGCCTGACCTGGAGATATCTATAATACTTGAAGTCAGACAAACCATATTGCTTTTTAAGTGAAGCAAAGGAAAGGACCATACCCTCCCCCGAGATGTCCTTTATTCGCAAGATCCCAATGAGGTCCCACTTATCAAACCCTTTAGAACTCCAAAGGCTCCCAAGTTTCTCAGAGCTCCACAACGGAGTGGCCAAAGTGAGTTTATTTTCCCATTGCAGTTGTTTGTTGACTGCATGCCATATATGGATGGAATGAGCCGTGAGTCCAGTCAATGGGAATCTACGGGGCTTGGCATACAAAACTCTATTATAGTCACCTCCATGGCATATCTCAGATCATCCGGGCAGCCGTAGATCCCATGATTAATAGCCGCAAGTTGGAACGCCCAATAGTATTTCTTTAGGTTGGGCAGGCTGATCCCCCCATTGTACCAATTGAGAGTTTGTTTAGAAAGCGCTATACGGGGTCTGCCTTCCCAAAGGAGTTGCCTTTGGAGACTCTCCACTTCCCTGAAATAGGAAGCTGGGACCGGGTCCATCGCGTTTTGGAGCGCATACAAGAAGCGAGGCAGGGCCATCATTTTAAAGAGGACCACTCTTCCTAACATGGAAAGGGGAAGGGATCTCCAGTGTGCTACATCTCTCTTAAGTCGTTGCATTGGAGGATCTAAGTTGCGAGAAAATCGGAGCCTCGAATTTAGCGTCACATAGATGCAGAGATATCGGAGGCCTTCGGGCGCTATCTGGATTGGGCAGTTTAGCGGAATTCTGGGTGGATCCCCGTGGATGACATAAATCACTGACTTGAACCAGTTGACAGCAAATCCCGAGTAGCTCCCGAATATAGCCATTTATATCCAGGAGACCAATTAACGATACTCTGGAGGAAGTCACATAGAGAAGAATGTCATCTGGATATAAGACTGGGAGGATATTTTATCCTCCCATTCAAGCGACCACCTCATTCCGCGGATTACTTGATCTTGTCTGATCCAGGCTGCTAATGATTCCAGGGCCAATGCAAAAAGAAGCGGCGACAGGGGGCATCCCTGGCGTGTCCACCTGCTGAGCTGGAAATCCGCAGATTTGCGGTTATTTACCACTACTCGGGCCATCGGGCCGGAGTATAGAAGATGAATCCAGCCCGTAAACTCTGGGCCAAACCCTAGCTTGTGTAAAACAGCAAATAAGTAGGACCACTTGACCATGTCAAACGCCATAGTAGCGTCTAACGATATCACCGCGTCCGGTTCCAGTATGGTGGGTGCTCTGCTGAGCACTCCGTGCAGTCTACGCAGGTTAAGAGCCGTGTTCCGGTGAGGCATAAAGCCCGATTGATAACGGTGTACTAGGGTGCTGATGACCCTTAGTACACTCTACGCAGGTTAAGAGCCGTGTTCCGGTGAGGCATAAAGCCTGATTGATCAGGGTGTACTAGGGTGCTGATGACTTTTTCCCCGCAACCAGGGAGAGGGTATCTCCCCGAATTACCATTTTGAAGGCCTCCCACAGGGTCTGTGCGGAGTCCACTGTGCCCTTGTTGTCCTTAAGTAGTTATCTGCGGCTTTAACAATGTTTTTCCGAGTGGGCAGGTCTTTTAAGTACCAGGTGTTGATAAGGGCCACCCTACCAACGCTCATATTCTCTAGCCTTACTCTTAGCCACACTGGGGAGTGATCTGATATGTCCCGGCCCAAGTGTCTAACGTGCCGTATAGTCTGCGTCTGTATCGCCGGGAAGAGGATGTAATCTATACGAGAAAAACTATTGTGCACCCTCGATACATGAGTGTATTGTGCCCTTACTGGGTTGTGTGTCCTCCACGCATCTACCAGCCCCATTGTTTCTGTAAAGTTTTTTAACAAACTCTGAGCGGGTCTAATTTCACGCGGTGGGTGGCGATCCAGTTCTCCTGACATTACTGCATTGAAGTCCCCCCCACCCCATTATCAGAGGCCAATTGGGATTGAAAGGAAAATTGTACCTATGTCTTTGAAAGTGTCTGTCTGTAGGCCTGGTGGAAAGTAAGCCGACATGAATGTGGCTGTCTCCCCTTCCCATTGGCCCAAGAACTCAATGTATCTTCCTCTCTTGTCTGCCCAAGTTGCCTGTATTGTGAAGGGAAATGCATTTTTAATCAATATGCCAACACCTCGTGACCCCAAAGTGGTCTAGTTTGTACCCTCCTCTAAGTAAAGTCATACATTTGTTCCCAACTAGGTGTGTTTCCTGTAGGAGAATTACATCTGGGGTGTGTCGTCTGATAAATCGGCTAACCATGCCCCGCTTAATCTTGTCCCCCAGGCCATTTATGTTCCAAGTGAGCACTCTGACCCCTATTTCTTGTTTAATGCTCATCAATGTGTCTCTTGCAAAGTCGCATCAGCGCTGATAGTCTCTTTGATGTTGTCGAAAAACTCAACTGTATGCACAAAACATTGATCAAACATACCTCACCCGCACTCCCAACCCCCTCCCAACTCCCCCACCCAACTACCCTGCCCTCTAGGCTTGGAACTGCCCAGTCTGAACATGCAGAGTGCCTGTCGCCCCTATAAATTACTTAAACGTAGAACTAAAGGTAGTAAACGGGAAAGGAAGTCAGCCGCCCCCCCCCCCCCCCCAGCCTCAAAAGTGTCTCAAATAAATTGACCTTAGAAGCGTTTGTTTCTGAATTCTAGAAGCAATTTAGCTGCGGACCAAGTTTGATGTCTTATCACCGCACCCATTCCCTTGTACCTGACCATGATTTTATCGTCCGGGGTTAGAAATGTCTGCTCTCAATCCTGTTCCTGCATTGCTGGGTCACCGTCTCCGTTCCCTGCTCCAGACCCACCAGGATGACGGCTGTCCAGCCACTCGGCTGCTACCTCGGGATTGTCGAAGAACCATGCCCTTCCCTCCAACTCCACCCTCAAACGCCCTGGGAACATCATGGCATATCGTATTCCCTTGTCTCTGAGTTTCTTCTTTACCGCCAGGAAGTTCCTTCGCTGTTTCTGTACCAATTGCGTAAAGTCAGGAAATAAAGAGAGGGTGGCATTTTCATACCGCAAGGGCGATCCTGCGCAGGCAGCCTGCAGGATAGCATCTCTGTCCCTGAAGTTCAGGACTCTCACGATCATTGGCGGCAGGGGTGCACCGGGCCTCGGCCGCCCACCAGGGACTCTATGCGCCAGTTCGATAGTGAAGTAGTTACTGAGTCCCATGGGTTTCAAGTGTGTCAGGATCAGCTCCTCGACAAACAGGTCAGGGGACGGTCCCTCTGATTTCTCGGGGATTCCTAGAATGTTAACATTATTGCACCTCGCCCTCCCTTCATAGTCGTCTAGCTGATGCTCAGCCCTTTCATGGGACGATTTAAGAGCTTATATGTCCTGCTGGAGCTGGGCTAAGTCGTCCGTCAGGCTAGCAGTCTTTATATCAAGGGACCTGACCTTCTCGTTCACTTTGGTGAGGTCCACGCGGATGAGATTCACCTCGATAGAGACCGTATCCAACTTGTGGTCCAGCGATTCCATTTTCTGACTTAAGGAGGATCTAACTCCATTAATGGCAGCCATGACATCTGGCAAGGTGAAGTCCTGAGCCGGGTCCGTGGCATCTCCTCCCTTCAGGCTGGCGGTCTTTGGGTCTGCCGGTGAACCCCTAGGCCTGTCTAGCTTATTAGCCTGGTCTTGCTGTGTGCCTTTAGAGGACCTGGATTGGTGCTTCTCAGAATCAAGTTTGGCAGCCATTTTGCGCCGTTCACAGTTTGTCTAGATACGTGAACTATCACGGGATGTACCTCCCCGAGCTCCCAAGTCCACTCTCCCAATGCGGGGCAGGCACTCGATCACCCAATCCCCTGAGAATCAGAGACCCGTGCCCGGGTCCCCGCCGACGTATCTTCCTGCATCCAAACAGCACCGCAGCCTTGCTAGTCACAGCCCACAGTCTCTCCTGGTCTCACCACGGGAGTCACCAGACTTAGGCAGGGTCAGCTTCACCCAAATAAAGCAGCCCTACTCCTCCAGGTTTCACCTCCCTTGTTGTCTGCGCCTCCGTTCCGCCCTCCAGACATTTGGCGCACTCAATGCAGCTGTGGACCTCTTTAGCCAGGGATTGCCCCCCGGGGGTACGGGCGCTACCTCTCAGTTCTACGAAAGGGAGTGGGTTTTTGGTAGGACAAGAGGTGATGATGCTAGAGCCCGTCTGCGTGTGCTCAGCTGCCCCTCAGTCACTCCAACCAAGTGCTCACCGCTGGTAGGCACTCCTTTCGCCGGCCTGCCTATCACCAACTCATATCAGCTGCAGTCACACCTGAATTTCCATTGTGCATGCCCCTTCTCCTGGTGCTATAAGTAACGAGAGAGGGAAACAAGAGCTGCCTGACACTCTCCCCCCCCTGCTCCAAGGAAGGTCTTCCAGCGCTTCTCTGCAGTCTGGCTCCACACCCGGCAGTGTCTCTGCTACCTCGCGGGGCCTCAAAACAACCCGAGCTCAGTGAGGAGCGCGCCACCAGGGGGGGCGCCCCCGCTCTCATAAGATCACCGTCTGTCCTCCTCACCGCCAAGCGCTTCCTCACTCCCACCGCCAGAGTCACGCCCGGCGGTTTCGGTTTGGCCGGCGATTTCCGGCCCAACTCCCCACTGATGCCTCACTTCCCGCCGGGTGCCTCTTCACACCAGTCCCCGGCTTCAGATCGCCGGGAGGCCGCTGCATACGGAACTGAGGACTCACGCGGCCATTTTTGTCTGGCGCGTGGCTCTCCCCAATCATTTTCAATAATTTTCAAAATAATCTTACTTTGACATTCCAAAGATTGTGTTGGAAATATCGTCATGCCAATTTGTTGTATCCAGACTGCTGACTAACACAATATCGTGATGGTAAGTGTATTGAGGTAAGCTTTTGATAAATGCATGAGGTTTCACCTATATGATTACTAATAATGTGTTTATTTGTTGTAAGTTGTAGTTTAGTGAATAGTTGTGCAATATAAGTTATTGAAAGTCTGTTGAAGCGTTATGACTTGTTTTTTAAGAAAGGCAATATATTGTGTTGTTACTAGTTTTATTATCAAGTGGGGAGATTCAGAAAAAGGGGTAGTACTGTGATAAAAATACATATACCTGATATGTAGGCTTGAATTTGGTGCAGCTATGGGGAGACCAGGAAAAAGGTGGATGTAAAACCAAGCATTCATTGCACCCATCACTAGGATCCTTTCCAATATCAATCAATATATATTTGGCTAGTTTAACAAAGGTTTCATACATTTCCAAAAGAAATAAGTCTCTGGACCCATAGAGCGTTGTTTTAAGAGGCTAAACACTCAAAGAAAGGAAAAAGTCAAGAAAAGAGACAAAAGGTGAAAGACAGAAAGGGAAGGAGGTTGGGAAGAATCAAGAAAGTGAGGGACCATTGGAGTTAGGGAGAAGAGAAGGGGCAGTAGAAAGAATAATAAAAACGAAGTAGGCGAGGCATAAAAAAAGGTTTGGAAGGAAGGGAGGGAGTAATGAAGAAAGGGAGAAAAGAAAATAGAAAAGAGAGGAAGAGAACCATAGGAAGGGAGAAAAAATGGAGAAAGGCATGGCATTAGTACTGTGGATATCAATGTTATCTCGGTTTCAATATGCCTGGCCCTGTGGTTCATTTTCAGTTGGAGCAATTATTTGCGGTTTCGTTTTAAATGTCAGTAAATTAAAGCTAAAAAAGCTCATCCTAAGCAAATGTTCTGTGTAAGTTAATAATTGGATATGCCTAAAATAACCATGGCACTCTATAGGAAGCTAACCACGAGGGGAGACCGCAAACACTAATGTTACCTAAAGAGCGCAGGTACACGTTTCCTGTATATGTGGTGATCAGCATTTAAAAAGTTACATAGAAAATGATGGCAAATAACGCCCACCATGGTTTACTAGAGTGCAAAAGGTAGCCGCGTTGACCCTAATTAGCTCCAAGTTTGGTTTGCATTGTTATTATTCCTTGCTCTCCTTGTATCGCAATCTTTTGAAAACATTTTACTTTTCTGACAGTGCACACCTTGACGGAAGTGCTGCCTCTACTGTCATTAGTGGTATCTGCTATCATGACTTGCAGATGGGGAATTGCCTTGATTACTTGGGGTAATCCCCATTACTCTTAGTCCTACTCGTCCTCGACCCAGTCATAACACATGAGGTATTCCACCTGACAGGAAACAAAACAGGAAACGCTTTTTAGACTCCACCCACCCTCCTATCAGGTGCTATAATACACCTCACCACCAGAAGCAAATCCTGATGTACCAAGCACCAAAGGCCCGGCAAGGGAGGGCGGGTGGGTTGTATGACTGGGTCGAGGACGAGTAGGACTAAGAGTAATGGGGATTACCCCAAGTAATCAAGGCATTACCTCTACGTCCCTCGTCCTCGACCCAGTCATAACACATGAGGCATACCAAAGCAACCCCAAAAAGGCCTTTGGCACACCACAACCAGAAAACAGAACAGACACAAAGGCGTGCAGCAAGACAGAGTTTATTAACAAACAAATCAAACATGCGGGGGAACCCCCACCGCGCGCAGCACACCAGAACCAAAATTAGGACGGTCCGAAAGGGCACAATTCAGGCGATAATGTCGCACAAAAGTGGATTCGGACGCCCAGGTCCCCGCCCTACAAATCTCATCAAGGGGAACCCCATGGAAAGCCGCCCACGAAGCAGACACACCCCTGGTAGATCTCGCCTGAACACCAGAAGGGCAAGGCAAACCAGAGCCCTGGTAAGCCAATGAAATCACCGCCTTGATCCAGCGACCCAAAGTAAGGCGAGAGGCAGCCTTACCCCTACCAGCCAGACCAAAGGTAACAAAGAGGGAGTCAGAGGACCGAAACCCAGCAGAACGATCAACATAAACAGACAAAGCCCGTCGCACATCCAAAGAATGGAGCAAGACGTCAGAGGGCGAGGAAGGAGAAGGACAGAAAGAAGGAAGAATCAATTCCTGGGAGGAATGCAACCTGGAACGGATTTTTGGCAGAAACCCGGGGTCCAAAGAAAGGACCACCGCGTCGTCCAGAAACCTCAAGAAGGGGGGAGAACAGCGCAACGCCGTAAGTTCGCCCAACCTCCGAGCAGATGTAACAGCGACCAAAAAGGCCACCTTGAAAGAGAGAAATTTTAAGTCCACAGACTCCAGAGGCTCAAAGGGAGGCGACTGCAAGGCACCCAAAACCAAAGAAAGATCCCAGGGAGGAACCGGGGAGCGGACAGCAGGAGCAGAAAGAGAGAAACTGCGAAACAAACGGGAAACCAACAACCCGTCCGAAGGCAGAAGAGAAGCTGGATCCCGAAAGGCCCGGATAGCAGCCCACTGACCCTTCAAAGTGGACAAAGCAAAACGCTTCTGAAACCCATCCAGAAAAAACTGAAGAATAGAAGAAACAGCACAAGAGGCAGGGGACAGGCCCAAGGAAGCACACCAAGAAGAAAAAGAACCCCAGTGCTTAGAATACGATGAAATCGTGGACTTCCGACGGGAAGCCTGCATCACAGTGATGAGGTGATCGGGCAAACCCCGGACACCAAGAGACAGCCGTTCAACCTCCAGACCGCCAAGGTGAGAGGTATCAACAGGGAGGACGACTGGCAAGTCAGAGGAGACGGGAAGCGGGGCAGGATCCAAGGAGGGCCCACCGCCAGTCGCAGCAGAAGGGGGAACCACGAGCGGCGAGGCCAATAAGGCAGGACAGCCACCACCTGAGCCCCCACCCGCTGAACCTTCAGCAAGAAGGCAGGGATCAGAGGAAAGGGGGGGAACGCATAGAGCAACCAAGGAGGCCACAGGGCAGTCAATGCATCCACCCCCCAAGCCCCCAACTCTGGAGTCCTGGAACAGAACAGGGGAAGCAGGGCGTCCCTCCGCGATGCAAAGAGATCCAGCACCGGAGTCCCGAACCTCAGGCACAGCAACCGGAAAGTCCGAGGCGACAGACACAGGGTGAGTGAGGACGGGAACCGCCGACTCAAGGAATCCGCCACCACGTTGTCCACACCCCTGATGTGTTGAGCAGAAAGGGCCACCAGATGACACTCGGCCCAACACGCAATGGCACAAGCCACCAAGTTCAGAGAAAGGCAGCGGGTACTGCCCTGGTGGTTGATGTAGGCCACGGTCACAGTGTTGTCCGATCTCACCAACACGTTGCACCCCAGAAGACGATCCTTGAAATGGCGAAGAGCCCGCTCCACCGCCGACAGTTCCCTCCAATTCGAAGACCGGTGCGACTCCGAAGGGAGCCAACGTGCCTGGATCGCCCAAGGACCCAGAGTAGCACCCCAACCGGAAGCACTGGCGTCCGTCGTCAACACCAAGGGGGGCGGAGGATGGAACCACATGCCCCTCGAAAGATTAGAAGAATCCAGCCACCACTGGAGAGCAGACCTCAAACCCGGAGACACCGGAACAGGAATCGAGAAGTCCAGGACCGGAAAAGGCACCCAACGCTGAACATGCCACAGCAGAGGCCGAAGATGAACCCTGGCCCAGGGCACCGTGAACACCGTGGCAGACATGTGTCCCTGAACCACCAGCCACTGTAGGAGAGGAGCCGACTTCCTGGAAAGCAACTTCCTCAGCAAGGACTGCAGACGCAGAAGCCGGGACTCCGGGAGAAAGACCTTGCCCAGCACTGAGTCGAACACAGCCCCAATGAAGGTCCTCCGAGTAGACGGGTCCAGGTGACTCTTCGGTAGATTGACAAGGAAGCCATGGTCATCGAGCGTACGCATGGTCAATGAAAGGTGGACGGACATGACCTCCGAAGACGGAGCCTGCAGCAGCCAATCGTCCAAGTAAGGAAACACGGACACCCCCAGGAGATGGAGATGAGCCACCAAAGGAGCAGCCACTTTGGTGAACACCCTGGGGGCAGACCGGAGACCGAAAGGAAGGACGCAGAACTGCCAATGACGACCATCCAGGCAAAAGCGCAGGAACTTCTGATCCCCCAACGCCATCGGGACATGTAGGTAGGCATCCTGGAGATCCAGCGACGTGAACACCCAACCCTCCTGGATCAGGGGAATCACCTTCTGCAGCGTCTCCATTTTGAAAGGAATTTTCTGAACAAACAAGTTCAAGGCCCGAAGATTGATGACAACACGGAACCCCCCCGTGATCTTCGGAACCACAAAAACAATTGAATAAGTCCCCAGTCCACGTTCCAGGGCGGGAACCGGGACAATCGCCCGTTTGGCGAACAGCGACCCAACTCCCTCCAGCAACGCCCGACGGCGAGCAGGGTCCGCAGGTAAAGAAGTCACCACCACCCCCGAGGGAGGAGGAGGGGACAGGAACTCCATCCGGTAGCCCCGTGAAAGAACATCCAGCACCCATTGGTCCGAGGTCGTCACCAACCAAGCATGGAGGAACAGCCGCAGTCTCCCACCAACCGCGGGCTGACCACCAGCGAGAACGGGCACTGGAGCGGAGTAGTCAGGAGCGAGGAGCACCAGACCCACCATCCGGCTGGGGCTTCCTCTGGAACCGCCGAGGAAAGGACCTGCGAGCACCACGCTGGCCCCGAAATGAGGACTGCTGGAACCTGGAAGGCTGTCGAAAGGACCTGGCATTCGAGAAGGACGACCCCTTCTGAGCGGGAGTATGACGGAACGACAACGAATGCTTTCTCTCCTTGAAGACTTTATGGAGCTTGGTCTCCAGGGCGTCCCCAAAAAGAAGAGTACCAGAGAAAGGCAACCTCAAAGCCATAGAACGCTGCGCAGCATCCGTCTTCCAACCTCTCAGAAGCAAGTTCCGACGGGCAGCCACCGAGGAACCACAAGAGAGTGCAGAAGCCCTGACCGAGTCAAAAGCGAGGTCCGAAAGGAACTCAGATTGACGTTCCATAGACTCCAGCAAGTCCGGACAACCGATCCCCTCCTGCATAGCAGAGAACAAAGTCTTGAAGTCAGCCAGCAAAGACTGCGCCACATATGCACCATAGACACCAGACCGCAGCGCTAAGTGAGAGCCAGCATAGGACTTCTTCAGAGCAGAGTCAATCTTTTTATCAACGCCATCCTGTAGGATATTATCATCAGCCATGGAGGGCCGACCAACCAGGGAAGCAACCACAGAGTCCACCTGCACCGAATCCGGCAGGGCAACCTCCAAATCCTGCAAAGGATACAGCTTAGACATGAATCTAGGCACAGAAATATGGTCTGGGTCCTTCCATTCCTTAAGGAGGACATCCATGACAAACGGGTGTACGGGCATAGAAGAGGACGCAGGCCTCCGAAACTGCGGCAAAACAGCATCCTGGGAAGAACTGGGCACAGACTCCACCGGGAACCCCATATTCTCCCGAACATGGCAAAGCAGATCAGGCATCAACTCCCTCGAAACGTACTTGCCCTGCAGATCCAAAGCACCCAAAGTAGTCTCATCAGAGGACGCGGAGGAAGAAATATCCGAATACAGGGGAGCAGCCTCCCCAGAGCGACCGCCTGCCCCCTCCTTGGAAGTCTTGAGACCGGACAGAGTCTCCAACAGCAGGCGCTTCAGGCGCCTAGAGCCCCTCGGACCAGCACACCGACCAGCAGGTGCAGAATCCTGACTGTCGGAGGAGGAAGAGGAGGAGGAAGAGGACCGAACAGGAGAGACATGCTTTCTCTTCCTATGGTGTTTCCCCATCATAAGCAACGTCTTCAAACACAGGAAAACAGCCACACGTGAAACACAGCAACACCAAAGCGTCACAGCACAGACTGAACTCCAGGCAAATAAATAGGCATGAAAACACTCACCCCCGCAGCTGTAGCCACTGTGAATCCAAAAAGGAGGGGCAGAAAGCAGCCTCCCAGCAGCGACCAATGAGGAAATCCAGGCCCGACACACCCGCCCGGAGCCAATGACGTCATCAGGAAGTGCAATCAGGAAGTGTCATCCCGGCTCTCAGGAGACCGACAAGGAACCCGGAGCCCACCCGGGCGCCCCACCATGCCAGACGGAGACAACGCAATGGAAGCGACATCCGGAAGCGTCCCGCTCCCACACTCGGACTCCTCTCGCGTCCGAGGACTTCCCGACCCTCAGGTCACAGGAAACACCGCCTACCCGGCTCCCGCCAATCAGGGGCCGACAGGGAGGAAAGTGAATAGAGCGCGTCCCGCCCACAAACACCGGCAAGTGCGGGACGCGCGGGCAGCCGCCTGCCCCTCCCAGCAGCGGTCCGCCCCTCCGGGATAGTAAAGGAAGACACGGAAATCCACGGGGACCCGAGAAGCCCCGCAACCCAGGGTCCCCGTATGGAGGAAAGCACAGGAAGCCCAGCAGCCCGGCTTTGTAAAGGTCCCACGTCGGTCCATGAGCACCCCCAAGGCCCCGCCAAGGAAGACACCACAGGACTCCAGAAGCAGGTAAGTGCCCGGCACTCACCCCAGCGTAACCCATCAGTATTCCGACCGACAGGAAACAAAACAGGATTTGCTTCTGGTGGTGAGGTGTATTATAGCACCTGGTAGGAGGGTGGGTGGAGTCTAAAAAGCGTTTCCTGTTTTGTTTCCTGTCAGGTGGAATACCTCATGTGTTATGACTGGGTCGAGGACGAGGGACGTAGAGGTAATGTGCTCTTCTAAACTCTCAGGCATCTGAATGTTCTCCCTGCCTAAAGTCCAATTAAGCACCTCTTAAAGAAGATTACCAAGCTCTCTTTAGCGGGAGTATACATGTATGTGAGGAAAGAGGTCAAAAGAACACATGACTTGAGTGGCTTATCTGTCGTACTTCCCGTACTGGATGGTTGATGTTCTGAGTGAGAGTTTATTTGTCAATGGCTGTTTTTCACTTTTCGACCATCCTAGGATTGAGTGATGGCCAAGAGACTTTAATTCAGCATTGTTTGGATGTGCCTATTAAATAAAGGTCAACAAGGATGCACAGTGCACGATAGTGCTCTGTCACATGGGAGGGCCCCAAGTCTCCACGCAAGCAGAAAGCGCAGAGCTATATCATGCTTTACCCATCTGGGTTTTACAATGTTTGAAACACTTGGCGCTTAAAACTCGACGTTATCTAATGTTTAGCACAGTGAGGCAGTCAAACCACTCACCGTTCACAGGGAAGGAGTCCTTTTCACTGCTCGTTTGCAATGGAGGCTGCCACCCTGCTGCATCTGAAGTGATTGCAGTGATGCCGAGACTCGAACAATGCTGGCAACTGTTCTGTGTGTGCCGAGGAGCTGGAGGAGGTGGTCGGCCTTATATCACTTTACAGGGTCTTCATGAAAGAAAACGTGTCATTTGGTGCCACACTGTAATAATGAGATGGGAAGCTGTAGTAAGTATTCAGTTGCGCCGTCCCGAAAGTGGTGCGTGGAACCAAAGTAGCCTACCCCGTCACCCCTCCTGGCATGCTCCCCTCTGAGTACCAGCACCACATGTGTCGGCACTGCTCCCGCCGATACAACAGCAAGGCAAAAGCAACTATGGTGCAAGGCACCTTGAAGCAGCATGCAGCAAAGAAAGTGGAAACATAGTAAAAATGCAAGGCTCCTAAGGAATTCTGGTTACTCCTTGTCGCCAAAATGTAATAAGGAGACGGACACCTGAAGTAAGGTAAGTGGGTAGTTTATTATTCCGAGAAAGAGGAGCCCACCTCTGCGACCGGGCACTAGCAGGAGATCTCTAACTGATAAGAAATGGTCAGGAGATGCTCCATATAGTTAGTTGCAGTCACAAACGTGGAACTTTACACAAAGAAATACAATATTGAAATAATATAAGATCCGGGTACACGTGCTTAACAGGCCTAGTGTGCGTGAGTACGAATGCAAATGATAACATTACTATGTCAACCAAAGGTAACAAAGCATGCACGCACGTGTGCATGCCACTACAACACACACAAACAAATGTGTTCAGACAGGCAAAGTTGCCACAAAAAGAAGTACTGAAGTGGATGCTGCTTGTGCCCCAGGGGCACTAGGTAGTGTGTGCTTCACCAGGAGCACAGAGAAGGAATAAAAGACACATGTAGGAGGATACCCAGGGAGTTAATAATAGCATACTGTGCCCACGGCACTCAGGCAGCGCTGACACGCTGAGTCATGGCTATGTTGCACATGTGCGCGAGAGTAGTGTATCCTGCTGTGAGCCTTCCCATGTGCGGGGACACGCTGAGTCATGGCTATGCTAAGCATGTGCGGGAGAGTAGTGTATCCTGCTGTGAGCATGCCCATGGGCATATGTGCAGCATAGCCATGACTCAGCGTGTCCTCGCACAGTCGGTTTTCTCTGTCTTTCCCTGCACAGGTGTTCCAAATGATGCAGACTGCATTTAAGGCAAAAAACACGGCCCAGGACAGTCTTACGGAGGCTGCAGAGACGACAAGAGGTTCAACGCAGACACTAACTGAACGTTTCGTGAGTAAACCGAGCTCTTCAGCTACGAGCCAGGTAAGTTCTCTCTCCACAGGTCCTTAACCCCCTGAGGTCCCCTTATTTTCCCATGGTCCACTCCTCTGCCGGACTACTCCATGGGGCTAATTTGGCAACAAGCCAACGTGAGGATAATCTTCCTTTCATGCACCTACCACCGTTTTTTTGTGTTGATGCGCTTACGATGCTTAGCCCACCACAAAAGTTCATGTATATATGATAACTTTCACCTTAGTCATACCACCAATTTGGCTACACCTTTTGCTGTTTATTTATCGTCTACACAGCTCAATAGATATCGGCAACCAAATTGTCTTGTGAATATGTTACTATACTAAGACTTTCCCCTGTATGTGTGTTTTGTCATACTTGTTGTATGTCCAGTAATGCTCTATGAGGGAATCCCCCTCACACATGTAAAGCACCTTAGCGAGTGCTACACATTTTCAAAACTACACAATCCCTTAAAATTAAGTAATCTGCACCTACACACTTTGGTCCTGAGGAAAGCCAGTTTTAATCATAAAGGCCTGGCTGAAACATGTAGACCACACCTGGATGTAGGAGACACTAATTAATACTCCTATAATATTCAACAGCCTTTGTTTAATGCTAACAGTGACCCAGTTATTAAAATATAATTTACCCTCGGGTACTGGGATCCCTGTATAGCTTTTAAACTTTCACCTTCACGTCACTACACTGCACACTCAGAAATATACCTGCTCCTCTGTACTCAGGCGTCGAAGCACACCCGGGACACACTCTGTGTCATTGGGTGGGCCCAATAATGAAGCATGCCACCAACCAGGTTGGTGGGTGACGGCTTCATGAACAAACAAAAGGGTTTGTACCCTATCGTACAGTCTTGAGTCTATGTAAATTCACAAATAGGCTAGTCCTTATTGATTTCACATATATAATATTGGAATATTTTACCTTTTTGCCATCTCTTACTTAGGTTGCGTATAGCCCTGGCATGAACACTATACCCCTTGCTTTTTCCTCCTCAGTCAGAGGGATACTCTGTTTTTTATTGTATGATTCAGTTAGTATGTATCCCCACATCCTTTGATTTACAAAACGATCTCCCTACCCTTCCCGTTTGGAAGATCTTCTTACCTTCTTCACCAGAGTTTAAGGTTGACTTTCCACATATACAGTTAGAAAAATTAGTGTCACTTGTTGATGGTTAAATTTTCCTACCATATCAATAAATCTTTGAGATAAGATGGAGAATTATTCCTACATTTATATTATTATTTACGTTATTGACTTAATTGATTTGTTTTGTGCAACTTGGCCTTTTTAGGCATATTACAAAAGACCACTTCTTAATACTAGTACAGCCCTTCACCCATTGGTCCTGGTCACCATTCCCACTGCAGGCTGAGTAGGTCAGAGCAGCCGTCCCCGCACTCCGAATCACCCGTCACCTAGTTCAAGCTCATATTGTCCATTTGTCTGGTTATTTTGCCCATTATTTTTTCTATTCCACTCAGTTTTTGTTTATATTGCCCAATTGTCTGTTTTTTGCCCAATTGCTGGTCTATTCTGCCCAGCTGTTTGTTCATTCTCCCCTACTGTTGTATTGTATTTTCACCACTGCACTGTTTTGACCACCTGCCTCTGCCCCAGTTTGTTCCTGCCAGTCCCACCTGTGCCATGTTTGTGCCTACACCCCTGCCCTCCCCTCTCCCTGCCAGACCCTCCCACCTCCCAGGGTTACTTAATAGAGACCACAGCACTGCCATGCAGTGGGGTGCCAAAGGCAAGCCCGCCTGCACCCATCGGGGCCTGGAACGCACCAAGCACCAGGAATCCTGGCCCTCAGCAATCCCACAGGTACTCCACCGCAGAGCTCCGAGGCCGGAACCCATGATGCAACCACAACTGCTACCTCCCATCACCACGCACCACAGTGGGACCGTTCATTGCTATCCCCTGCAGCTTCAATACGATCACTAACTTGTCGAACAGCACCATGCCAACCTAAGATGCTGACACCCCTCCGGTTTAACTCTACTGCCTCTTGATCAATGCCAGATCAATCTGCAAACATGCAACTGTGATCTGGGACACCAGTTCCACCCTAGCCCCCGATGTAACCTTCATCACTGAGATGTGGCTCAGCCCCACATCGACCCCTGACATAGCCACTGCAACTCCCACTGTGTACAAGATGAAACACTGAAACCACGACCAAACATACATGGAGGAGGCATCACCATCATACAAAAGGAATCAATCCCAATGATGACACCATACACATCCACCATGAAACACATACATTTCCAGCTCCACAGCAACACCAAAACCACCACAATAGGCACCCTCGCATTCAGACCACCAGGAACACAAACCGGCATCAGCGACACCATAGCTGAACTCATCACACCTCTCGTTGTTGAATCTGAACACTACATCTTCCTTGGGGACCTCAGTTTCCACATGGATGACCTCACCAACACCATCAACCTCCTGGCAAGACTAGACAAAATCAGCCTCAAGCAGATCATCACCGATCACACACAGAGCAGGACACCTGCTTGACCCAGTCTTCACATCCAGCAACAAAATTGAATACAGTCACACATCAGAACTCACCTGGGTAGACCACGCCATTGTACACTTCACCATTGCCCGCCAACCGCACACTACCCCCATCCAATACAATGCACCCTACCTCTGTTTGACCAAATGTACTCAGCAGGAATGGACAGACACCCTCAGCACCTCCCAGCCAAACATCACTGCCAACCTGGACCAAATGGTAAAGAACTTCAACATCTGGAACATCAATACTGCCACCAAGTTGCCCCACCAAACCACCCAAGATGAACAGATCCACTAAACGAGCCAGCTGGTGCACACGAGAACATGGTATATCAAAACACAAATATAAACAACTAGAAAGACGATGGCCAACCAGCCAGAATGACACTGACCGAGCCACCTACAAAGCAACCCTCAACAACTGGCAAAACCAGCTCAAAGCCACAAAAAAGGAGGCCCTCAAGGGTTGCATCGAAACCAGTGTCAACCAAACCAAGGAACTCGTCAACATTGTTAGAGAATTCTCATGCCCCTCAGCCACAGAAAATGTGATCCCTCCCTCACAAGAACTCTGCGACCGCCTCGCTGACCACTTCTACGGCAAAATAACAACCATCTACACAAACCTCGAACACCAACCCTCCATCATCCTCAGCAACCCATCAAACACAACCAGCAACCACTCACTCACCTCATGGCAACAACTCTGCACACCATTTACTACCACCCTGCCCACATCAACCTCGGAAGCATTGAGATCAGCCACCAGCTCACCACCATCCTCAATGGATCCATCACTACAACCGACTTTCCTGATGCATAGAAGCACGCGAAGGTCAGGCCTCTCCTCAAGAAACTGTCAGCAGATTCCAGAGATCTCCAGAAATACTGTCCCATCTCCCTCCTACCATTCCCTGCCAAAATCCTGGAGAAAAGCAATCAACCTCCAACTCACCGATCATCTGGAAAGAAACAAGCTACTGGATCCCATCCCAGTAGGGCTTCAGAGCCAACCGCAGCACCAAGACAGCCTTGATCACAGCAACAGATGACACCCAAGCCTTTAATTGACAAAAGAGAAACGACCACCCTCATCCTCCGGGACATCGCAGCAGCCTTTGTCACCATCTCCCACCGCACATTCATCCAATGACTTTGCCAGATTGGAATCACAGACAATAATCAGGTGAATGGCGTCCTTCCTCACAGGTTGCAACAATAGAGTACACCTGCCCCCTTCAGCTCGCACCCTAAGCACACTATCTGCGGAGTACCCCAAGGCTCAGCCCCAGCCTCATCAGCATCTACATGTGACCACTCACAAACATCGTCAGAGCACACAACATCAACATCATCTCCTACCACCTTATGGTCCCGGACATTTGTGGGGGCTATATATGTCAGTGCTGGCCCTAAAGAACGTTCAGTGTTTGTCATAATGTAAAATCAATAAAAATTTGTTTTAAAAAAAAAACATCATCTACTACGCCGATGGCACCCAACTAGTCCTCTGACTCACAGCGAACGCCACCCAGACAAAAAACAACTTCCACAACTGCATGAGGAATGTCACAACATGAATGAGAGACAAGTGCCTCAAACTGAACATGGACAAGATGAAAGTCCTCATCTTCAGCAGACACACTGCCCTCTGGACCAACTCTTGGTGGCCCACAGAGCTAAGTCCCACACCAAAAGACCACCCTTGCAACATAGCATCGTACTAGACAGCAAAGTCGTCATGAAACACCAGGTAAACAATATCACATCAGGCTACTTGCACACGATCCACATGTTCAGAAAGATCTTCAGATGGCTCCCCATCAACACCAGGAAAACTGTGAAGCAGGCCCTCATCACCAGCCAACTCGATTAAGGTAGTGCACTCCATGCCAGCACAACCTATGAACTCTGTTCATTAGGGGCGGAGCCTAGCGACTAGCGTCCCGCTTGCAGCCTATTTCATAGCCATGCCATTCCTGTCGTGCAGCAGATGTGCGCAGACAGATCGCAGCTGCTAAAAGTATCTAAGTCTCGGAGAGAATTCCCTTCGCCAAGCAGTAATTTTAGCAAACTGCTTTTTATTGTTTTAAAAAACACTTGCATTCTGCTATTTACTTTTGAACTTGCATTTTACCTGATAACCATCGCCCTCACCTCGGTCCACCACGAGATTTCCCCAATTGTTGTGGAGGGTGCCGGTGAGGAAGTAACTTGTCTCTGGCTTTTGGGGGCGGAGCCTAGCGACTAGCGTCACACTTGCAGCCTATTTCAACGCCATACCATTCCCGTCGTGTAGCGGACGTGCGTAGCGGGCGGGCGCTCTGCTGGCGTGCCAAAGGCGCGTAGCCCATCTGCGCTCGTCCGCGGCCGGCCAGGGCCAGGGGCCATACACTATGCCCATTTGTTATGCTACTCTGCATTGGAATCAAAATCAATGCAGGGGAACTGGGCTATTGACCCTCGCACCCGGATCAAACTAGACAAGTTCGGTATTTTGACCCATAGGGACACCACCTTTAAATCTCTTACAAACCACACGGCCAGGAGTCCCTTACCAAAGATGAGCATCCAGCCACCCCCACATATCAGGCGCAGAAGGGACTTTCAATCTGCTACCTGAATACCTGTTTGATGGTAAAACATCATCTTGAGATTTTTTATCTCTAAGATGCTGATTAACCAGATATTATTCTCCTCTCCGAAACATGGCTGACAGTGGAGTCTGCTCCTGATGTCCTTGCAGCAATCCCAGACAACTATTACATCCGTCACGCTAACAGACCCGTAGGTAAAGCCGGAGAAGGGGTTTCAGCTATAATACAACAGAAACATCAAATTGCCTCATTAGTGACTTCAGGTATCCCCTCAGTGGATAGCCTTTTACTAAAATTTGAATCCCATCACTCTTCTTTTATCTGTGCTCTATTCTATAGACCCCCGCATCACATGCCTATATTCCCCCAGCTGTTGGGTGATATGATCACCAAACTGGTTGTTATTCATTCTAGAATTTTGATAATTTGAGACTTCAACTTCTGGCCCAACAATGTACGGGAAAGCTCCTGTTCTATTGAACTCACTGATTTCCTAGCGAGAATGAATTGTACCCAGCATGTAAAGGCAGCCACCCACATCAAGAGGCAGATCTTAGACCAGGTTTGGACTTCCAACTTGGAAATTACCCACCTTCTGATCTCCCCCTTGTACATGGTTGGACCACAATTTTATCACCTTTTCCATCTCCATTGTCCCCCTAGCCAAAGCTCCTCTTTCAGGAAATATCATGGCTAGAAACTGGGGTCGGATGGACATCGATGAATTTTGCTCCTTGCTAACTGCCTCAGCCCCCACTGCTCAGGAGGAGTCCCCCACACCCAGGCAGAAAGCATCAACACCTGGCTTGAATCTGCCAGAGACAGCATAGTTCCCCTGTGGAAAATTTAAATTAAGAGGCCCCGTGACAGTCAACGCTGGTTCTCTGACGACCTGAAACCAAATAAACTGGCTCTGAGACAAGCTGAACGTAGGTGGAGATGCGATTATTGCCCCGATAAAAAGGCTGCTTTTGTTTCCTTACTCAGAGATTACAAAAGTGCTATTCTCCAGACCAAAGCAGAATATTTTTCCCCAAAATTATTAAAATCAGCCAACAAAGCCACGGACATCTGCTCTATAGTGGATGAACTTGCTAAGCCAGATCGAGTCGTTGCAAAACCTGCTCCATCACAGCTTTTATGCGACTCTCTCAATACATTTTTCATCGAGAAATTTGCCAATATTAAGGCCAGAATCCCCATATCTACCTTACCCTTGGCCCCTCTGGGCCCACACATAAACTCCCTTCATCTTGATTGAATCCCTTCAATCACTAGAGATGTTTTCTTTGCCCTACTCAAAAATGTCTGTTCTGGTTCCCCTACGGATAGTTGTCCTCCCCACATCCTTTGGGAAGTTTGACTTTCTTGTTCTGTTCCTAACTTATTTAAAAACGCCAAAGTTGTCCCTATTCTGAAGAAACCCAGCTCTGACCCCTTGATCCCTATCAATTATCGTCCCAACTCCTTACTGACTTATTTAGGCAAAATACTAGAAGCACAGGTTTCAGGCCTGCACATTCCACTGAGTCAGTCATCTTGGCAGTCTTGGACAAACTTAGAAGGGGGGCCGACCAGGGCACTACCCAGGCCCTGGTGCTCCTGGATTAGTCGGCCGCCTTTGACACAGTCGACCATCACCTTCTGATTGACCGTGTCGCCAGCGATGGGATCCAGAGTCTGTCACTGAAGTGGATCTCCTCCTTTCTCGGCAACCGCTTCCAAGCAGTCCGCCTTGCTAACTTCTCTGTAGAAAAAGGAAAACTGACCTGCGGACTCTTCCCTCTCACCCCTTCTTTTTACCCTCAATATTTTACCCTTGATTCTGGCCCTGCATAAGAGAGAGGTTGTAACTTTTAACTACGCTGATGACCTTCAGCTAATGTTTAATAACGACTCATCTGTATCATCAGTTGCGAGCTTCTAATCTACAATGAGTTTTATCAGTGACTGGATGAATGTCAACCAGCTCAAATTAAACCCTGATAAAACCGAGCTGATTCTCACTGGTGGGCCAGCCAATCCGTAGAATTCTAATTTTTGGCCTCCACTACTGGGGAGTCCCCCACTCCCAGCCAGCTCTGTCAAAAGCCTGGGAACTGTGTTCAGTAATGATCTAACTATGAGGGCCCTGATCTGCTCAGTGGTCTCCGCTTGTTTTTTCCATCTGCGAAGAATCCGGAAGATCAGCAGATTCTTGACCACCGAGGCCCTGACCCAGGTCGTCCTTGCCCTGGTAATTTTGCGTATTGATTACGCAAATTCCCTGTTTGCTGATATACCAGCATACCAATTACATTGTCTGCAATTGGTGCAGAATCAAGCGACCGGACTAATCCTTGGTCAGCCTAAGCACCTTCATGTTAGACCATTGTTGAAGATCCTCCATTGGCTTCCTTTGTCTCAACACTGTCTCTTCAAGTTAGGCTGCACCATTTATAAAGCCCTCTCAGGATGTGGCCCTGCTTTTATCGCTTCAAAGATACAGCGGTATGCCCCCTCTCGCGACCTATGTTCCCCTAACAAGAACCTGTTGACCCTCAACTCCTTCAAGCATAAGAAACATGGGGGCCTCAGAATCATGATCCGGGCTCCTCAATTTTGGAAACTTCTTCCTTTCGAACTGCGTATGGCCACCTCTTTTGCCCAGTTCAGAAAACTACTTAAAACTTGGTTATTCTCCCAGGCATATAATTGAGCTCACTGTCTTGTGAATGCAACTGCCCCTACTTAGCGCCAAGAAACCGCCCGGTGTTTGTGTGCTCAATTAATAACTTTTAACATAACTCATGCAAATACTCCAGACAATCTAGAATACAGGAGATAGGCTCAACCTCAACCTGCAGAACACACACCACCCAACACCTGAAGAACCTCCACTGGCTCCCTGTCCAGAAAAGACGCCAGCTCAAGCTCTTGACCCACGCATACAAAGCCCTGCACAACTTAGGTCCACATTACATGAACCATTGCCTGACCTTCCACCAGCCATCCAGAAACCTTCGCTCCGCTCACCTCACCCTCGCACAGATTCCATGCATCCACCACAGGCGCCCCGGAGGATGTTCCTTGTCTCACCCCATCGTCAAAGCCTGGAACACCCTCCCCGTCCACCTCCACCTTCACACTGCACCACACTGAAGCTCTTCAGGAAGGAACTCAAGAACCGGTTCTTTGAATGAAACCTGTATCACAGCGCCTGGAGACCTCCCTAGGTGACAAGCTGTGCTCTACAAATAACTTTTGATTGATTGATTGATTGATTGATTAAACAAAGATAGGCTCTTCTTAGTAATTGCACAAGAACATATAGTGGATGTAATGCCATTAATTGGGATTAAACTCATCAGTGAATGGGGGCAATTGAACATCTTGCTTAGCTGATGGTCCCTGGTATGTTTTAAGGCTGCTAGAGGGGTGAGTGTTCTCAAGGGAGAATTCAATATATTCCAAACGTAAGCTTCCTGGGCTCTGATGGCATCTCTGCCATGTTTGATTCTAGTGTACTAGGATGGAGAGATCAAACTTAGCAGTAACTTACCATAAGCACTTTAGACTTTCAAGTTACACCTTGGATATTGTAGGTGCTAAGGCCTTCAGGTCTCTTGTCTCGTTTATTCATCATTATAACTGTGCTACATTTTCCTATTATAAAATATAGTTCTTTATTTTAGATCTGGCGGTAGCCAAGACCTTTTGATTTTACTAAAAGTAAATTAATAATATAATTACTTAAAGAGGCTTTTGGACACCTCTCTTCATCCAGTGATCTGTTGTTGTGTCATTCACATTTTGCAACTGATCACTACAGCATACAGCATGGGGCAATGGCTTAGCCTACTGTATTTTGCTCTTTCACAAGGAGTGCATCCACACACAAGGTAATTCCCTTCAGTGTCGGTGTTTTTGTTTTTACTTTATAGCTACTTTAGTGTTGCCTTTGTGTGTTGCGCCTGAGGTGAAACCAGGATGTGTTATACCAGATGTGAGCACTAGCCACATGCCACACGTTATCAATTCATGTCTCCTGCTAATGCTGTTGTAAACTCCTTTTGGATTCTCCTTTGTTTGTCTGACTACTGGTCAGCATAGCAGAATAAGTTGTAGCACTTGTAACACTTTTTTAAAATGTATTTTACTTTTCCTTCTTGCTTTCCTTTCCTTCCTTTTTCAATTTTCCTGTCCTTGTTTCTTTCCTTTCTTTCTTTTCCATTTTCCTTCTTCTCTTCATTTTCCCTTCTTTTTTCTTTCTTTAATTTTTCTTTCTTTCTTTCTTTCATCTTTCTTTTATCCTTCCTTCTTTGCTTTCTTTCATTCTTTTCTTCCTTCCTTCTTTCTTTCCTTTTCTTTTCTTTTCTTTCCTTCCTTTGTTCTTTTTGTCTTTCTATGCTTCTTTCTTTCATTCATTATTTTCTTCTTTCATGTGTTGTTTCCTTCTTTCTTTCCTTTCTTTATCCTTTCTTTCCTTCTTTCTTTTTATATCATTCTTTATGTCTATCTATGTTTCTTTCTGTCCTGTTTTCCTTCCTTTCTTTCTTTCTTTCTTGCTTTCCTTCTTTCTTTCATTTCTACTGCAGACGCATGTACAACGTCATTCTTTATTTAAAATACCACAAGAAATACAACATAAAGATGCACATCAGGCACTGCTTTCTGCATAGTAGCCATAGAAACGTTACATAACATACACTGCGTACTTCTCCTACAGGAGGTAGTCATAGAAACATATCTTACATTAGAATGTAAATAAAAATGTCAATTTTTAAATCACATTTGGTACAGACATGTAATTTATTGTGTGAGATTTCCTAGTTGTTGGCACATAAGTGAACTGAGTCACAGTGATTGGCCCAGGATCGCACAGACTTGTCATGAAGTTTTGTAGTTATGTTTCCTGGTTCCTCAACAACTGGATTAGTGCTTCCAGAGATCTTGCACCACACTTCAACACAGTAGTAAGACAAAGCCCACATTTTGAATACCAGGCTAATCCTAGTGGATTGTCTGACATTGCATCAACAGAAACAATATTGACGTACACAGATAGCACCCAAAAATATTGAAAACAAAAATATTGCGACACTATACTTAACCAGTAAGCACAGAGATAATGATGATAAAAGTATTGTGTAAAAATATTTAAAATGCAAGAATATCATAAACAATGCAATAACAAATATTGCCTGAATAGTAAAACTTAGGAAACATAACAACAATCATAACAAGAAAATATTTAACACCGGAAAATCTACATACTTCTAAATATAACACACAATATTACATGAAATATATCGACACATATAAAAATTGGTATAAATAAAATGAATATGCATTAAATAATGAAAACACTAATTAGCGTTAATCATAAAGGGCGCAAAAAAATCAAACTAGGCTGCCACATACCTATTGCATTTATTTTGAAAACAGTTAATAAATAGAAATGATTTTATATTAACAAACAGTATTTTAAAACACACAAAACCTCACAACAAAATGCTTTCTAGAAAGTACTACAGCATGAAAACATCACTTGTCTGGATGTCAGACCTATAAAAAAAGGTTACAACAGTTCAACAAACCACTAAATAAGAGAAACAAACAAAGTTTAACTATGAATTAATGTTAATAAAATGTTTAACTAAACATCTGTTAAAATTACCAAAAATTAAAATTATTCGGCCCCAATACCAGCTAAATTAAAATACAAAAAGACCACCTCACAGGAAGTATTATATCCAAAAAAAATCTAAAAAGAAATTAAAAATAATCTTTTGGCAAATTAAAAAAATAAAATGAAACAAATAAACCCCTTACAAAATTAAACATTGCAAAACACTCCTTCACAACTACTAATTATTTTCTCTCCACAGGCTGAAACAAAAGAAAATTGTGCCAAAAACAGCGTCAAACAGATATAAAAAGTACAAACCTAGAAACTAAAATGAAATAAATACAACATCCAGAATATATGTTAAAATGTGCACCTAAATATAAAATCACATATTGTTTTCCTAAAGAATTAATGTACATTTTCTATTCTCTACCATGAATAACATGTTAATAGCAACAAATCCCAAAAATTGGAGCTGCTATTAAACATCAAGTGATATACTTATAGTAGTGAGACCACCCCCATTGAGAAAACACATTAGAAATGGGAAAACTGTTATATGCTATGGAAGGGCTACCACTAAAAAGTAAATAGTTGAAGTGTTAGAGAACATAACTATCCCACATAATATAACTGAAATAGAAGCCATAAATATTTTACATGACCTGAAAGAGGTCAAAATACAGACATTCCATTTGTATACACACTGGTACATAACAAAGTGCAACTTACTTATAAGTCCTTTACAAAGTAGCACCACATGTGCCCAGAGCTTGTAAATTAAAGGCTACTAGTTAGTCTGGAGCTGGATCAGGGAAGGCAGGATGCATGGGGATTCAAGGGGAAACCTTTAGAAGCTTCTCCCCCACTTCAAAGGCACAACTAGGCATAAATACTGGATCTCTGACACGAGCTCTTCAGTACACTTCTGTACCTGTGGAAACTCTGCCAGGAAGAAGGACTGCTATGCTCTCAGAAGGACAGCTGCTCTGCTGGGTTGGTGCTCTAAAGGAACTGCTGCCCTGCTGTGCTGACCTGCTGGCTGCTGCCCTCTTGCCTGGGGAAGAAGAACTGGACCTGCAACTTCATCTTGAACCCAGGACCCCAGAGTGACTCCAATTGCTAGTCCGCTGGCCTCCTGACCTGAGACACAGAAGGCTCCCCATTTAGCAACTGGACCCAGCTGCAGCACGTTCCTGACCCTCAAGTGGTGCCCCTCAGGTCCTGGACCCTTGGTGTGGCTCAGCGAGCTAAAATCAAGCTTTTGGGCTCTTCGTGACCACAACCACGAACAGGCCCTTTCACATTGTGATCGTGCTACTTGCACCGGAAATCACAGTGAGCCACCGCCAGTCCGTCTCTTCACACTGCACTATCGATCTCCTGCTAGGTACTACCAAAGCAAAGCACCATCCCTTCCATCCGCGATGACCAGCCAGCTTCTCGTGCCACACCAAAAACCGCCTGCGGCACACTGCTTACTCCCTGCGACCCTCTCCAATGAGAATGGGACTCTTAGCACAAAGCTTGAGAAGGTAAAACCTCAGCACGTCTAATCTGGGACTGTATCTAACCTGCGCTCCATCGTGGTCAGCCAGAATGAACGACTTTGACCTGGTCCAGCACTTTCTGCTTTTAGACTCTGATGTACACTTTATTTTTTACAAATTCATAGCTCTGTTTCTACTGATTGGACTTTTTTCATCTTGATCTTATATTTATTACATCTTGCTCTATTTTTCTAACTTGGTGTGGGATCTTTTTATGTGGTATTGTCACTGTTTCACTGTTTGAAATGTTGCACAAATACATTACACATTGCCTTCAATCGATTCGTAATCAGGCCTTTATTATTCCAATTACAGAGTTAACCACATTCAGGAAAGTGTTAGACTTTGGGTGGTCAAGCTTACTATTCCCTCTCCAAACTTAACCACATGATGGAAGCTGATGTACTTTTAGATTTCAAAATGACCACTCTCACAAATAAATTATATAAAGAACACAAAAAATACATTCCAGAAAGCCACTAATTATTCCAAAAATGTTATACACACAAAATGAAAGTTAATTGAAAGTAGTACCAACATTTGTTTATCAATTTAAAAAAAACTAGCATTTTTTCAAATTAAAAAATAACATTATATAAAATACAAAATTCTTATTAAAAAAAACACAAATTACAAAAATGTGTTTCATTGAAAATAATACCTATCTTCAATTTTATTTATTGAAGTTTATTTTAATTTAAAAATGGTAAACATTTTATTTTGATTATCAAAAGGAAATTTGAATAAAGTCATATTAAATAAGTAATAATAGATTTTTTTAAATACAAATATTGAATATCATTTTTTTACATTTTACATAATTTAAAAAAATCAATAAAAAGGTAAACAATAATTGATATCAAATTTTCAAAAAATAAAAACAAAAATAAACATAGTTATTTAAAAAGAAAATGTTATATAACTTTCCATGCTCTCTACTCCACTCTAAACCTCACATCTGACTCCTAAAATAATTAAATACAAAATAAAAACATTCAAAAACCTAATACAATATATAAAACAAAACAAATGCACTTAAAGACAATATGCATTTCAACATTATAACACAATATTTTAAGAATATTCAAAAACATACAACAAATTTAAACATTACCTGCAATATTGTGACCCACACTATTTTTTACACCACAATATTAAAAACACAATATTTTGATCTCACAATATTCTTTCCACAATATTTTTGTTGAAACACTCCCTAGTGCAACTTGTGCAGTGTAACTGCTCAAAATTCAAGCTTGCACACTGTAGCGTCCTCCCAAGACGGGTAGAATGCGAATGATCACACCACAGACCAACTCTTTAGTGCATGTATGTATCCTTCAGAATACAAATGTTAACTGTATTCATTGTGTCTTGAACTTTATTAATCACACCCAAAGACACCCAAAAGATTACATCATTCTTCTACGGAGTCCATCAGAGACCAAAGGTGTTTGCTATACATGTTTACAACACACTACATCTCCCCCTCTGTTAAATATAAAATACAAAAATTACACATATACATCATAGTTCCTCAATGAGTTGTCAAAGTGCTTAAACCAGTCTTCCCGACCTAGTCATATTTGGTTGATGAAGTGGAGGAGCAGGGCCTGTCTCATGTACTTGGGAATGCAGATGTAAACATAGGACATTGGCTCTCCAAACTTTCAGGTGGGCAGGTCTCACTTCTGGCATCTGGAGCCAACGAACATCGGGGTAGGTGCATTAAATGTGGCGAATCTCTTGTGATGGACTTTCTGGGATGTTGAGCAGTCACCATATGTCCTTTGCTCATCACAACCCTCATGCGTTCAGCATCAAACAGACCATCAGACTTGCATTTCCATTTTTGCTTGACCAGGACCTGGTCTCCTTTCTTGAAAACCGGGTCCTGAGCACATCGGCCCTTAGCAGTATAGGTCTTCATTCTGGACTTGTTCAAGAAATCCGAAGTATAGATCTTGTCCGCATCTATTGACCTATGAGTAGTCCGTTGCAGAAATTTGGTTCCGATGGGTCTCAGAAAAATGTAGGTGGCATGGCATGCACCTGTAGTGGTGTGGGAGTTGTTCTGTAGGCACGAAGGGCTGATCATAGAGCCAATTTGAGATCACTTGCTTCTAGCCCACTATACTACTATCTTGAGGGTTCTCATGAAGCATTAGATGGAGCCATTGGCCTGCAGCCAGAGAGGGGTACTTTTCAATTTTTTTACATTCATATTAGTGAGAAACTCTTTAAACTCTCGGATGTTGAACAATGGGCATTGTCGGACTTAAGAATGGAGGGAACACCTCCTGTTGCAAAAATGTAATTTAATATCTCAATCACTTTTTCATATTTGGCTGATGATAGGTCTTCCACTAGGGAAAATCGAGAGTACTCATCAACAAATACCATTAGATGATGTCCATTGTTAAGGGGTCCAAAGAAATTAACTGCAATCCTCTCCCACACCTGCTTTGGGAGATCAGACATAACTAATGGATGCTGTGTTGTTTTGGGAGGCAAGCAGTTGCACAAATGACAGGCCTTTAATTCTCTTTCAACTCTTTTGTCAAGGCAAGGAAACCACACTCTGGGCCTGATTCTGATACGGCTAGGAAGGCCTCCTAACATCATTTTCTCTGTCCAAATCGGATTGGGAATGTGTCTTTCTAACCAACTCAGAAAAGTTTCCAACTAACCGAGTATGATGTGAGTTACGTGTTAAGAATATCCCAATCCACACCCGATGTTATTTGGAATGACCAAGCTGTATGGAGCAGAATTGTACGTAACTACGGGCCACATTTCCAAACAACTGAGTACGATGTTGGATTTGGACAGCCTTTCCAAATCGTGCCGTCCAACTCGAATCAGCAGTCGGAATCAGTCTTTGGGTGCTTGTAGTGGGCCCCCTTGCACATGGAGCCTTCCCAATCAGGCCAGTGGGGGTCTTCCCTTACCAGCCATGCACAGTGTGGTAGGCACCAGGGGATGCCCATCACAGGGTGCCCGATTTTCCCCAGGCACCCCTTTCTTCAATGGGAGCCTATGCATTCAGTCGGGACAAAGGCTCCTGTTGAAGTCAATGGGAGTCCAACCAAATCGTATCTGGAAGCATCCGGATGTATCGTACTCAGTTGGTTGGACTCTCCCGATCCGATTTGGTTGGAAACCATTCCCAAACCCATTCGGTCGGGAAAATTTCCAAACCGCATCAGAATCGGGCCCTTGGTCTCAAAGAGCTCTCTTGGTGGCGACAATATACACGATGACCCTCATGGGCTAGTTCAATGACTTGTTGCCACAGACTCTCTGGAATGACAATTCTTGAACCTCATAATATAATGCCTTCTTGTGTGACAGAGTTCCTGTCTCACATTTTTGAACTTTTGATATTCAAAGTCATCCGTAAAGGGCCGAGTGTGTTTCCTACAGGATTGCAGGGCAATTATGGTATTGAGATCAGGCAGACCTTGATCTGCATTTGTAGCAGCAAGAATTTGCCCCACTGAAAGAGTTGCAGGTATGCTTAACTTGACTATAAAGTTAACATAGGCCTCAGCCGCTTTAGACATTGTACTGTGACACTGTACTGGCACTCTTGAAAAGTAGTCAGTGAATTTGTATCTTTCCTAGGCCTATGCACAATAGTGCAATCATACTCTTGCAATCGCAACCCATACCTCTTGATGTGAGGGGGCATCTTGGCTTTCGGATTCCCCAGAATAGTAAGTAAATCCAGACTGGCGGTCCACCCACTGTATAACGAGTACTGCAGTTGGACCGCCACTGGACCGCTGCAACCACCCATGGAGGTGGCACAGCAGTCTTAAGCTGCAATATTCTGGTGGTGCAGTACCTCTTTTTTTTGCCTTACCAGCAGATTCCAGATGACTGTGACTGAACTTTCTGTAGGGCCTTCGCCTTCTGTGAAAGCCTTGAGCTGGCTGGAGGGGGACTTTGACTCCACATACTTCAACCGTCAACTGCTTCGCTTTGACTGAGGCGCACGTAGCACGCTCAAGCAGTTTGCTGGACCTCTACAAACTCTCAATGTGAGCACTCTTGTTACTTTGGGTACAGATATCCTAACTTGTGACCAGTTGTAGCACCCTCCCCAGCCCGGTAACATACAAATGACCACAACACACAAGGAACTCTCAAATGCATGTCTATAGTCTTCAGAGTGCAACCATTAATCAACTGTATGCATTACTCCATGAACTTTACTAACCACATCCAGACACACAGGCAATTATGTCATTCTTTTTCGGAGTCCATTAGTGATCAGAAGGGTCCCGCCATATATATTTGCATGACACTACATGCTTTTTGCCAGATAAATCCTGCTGCAAATCATTTACAATATTGTTTGAAATCAATACGTTTCCTTTTAAAAAATAAGAGAACTGAATAGTGTGGCAGTACTGGTAAATATATTGTTGTATGTTATGTGAGGCTTGTCCTTACTGCCTTAGAGCCCGAACCCAGTTTTGGTTTCAGCAAATCATTTACAGTCATCACACTAAATCATAGTTTGCCTACTTCATGGTAGGGGAAAACATACATTAATAGCCGGTTATCCACTATTGTGATGTCCAAATGGGGAACCTTATCTGCTCAATTTGTGCACCTAGAATGACAAGGTAGTTACAATGATGGTTTTACAAGGCTCTTATTGAGTCAATTAGAGCCATGTGCTAGTGTTAAAACCAGCAGCAAATAATATTTGCAGCAATAGGAGCTCAGGACACGTTATGATTGGTCTCGCTTTGCCCCTGTATTTTTCACCGGCAACTTTAGTTGCTGCACTGCATGAGTGAAAACGTCGTAATTTTGCCCCTAAATGGCGAGCTTACTGGCGCACCTTACATGATCCATTCCAGCACTTCCATAAGGTGAGATAAGTCAGCGGCTGTGGTGCACCATAGCTAGATGACACAAGCTTACAAGAAAATTAATAAAAAAATACCTTTTTTGTAGGGAATAGGTAGCTTATTCCTTCCTCCAACACAATCAGGTGAAATTAGGATCTAAAGTTTTGAGTTTATCTGAAGATTCACGCTTTCAAGTGAGGTTATTAGTAACAAATGTGATACTTTACATGCAGTCTATGCATTTTAGGCCTGCCCATGCTCTTTTTATGCACTGCATTCATGCATTTACAATAGATACTATTGAGATAAATTAGGCTCTGGATTCCACCTTTTAAGGCATGTATTTGGGCCCTGGCGGTTGAACCCTTTACATATGAATAATTTTGAATGACTTTATATTCACTTCAGCACTTAGCAGCTAGACCTAACGGAGAATAGGAGTAACACATTCTAACGTCACAAGCCATTTAGTTCGAGAAAAATAGCAGCACATGAATATTTTTCTTAGAATTTCCTATTAGTAAGATGGTGTAGTGGTAAAATTTTAGCCTTCAATAGCATTAACAATTGCAGCTCTTTAGTTTCCATGCAAAACTTTAAAATCGTCAAATAGTAACTAACTAAAGCACTGGGTTGTTGATTTGATTTTTGAAAGAAATGATGTAAGTTCGAGAGTCCCAGAAATTATTGCCTTCTGACATGCTGCTCCTCATGCCTTCATTCTGCATGTCATGATATGGTTTCCTCTAGAGGGCTTGTAGCACAAGTCAGAGGAAATGTGCTTTACATGTTTTGCTTCCCGACAGATTTTAACTATATTGGCATGTAGAGATTTACCCATATTAGTACTCCTTTCAGCATGTAGGTACCAGACCCGATAATACTTGGCAGCCTGCACAGCAAACCCCGAAAAACTGCCTATACTCTGCTGATGAAGGACAATAATCCTGAAACACCGGTGTCCAGAGTTGGCCTGCAACTTTGCCTTTACACTCCTGAATCTACGATAAGCGCACACACTTCAAAGAACTACATCTACCATGATGCTCATGGGGTATACCCGCTGGTGGGTGGAGTAGTGTGCGACCTATGGACTTTCACTCAATATGGCTCCCTCGAGCCACACGAGCTGACGAGCTCAGGCTACGCACCTACGCGCCGTGAGAGGTACCAGACCCGATAATACTTGGCAGCCTGCACAGCAAACCCCGAAAAACTGCCTATACTCTGCTGATGAAGGACAATAATCCTGAAACACCGGTGTCCAGAGTTGGCCTGCAACTTTGCCTTTACACTCCTGAATCTATGATAAGCGCACACGCTTCAAAGAACTACATCTACCATGATGCTCATGGGGTATACCCGCTGGTGGGTGGAGTAGTGTGCAACCTATGGACTTTCACGCAATATGGCTCCCTCGAGCCATACGAGCTGACGAGCTCAGGCTACGCACCTACGCGCCGTGAGAGGTACCAGACCCGATAATACTTGGCAGCCTGCACAGCAAACCCCAAAAAACTGCCTATACTCTGCTGATGAAGGACAATAATCCTGAAACACCGGTATCCAGAGTTGGCCTGCAACTTTGCCTTTACACTCCTGAATCTACGATAAGCGCACACGCTTCAAAGAACTACATCTACCATGATGCTCATGGGGTATACCCGCTGGTGGGTGGAGTAGTGTGCGACCTATGGACTTTCACTCAATATGGCTCCCTAGAGCCACACGAGCTGACGAGCTCAGGCTACGCACCTACGCGCCATGAGAGGTACCAGACCCGATAATACTTGGCAGCCTGCACAGCAAACCCCGAAAAACTGCCTATACTCTGCTGATGAAGGACAATAATCCTGAAACACCGGTGTCCAGAGTTGGCCTGCAACTTTGCCTTTACACTCCTGAATCTACGATAAGCGCTCACGCTTCAAAGAACTACATCTACCATGATGCTCATGGGGTAGACACGCTGGTGGGTGGAGTAGTGTGCGACCTATAGACTTTTACTCCTTTCAGCATGGTTGACTAGAGGTCAGACCAGGACATGGGTGAAATGTTGATCGTGTATGGTCACCACCTGACCATTGCACATCTTTTTACACTTTTCACTTTGTTTTAATGATAAAAAAAATACATTACATATTGTTGCAAATGGATGACATCCTAAATGACCTATAGCGGACGAGAACTCTTGATTTAATGTCACCAAGAACGAGGGAGAAGCCAGGCCATAACTAATGGTTGGTGGCAAGTGAAACATAGTTGAGGAGTACAGGCGTTTTCTACGTGAACTCCGAAGTGTGGAGGTTGGCTTCTGACTCTTCCTGTTACGATTTATGTGGAACGCCACGACTGGCACTCTCAAAAAACAATTTCTCCTGAATGTGAGCAGTGTGTGGGAGTAATTTTTGGCTGCCTAAGACGTGGTGCACTTTAGTTTGTATTCTCCCTGTTTGCTTGGTGCCTAAGGAGCCCTAGGTACGTCATAGATTAACCCGGTGTCAAAATATGTCTGCTGTTCCATGCCTATTTCACTGAGCTGTATCTTCTCCTCCACCATCAGTTCTGCATCCATTATAAGATAAGCTTGTATGAATCTAGTTTGGAAAGTCCTTTTGCTTTGATGGAGCAGGAACACTTCTTTGATGGCTCAAGCAGGTTCCAGCAGGAGAGCCTGGGGCCTGAGAAATAAGACATGTGTAAAGAAGTATGGTCAAGGTTTGGGCATGCAGCACACCTTCATAAAGTACATGGGTGCCTATTATGTGTTATGCTATGTTTTGTTAAGTTATGTTTATTGTATGGTGTGCATATTACCCAGGAGGGTATCCTGGCACCTAGGAAGGGTGACGCTGTCCAGAATAGAGCCTATTGAAATAGCCAGGTTTTCAGTTTCTTGTGGAAATCGGTCATGGAGCCGGCAGCTCTGATGGTGAAGCTAATGCCGGGCTTTGGGTTCCAAGGAAACAAAGAGGGTGTGTCCACCTTCACTGGCACAGTGTATGGGGGGCTGTGGGCGAGTATAAGGTTAAATGAGCTGCGGGCACCTGGGCTTGTGTGACAGATCTTCAGGTGTCCAGCTGGAGCCTTCTGTAGAATTTATTGAGGAGCTTGAGGGTGTGGAAGCAGGTGAAGGCAACCATGTTGATCTGGTTGGATATCGAGATTTGATTGTTGATCGTAATCCCCAGGTGCCTGCTAAATTGGATGGGCTTGGTCTACCAGGACGAGGACCAGGAGAGGTGTCTTTTCCGAATTGGGCTTGAACATCTTCCACATCCTGTGACCATATTTGCCCAAGAAGTAGAAGTCTGGTCAACAGCCATTGGGTTTGAGGCCATCTGACACTGATGCAGCGTGTGTTAGAAATTATGGGATGCCTCTCATCCCCAATGGCTTCAGAGTGACATACAGCTTTCAATAAGCTAATCTCTATTTAGCTGAACAGCACCCAAAGGAAAAACTTTCTGATGATTGGTTCCCCAATCTGTCATAGGGATTGTATTATCTGGTTTGTGAGATGACGTCTGTATTAAGTCTGAATCTTGAGATTAATTATTATTTGATAAATTGTATTATGTAATATTTTACATAAATCAGTTTTAATATGATGTTATGTATTGATTGTAATATTTTTATGGCTTTTAGCCAAAATAAAGTTATTACTACATGCTACAGGTATATCTTCAGCTTGCCTGCCTGCCAATAAAAACAGGCTCCAGCACTCTTGGGCTCACTTATCAAAAGGATTTTATTGTGGCTACTGGTGATGCGTTTCAACCGACTCCGTGGTCTTTGTCAAAACCGAGTAAGTTGCCATATTACTTTCTTTTTATTTCAACAACGAGGTTTTATAAAACCTTTAAAGTGACAGTGCATGGGGGACATGGCTGAACAAGAAGAGAGTGCTGGAAGTTTGTAGGGGGAAAAATCTGGGGGAGAGAAGCACTGGGGTTGCGAATTAAGAATCTCATGGGGGCAGAAAATGGTGGCTGCTAGCTGAGGAGTGACAGCCCCAGGCACGGAAACAGACTACTGAGGGGGTTGATTGATCCCCTAACTGGGTCAGGCACAACAAGACTGGAGAAGGGGTTGGAGCCCAAGTCTGGCATGTGACACGTGTCACTCTGTCATGTGGCATATGCCACATCTGATGTGACATATGCCATAGATTTTCTACTTGGTCTTTCATTATTATCAGTTGAGCATTTCCAAAGGACTATGTTTCACTCTGCTAAAATAAATAAATTGTTTAAAAAAATAAAAATAATATTAAAAATTAATTTCCCAGGTGGGGTTTGAACCCTAGTCAAAACTCACTCAAAGCCCCTCTGAACTAACAGTAACCATCTATTCTGCTGAAATTTCCCCAGCCAAAGGCATATATGTCATAAAATAATGATGTCGGTCCTTCCTCTATTTCTATTGTCTTTGGACTTTAGATACCAGAAATCTTCTCTTGATTTACATTCGTTAAATACAAATAGCCCTTCCTTTCATACAGTCTGCCACTAGCCCCATGCATTTATTATTGTTACACAATCATCCCCACATTCTCATTCCACTAAATAAGTGATTTCTTTCATAGGAAACCTGTCCCCCTATCCACATGCCACCCAGCATGCCATCAATGCCTCACATGCACTATGACTAAGGAGGCCATAGTTCTCCCAGATACTGCTAGG
The DNA here is from genome assembly GCF_964261635.1 of Lissotriton helveticus. Lineage (NCBI taxonomy): Eukaryota > Metazoa > Chordata > Amphibia > Caudata > Salamandridae > Lissotriton > Lissotriton helveticus. Next base: position 835,856,964 of record NC_136072.1, on the reverse strand, counting down.
GGGTGATTTACAAAGGCACAGCTTTTCATTTGTGGAACTTAGAAATAAAATTTAAAAAAAAAAAAAAAAAAAATGATTTTCCCCAGCTGGGGTTTGAACCCTGGTCAAAACTCACTAAAAGCCCCTGTGAACTAACAGTGAGCTATCTATTCTGCTGAAATTTCCCCAGCCAAAGGCATTTATGTCATAGAATAATGATGTCGGTCCTTCCTCTATTTCTATTGTCTTTGGACTTTAGATATCAGAAATCTTCTCTCGATTTACATTCTTTAAATACAAATAGCCCTTCCTTTCATACAGTCTGCCACTAGCCCCATGCATTTATTATTGTTACACAATCATCCCCACATTCTCATTCCACTAAATAAGTGATTTCTTTCATAGGAAACCTGTCCCCCTATCCACATGCCACCCAGCATGCCATCAATGCCTCACATGCACTATGACTAAGGAGGCCATAGTTCTCCCAGATACTGCTAGGGGGTGATTTACAAAGGCACAGCTTTCATTTGTGGAATTTAGAAATAAAATAAAAAAAAAAACGATTTTCCCCAGCTGGGGGTTGAACCCTGGTCAAAACTCACTCAAAGCCCCTGTGAACTAACAGTGAGCCATCTATTCTGCTGAAATCTCCCCAGCCAAAGGCATGTATGTCATAGAATAATGATGTCGGCCCTTCCTCTATTTCTATTGTCTTTGGACTTTAGATACCAGAAATCTTCTCTCGATTTACATTCTTTAAATACAAATAGCCCTTCCTTTCATACAGTCTGCCACTAGCCCCATGCATTTATTATTGTTACACAATCATCCCCACATTCTCATTCCACTAAATAAGTGATTTCTTTCATAGCAAACCTGTCCCCCCTATCCACATGCCACCCAGCATGCCATCAATGCCTCACATGCACTATGACTAAAGAGGCCATAGTTCTCCCAGATACTGCTAGGGGGTGATTTACAAAGGCACAGCTTTTATTTGTGGAATTTAGAAATCAAATTTAAAAAAAAAATACAAAAAAAAACAATTTTCCCCAGCTGGGGTTTGAACCCTGGTCAAAACTCACTCAAAGCCCCTGTGAACTAACAGTGAGCCATCTATTCTGCTGAAATTTCCCCAGCCAAAGGCATGTATGTCATAGAATAATGATGTCGGTCCTTCCTCTATTTCTATTGTCTTTGGACTTTAGATACCAGAAATCTTCTCTCGATTTACATTCTTTAAATACAAATAGCCCTTCCTTTCATACAGTCTGCCACTAGCCCCATGCATTTACTATTGTTACACAATCATCCCCACATTCTCATTCCACTAAATAAGTGATTTCTTTCATAGCAAACCTGTCCCCACTATCCACATGCCACCCAGCATGCCATCAATGCCTCACATGCACTATGACTAAGGAGGCCATAGTTCTCCCAGATACTGCTAGGGGGTGATTTACAAAGGCACAGCTTTTCATTTGTGGAATTTAGAAATAAAATTAAAAAAAAAAAAAAAAACGATTTTCCCCAGCTGGGGTTTGAACCCTGGTCAAAACTCACTCAAAGCCCCTGTGAACTAACAGTGAGCCATCTATTCTGCTGAAATTTCCCCAGCCAAAGGCAGTTATGTCATAGAATAATTATGTCGGTCCTTCCTCTATTTCTATTGTCTTTGGACTTTAGATACCAGAAATCTTCTCTCGATTTACATTCTTTAAATACAAATAGCCCTTCCTTTCATACAGTCTGCCACTAGCCCCATGCATTTATTATTGTTACACAATCATCCCCACATTCTCATTCCACTAAATAAGTGATTTCTTTCATAGCAAACCTGTCCCCCCTATCCACATGCCACCCAGCATGCCATCAATGCCTCACATGCACTATGACTAAGGAGGCCATAGTTCTCCCAGATACTGCTAGGGGGTGATTTACAAAGGCACAGCTTTCATTTGTGGAATTTAGAAATAAAATTTAAAAAAAAACAAAATGATTTTCCCCAGCTGGGGTTTGAACCCTGGTCAAAATTCACTCAAAGCCCCTGTGAACTAACAGTGAGCCATCTATTCTGCTAAAATTTCCCCAGCCAAAGGCATTTATGTCATAGAATAATGATGTCGGTCCTTCCTCTATTTCTATTGTCTTTGGACTTTAGATACCAGAAATCTTCTCTCGATTTACATTCTTTAAATACAAATAGCCCTTCCTTTCATACAGTCTGCCACTAGCCCCATGCATTTATTATTGTTACACAATCATCCCCACATTCTCATTCCACTAAATAAGTGATTTCTTTCACAGCAAACCTGTCCCCCCTATCCACATGCCACCGAGCATGCCATCATTGCCTCACATGCACTATGACTAAGGAGGCCATAGTTCTCCCAGATACTGCTAGGGGGTGATTTACAAAGGCACAGCTTTCATTTGTGGAATTTAGAAATCAAATTAAAAAAAAAAACTAAAAAAAAAACGATTTTCCCAAGCTGGGGTTTGAACCCTGGTCAAAACTCACTCAAAGCCCCTGTGAACTAACAGTGAACCATCTATTCTGCTGAAATTTCCCCAGCCAAAGGCATGTATGTCATAGAATAATGATGTCGGTCTTTCCTCTATTTCTATTGTCTTTGGACTTTAGATACCAGAAATCTTCTCTCGATTTACATTCTTTAAATACAAATAGCCCTTCCTTTCATACAGTCTGCCACTAGCCCCATGCATTTATTATTGTTACACAATCATCCCCACATTCTCATTCCACTAAATAAGTGATTTATTTCATAGCAAACCTGTCCCCCCAACCACATGCCACCCAGCATGCCATCAATGCCTCACATGCACTATGACTAAGGAGGCCATAGTTCTCCCAGATACTGCTAGGGGGCGATTTACAAAGGCACAGCTTTCATTTGCGGAATTTAGAAATAAAATTAAAAAAAACAACAACAAAAAAACGAATTTCCCCAGCTGGGGTTTGAACCCTGGTCAAAACTCACTCAAAGCCCCAGTGAACTAATAGTGAGCCATCTATTCCGCTGAAATTTGCCCATCCAAAGGCATATATGTCATAGAATAATGATGTCGGTCCTTCCTCTATTTCTTTTGTCTTTGGACTTTAGATACCAGAAATCTTCTCTCGATTTACATTCTTTAAATACAAATAGCCCTTCCTTTCATACAGTCTGCCACTAGCCCCATGCATTTACTATTGTTACACAATCATCCCCACATTCTCATTCCACTAAATAAGTGATTTCTTTCATAGCAAACCTGTCCCCCCTATCCACATGCCACCCAGCATGACATCAATGCCTCACATGCACTATGACTAAGGAGGCCATAATTCTCCCAGATACTGCTAGGGGGTGATTTACAAAGGCACAGCTTTCATTTGTGGAATTTAGAAATAAAAAAATAAAATTAAAACAAAAAAAAACGATTTTCCCCAGCTATGTAAATGTACAGGAATTTATATAGCGCAAATCACCGAGCGGTTTCTAAGCGCTTGCTTAGGGAACCTGTCCTGGTATTCCCCTGTGAGATAACCCCGGCAGGGTATCCGCAAGGTGAAAGCCAGGCATCCCACCGCGAGGGGCCATTGTGGAGATTAAGCAAGCTTTTGCCCAGAGTCGCAGAGTGTGAACCCGTGAATCGAGTAGGCACCGGAGCAAGAATTGTCGAGTCCATGGACATTTTAGGACTCAAGATCCCGCCGAGCTGGGACTTGAACCCTGGTCCCGGGCTGACCTCTGCTTACAGGTCTGCCTCCTCTAACCAGTGAGCCACACTTGGGGTTTGAACCCTGGTCAAAACTCACTCAAAGCCCCTGTGAACTAACAGTGAGCCATCTATTCTGCTGAAATTTCCCCAGCCAAAGGTATGTATGTTATAGAATAATGATGTCGGTCCTTCCTCTATTTCTATTGTCTTTGGACTTTAGATACCAGAAATCTTCTCTCGATGTACATTCTTTAAATACAAATAGCCCTTCCTTTCATACAGTCTGCCACTAGCCCCATGCATTTATTATTGTTACACAATCATCCCCAAATTCTCATTCCACTAAATAAGTGATTTCTTTCATAGCAAACCTGTCCCCCCTATCCACATGCCACCCAGCATGCCATCAATGCCTCACATGCACTATGACTAAGGAGGCCATAGTTCTCCCAGATACTGCTAGGGGGTGATTTACAAAGGCACAGCTTTCATTTGTGGAATTTAGAAATAAAATAAAAAAATAAAATAAAAAAAACGATTTTCCCCAGCTGGGGTTTGAACCCTGGTCAAAACTCACTCAAAGCCCCTGTGAACTAACAGTGAACCATCTATTCTGCTGAAATTTCCCCAGCCAAAGGCATGTATGTCATAGAATAATGATGTCGGTCCCTCCTGTATTTCCATGGTGTTTGGACTTTAGCTGGTACAAACACTCGTTCTATTTATATGCTATTAAGGAGAGAGACGCGGGCGTATTGGCCGCAAGGACGCGGTCCAGTCTACTATGTGTGTCGTGCGTCGGGGTGTAACAAGTAAAGAGCCTCTGAGTGGGATGGCTGTACGCCACACATCCACAGCTCCCAAATTATGCATCACTTCCCCTAGGCGTGCCGTCATACGTGGTTTCGTGCCAGAGCGAGGAGGATGCCGATCTAGATCCGGGTCCAACACACAATTAAAATCCCCAAACCAAACGAAGGGGGTGTCCAAGTCCGAGACAATAAGGTCCTGGAGATGGGAAAAGAAACCCGGATCATCAACGTTAGGTGCATAGGAATTTAAGAGCAGGAAATCCCTACCATCCAGCTTGATTCGCAGCAGCAAGTACCTGCCTTCGACATCTGCCTCAACATACTGAACGGCACAGGGAACCCCAGGTGCCACCCAGATTAGGACCCCCCTGGCATAGGTAGAATAAGAGGAATGAAACATCTGGCCCCGCCATTTTTTGGACAGCTTCTAGGCACCCTCTTCGTTCAAGTGGGTCTCCTGGAGGCACGCAATGGAGACGCCATGGCGTCGGAGGAATGAAAGGACCCTGTATCTTTTAGTGCAAGTGCCCAATCCACGCACGTTCCAAGTTAAGAATTTAAACCCCATGACAGGAGATCACGCCCAACCTGGCCATATATTACAAACAGCGTGTTCCGCCACCCACGGGCCCAACCAGCATCCAGGCCGGGGGACCTAGCCCATCTGATCAGCCATTCAAAAACCAGAAACACAGTACTCTTGATGCCAGCAACAACTTCCCCTCCCAACCCCACCAACCCCCCAAACACCCCCAACCCCACAACCCCCCCATAACATCTACCCCCACCCCCGAGCAAGATGACAGCAACACCAAAACACGCTATCCTGCCCTCCCCCTGCTGGTGCCAGGACGTACACAGCCACCCTATTCGTCCCATCCAACACACACACACACACACCCAACCAAACACCACCCACCCCCCCTTCTAGCTCCCCATGGGACCCAGACGTACAGGAATGAACCTGGGCTTGGCCGCCGGCATCAGTCCCGAAGCAGGGCCCTCCCCAGCCAAAATAAAGACAGACACCGCCACATAAGGTCGTTCCAACGGGATACAGGTCCTACGCTCCACTCCGTCATTCAAGCTCGAACAGCACGGCTCCCAGGTACCTCATACAAACTCAAGGCCCAGCACTAAAGCCCCCAAAGCAGAGCACAACACTCTTCACTCCAACAGTACCTTATGACAGAGCCGTCCCCGGCAGCAGTTCAGACATTCCAGTCTCTGGGATCACCGGAGCCGTAGAGTCTGTACCTGGCACAATGTCCTGCAGGGTATCTGGAACCAACACGTCCCCAGGGGCGGATGCGCCCGAGGACTCTGGACCATCCCTCGCCAAGGAAGGTCCCAACGTCTCCGCCTTCCGCATCGTCGTCTCTGGGGATGGTTCCCCCAGGTCTCACGGGGCCCCCCTCGCTCTCCCGGGGGCATGTCGTCACCCCTGTATCTCCTGCCACTCCTACACCTCAGCGGGCTATTCGAAGAAATGCGCCCGGCCCTGAGATATCACCTTGACCTTGGCCGGATATAACAGCATATATTGTAGCTTCATCTCCCGGAGCTTCTGCTTGACTCCCAGGTAGGACTTCCGCTGCTCTTGCACCTGTTGGGTGTAATCAGGATAGATGCATATGCGGCTGTTCTCAATGGTGAGAGACTCCGTCTTCCTCGCCGCCTTCAGAATGCAATCCCGGACTTTATAGTTCAGGATCTTCGCAATCAATGCCCTCGGGGGCTCCCCCGGGCGCGGGGGGGGACCATGGCCCTATGCGCCAGTTCGATGACAAATACATTAGATAGCCCATGCGGGCACAGTTGAGTCCGAATCCAGTCCTCCAGGAAGCGCTCGGCATTCCCCGCCTCCAATCGCTCCGGCACACCCAGGACTCTAATGTTGCTGCGGCGCGCCCTACCCTCCATGTCCTCAGCTCTTCGTTCCAATGCGTGCGTCGTAGAGTTGAGTTGCGTGACGGTCTTCTGGAGGGAAGCCACCTGCCCTTGTAACTTGGTAATGTTACCCTCCGCATCCGATACCTTATCCGCCACTTTGCGAAGATCCGTTCGCAGGAGGTTGACATCAAGCGATACAGTCTCTATCTGCTGCTCCAGCGCAGAATGGGAGCCCTGTATGGCCTTCAGCAACTCCGCCCGGGAAGGCTCCGCCGGCACATCCGCGCACTCCTCTAGACCTGTCTACCGCGTAATCCAATGCGACGGCAGACGCTGGGTTGTATACTGTGTGATACTATTAGGCTGAGTGGATTTCGACATCCTGTCCTTACGCAGAGCCAGCAGACCAGGCACTCAGCGACCACCGCAGGGGAGCACCAAGGATCGTATACGGGTACCTCCGCTCAGTAGCGCGCCTCCTGGTCGCTCTTCAGGTCACTGCCATTCCGCTGCCGATCTCCCATCCAGCAGGACCAGGCTGTAGCAATGGGGTGGTGCACACAAGGATCAAGCACTACCTCAGTACGTCCCCAGCGAAATTCAAGATTAACAATACTATGTCCACACCAGTTCCTGTAACACTTGGTGTCCCTCAAGGATCCTCCCTCTCCCCTACTCTGTTCAATCTACTCATGGAACCACTTACCGCACTACTTCAAGCATCTAATGTTCAATTTCACATGTACGCAGACAATACCCAGCTCTACCTTAAAATACACACCCTTGATGACATCAAAATACTCAACACAACGCTTAGGAAAATACAGACTTTGCTGGCAGAGAATCACCTCAAACTTAACGCTCAAAAAACGGAATTCCTCCTAATAGTGCCTCCCACCAAAGTCCCCCTCACTCAGTCCTGGCTTAACCATCTCATTGCACTCAACGTTCAACCTACTATTGTGGACTCAGCGAAATCTTTAGGCATAACCCTTGACTGCAATCTCAATATGCATCATCACATCAGCAATGCAACGAAGGGAGCTAATTTCCAAATCAACACATTGCGGAAATTGAACACTTTCCTTCCTCCCAATGACTTCAGAACTGCAGTCCAAGCCCTAGTCATCCCTCCAGTGGATTATGGAAGTGTTGCCCTCTGTGGTCTCCCCATATCGACAACCGCACCATTAAAAGCCTCTATTAATGCTGCAGCCAGACTAATGACGGGCTCAAAAAAACTTTCACACATTTCTCCTGATCTAAAATCTTTCAACTGGCTTCCTTACGAAGCTAGAATACATCTGAAAATCGCCTGCATGACCCACAAGGCTATACACCACAACTCCCCCAGCTACCTCGCTCAGAAACTGACAATCTCGGGTGGCTCAAGAGTGACAAGAAGTGCAGACAATCTTCTTTTGAAACCTCAGATATTTCACAAGAAAAAAACCTATAAACGCTCCTTCTCAGGGATGGCGCCCAGGATCTGCAATGCCCTCCCTCCAGAAATCAGACTTATCTCATCCTCGGCATCCTTCAAAAAAGAAGTAAAATCTCTCCTATTAGCAAGATTTACCTGAACTTTGACTAATGTAATCTCGTAACTCAGTACTCTTCCTCCTATGACTAGGTATATTGACCACCTATGCACCGTTGCTACCTTACCTTGTTTCTTTTTTTGTAACCATTTGCTCATCTTTGCACAAAATGTTTTCTTTAATTATTACTCCTTGCCTTTTTATCCCATTCTGTATGTAAAGAGCTCTGATATCCGTAAGGATCTTGTTCGCGCTCTATAAAACTTTTAAAATAAATAAAAATAAATTAAATTCACTATCAGGACATGCCACACACACCAGCGCATGTCCTACCTTTCACATACAGTGCACCCTGCCCATGGGGGTACATTGGACCTACCTCAGGGTCGACTTACATGTAGAAAAGGGAAGGTTTAGGGACTTGCAAGTGTGTGCACTTGCCAATTCGACATGGCAGCCCTAGGCTGTGGACAGGCTACGCAATGGCAGGCCAGAGTTACACTTTACAGGCTGTTTGCGTGGGTGGCACAATCCAGTGCTGCAGCCCACCAACAGCATTTGATTTATATGCCCTGGCACTCGCAGTGCCCTTTACTAGGGACTGACACATGAATCAAATAGCCAATCATGAAAAAACCAATCCATAACACAGTTTACACAGAGAGCATATGCACTTTAGCACTGATTTGGAGTGGTTAAGTGCCCATAGTCCTAAAACCAATGCACCCAGGTCAGGAAATAATAGGAGGAAAAATCAAAATATTTGGGGATAACCCTGCAAAAAGGGCCATTTCCAACAAGCAGTCACACACATGCAAGCACAAACTCCACTCAATAGCAGTCACACACATGCACACTCGACTCACGAGCAGTCGCACACACTCCACTCACAAGCAGTTACACAAATTCAAGCGCAAACTCCACTCACGAGCAGTCGCACACATGCACACTCCACTCACGAGCAGTCACACTTATGCATGTGCACACTCTACTCACAAGCAGTCGCACATAGGAGCACTCGAGCTCTTCCACTAATGTTATGTGAATGTGATGACATGCAAACAGCTCCTTCATTCTGCAGGCAGAATGCGTGGTGAGCACAGTGCGGGGGAGACACTCAGAGTGTTAAACTCTCTGATGGATCCTGTCTGGATTGATACTGAAGGGCTCAGGAAACAGAGGAAAACTATGAAACAATGAAAATAGCAGTGTGGGGACGCCATTTTTTATTCCATATATAAACATAAGCCTGCATATTTTCAAACGATCCCGGATAGCTCAGTCGGTAGAGCATCAGGCTTTTGATCTGAGGGTCCAGGGTTCAAGTCGCTGTTCGTTTATTTTACTTTTTTTTAAATCTATGAATTCTATTTTTGTTCTTAAAGGCCAACGCTCCTATAATAATCTTTGCAAGCTCTTTAAGGTTGGAATTCGCTAATTGCTCTCCTTTTCGATATTCAATGTTGTCTCCGTAGCGCCACCTCCTGTCTGTCTGTCACGGTGCACCGGTTTCAACCAGTGATAATCGGAAGTGCAGTCTGTGTGCAGCCGGATCCCACTCGGGCTTCCGCTCGTTGACATCTCTGCTCATTATCAGATACCTCTGTTTTGCATCTTTTAAATGTAACAAACTTACTATATTCTATTCACAAATTTGAAACAACCTCGTGCAAGGGAAATGAGTGTAATCCATTTTTTTTTTAAATTAATGTCTTCTTGTTGTAAATCGTTTGAAATAAAAGGACGTGAACATTTTCTAAAAGAAGTCACTGTGTGTGCACCATCTTCCCTCAACAAGGTCTAATTTTTGCCACTTCCAGTGCAATGTGCAGAACTGCTGCGAAAATATAGAGCACGAGCTCTACGTGTACCCACATGTAAACCCTATTGGTAAATGAACTTCTCAGTGGCATGTTGGTCTAGGGGTATGATTCTTGCTTTGGATGCGAGAGGTCCCGGGTTCAAATCCTGGACGAGCCATCTTTTGATTTTAATATTTTTGTTTTAAAATAGAGGCACTGAAAAACACATCAGAAAGATAAAAAAAAACCTTTTTCCTTATTTAAAACGCATTAAATAAAAATTAAAAAATTTGAATATGAGAAAAATAAGAAAGAAAATGGGGCTCGTCCGGGACCTCTCGCACCCTAAGCAAGAATCATAGCCCTAGACCAACAAGCCACGTTGTATGTTATTGCATCTTTTTCATATTTCAATTCTCAGTGCTCAGAGCTGCCACCAGAGCAGCATAGGGCTTTCAAGTAGACTTTTAAAGGTACCGCTCCATTAAAACCCACTCACTGAACAGCAGAGAAGGAATTAACAGCAGAACCAGAAGGACCCATAAGAACACTTCTTACCTCCCACGTCTGTGAGACTCACCGGCAATAGAGCAGGGGCCCCACATGCACAGAGAGCGCTGTATCAGGACGTGCGTTATTTATACTTTGATAAACCTATTTTGTGCAGTCATTTTAAGGGCCATTTTCATCTCTCAGTAATTCTGACCAATATACTCGAATATGCTTCTACGCCAGTGCATTAAATGGAACTATAGAAGTGAAGGTGCTCGCTATTTACAGTATCTGTTATTCTGCTTGCTCCTGAGAAGTGCACTGGCAGCACTGCGGAGAAGTGCACCTACTCACCCTTTCAAATGGAAGAAGTGCAGGTACTCAGTACCGGACAGAGTACTTGTCCATTTAAAGCAATGCCCAATGCCATAAATAGAAAATAAAACCATATATATGATGAAATTAGTGGACACACGTACAAGCTCCGTCATCAGATTTTCTCCACACCCCTACTCATCACTCCCACGTTCACCAGTAACTAGACGTAAAAGAATGAGTGAGTGAAAGTGTGTGAGGGTGTATTCTAGGTTGCACTCCCCCATCCCATGAACATAGAGTGGGATTATGCACCCACTACTTCTTTCTCCTGAGTACAAGAAGAGCAGTCCAGTCCTTCATGGCTCCTCTCAGGTCAAAGACAGCAGGTCCAGTCCTCTTCAGTTCGTCCTCAGGTCCAGAAAGTGTTCTGAAGTTGCTGCCTGGAGATCAGGGCATAGCTTCAAGGGGGTTGTTTGGGGGTGTGACACCCTCCCAAATTAATGCATTAATTACTTGGCATTTGGGCTCAGGGCCCTGTGTCGGGTCTGCTATCTATGTGTTTTTCTGGTTTTGACCCGAGAATAAAAGACAAAAGATTAACCTTTTATGTGAATTGGCGCCAGAGATATGCAACTGGAGACTGAATTTCAAAATGTGAAACCAGAAACACTTAAATCAATACCTGCTTCCCTGCTTCTTCAAATTGTGTGATCCTAAACAAATCTTTTATTTTTGAGCCATCTTTTTTCTTTATTATCCTACATAGCCACAATTCTAACTACTTCAAGTTGTGCGCTGTAAAACCACCTCTTATGCTTGATTTAATAATCTATAATGTTGTGCCTTCTATAATAAGAATCTAGGACACGTTTAGCATTTAAATGAATACTTTAACAATTGCGATACAAAAGGGGATGATGGACGGAGCGTTTGAGCGAATCAAACACTCACCCCCAGTCAACTGATCTGGGTTTAATCCATCACCATTCTTTAGCCCACTCTCCCACCCCAGTTCAGACATGGCCATATGCAAATCAGTCTGACCCTGTGCCTCATGGGAACAGTCCAGCCCGAACTGCCAAGCCAATGCCTTCCCTGGACCGGAAACAAACTTCCGAGGACCGGTTTCTGGCATTCCAGCCGTCTTCAGCCCGGCTTGCTTGAATCCAGTGGTAAAGTGAGCAAGGGACTCACGTCTGAGCATACCCTGCCACACTTATGGCGGCCAAAAGCGGTACAAAAGTGGGTGGTAATGGACGGAGCATCTGAACCAATCAAACACTCACACCCAGTCAAAAGATCTGGGTTTAATCCATCACCGTTCTTTAGCCCACTCTGCCACCCCAGTTCAGACATGGCCATATGCAAATCAGTCTGACCCTGTGCCTCATGGGAACAGTCCAGCCCGAACTGCCAAGCCAATGCCTTCCCTGGACCGGAAACAAGCTACCGAGGACCAGTTTCTGGCAATTTCAGCCTTCATCAGCCCGGCTTGCTTGAATCCAGTGGCAAAGTGAGCAAAGTACTCACGTCTGAGCATACCCTGCCACACTTTAACAATTGAGCAGAAGCGTGCCTCCGGCTGCGACAATCGGTCTCCGCAGGACACCCTTCATGTTGTACTTTTATGTCTTTTTTATAGGACGCCTAGACTGAAATTTTTGGTAGATATCTGAAAACAGGCGAAATTCTGTCATGCTGAAGCTGCCCTGCTCTTTCTACAAAGAGCAAACGATATGCGCACTTTATGCTGTATTATGAATTTCATTAAGGTCTCAGTAAGGCTGAGAAACACTAGAGGACTGAGTTAATCAATGTTTAAGATAAAATTCGTTTCTACCTTTTATCTGTATCAGCGATTTTTAGATTGAGTTCAGATATTGTACTTAATTGTATTTTTTAACTGTATATATGTGCTTTTATGATGTTTTTTAATCATCGAATAAAGATTTCTGAACTTGAACTTGAATTTGAACTTGACTACTCACTTGCTGCTTAGTTCACTAATGACATTGTCGGGTTGAGCAATGAATATTTCTAAAAAAACGATCAGTTTTAATAAACTTGTTTATATGCATTGACATCATCTGATGTACAAAATTAAAAGGCTTCTGCATGTTTAAGAAATAAATTTTTTGGGCGGAAAGAGCGGTCTATATTCACAGAGCATGCCCCAACAAGTGGTCTAGGATAGGGGGTACATGGAATGCATTCAGAGGAAACATATATGAACCCCCACAGGCAGAATCGATCTCAAATGTCAGTGAGTAATGGATGTATAAGGATAATATGTATGTATGTTTTGCAGCTGATTTTATAAGATGTATTGTTGTGGTTTTAATTAAATGAAACAATAAAAACTTTTTCACTTAAAAATAAATGTACGTTTTGCTATGCTTCTATGCACTCTGGTGGAAATGATGCAGCGTTTTTGCTAATGTATCAGCGACAAAGATCAATACTTTACTATATAATGAGAGACAAGAACCTCGTAATATGCTCTGTAGGCGCAAAGCAAGTGGATTGCATTTGGTTATGGTTTAAAAAATTCAATACAAAATATATATATTTTTTGTAAGAAATACATCTTTTGAATTTTGAAGCGATTGCATCGTATTTTTATTTTATGTTTGTAGCACAATATAAGTAGCAACATTTTTCATGGTTCCGTATTCGTACAGACTCTTGGGGCCAAGCCAGACACATGTCTCAGTTCTGGCTCTGTCCACCCAAATAATAGGCCCTCAAGTTCTCCTCTATTTCAGAATCAGGCCTATTACATGGGGTTGCCATTCAGTTAATAACATTATTTGCAAAATGCAAGGACTAGAAACATGGGGCTCCGCCACATGCAGCAATTTGACAAGTCTACCATCAAGGCTTCTTGTAGCAGAGAAGAAGAAGAGCGCATGAAGCGGTCATACATGTAAAATAGGCGATCCCAGGGAAGGGACTCAAGGCCTTTATGGTGTACATGACCGTAGTCATGAGTTCCCAGGGAGAACAACCAGGTCGAGGTGGGATGGGTAGGGGCGAAGCTACTACAGGCGTCTTTAGGGTATAACACCCCTCAAATGCATTCTTCGTTTGGTAGTTGGGCCAAAGGGCTCTGAGTCCAGTGTGCTATATCTGTGTCCTTTTTTTCTCATCACTCTCATTTCACAAAGAGGTTTTAACTTGTTAATTTTTTTGATTGCAATCTTAAATATATATATAGTGACTGCTTTACCAAAATATGAAATCTATCCCTATAAAAGTACACCTTGAATGGGTGCAAATATACTACTTGTTTTAATTCACATAGCTTTGCAGTAGTAGACTTATGAATGATGCTCCAGTCTGAGATTTTAAGGTATATCACTGACAATCGAACAACTGAAAGGTGATGGGATGAATAATTGCAACGAGTGTCAAATGCTTGGGGAAGCATTCCAACCCATCGTTTTGTGCCCAATGTCACACTGCAGACAGAGGCCCACCTAACCCCTTTTGTGCTCCCGTCGGCCACTACCTCGCTGGTGCTGCCTACCGGCCGACGGAGCCCCGTCCAGCAATTAGAATGCCCGCACCGCAGCCGAAAAAACGCTGCGGTTAAGGCGTTAAAGCAAATCAGTACTGATGCTGTTTCTCATGGGCAAAGCCCACGACAAGCCTTGATCATCTTACCTGTCCACCCTGCAGCTGACTGCTTTTTTAATTGGGAAATTTGAGCCCCCCCTGAATCTCACTAACTAGGCCAGTCCCCTGCTGGAGATGCCACATTCATGCCTGGCATGTAATCAGACACATAAGGGCTTGATTTGCTTGATGCACAGAGTCACGTTTACTCTTCCTGTGAGTTCATGTCCCCATTACATTAAGGTTGTTGAACTTGTTACTGTGCCTACTACATAATACACTGCAACCTACAAGCTGCAGGCTCTAATCCCTAAAGTATAGTTAAAGGTGACTGAGCCAGCTGCACAGGTCTGCTTGTGATCTCCAGGTTACACATCCCAGTCCAGTTACGGTTACTCAAAGGCTCAATTTACTGCAGAATAATGTAAATAAACTGCAGATTGCACTTTTGAATTCACATAGGAGCTACCCAGCCTCTCACCCTTCTAAGGTGGACACAATCTGTACATTTAAATATAATGCTAACATGAAGTAGGACTCAGGTTACTGTGGGTGAGTCTCCAGCACATCTTTGATAATAACCATGTATTTTTCAAATCTCTTATTACAGTATTGCTGGGGGGACTGGTGATTTACATGGTGAGCTCAGGTCACATTCCCTACTTTCCCCAGTTGTAGCAGTAGGAATTGTAAAGCACATTTTCACCCTGAAAAGTACATTGGTACTGAAAAACAGATGTTCATTGTTCTCTAACTCAATAGTGCTCCTTTTATTAACCACAGAAAGATGAAAGGCTGAGTCAACTTACCAGCCTTTGAACCGGTGACCCTGAAGTCAAACACAGATCTCTGCAGTTAAATGTATGAGTCCCCAGAGCCATCAACTGAGCAAAAGCAGCAGGTCAAGCAGTGCACTATTCATAGTGTTTGGCTACAGTGTTAGCAACTGCTAATGAGTAGGCCTGGGCGGAGTTCGTGGAGTTCTGCATGACTGAAAAACTCTGCTGTGCTGCGCGGACTTCCGCAAGCAGCAGAGTGCGTTACGTTGCACCATTCGCACTGATTTTTTGAACTTGGTGTTTGACCCGTGCTATAAAATCAGTGCAAAAGGTGCACGCACAGCGCAAGAGGGTGCAGCTTCTTTCTGCTGCTCGAGTTGATGTTCTACTAGGGCAGCAGCTTCCTCAGTGCGAATGGAAGGTTTCTCAACACAAGCGGTAGCGACCATCCACACTGCCGGCATTGAAAGATATCGCCGGGAGGTGGTCTGGGGTAAAATTCTCCCCGCTTGCAAACTTATTGTTGGTGAGCGCAAGTAAGTAAAAACTCTGCTCTGCGGAGTTTTTCAGAACTCCGCGTGCTACGCGGAGCGTGGAGTGGGAAAAACTCAGCAAAATCAATGAGCGAAGTGGAATTTCATGCTCTGGCCTACAAAAGAGCTCCACACTATCAGGGTCACTGCATATTCATTTTTTTACATTTTGCTGTTGAAAACCATTATATCAAATGTGAAGTGACTGCCATCTTCTACTTCATAACTTGCAATGCATGAAATAATGGTATTGTTACCTTAGGTATCACAGGCAAACCACTTGTGTTGGCTTTGTCAAATGCTTCTTTCTGTTCTTATCTTTGTGTGTTGCCCGTCACGCCAACACTCTGTGAAAAAGCATTGGCATAGCCAATATGTCGTGCCTTTGGGACCTTATAATTATTTGGCCATGCAGCACATTATCCTGGGTGCTACAGCATCTACTGTTACTTCACGGAATGGGAGGAATGGCACCCTCACAGCTGCCCCATCCCGTAAAGGACAGTGCCCTCACAGCCATTGTTAGAGCACAGTGCTGCTACAGCTGCTCCAAGCAGAAAACACACAGCACTCCTGTAGCTGCTGTGATACGTTGGCCTGGCATATGCTGTCCACTATTCTAGTGGGCACCTAGCACCAGTCCAAATGACCCTTATTGATGGTAGAATGTGCGTGCCCATAGACACACACGCACACACGCACACACACACACACACACACACTCACACACACCCTCCACCCCCACCCACCCCCCCCTCTCCCTCACCAACAAACATTGTGTGCTTTTTCTTTCCCTCCCTCCTCCTTCTCTATGGCGGGTCTTCTTCCGTCCCTGCAGCGTTGTTACTGGTAGAATGATACGTGTGCTGTGGCTCCTCTGGGTCCTCGGCTGGGCCAGCATGTACTCACAAAAAGACCCACTGGTCATCTTGGACAGCGACAACCGATCTCTCCTTCTTCACCGAGTTCTACGCCTCGCCACTGGGCACGAGCTGCAGGCCACGCCGATGTGCACGGTCACGGCTTGCCTCCAGCGTGCGCTGCTCTTTCACTTTCCCTTAGTTTTGAGTCGTGGAGCTCAACGCTGAGACTACAGTGCGGAGTCCTTTCCGGAACCAGGGAAAGCACACGTAGTAGAAGAGGGTACGTGGCATAGCCCTTGATGAGCAGCTGAGGAAGAAGCCTACCAAGCCGATACCCGATTATGAGTTACAGCTCGACGTCCGGCCCTGAAGACGAGCTATGCAATAGAGACCTACGACAAGCCAAGGAAAAGCATAGTGGCGAGACACTGGGTCCAAGTGCTGCAATAATTAGGTGAGAGCTGCGGGTTTGACGAGGCAGCTTGGAGAGGACGGCGTTGGAGACTGGCCCTTACTAGTTGTCTACAGGATCATTGGGCAGATGCAATTGCATTTTCGTTGCAGAGCGGAAAATCCCCCTGCTCTTTCTAGCTGTTGCTCCTAAGCGATTCCTGCACGCACCAAGTTCATTAATGACTCCTGTCAGGCCGCCTCCAAAATGAAAACGCATTTTCAGAGCTGCCTTTGTTTCGAAATCACTCTTTTGTTGACTTATCAGCTTTTTTGCCTCAGAGCGTCCAGCTGTGTTGAGCTGACACCTTGAGCCGACACACGTACACGCAGGCGGCCTTCATCAGTGAGGTCAGCGCCCCCTCGGGTGTCCCGTGGACCGCTCTCCTCCAGTCTAAATAGCCTCATTTATCACGACAAGGCCCAGTTCTCTTCCAGAGTGAGCCAGTCCAGCACTTACAGTATTCACATCAATTTATACAACGTATGCTTGGCACACAGCGGGGAACCGCGGGAGCCATACCAGTCAAAGCATTTGCAATGCAATAGGTCTCACATTTACACGAGTTTAAGCTAGTGGCATTGTAAATGACAATGCATTTTATTTATGTTTTAAAAAAGAAAACATAAATAAAAGTCATTTATTTGCAATGTCAATTGCTTAAACTTGCGTAAATGCCAGACCTATTGAATTGCAAAGGCTTGTTTAAAATGCCATTGTACTCCAAAGTACGGGGCAATTCTGTCATGTGTACGTATACTTCTGGTGCCTCAAAGAATAGCATATGGGATTGGTACACCACCCCCAGCTGGGCTAGATACAGCAATGCATAGGGAAGTTTCTGCTCACCTAGTTGGGCCTTGTCTGCCATAAATTACTGTTGCTTCTGCTGGACTAGTCTTGTGTACTCATGACATTTGAGGATGCAAGTGTTTTTGAACATCAGGTGTTCTTTGTCTGGATTGCTTTCAAATCATGTCTCTGTTGTGCTTATTCAAAATCTTTGCAATGAAAGGACTTGGTCTGGCTTCCCGGGGCGACTTCTGCCTCATGGCCCTGTGTGCCCTTTCTACAACAAAATAATAGGACAACAACTATGGAAGTAGCCAGCCGGTGAGCCACTTAGTCAGGAACTCTTCCATGCTCCCCATTCATTTTGAATAAGCTTTATTCGATAGCAATTATCATAAAAGCATTTCACAGTCACATAAAAGTATATAAAATTAATATTTCATATAGTAAAAACAAGTTTTAAAAACCTGGCTATACCGTCCACTCTAAATCTATGCTTAATATCTTAATTGGCATTTGCTCATTAGGTTTAAAATTACAGATTAGCTAAAACACATGTCCCATACAAAACAGTTAATCTTCAGTACTTTGCAAATAATTCCTATGTGTAAATTATCTCTCTGATCCACAGATTAGATGGTATTTATTTGCACATTACTCCTTAATTGTGCCCTTATACGGATAATCCACGCACACCCCAGGTACTTTGTAACACCACATAGTAGCGAGGACCTACTTGAGTCACTTCTCATGATTCGTAGAGCATCAAGGAGGTTTCTAGTGCCCAAATATAATACATATAGGCTTGATCCATTTGGCCCTTGCTTGCTTGTAGGCTGGGCAAGCAAAGACTACATGGTCTACAGTTTCTTGTTGTGCATCACAGCAGGGGCAGTTATATAGGTTGGAGGTTGTTGGGTCCCATTTTGCCAGTTTGGTATTTAGCCTTACTGACCCTAATGTAAACTGCATATATAGTGCCCTGTCTCTGTGTTTCCTTATAAAATCTACATAAGGTTCCATGGATCAAACTGATTTATGCTGGATGAACTCTTCAAATAGTCAGACAAGCATTGGTTTATGTAAGACCTGGTGATTTACCCAGTTCCAGTAATTCTTTTTTAACTCTCTCTTAGTCGGAGTGACCTGCTTGGCCCAAGCTTTGGCTAAGCCCAGCTTGGTCAGTAATTCCTTTAGATCTTTAAGCCACTTAACACCTTTGTTGTTATCAAGGGTAATTAGCTCAGAAAGGACCGTCGCATAGCTATGGAGTTCTGGGGTGCGTCTTAGTCTTATCCAGTATAGAATAGGGCAAAGTATATCCACCTCGCTAAAAGTGTGTCTGCCCATGTCAGAGACTATGGGCTTGAGTGGTGTATTGGTAGGGACGGATACCAGATCTCTAAAGAATTTACTCTTTGATCGTCCAATCTCATTAGTTTTTTCGAAGCCCCAAAGTTCAGCGCCATAAATTCTTGACCTCACAGCTTTACCTTTATAGACTACTAGTGAAGGAGCTACTAGTCTAATTGACGTTAACCTTTGGTCCCTACCAATGGCATCCACCACCCGCTTATGGTTCAGTAACATTTTGTTCATGTGAGTCCCCCATTGCATTTTATGCGATAACCTAATACCCAGATAATCAAAGGAATGGACTCTCTCTAAGGGGTAAACCATTGTTAGTGAGAGTGTTATTAAAATGTTTGGCCAGATTGAAAGCCATAAACTTAGTCTTTGTGATGTTTATCATTAGGCCCCTTTGTGTACAGAAAAAATTAAAAGCGGGTGAGGAGTTCCCGGAGGCCCATTGGGGTTTTCGATATTAAAATAGTGTCGTCGGCCCACAGTAGGGTATTTTTTTTTCTCCTTCAAAAATTGGAGCAATTTTTTTTTAAATTGGCTCAAAAACTAACCACTCCATTTACATAAAGTGAAAAGAGGGTAGGGGCCATCACACAGCCCTGGCAAACCCCCTGTTGAACTGTATCTTGTCTTTACTTTGCCCATGAGCCCCCATCTAACTCGGGCATAGGTTTCATCATGGAGGCATATTAAAATATTTAAAAGGTATGAGGGTAAGCCCATTTCCTGGAGCACTGACCATAGCTTCTCTCGCGGCACTCAATCATAATTGGTTTTAAGCTCAATGAACGCAAGTAAAGACTTCCCAAGACAATTATGACTACTTCCCAATATAAAATAAGTAATGTAAACACTCCTGTACTGGCACCTTTACTAAAACCTGTTTGATAGGTGGAAAGATTATCTTCCTCCTCCATCCAATTTTGAATCCTATTTACAAGGGCTCTGCCAACCACTTTCTGCATGGTATCTATTAGGGTGATAGCCCTGTATTTGTTAGTGTCCTGGCCGTCTCATTTTTTATATATAGTTATGACCTCTGCTCCTTTCCTAGATATAGCGACTTCTGCTCCTTTCATTATATTGTTGATTAAAAGCAGGATATATTGGGCCCACTTCTGTAGTTCTAATTAGAGCAAGTCACCCAGTATACCATCTGGGGCTGCCGCCTTTGCAGGAATAGTACAGTTAATTGCATTCTCAATCTCTTTCATTTGGAAGAGATTGGTATCTTCAATTGTAAGTGGAACCTGAATTCTCTTCAACTGAGAGGTAGGTAGGGCCTCTAGTTCATCCGTGTGCAGTTGGGAAAAGTCATCCCACCAGGCCTCATCACCAATATGGTTCGTGATTGTGATGTTGTCCCTCCTATTTCTCATCTTGATTAGAGGCCAAAAGTAGGCGTAATCCCTCTTGGGACAGTAAACTTTCATGTCCTCCTAATGTACCTCTTCCCAATCACGTTTTGCTTGCTTTAGTGATATTTTGTACTCCATCCTCGCTATTTTTACTATTGTGTGTTTTTTCACCTTTTCCGCAGATATTAGTACTTGCGCCTTTTCTCCCTGCAAGACTCAGTGTACCATGAATTGGAGCTTTTTGTTCGGCTCCTAGTGGGGCCACTGCGTCGTCTTTCAAGGAAGTGTGCACCAATCTGAGCAATTGTCTCGTGGCGTATTATGTGGATCTCCCCCCCCCCCCCCCGGACATTATCTCAAGCTGCCTTGAGTTCGGCTGTTTTTGACACTAATATTGAGGAGATGTTCTTTTGTTTTTTGTTCTCTCCTGCGACCTTGGGCCATCTTAGACGCCTACCACAATTAGACAGAATTAACTCCTTTGTGGATACGAGGTAATTCCCAATGGTATTAGAATTTTTGTTGGGAGGGGCCCATTGATTTTTTCATTTTAATATTAGATTGTTGTGGTTACTGTCAATAGTTAGGCCCACTTCCATGTTCATGACATCGGGCCAGAGGCGTAAGTCGACCAAGATATAATCAATGCTGGAAGGGCAAGCAAGTTTATTGTAAGTATTTTTCCCCCTGATGTTGGATAGGGTTCTGCCATTTATGTCTCTTATGCCATATTCTAGTATTATAGTATTAACTTGTATTACAATCTCAGACCATCTTTTAACCGGTGGTAAGACTAGGGGGGGGGCACTGACCATTTGCTATCCTCCTCAATTATCCCTAGGAGATCTTCACTGCTTAGTGGCTCGAATGTGCAGTTACAGTCACCGGCCGCAATGATTTTATCAAACTAGGGGCACTTGTTTATTTGATTTTCTAGCTGTCTTTCGATGGTCGAGTAATTGCCATTTGCTTTCCCTCTTATATAGACTTTAAAGAGCTACAATACATCACCACCCTTCGGACCTTTTATTTTAAGCCACATAATGTCGGGACTTCTGGTCTCATGTAGGAGGGATGAGCAGCCCAGATTTAATCTGATCCAAGCTGTTATTCCTCTAGAAGGCCTGCACTTTCCCGTAGACACTGCTGGGATATGCAATGTACTTTAGACAGATTTTTACAGTGCAGTTACACTCCAACCTCTTCTCATCTTGTCTTCTTGGCTTCATGGAACAGAAGCACACAGGCTCACACACTCCCCTAAGCCAATCACAACTCTTCTGTCACCAGCAATACAGCAGTTTCGAGATTAGTCTGAGCGCCCTGTTTGCTGCTCAGGCAGTGCATGGAAGCCTCGGACAGTTCTTCACCTGGCTGGCAGGCTAAACTGACATGTACAGTAATGTTATACATATTTTCTCCTCCCACTGGCTCATATAGCCCAGCCCCGCACCACCCTAACCTGGCTCTGAGTTCACACTGAAAAATATCTGATAATAACATTGAGTTTTTACTTATTTATTTTTTGCGCTGCTCAAACAGCAGTGTGGTCACTCTGTTTCACTCTGCTGGAGGAGCCGCTGCAGTCTCGACCTGCAAGTGACCTATTGTCACTAGTGGATTTTGCAATTGACTTCAATGCTATTTTGTCAATTTCTTTTTCAGCACTGATTTTTTATTCCTTTAAAAATCTATAACTCTTATTATAAATATGCTATTCTGTTATTTTTGGTCGCTACATTAAGATAACATTAACCTTACTGTATATAGATTGATGCTGGATTTCTTGGAAATTGTGTTAATTACATGTTCCTCTAGTTAAGCCTTATTTCTTCTAGCCACTCACTTCATAGGACCGAGAAAAATAAGTATTACTGTGAATTCAAGGACCATCTTTGGGATATAAATATAACATGATTTGGTAAGGCTCCCCAGCCATAATATTTTCTAATGCACTTTTCTACAGGTAGTCACACATTTTCTTTTTTAAACCATAAGGTTAGTGGATGGGACACACGGTGCTGCAGTCCAACAGTGACATTTAACTTGAAGGCCTTGTGTACAATTTGTGCACAACACTAGGGGCTTAGAAGTAAGGTTAAATATGCCAAAATAAAATCAATCAATTTCATCATATTGAAAATAGGAGCACAGGCTCATCTTAACTGTGAGGCATGTTTAACGTATAGAGTAGTACACCCAACAGTAACCGATATGGTAAGACTTTGGGTATATGTAAAGCAAAAGATGTAAAACTCCTGAAGATAAATCACAGGTTCTTTTTTTACACTGAACTGTTTATTTCCATAAAGTCCACTACATTTGTTGTTCTTTTTAATTTTGACAGACATTAAGTTTATTTGCCCGCTTTTTTGAACAAATATACACAGCAATTCAGTGCATTCTAGATTAATAGCATTTTCAATTAGTAATAACATGAAATTGTAGTTGATGTGGAATCCTAATGATAACATTGCACAATCTGGTATTCATTTTAATTTCTATGTTCATCAAATCAAAAATGTTGTACAACACAATTCTTATTGTTTATGATTACAAGTTCTTTGTTTCAATTGTTTATAAATATTCTATTTTGAAATGAAGCATAATCACAATAGGCATCACAGACAATATCTTCATAGTATTTTTATCTCATTACTAAAAAAACTCAACTTTTTAAGCTTTTATTTATAATTGAACCTCAGTAAACAGTTATACATATTGTATTTTAGTAAATAAATATTTAAAAAAAAATTTTTTTATTAAAGTTACATGTAATACTTTACTCCATTTGACAAAAACATACAATTAAAATTTTCAATTTAATACACAAGACAATCATTCAAAAAATGTATTTCAGTGCGCCCATTTTCAATTTTTTCAATGTCTCAACATCATCTACTTCATCCTCATTGGAGTCTAGGAAGTCCCCTCTCATCAGTACAAGTTCTGCTTCATATTTATTTTAAATCTTCATGTTTTTGTAGAATTTTGATTGTCATCTGCAAAGAGAAACAATTGACTTTTAAAGCAACATACTTTTAGCTTTAAAGCTTACATGGAAAGTAATCATACCATATAAACATTCAATACAATAATTACATTCCTATTTTATTTTATTTTTTAGTACTATACATTTTTAAGATGTATTAATTAGCAGGTGTTAAGTGTGTACACTTATTTTCTCTTTTTAAAACTTTGATGCAAAATAAATGTTGTAAATTAGCTTTTTCTAATAAGATAAGCTTCTTAATTTTTATTCTTTTCTTGCAAACATTTTTATTTCATGTTATACGAAAAGACACATTTAAATGTACAACTATTTCAGATTTTAAATATTGCTTATCTTTTGTTGTCTTTCATCATTTCTATATTTAGTATTACCCTTCCTACCTAAAGTTTTGAACATGTTACAAGTTGTCTGATTACACCCAATTTAAACATACAAGGATATCCGTTTGCCTATTGTGTTTGTGAATGGAAAATGCCTGGTTATTTTAATTTTCAATGTTTTACCATCTTTGGCTAAATAGTCGAACCCTACATACTTTCAGGTTAATGTGCATACACTGTTAAATAGCACATTTTAATTTATATTATTTTATGCAATGATATATGTTTTAGATGAAATTTTATTTAGGTGACATGTAAAGAATTATTGGCAGTTTTCATAATAATCACAAATTCTAAGGTATGTCTTGTAAAGAGAAGGGTTTACTAATTTGTGTCCATTTATGTTTTTGGAAACTTTCCCAATATCCTCATAAGTGTATAACCACATTTTCATGCACCACGTGCCCAAATATTCATTTTGGCCACTTGATCACAGAAGATGGCTAAACACCAACTCATAGTTTCATCCCTTTCAATAACAATGCATTATATTTCTTTTTTAAAATGAACATCTTATAACGGTTAAACACACTCAAATTAAATAATGTTTTGGCATAAAAGTAAACTACATTTTTAATTCAAAAACATTTTTCAAGTATAACCCCTATTTGCCCGCTTGTGATTCTCATAATGCGAACTAATCTCATTAAAACTTTCTGCTTGGCCTGACCAGGTTTAGTTTTTCACATGCCAGATTTTTATTCAATAATGCTCAAGATGACTACTTTATTCAAGGAAGCCCACTGTTTTGTCAGGTACACAACTTTTCAATGGATGTCCATCATAATGATAAGATCCTTCACAACATGTCAGTCATAGACATTATTATTCCAAGAATAGTCATAAATATGATAGAAATGGCCACAGATATAGCATGATTACTAACAATGTGGCATTTAAAGCTTCCATTATCCAATAATTACTTTTGGGAAGCCTTTATTTAAGCTGTATTAAACTTTATTATGCCATTGTAAACATAATACCAACAAAAATGTCATTAATCACAAAAGGTCATGAAAGTCCGTTTTTACTGCACTGTGAGAAGTTTTCACACTTTTTAAAGTCAAAGGAGTGGCTTGGCATTTGCCGGATAGCTAATGCAAATTAGTATCCCTGGGTTTTAGGGTGAGAACAGGTAAGTTAACCTTATAAAAATTGGTTTAAATAAATATTTGCAAAATATTACATATCAATGTAACCTCTTTGCATCAATTTAGTACTAATTACCTGTCAATACAAATGAAAGTATATAATCTTTACTTTGACATTTTTCAGAAAGATGCTTGTGCCTTTTTAGTAGAGAAAAACTTTTTTGTACAAAATATATACAATAAAGAATGCCTTGGACTATAGACACAACTACTTTTTTGAACATACCAGTTTTCGGAAACTTAAGTATTTGTAGGTTATTGTGCTCAACCTGCAGGTGCAATGGTCTTACATACCTCGTTGGTTGTGAAAAGCTAATGATCTCCTTCCCTTACGCGCAAACTTAATTTGAGGAACATCCAGTAACAGGGCATCAGCAGATATTAAAGATCGGTTTGGATTTTATCTTAGTTAATGCTAGACAGTGTAAACTGTGGACTATGTCTGGGTGACCGTGTTGTGTCAATTTACAGCAAGTGGAATCTTAACTGCCCTTTTCTGAACATGTTGCAAACAGGGCCAAACATTTAAGAAAGAAGCCAAAAATATAGTGCATTGCATTACTTTACCCGAGAAAGAATGGTAGCACTATGTTTCATACCCAGGTTTGCAACCCAAAAAGAAAAAACAGGACACTAAATTTAAATTTACTTGCTTTTAGAAAGTCAACTAAAATTTAATGAAGAAAGACAGTGCTATATCAGATTAAGTGCCAGTGTACAAGCCCATTTCAAATTAGAAGCGCATCAATTACTATTTTCAGTTATTGACAAAGGTTCTAAGTCAGAAGATGTGTTTTATCCCTCTTAAATTTCAAGGCATTTTTTCACAGCCCCATGCTCAATGACAGCATACATGCATAAAAAGTAATCTCAGATGTAGATTCACCTCTCAGATGTCTTGTCACCTCTCCTGTGGGCTGCTTAATGTCCGGTCCCTTTGTAAGCACTACACGGAGATCGCCTTCCTCATCGAGTCCGCGGGGCTCGATGTTCTGGTTCTAACGGAAACCTGGACGCGGGAGGACTGTGAGGTTGAACTGGGTTTTTGGCCTGGCCTACCCTCCAGGGTTTAAAATCAACCATACCCCTCGTGTGAAGAACCGGGGTGGTGGGATTGGATTAATTTATAGAGACACGCTAGCTCTCTCCCAGCTTAAGATTAGAGAGGTGTCGGGCTTTGAATTGATGGGGTTTTCTCTTAAAAATCACGAGAAGACTTTTTGCTCGGGCGTTTTGTGCTACCGTCCGCCTGGCAATGTACCTTCCCTCCCTGACTTCATTGACCTGATTTACGACCTCTCTAACACCCACTCTAAGCTAGTGGTCTTAGGGGATTTTAACCTGTGGTCGGGTGGCCCGCTGGACAGTGCGCTTTCCACTCTGTGCCAAGCCTACAATGACATCCAGCTGCAACAGCTGGTCCGGTCAGCCACACATCGGAAGGGCCACGTTCTGGACCTAGTTTTCGCAGACACCCAACTTGTGTCTGTGGATGACATCTTGTGTCAATACTGGACGGATCACTCGCTGGTTGCTTTCTCCCTCTATTTGGGGGATCACTCCTCGGTGGAGGCTGGATCTAGACAGGCTAAGTTGGGCAGACCTTTGTCTCGACTCCTAAAAGCCTCGCCTCTGCCCAGACTACTACCGGGCAACTTCAGTTTGAGTGACTCGGTGGAAGAGAGCTATACCACCTTGTGTCAGTCCATCTCGAACTC
The DNA here is from genome assembly GCF_964261635.1 of Lissotriton helveticus. Classification (NCBI taxonomy): domain Eukaryota; kingdom Metazoa; phylum Chordata; class Amphibia; order Caudata; family Salamandridae; genus Lissotriton; species Lissotriton helveticus. The sequence goes on along the minus strand of NC_136072.1, from coordinate 835,830,377 downwards.
TTTGGACAAGGTAGCGCCACTGCGTAGGTCAAGGGGCAGGCAGAATCGGGCGAGCCCCTGGTATACGGACGCCCTTAGCTGCAAATGCGCCGAAAGGGCGTGGAGGAAGCAGTATTCTGACTCGGCGAAGGCTATCTTTAGGCAGTCCCTGCAGGAATATAAGACACAGATTAAGGTGGCTAAGGCGTCCTATCTGGAAGCCACCTTGAATCAGGCTTCCAACAAGTCGCAGGCACTGTTTAAAATCGTTAGGGACCTGACTCATCCTTCATGCGCGGTCAATAATGTTCCTGCGTCGCAGGTCTTGTGCGACTCCCTGGCCTGTGCCTTCGAGGAGAAGATCGTGAAGATCTTGGAAGGTTTACAGAGCCCAGTACCTTCCTCCCCCGGTTCGGGAGCTCCGGACGGCTCGCCCAGTCGACCCCAGCTGTGTGGTCCTGCTCTCAGTTTGGGAGCTCCGGACTTGCCTCCCAGTCGACCCCAGCCGGGTGGCCCTGCCCTCAGTTTGGGAGCTCCGGACGTACCGCCCAGTCGACCCCGGCTGAGAGGCCCTGCCCTCAGTTTGGGAGTTCCGGATGTGTCGTCCAGTCGACCCCAGCTGAGTGGTCATGCCCTCAGTTTGGGAGCTCCGGAGGACTCGTCCAGTCGACCCCAGCTGAGGGGTCTTGCTCTCAGCTTGGGAGCTCCGGACGTTGTGTCGAGTCGACCCCAGCTGAGCTGCTTTACCATCCCCTCCTTTGAGGAGTTCTGTAGTCTGGCACAGACGGTGTCATCTGGCTCCCCGCTTGATCCACTCCCTCCTAAATTTTGGAAGGTGTTTCAGGACGAACTTTTCCAGCCCTTGTACTCCATCTGTCTCCAGTCGTTTGATACTGCAACGGTCCCGGAGTGCTGGAAACTGGCAGTGGTATCACCTCTCCTTAAGAAATCCACCTTGGACCCCGCCTGCTTGTCTAATTACCAACCCATTTCCTTGCTTCCCTTCCCCATTAAGATCATGGAGAAGTTAGTGACCCGCTCCTTGTCTGGCTTCCTGGAAGAAAACATCTGGTTTGATGAGGCACAGTTTGGCTTTCGCCCAGCACATGGGACGGAATCCGCGCTGGTGACCGTGCTTGACAACTTGCGGTCGCGGGTCGACAGTGGTCGGGCAGCCTTTTTGGTGCTGCTCGACATGTCGTCCGCGTTCGACACGGTCAGCCATCCTACCCTTATCAGGAGGCTGGAGGAGTGTGGGGTCACGGCAAGTGCAAGGGACTGGTTGGTCTCTTACTTGGACAACCGGCAGCAGGTGGTGGCGTTACCACCTTTCAGCTTGGAGGTGCGGAGAGTGGGGCAGGGGGTGCCACAGGGCTCGGCCATCAGCCCTATACTCTTTAACCTTTACCTCCGCCCTCTGGTCCAACTAATTAAATCATTTGGTATCTCTGCATTTAATTATGCGATTGATACCCAGTTGGTCTTTTCGCTGGAAGGGAAGAACGCGGTCCCACTGGAGACTTTCCATCGATGCATGTCAGCCACAGCTGACTGGCTCAGTTCTAACTCGTTGCAGTTTAACAGTACCAAGACTGAGGTACTGTACTGCTCCTCGGACCGGGTTCCTTGTGTTCTCCCGGCGAACTTCTGGCCCCCGTTGTTCCCCGAGACTGTGTCAGCCGCCGAGTCGGCTCGCAACCTGGGGGTTATATTCGGCCCCAATTTGCAGCTGGACATGCACGTGAACAAGACCACGTCCACGTGCATGATGCTGCTTCGCATGTTGCGTAAAGTTCTGCCCCTACTTCCCGAGCAGGCTAGGCCTCCCGCCACAATGCTAAAATTGAAGGGTGTGCCCGCCACTGCGGCGGGCACAATTGAAGGGTGTGCCCGCCACTGCAACAACAAATAAGTTTTAAACACAGTTTTAAATTATTTGTTTCTTTTATTAAAAACACAATTTAGAAAAGCAGTGATCATTTCATTACCGAAAACTCTCACCTCTGGTAATAACACATCAATCATGAGTGATGTTTTTCGGCTAATTAGTGAAAAATGTAGAACTTTCTTAATTTGTTCCGTTAGACTTCTTGCCTGCAATACAAAATAGTTATAGTATTGGTATTAGCGACGTCGTTTCATATAATAATTCAATTACAAAGTGTGGTTGATAAAGATAATATTTTACTCACATCATTTTCATTGAATATTGTCATCCTCCTATTTAATTCTTGTTTTAATTTCGGCATAAATGTAGGGTTTGAGAAAAGGAACATTCGATTTGATTTCTTTTTACCCTTTATAATATTGTTTGCATGTTCCTATTAACAATAAAACACAAATCAACAATTAGACAAATCAATGTTTCTCAAATTTGACCGTATTATCATTTGGCAAGTAGCTGAGAATGTCCAAAAGTTTTGTTGTCAGCTGTCTTTAACTAACCAACTATACATTATAAATACAGTCAGCTCTACTTCATTGTACTTATTGAAAAGACTTGTAAAGAATCAACTTTCTTTAATATGAGCACAAGCTCAAAAAATAAAGAACTAATGGCCCGATGTAGGTAGCCCTTTACCGATCGGAATCAGCCGAAAATACCGATTTTCGGCCGTTTCCGATCGGTAAAGGGCTATCGAGATGTAGGGGCACATTTTCGGTAATTTTACCGAATCGTTATCATTTCCGAATCGGTAAAGTTACCCAATCGGTAATATTTACCGATTCGGTAATGATGACGATTCGGTAGAACTACCGAAAATGCAATGTAGGTAGCCAATGTTCCATCAGCACATGGCCTACAGAATCGGTATTTTACCATGGAATACAAATCCATGGTAAAAAAACTATTCCTGTGTACATGCACATCTGTGCATGTACACATGTGCCATGTGACAGACAGACGTGCCCTTAGGGCATGTCTGTGTGCCACATTGCACACATGCCCGTTTTGGGGGTGCTAGAGGGTGTCAAAGTGACACCCCCTGCACCCTTGTGAATTGTTTAATTACCGATTCGGTAAATACCGAATCGGTAATGCCTAATCATTCCTATGGGCTTCAATGCCCATAGGAATGAATGGGCATTACCGATTCGGTATTTACCGAATCGGTAAATAAAGAATTGTTAAGGATTCGGTAACGAATCCAGATGTTGGGACCTACATCCCATTTACCGATTTTTGAATACCGAATCGGTAGGATTCGGTATTTCAAAATCGGTAAATGGGATTTACCTACATCGGGCTATAGGTTACTCTTGACTTTCACACAATTGGAGTACGTTAGGAGTAAGACAACTTATACATGTAACTAAAGAGTAAACCAGGTATTTTGCAGAAACATTTTACATATAATCATATCAAAGGTTTTGTGTATCAGTCCTGATGAAAATGTATGCTTACTTTAACAGAGGGAGCTCCTCTACTAGGGAGGAGTAGTGTTGCCTTACTGCTTTCACACAGTTCTAGAAGCAGAAACATAAAATGGTAATAGCTTTGTTTTATTATCAATTTATGTTTTTTTGCCTGCGGGTGGGTGGGCGGAGCGGGCTCTGCAAAAGGAAGGGGAGGAGCGGTGTGCCTGAGCACTACTTAATGTGCAAAGACTGTTTTTTCAGCCCCCTGGGGCTACCCAAACTAGTCATGCACACTCTGTCCTGCTCCATGCATGCTGCAAGGCAGCATGTAGAACATGGCCTCCCCATAAGCCGCCGGCTTGGCGGCATCTGCAACAATCAAAATGCTGCTTGGAGTACTATGATTGCTTTATTGAAGGGACTCTGACTGCCTGCTTTTGGTTCATGTTACTGCCAGGGTCAGGAGCAGAGAATATGCTGGACCCGGACGGTGGAAATGTAAGTTTAATTTTACCCCACCCACTCCTCAGCCAAGGAGGTCGCAACTATATTCCAATTGTCTCCTTTATATTTTCTGTTAAGTAGGAGTCACTTTTATGTTTAATATATACATATTAAATTTGTTGTAACTCAATCTAAGTTAGTAACTGCTTATATAAGCTGTGTTGAAGGAATATCAATGAAATTTCACCAGGCACCCAGATACTAATTACAATTTAAAAATGTTGCTATTTGTAGACATCCTGCATGGTATGTTGCTATATTCATGATTACATAACGTAATAGAATCATTCAGTAATATCTCAAATTTCTCATACATTTACACTGTATGACAGTTGATGCACCCTACAATTTCATATGTCCAACTTGTGGAATAAAATTCAAAATCAGTGGACCTACAAATGTTACATTTTTAACACTATTATTTTTGATTAAAAATGCATATTTTATTAAAAATTTCATTAATGTTCCGTTTACCATATAGTAATATCATAAACTTGCAGAACAAATTCCCAAAATTAATGTAATATAAAAATTGTATTATAAACAAATAATCAAAGTCTTCAAAGTCTTCTAGGAGAAATGTACACCAAAGATGTAAAGCTTTTAGCTAACCATCACCGATATGGATTAAGAATAGGCTCCTAATAATATTTTTGGGGGGTACACCAGCTTAGTTCAATTTATTTAATATCTTAAGTTACTTTTTTCCTAGCTACTGCTTTCCCCCCAGCTATTGCTTTCTAAAATTATGCATAAATTATCTTGTTGACCTCTTGTCCCAGTTTGAGTTTCTGAGTGAGTAACTTTCATTCTCATATCTTCTGACTAACCCTATTTCATGGGTCATACCTTCTTATTCTATCACTATACTGATGGCTTAACAAGTCTTATCAAAACTCTGTGGGTATTAACGACCAGTACTGAAATGTATTCATGATCATTCTCTTTTGTGTCTTACAAATGCTACCTACATAGTGCCCCAAATATGTTTAGGTCATTTATCCACCTCATTATCATATACTTATACATTGATCGGTTAGTATCTATCTTATTCCCTTATCTCTCATAATGATGATGGTGACTGCTCTGCTATCTGCTCTTTTAACAACTTCACCTAATGAGTATCATTTATACCCTGATTCAGCCATGGGCTCCACATTCCAAAACTGCCTATGCAATACTTACAAGGTAACATACTAGCTTGTATCTGTTCTCAACATACCTGTCTCTCCCATCTTTGCTGAATGACTTTCAGCTTTATCTAGCCCTAGCCATATTATAACTTCTACCTTTGTTGTTTGCTCTTCCTTTCTAGGCTCACCCTAGTACCTGTCCTAGCTCCACCAACTATTTATTATGAGCTTTTAATTTCTGTTCCACTTGCTCCAAATATCTAATTCTAACATGTCTTGAATGGTTATACACATTTGCCACTGAAATAGTGGCTGCATCAATTACATTCAATTATATATAAGCTTAGAAAGAAATTTTTGTAACACACTAGTTAAATTATGAATTGCTTGACAAAAGGTTACAATTGCATCTCCTTTGCTTTTAAGCTTGTCTTTGTGCAGAGGTAAACAAGGTGTCTTCACATAAACCACCCATAAACCTATCCTGACGTATAAAGCAATAAATATTTATATAAGAAATCTGTTTAAATGTGGCACAAAATGTCTATGTGTCTGTTATGGGTGGTTCACTTTATGTTAAGACTAACATCTCAATGTCAAGCCATCTGAGCTTAAGTACAGGTTAATTCAACAGTGTGTTATTGACTTACCTTGCTTATGAATGTGGTTACTCCATGTACATTTCACATACCATTACCATGCCATAAACCAACTTGTAAACCAACTTCTAAAATACACCAAATTAACTACTCCTAGAGAGCCATGTTCAATTCTCACATCAGATTTGACCATTAATATATCTCTATAATAATATTTTAATCATAAATATATTGAAATAATTTTATGGAAATTTAAATGAAAAAAAAAATTCTCACCTAATGTTGAAGATTTTTTTTGGGTGTTTTAATAGTTAGTAAAGAGAATGTATAGAATTAACATAATTAATTTAATTTGACTTTAATAATATTTACTGTCACATTAATTTGTACATGAAATTAAATAATACCATATTTTATAATTATATACGAAAGAACAATTTTTACATGACGAACTTCAAAATAAATCTAAATTATTTACATTCGCAACTGTTTATTGTAGTTTATCCTAATGCAAGTTATTTTTAAAGGTAGTTTAATCTAAGTTCATTTCACCTTTCTTTTGTGTGAGAGGGAGTTGCATTATCCTTATCCTTGAACATGGGCGGTTCTAGGCTTATTTCATCTCTTATATTGACTGATTCTCTACTGTTTTGGAGTTTATTTTTGCCTTACTAACTACATAAATGATTATTTTAATAGAAATAGTCTTACTGTTTTGTGGGTTCCTAACCACATGACTCACATTCTTTAATCCCAGTAAATCACGAATAATTCCCCAAACCCATTTACTTTAATCAAAAGTTTTCACTATTGTCCTGCCCCTACCCTCAAAATCCAACATATTTACTATATTAATTTAACCAATGTATGCAGATACTCCGCAGTTGGACAGAGACCTCCCCAGAGGAAAAAATAGGTTAGGTTACAGTCGACAATTATGTTTGTAAATAACATTTTATAGATTGTTATTAGTATGATAGTAATATTACTAAATATTGTTTCTAAATAGACGTGTAATTTGTGACCATGGGCTTGCATCAAACCTTTAAAACTCTGGGTCTTGTAGTACATTTTGTTTATTACTTCATGAGTCAAAAACATGCTCTTTTATGATATTCATCAAAGTACTTCACATTTTTTCCTTATTTAGTTACTAATTTTTTCTTCAATTATCTCAGGCCTCGATTTATTTTAATAATCAATTACATTGCTATATACTTACCCTTATCCACATGTTCCGCTAATAATTATCGCCAGGGTCTCATTTTGAAGCCTGACCATGAGTTTTAGTATATTAAATTCAGAGAACACAGTCAACTAATTTAAAAATGCATATGACCAAACTATGTCATTAAGTAAACATTTGTTTTTTTTTTTAAAGTTGCTATATCACTAGAAGGTACATAAATACTTAATAAAGTAAGTAATAAAAACATTTTTTTCAGAGAAGATAGAAATGAATAAAGATAAGTTTTTTCAACCTTTTTACAAATTTTCAAACAACATGCCACCTTCCTTTATGTCATGGCTCTTGAACATAATACATTTAGTTGCTGAAGGTATTTCCCTTCAGTACATTGGTGTTAATGAACACATGTTTTCAACGCACAAAATGTAAAAATCATAGAAATACTCATTATTTTATACGAGCCTTTATCTCATCATCAGTAAGTAAATTCACGATGCTTCTGTCTTCCAAGGTTTTTTTAAGCCTACAAATTAATAATTTCATATTAATCGATTGTCTGACAATTTAACCTTTTATTTTGAAAAACATAACCATTGAATATAATTAATGTCTATGTATGAGTCTTTTTACAGTAATACTTATTCAGTATTATTTTTAAAACAATAATGCCTATCCCATAAAATCTTTTTTTAATATTTTCAATTATGACCATATTTTAAAAATTCAACATCATTACAATCAATGCCTTCAACAGATTCAGAATTTTTGAATTTCTTCTTGTGCATTTCTTAACCGCAAATTCAATAATTATGTGACAAAATTTAAATATAATATTTTCTTGTTGTGAATTACATAGTGCTCTGTTTTTTATAAAAGGAAAAGAAATCATCTCATAAAGACTTGTTTATTGTGAAGCCTTGACTAACGTTTCTAAAAGCTAAGAAGATTTCAAAGAATACACAATACAAATGATGTCACTTATAGATTCATGTGAGTAATTCTCGAATGCTGCTGAATGTCAAATAATTTATGTGCAAACATTTAAGTTTGTTTAAATGTAGCAATTGTCCTACCTAACAGGTTTTAACCTCAACTTCTTGCATGTTTTACTTTTAGCAGAACATCCTACCTCTAAACCTCAACTATTAATCATAATGTTTCTTCTTTAACCTCAACTGGTGACTTCGATTGTACTTCAAATGTGGGAATTTCAAGTATCACTACTTACTTTTCCGAAGTTTCCATTGCTCATATTTTCCTTCAATGTATTGTTCAATTATATAGGAAGATATATCTACACCTAATCATTTATTATGGATTTCACCATGCAAAAATGGTAATAGGAACAGTAAAGATATCACTTGAATCATTCCTTAAATATAAATGTGTAGGTATGCAGTACAAACTACCTTTTCTATAATCCAAGTTTACTGTGACTTATAGTTTTGCACCTTCAATTTCAATAAGCAGGTTAAATAAATACATATATTCGATATTAAACTGTATATTTACCTGTCCAATGCGATTGGAAATTTTTTGTGGCATCCACAATAAAATGGAGTGTCAACAAACTGTTCTGTAATTGGCACATCTGCACAGTCTGAATGTAACCACTGTTTGCACTTTTCGCACTCTATCCATTCTAGTTTTTTTTCTTTGGGATATAGTGACCTGTTGATGCAAATATATTTTGAGAACACATTTACTACAGTGACTATAACACTTTTAAAATACAATGTCCATCTTTTACATCACTTTTCCAGGCATTGAGGGGCATATTCACAAGCAATAGTGATAATTATCGCTATTGCTTGGTTAGAGACAAAAAATGTATCGCCGGGCGGCGGCGATTTTTATCGCAGATAAACCTTGGTATTACCAAGGTTTATCGCAAATGCGATAAAAAACGGCCGCAATGCATGAATATCGCTGAAAAGTCCGCGATATTCATGCATTACCGAGCTAATGCTCTTAGCCATGTTATCAAACTCCCATTGGATAACATGGCTAAGAACTGCTCCTGGGCAGGTGTTCGCTTTTGGAGATATTCCTTGCTTTGCGCTAATATCTCAAAAAGTTGGTAATAGGAGATAGCGATGTTAGCGACTGTTTCCAGTCGCTAACATCTTGGCACGCCCACTTTGCATGTCATTAGTGATAAATATCACTGACATGCAAAGCGGGGTCCAAGATGGTCGCTATCTCCTATTAGCTGTCGCTAACTGGTGTTAGGGAGATAATTTTATCTCCGCTTTCTTGGCTTTTTAAAGCCAAAAAAGCGGAGATAAACCCCCTTGTGAATATGGCCCCTGGTACTTATTAACATTATCTCCAAATCTCAAAACTCAGAACAACATAAACACAATGGAAATAAAAATTCGAAGCGTGCTTTAATTTTTTTTCCAGCTTAGGACGGAAGCTACATATTTATAACATAATTCAAGATCACTATAGATTCTGTTGCATACATTCCCCTGTAAAAAACTATTATTATTTTAGTTGCAGGTTTTGATTTGTGTACACATCCAAGTACTAGTCACTGTCACAAACTAACATTTATATAATATATAGCTATATTATTAACAGACGTTACTTAACTTACTTTTTTTTAAAATCAGCACTCTCTTGGTATAGGCAGACCATCTCTTTTGCTGCAATGCATTCTGTGCCATCGATTCCTCGAACTAGGCTCTTTCCTGTCTCTCTGTTTTGGACAACACTTTGCTCTGCTCCTGCAGTCTCTTCTTTTTGCAATAACTGTTCAGTTTTCAGACCACTCTCTTTGGAAAGTGGGGCTACCTTCTCCTTCTTAATGCCCTATAAAAGATCAATATACTTTTAAATGTTTATGTTCGGTGCAGTTAGTGTATAGCTGTGAACGTGTAGGTTGGTTTTGGCGATGTTTGGGTCTTTGGTGAGGGAGAGGATCAGCTGTGTGTCGTCAGCGTAGAAGATGATGTTGAGGTTGTGTTGGCGTGCGATGGATGTGAGGGGGCTCATGTAGACGTTGAAGAGGGTGGGGCTGAGCGATGATCCTTGTGGTACGCCGCAGATGACTTCGGTGGCCTCTGACCTGAAAGGGGGGAGGCGGACTCTTTGGGTTCTTCCGGCGAGGAAAGAGATGTTCCAATCCAATGCTTTTCCTTGTATCACGGCGTTACTGAGGCGTTGTACTAGGGTGCTATGACAGACCGTGTCAAACGCTGCGGAGAGGTCCAGGAGGATGAGGGCAGCTGTTTCCCCGTTGTCGAGTAGTGTTCTGATGTCCTCTGTGGCTGCGATGAGGGCGGTCTCGGTGCTGTGTTTGGCTCGGAAGCCAGACTGAGAGGGGTCGAGGGAGCCGTTGGACTCGAGGAAGGCGGCGAGCTGACTGTTGACGGTCTTCTCTATGACTTTGGCAGGGAAAGAGAGGAGCGAGATGGGGCGGTAGTTCTTAAGTTCAGTGGGGTCTGCTGTAGGTTTCTTTAGTAGGGCACTGAGTTCGGCATGTTTCCAGCTTTCCTGGAAGTTGGCGGTGTTGAGGGAGCAGTTGATGATATCCCCGAGATGGGGTGCTATGATGGAGTCAGTCTTGTTGAAGATGTGGTGGGGCATGGGTCGGTTGGTGATCCGGAGTGTATGGAGTTCATCAAGCGGATGGTGTCTTCGGTGCTGATCGGGTTCCAGGTGCAAAGGGTGGTGGTGGGGGGCTTCAGTTCAGTAGTAAGGGGGGGTGGACTGGTCGCCGAAGATGTTATGTATGTCAGCGATTTTGCTGTGGAAGAATGATGCTTGTGAGTCGCAGAGGTCTTGAGAGGGAGTGATGTCGTTAGAGACGGCGCTGGGATTGGTAAACTCTTTGACGATGCTGAAGAGTTCCTTGCTGTTGTGGGCGTTGTTGTCGATTCGATCCTTGAATTCGGATTTCTTGGAGGACCGGATCAGCTGGTGGTCTTTGCGGGTGGCGTCATTGAGGACGGTCATGTTGTCTGTGGTTGGGTTTTTTCGCCACGTTTTCTCGAGGGTGCAGCAGTTCTTTTTGGAGTTCTTGAGGTCGTCATTGAACCAGGAGGCTTTTTTGCTACCTTTGTTGTTGTGATGGTTTTTCAGGGGTGCTAATTCGTCAGCGCAGTGGGTGATCCATTGTGCGAGATTGACTGCTGCTTGATTTGGGTCCGATGATTTGGCGGGAGGGTTTTGGTTTAGCGATGTGGTGAGTTGGTCGGTGGTAATTATGTTCCAGTTTCTGCGGGGGACTTGTTGTGGGTGGTGGTGGGTCGTGGTCTTTCTAAAGTTGAAGTGGACGCAGCTGTGGTCTGTCCAGTGGAGTCCTGTGGCGTGGTTGAAGGAAACGTGCTTGCTGCAGGAGACGATTGGGTCCAGCGTGTGTCCGGCGTGGTGGGTGGGGGTGTTTACCAGTTGTTTGAGTCCGAGATTAGCGAGGTTGTCCAGAAGGGTGGTGGTGTTGCTGTCGTTGTTCTTCTACAGGTGGAAATTGAGGTCCCCTAGGAGAATGTAGTCCTCGGAGGGGAGGGCGTGTGGGCTGATAAAGTCGGTGATGTCTTCGCTGAATTGTGTGCGGGGTCCTGGTGGTCTGTAGATGAGGGTGCCTCTAAGTGTGGTCTTGGGGTCGGTGTGTATCTGGAAGTGAAGGTGTCCGGCAGCTGTGAGGGTGTCGTCGGAGCTGGTCGTGATGCGGATGGTGTTCTTGTGGACGATGGCGATGCCTCCTCCTGTTTGGTTGATGCGGTCCTTTCGGATGATCTTGTATCCGTCCGGGATGGCTACGGCGATGTCGGGCGCTGATGAAGCATTCATCCAGGTTTCTGTAAGAAAGGCGACGTCCGGTGATGTGGTGTTGAGTAGGTTCCATAGTTCAATGGCGTGTTTGGGGACCGAGCGCGTGTTGAGCAGGATCCACTTTAGGTGGTTGTTGTTTGGGCTCTGTTTGGCGGTAGTGGTTGCAGTGTGGGTCCTGATGCAGCAGAACTTGCAGGATTGGCAGGTGAAGGGTCCATGGGTGCGTCCTGGGGCGGCTTGGTGGCAGTCGGGGAGTCGGCCGGTGTTAAGTGCAGAGAGGGTTGCGACATCGTACGTTAGGCAGGTGGAGTGGTTTTTGCGGGGGCCAGGGGGTCTTGCGCTAGGCGCGGTCAAGGCGCGGATGGACGTAGACGGGCTTACCTTTGGCGCGCCCGCTGCGCGTGAACGCTGCGCGTAAATGCATCTGTCATAAGTAGATAGTGGCGGGGGCGGAGCGAGGGAGGAGCAGCTGGGAGGCGGGAGCGGGGTGGCGAGTGGGGAGGGAATCATACGGCGATGCTGTATATAATAAGACAGGTGCTAATTTCGAGCTACATGCAATGGCAGCGGGGCCAGAGCCTTCAACGACTCCAGGATACTGACACAGTCTAAAGAGATATTTTTTGTTCACAAACCCAGGTCTTCCTCCAGGCGGATAGCAGCACTCTCCGACCCGCTTCATTACACCACTACCCCATGCCAGCCATGAAGCTGTGGGGGACCAGCCGACCTCCACCTCATCGTAATAGATTGCTTAGTCAGGAGTAGAGGCCAGTCTATAAAGCGAAGTTGTTCTTTCTGCGCCTTGTGGAGCCGCATCAATCCCAAAAGGAATACTGCATGAGTACGCGGAATGGGGACACCAACCGTAGCTGATATCAGTGATAACAATTCTAACCAGTAAGACATAATCACGGTGCATTGACATAACATACATAGCAGGTTAGCATCTTATATTTTACATCTAGGACAGCAGTGCTGTGTGGCTGGGAAGATATGCTGCAGTCGGTGCAGGGTGAGATATGCCCTCTGCAAAAACATGTATTGAATGAAGTTGAATTTGGCATTCCGTGGGATTCTCAAAGGGTATGCCAAGGACCTGCTCCAGTCCCCATACATCATGTCTGTACCCAAGTCTTCGTTGCATTTGTTGCTTAAAACATTCTGTGAAATTCTAGTTTGGTTAGTAATGCCTCTGTAAAGCCAGTTGGTGAGGTGTCGGCCATTCACTATCAGGTAGGTTATGAAGACCATTTCATGGTGGGGAGGTTTCTCCCTGTGGGGGGACCAATGTTTCTTTACATATTGCAGAAGTGTGGCATGTAGTAAATCTAATGCATCCGTGACTCCTTTGCTCCAGACAAAATTGTCGTGTTCCATAAATGTGCTGTTGTGAAATAGGTCTCCCACTCTAGCTAAACCGCCTTCCGCCCAGGGGAGCAGTCTCAGTTTAGTGAGGAGGCCATTTGGGGTCAGGATCCCAAGTAGTGGTATGGTGTAAGAGTAAGGGAGGCAGCCACGTGTGTAGTGTGTGGATTATTTCTAATAAATGAGAGCTGTGCGTAAAAGCAGCGAGCATCGGTCGGAATCTTAGCCTCTGGTAGGATCAGAGTATGAACCCGTCCGCGATCCACATCGGCAGGTGAATAATTTAATGTAATGTAAGTTACGCCCTGACAGCCAATCTGAGAGCCACTGTAACCTAGTCCCCTTTATCAGTGTCCAGTTGCAGCTTATTCAGTCCTACTCTGCGGTGGCCACTTCCCCAAATCAAAACGGAAAGAGTGATGTTCATAGTTAAGCAGCAGGGTCGGGATCACAACCGGCAAATTGGTTAAGAAATACAGTAGCAAGGGGAGGGCTACCATTTTCGAAATTGCCACTCGGCCCATCTATGATAGCAGTAGGGAGGACCAGAAGGTTACATGTGAGTGTAGCGAGCGCATAGCCTTACCTAGGTTAACGTCAATGAGGTTTGGCGTTGAGCGATAAATCTGTATACCCAGATATTTTAAAGTATGTGCTGCGACTTTTAAAGAATGAGGGCCAAAATGAACCGTCTCTGGGCAATCCCCTTGCCGGGAAAAAAGGCATAATACATACTGACATTAATTCTGATGCCCGAAAGCAACACAAAAGCATAAAAAATGCCTGTGGCCAGTGATAGAGAGGTGAGGTCTTAAGCATACAGAATGATGTCATCCGTGTATGCGGAGATAATGTGTGTTGTTTGGCCGATACGTATGGCCGGTTGTACAGCCGATAACCGTACCCTAAGGGCTAAGGCTCCAGGGCCAGCACAAACAACAGAGGAGACAGTGGGCAACCCTGCCGTGTGCCTTTTCAAACCGGGTACTCCCACGAGATATGTCGCCCTGTACGGGCCCTTGCCGTGGGGTCCTTGTACAGGAGCCTGACTCACATTAAATAACCCGGCGGGATGCCAAATAGTTCAAGTGCTGGGAATATGTAGTCCAATATGAGCATATCGAATGCCTGTCTCAGATCCAAGGTGATACAACCTGCGTGGGCTCTCTCCTTGGGGGTTGCAGTCATAACATGGTAAAACCTGCTGATGTTAAGTGAAGTGCACTGCACTGGTACAAACCCACATTGATCTGGTTGGATTAGGTTGTGTAAATATGGAAGTAGGCAGCCAGCCAGTACTTTACTGAATAGATTGTAGTCTGTAGTGATTAGAGATAGTTGGGGGGAACTCTGAAAGATACATTGCCTGGCGTGCTGGTTTGGAGAGAGACATTAAGAGTGCCTGTCTCATGGTGGGTGGCAATGACCCAGAGAACAGCGCAGCATTACACAGTTTCTTTAGTTGTGGCACCAGAGTATCCGCAAACGTGGCATTGAATTCGGACGGGAGGCCGTCCAGACATGGGTCCTTGTTTTGAGGGAGGCTCCTGATGGCTGCCTTGATTTCGGACCTTGTGATAGTGCCAGATAGAGCGTCCTGCGCTGTTTTTTCAAATTGTGGGAACTGTGCGCCTGTTCAAAATGGCATCAAGGGGTCTTCCACCAATGGGGGGGGGACCTGGTACAAGTCTTGGCAATATTCACAAAATGATGCATTTATATCCCATTGTGTATTCACGGTATCCCCAGCGCTAGTGGTTATCTCATGGATCGGGGATGTGGGGGGTAATCTCTGAGAATACGTGCTAATAGCGGGCCAGCCTTATCAGCATCAGGCGGAGGACTGGCTGGAAACCTTCACCAATGTGGGGCCTCGGGACATGGCCACAACAACAAGGCTACCGAAACTGAACGGCCCTTTTCGCAACTGGCGGAGAGAGCAACGGTATACGAGAATAAGGACACCGCCTTTGCCACTTGTGGGTCCACGCTCGGAGCTGATCCTGAGCGGACAGCAAGACACCATGCAGGCAGTTGCAGAGATCAGGGGTTCCCCGATGAAGAGAATGCATCTAAATCCAGCCAATGAGACATGTCGAGTGATGACGAACAGATATATGGCCTACAGAATTCGCAGGATTCAGTAGGAAAAGTGGATGTCAACCGGCAGACGGCGTACTTGATTGCATAAACGCTGCAAGCTCCTGTATTTGTATGGACTATGAATTGAGGTATTGGGGTGTATGTGTGGGGGAATGCTGTTGCTAGACGCGTAGACACCTGGGATGCACGCTGTTACTAATCCACAGTATTTGCTCAATACTGTGTTGAACACTGAAATACATGAGGGAACCGGTACGACTGAAACGTATATTTTATTGCTGATTTGTGAAATATTCCTGAGTTAACATATGAAGTTTGCCCCAACTATATTGTATGTTGCCTGCGCATGGGGAGCACCTGAGACGCTAGAAACGAGGACTGTACTCTAAAGTATAGCAGTTTGCAGCGCACCACCCAGTATTGTTTTGACTGTTATCTCAGATTGGGAGTTTGGAGGATTGCTGGTTACATTATCGGATTTTTGGAATTATTAAAGCATATATCTTTTTGTGAGACGACAACTGTTAAGAGTAGATTCATACAGTGTACCATGCTGCGAGTCAGCGAGCAAAGAGGGGTATGTAATGATGAGCTGTGTTTAATTAACACAGCTGTTGGGCTGCCACGTACACAATTTCACCTGATGCGTTGGAGGGTTAATGTCTTCAGTTAAGATTGGTACATGGGGAAAAGCTTCGCGAGCATCCGAGATGGCGGCGTGAGCTAAGAGCTCCTGAGACCCTCGCTGCCTCCTACATATATACTGAAACGAATACGGATTATTCGGATGGAATATTGAAGTGCAGACCCGGCAGAGGCACTAGCTGCTTTACAAAATCGATTTGGACATTGGGAACCTGAATTACACCGATTGCAACTTTCTGGCCCACAGGGGTGGAAGGGCATGGAGCTCAAGTGGCACCAATACCCAGGCAGTAGTTGAACAACAACGGCTAGCTGCAGTGGGATAGATGCCCCTGGTCAACTTTCGGTTTCGTTTTTGAGACCTCACTGGTGAGCGAGGGTGTTATCGACAGATTGATCATCGGACTGCGCCGGGCGCTTCACTCTGCAGTGTATCTACCGCAAGTACTTGGTGCGGACCGGGAGAAACCCTTTCTCAACCTGAACATTTGAATTCTAGTGGGCTATGAAGTGTGGATATTGACAACAGGTCGCACAGGGCCCTCCGGGGCACAGAACCCAATATGGCGGGCAAGCAAGACGGAGACCGGCGGAAGACCAAGTTCACCGGCAGGGGCAGTCTGACGCAGGCGGATAGTATCGAACGATTCACCCAGCCGAGGGGATCACCCGGTACCATCCCTAAAACTACCGGAGGGGCGAATGTGACTTTTGAAGACCCAGAGGAATTGACCCTCCAAGTCGTCATGGGCGCCATTGCTGGCATGAAAACTTCAATCGGACAACAATACGAGGCTCTGGCTTTAAAGTTGGATACCGTGGCTGTGGGTGTCACCTTAATCAGGGCGGACCTCTACAAAACGAACGAGAAGGTCAAATCCCTAGATTTGAAGACAGCCAGTCTCACTACCGACGTTTCTGACTTGAAAAAAGGAGGTCCGTAATTTGCAAACTGCCAACGAACAGTTCGCCCGCCGATTGGAGGATTCCAAAAGTCGTGCAAGGCGGAATAACATACGCATTATTGGTATTCCTGAAAAATCGGAAGAAACCGCAACGGATCTTTTTGTGGAAGATCTGCTCCTCAATCATCTCGCCCCCAAAGGCTTGAGTAAATTCTTCGCGGTGGAACGGGCGCACAGAGTGCCGGGCGGGAGGCCGAAGCCGGGTGCCCCACCAAGTCCTATTATCGCTAGGATTTTCAACTTCCGCGATAGAGACGCTATTTTGCAGGCCTCGAGAGTGGGTGGACCCGTCAAGTTTGAGAATACTACAGTGAGCTACTACCCGGACGTCACTCAATCTGTCCAAAAACAACGATTGGGCTTTCAAGGAGTAAAAAGGCGGATGCGAGACATGGATTTGAAGTACGCTATGCTCTTCCCTGCATGGTTGCGGGTCGAATATGAGGACAAGGCCTTTTTCTTTGACCGCCCAGATGTGGTTAGTGACTGGCTTGACACTCTGCCCGTGAGAAGCGATCTGGCAGACCGCTCTGGGGGTACGGAAGACGGCGGATCGGCGCAAGAATAAGGAATATTGACTAGGTTCCCTGAACTATTGCATAGTGTACTGCTGGGGGTCGCATATCATATGTATAAATGTGTTTTGCTGCTACTACGAGGTGGCGGGAGGGACAGGGACTCGTCCTCCTCTGGGGTTTCTTTTTGTAGACTAGTTAGTGAATGGGGCGACAGGCACACTGCAAGTTGGGGTGGCTGATGGGTCAGACGCAGGGGTGCAGGGAGGGGGGTAGATGCTTGGTTTTCTGGTTGGGGGGCGGGGGTTGGGTGTTGGGGTTTGATTTGGTTTTACACAAGGTGCCGTATCGTTTGCTTATTGTCCGCTGGTGATGCGTCTTTCTCTGGGATGGGGTGGTGGTCACTATTGGGATGGGGGATAGGGGGTTGAGACTAATGTCATGGAACGTCAATGGTCTCGGGGACAGAATTAAAAGAGGGGTGGTTCTCCAACTACTCAAGAGAATGTCACCAGATGTGGTCCTGCTACAAGAGACACACCTTATAGAAAATTCCTGCTCAGCCATGAACAGACGAGGTTATCGTATTGTCGCTCATTCGGGCTTCACCTCCGGGTCTCGGGGGTGGGGGTAATGATCAGAGCCTCCCTCCCCTTGGAAATTGACGAGGTGATTTATGATGACAGGGGACTTTATGCAGTAATAGTGGGCAGATGGGAGGGCAAGACCATACTTCTAATGTCTGTTTATGTCCCACCTGGTCTGCAATCGTCCACATTTGAAGATATCGGTAAAGTAATTCTGAATCTCCCGGAAGGATTCCTGATAGTGGGTGGTGACTTTAATTCTGTTGTTTGTGGGAGGGAACATCGTTATCCACCTAGGGACCTGCCAGGATCAAAGGCTTGGCTGAGTAGGCTTATGGACACTTTGGGATTAGTAGATTGTTGGCGCTTGCTACACCCTGGGCAGACACAATACACCTTCCACTCCGGGGCACATGGCAGCCTCTCTAGGCTTGATTATGTACTGATGCCAGCGGCGCAGGCCATGATGGTTAAGGAGGTTAGACATCTGCCTCGTGGCATTTCAGATCACTACCCGCTACTCATGGTGTTGGATACTGGTGTTGGAGCAGAAGGGAGGTTAGCTCCCATAAACCCATGGTACCTCCGCAACCCTAGGACCCGTGCAGCATTGGTTAAGTCTATAGAGCACTATTTACTTGAAAACTTGGGGTCAGTGTCTTCTGCTGTTTCACTTTGGGAGGCTTTCAAAACAGTTATCCGTGGGCAGGCTTTGTCGTTGATTTCCTGTGCTAAGAGGAGTAAACATGAAGAAGTAATCCGACTTGAATCCGAAATAGACGAGTTGGAAGAAGATTTGGAACATGATGTTACTCAGGAGAAATTTCATGCTCTAAGTCTCAAACAGAGTGATTATAAAGCACTGGTCACTGACACTGCCAGATCCATGAGTAGAGAGCAGCAGGGGCGTTTGTATGATGTTGGGGATAAGGCAGGTAAATTGATTGCATGGCTGGACAAGAAGGAGAGAGCGAGTCGGGTGGTTCCGGTGATTGAAAGTCAGAGTGGTATGAGAGTTACTGACCCAGTGGAAATAGTGGAACGCTTCGCAGAATATTATCAGGGGGTTTATTCTCCCGTATCGGACAGACCCGAAGAGGACTGGCACTTGTTGATGCGAGACATAGCTTTACCCCGCCTAGCTGACAAAGACAGGGAATTGATGGATGCTGTACTGACTGCTGATGAGATTGCGCTGGCGATCCGTTCAGTGCGTTCAGTCAAAGCGATGGGACCAAACGGCCTCCCCATTGAACTTTACAAACTAAGACCCGACAAGATAGCGCCATATCGCCGGGCTATGTTTCTTGAATCGCGTGATGCGGGCCTCCTCCCCCGTGATCAAAGGCTCGCAACCATTGTAGTTATCCACAAAGAGGGAAAGCCGCAAGAACATTGTACATCCTATAGGCCCATTTCACTTTTGGACGCCGAGCCTAAGATTCTGGCTAAGGTTCTGGCGAATCGCCTGATAACAGTCATTGGTGATTTAGTCCATCCTGATGAGTCCGGCTTTATTCCACATCGCAATACCACACTCAACATGCGGCGTCTCCATGGAGTCCTCGCGAGAGTGGCGTCCATACGTGAGCCGGCCATCTTGGCATCCCTGGATGCAACGATGGCCTTCGATACGGTGGAGTGGCCATACCTTTGGGCCGCGCTCGCAAAGTTTAGTTTCGGCCCGGGATTTATAAGATGGGTAAAACTGTTATACGAGGAGCCGCTGGCCCAGGGAGTGGTGAATGGCAAAGTCTCTGGCCCCTTTGTGCTGGGGAGAGGCACGCGACAGGGATGCCCGTTGTCCCCTCTCCTCTTTGCACTGGCCTTGGAACCGCTTGCTGCCTGGCTGCGTTGGCAGCCCTCGATGAGGGGTATCAGCTGGACCCCGGAGTTTGAGGATCACATTTCGCTCTAAGCTGACGACATCCTTTTATATCTTTGTAAATCATCCCCTAGCAGTGTCTGGGAGAACTATGGCCTCCTTAGTCATAGTGCATGTCAGGCATTGTTGGCATGCTGTGTGGCATGTGTAAGAGGGGGACAGGTTTGCTATGAAAGAAATGACTTATTTAGTGGAATGAGAATTTGTGGATGATTGTGTAAGAATTGGAAATGCATGGGGCTAGTGGCAGACTGTAAAATAGGAAGGGATATTTGTATTTAAAGCATATGAATAGAACGAGTGTTTGTACCAGCAATAGTCCGAAAACACCATAGAAATAGAGGAAGGACTGACATCATTATTCTATGACATATATGCCTTTGGCTGGGGAAATTTCAGCAGAGTAGATGGCTCACTGTTAGTTCACAGGGGCTTTGAGTGAGTTTTGACCAGGGTTCAAACCCCAGCTGGGGAAAATCGTTTTTTATTTTTTATTTTATTTCTAAATTCCACAAATGAAAGCTGTGCCTTTGTAAATCACCCCCTAGCAGTATCTGGGAGAACTATGGCCTCCTTAGTCATAGTGCATGTGAAGCATTGATGGCATGCTGGGTGGCATGTGGATAGGGGGGACAGGTTTGCTATGAAAGAAATCACTTATTTAGTGGAATGAGAATGTGGGAATGATTGTGTAACAATAGTAAATGCATGGGGCTAGTGGCAGACTGTATGAAAGGAAGGGCTATTTGTATTTAAAGAATGTAAATCGAGAGAAGATTTCTGGTATCTAAAGTCCAAAGACAATAGAAATAGAGGAAGGACCAACATCATTATTCTATGACATACATGCCTTTGGCTGGAGAAAATTCAGCAGAATAGATGGCTCACTGTTAGTTCACAGGGGCTTTGAGTGAGTTTTGACCAGGGTTAAAACCCCAGCTGGGGAAAATCTTTTTTATTTCTAAATTCCACAAATGAAAGCTGTGCCTTTGTAAATCACCCCCTAGCAGTATCTGGGAGAACTATGGCCTCCTTAATCATAGTGCATGTGAGGCATTGATGGCATGCTGGGTGGCATGTGGATAGGGGGGACAGGTTTGCTATGAAAGAAATCACTTATTTAGTGGAATGAGAATGTGGGGATGATTGTGTAACAATAGTAAATGCATGGGGCTAGTGGCAGACTGTATGAAAGGAAGGGCTATTTTTATTTAAAGAATGTAAATCGAGAGAAGATTTCTGGTATCTAAAGTCCAAAGACAATAGAAATAGAAGAAGGACCGACATCATTATTCTATGACATACATGCCTTTGGCTGGGGAAATTTCAGCAGAGTAGATGGCTCACTGTTAGTTCACAGGGGCTTTGAGGGAGTTTTGACCAGGGTTCAAACCCCACCTCGGGAAAATTTTTTTTTTTTTTTTTTAATTTAAATTTTATTTCTAAATTCCACAAATGAAAGCTGTGCCTTTGTAAATCACCCCCTAGCAGTATCTGGGAGAACTATGGCCTCCTTAGTCATAGTGCATGTGAGGCATTGATGGCATGCTGGGTGGCATGTGGATAGGGGGGACAGGTTTGCTATGAAAGAAATCACTTATTTAGTGGAATGAGAATTTGGGGGTGATTGTGTAACAATAATAAATGCATGGGGCTAATGGCAGACTGTATGAAAGGAAGGGCTATTTGTATTTAAAGAATGTACATCGAGAGAAGATTTCTGGTATCTAAAGTCCAAAGACAATAGAAATAGAGGAAGGACCGACATCATTATTCTATGACATATATGCCTTTGGCTGGGAAAATTTCAACAGAATAGATGGATCACTGTTAGTTCACAGGGGCTTCGAGTGAGTTTTGACCAGGGTTCAAACCCCACCTCGGGAAATTATTTTTTAATATTATTTTTATTTTTTGAAACAATTTATTTATTTTAGCAGAGTGAAACATAGTCCTTTGGTAATGCTCCACTGATAATAATGAAAGACCAAGTAGAAAATCTATGGCATATGTCACATCAGATGTGGCATTTGCCACATGACAGAGTGACACGTGTCACATGCCAGACTTGGGCTCCAACTCTTACTGCAAGACTGAGGTCAGCTGTGGTGAAAGGAGCCCTGCGTGGGCGAGCAACGGCGGGGGCAGGCGGGGTCCCTGTTATATTAATTATTAGCCTATGTTGCTACCTCAGCTCGGGCTGGCTCGCGGGGCTGCCTAGGCTCGTGGTCATGTTGTACTTCGTTGCCTTGAGCCCAGGGTTCCGTGTTCAAGCCGTTAAAGAGTAGCGGTTTCTTGACTGAGCTGGTCGGGTTGTTCCTTACAAGCTTGGAAATAAGTGCTTCCTTCAACTTACGACAGACTCCGCCTTAATTATTTATTACATTTTGGCGACGAGGGTGAGACGCTGACAAGGCATGGACAACACGACACCAGCTACATCCGTTTGATACTTCAATTGACCCCTGATCACCTGGACAATTGTATGTATGATTACCAGGTTACGAAAATATGTAAGGTACGTTACCAAATTCGCGGCTCCAACCGCTTATACTGCTTTTCCTCGCATTGCTGAGAGAGAGAGACTTAAGAGACACATTAAGGGGTGGTTCACGTTATGCATGAAAGACTCTACAAGCCCATAATTTAAAACGGCAATGGCGCATTAATGCGAGGAACTGTTTAATGCGCAAAGGGCACAGGGACTGTTTACTGATTAAAGCGCAAAGGGCACAATAACTTCAATCTATAAATTAATAGCAAACGTTATTGTGTCTTGTTCTACCGCCTGTCATCGTACCGCATTTAGACAACCAACAACACCAGTGGGTCCCACCTTCGTCATTACATTGGGATTGTGTCTGTTCAAACGTACTTAAAGCGGCAACATGAGTGGGCCCCACCTTCATCCACTACTTTGGAATTTTGGTTAAATCTACTTAAAGTGACAAAACCTGACTACTGCATAGGTTTCAGGTGCTTGGGAGGCATTTACAAAAGGCTGGGAAGGATCTTCACAATAAACACGGATCTAATTTTCCGACTGTGTGCATCGTAATTGCATGAATCTGTGTCATTACTGTTACAGCTGTGACACACACACAGAACTCATTGTGTGTCATATCATCCATCTCATGTTGGCATCGGCGGTGATACACACACTTCATCATTTTCTTGTGTATCTTTGCACCATTGACATCGGTGTTACACACACCTTTCTTCTGCAATAATTCTGTATTTTTCTTTTCTTTTTCACATAGGAAATTTTTGCTTTATTCATATTAGTACTATTACAGCATGTTATTGCCAATATGATTGTTGCCAATTCTTTTTCTGCACCGCCACCATTTCGCATGTCTCCTGGGGAACGTTCTATGGAGTGGGATGATTGGTGTGACTCCTTTGAAAATTATCTTGTAGCTCTAGATGGTTCTAAATGAGGCGCAACGGATTTTCAAGTATCTTCCAGTTTCACCACAAGACGTAGATGATGTGTATAAAGATGCCATGATTAGACTACATACTAGATTTGCCAAACAGGAGAATGTGGTCATGCAGAGACACAAATGTTATACTCCACCCCAAACGCCCAATGAAACCATTGATGAATTAGTGTCTAGATTGAAAGAGCTGTCTACTAAATGTCAGTTTAGGACTCTGCAAGAAGATATGATCATGGATCAATTAATAGTACAATGTTATAGTAGGAAAGCCCAAGAAAGGTTATGGGCTGCTGGTAATCTGTCTCTAAAAGAAGGCATTACTCTTGCTAAAGTAGTGGAAGAGTCTGAGAAGTGTATGAGGGAGTTGAAAATGATCCAACAAGATAGGAGTTTGGAAGTGGCAGTGTTACAATCTGGTAGTAGTGAGGTAGTGAATCCCATAAGTGGAAAACAATTCAAAGGCATAGCCTCTGGTGGACAAATTGTATGCACCCAGGCCTTCTACTTCATCTTGGCAAAAACATAACAAAAAACCATGTCACAGATGTGGTAGTACTTTTCACTTAGCTGACTCAAAGAATTGTTTTGCCATCTGTAAGGAGTGTTTGAAGTGTGGGGAAAATGGACATTATGAACATATGTTCAAGGCATCTAGTAAAAAGGTTGCTATGATAGAGGATGATGAGGCCTCAATTATGGTGATCAAATCTGATGAAACTTGTGACATGATAAAGGCAAGAATTGAACACGTCCAAAGGCAGACTTTGGGATCAATGGGCAAACTATGTCACTTATGGTGGATACTGGTTCATTATACACCATAATTCCCAAAGTCTTGTATGATGTTTCTTGCAATAGTGCTACATTGATACCCTCAGATGTCATTTTGAAGGGTTACCAGGGTACCAATATTGGAGTTTTAGGATATTTTGAGGCACACATCACTTTTGAGAAGAGATCAACACATTGCAAGATGTATGTATCTTCTCAGGGCCCTGCCATTTTAGGGTGGCTTCACCAATACGATCTTAATATTAGAATTGATCTTAGGGCTGATCAACCTGTAATGTGCATTAACGATGATGATTTTCAAAGTATTCTGTCAACTCATGGAAAGGTGTTTGATACTGTGTTGGGAGAGGCTGTAGGTTTTCAACATGTAATAAAACTGAAAAAGGATGCGGTACCTGTTAAACATGTTGCAAGAAGGATACCGTTGACTGCAAGGGTTCAAGTCAAGGATATCATTAAACAAATGCTTGATGATGGCTTTATCGAAACTGTGGAGGCTGCGGAGTGGTTATCCCCAGTAGTTATTACTCAAAAAGAGGATGGTTCTCTTCATTTCTGTGTGAGGCTGAGAAGTTTAAAAACAGCAGTTATAATGGACAACTTTCCGCTCCCAAACATCAATGAGATCATGTTAAGTCTGGCTGGTGGTAAAGTGTTTTCAAAATTAGATCAACGCAGCGCGTACCACCAAATCAAACTGCATGCTGACTCTAAAGAATACACTTCATTCATAACATCTGAAGGCACGTATCAATTCAATAGACTTCCATTTGGCTTATGTTCTGCTGCCAGTGCTTTCCAACGGATAATTACAGAAATTTTGAAGGGCATTGATCATGTGGTATTCTTCCAAGACGACATCTTGATTTATGGTGTGGATGTCAACTATCATAATGCCATTTTGGATCAAGTCTTGTCACGTTTGTCTACTGCTGGGTTGACTCTACGTAAAGATAAGTGCATGTTTGCTGTTCAAGAGGTTAATTATCTTGGTTATCATCCGACCTAAACACGATCTGGTCAGAGCCATAGTAAATGTAAGGGAACCAGATGACAAAGACAAATTAAAATCTTTCATGGACAGGGTGGAATACTATGCAAAATGTGTCAAAAATGTTGCACATAAAGTTGGACTATTGAGGAAACTATTGAGGAAGGGCAAGAAATTTTCATGGGGGACTGATCAAAAGAAAGCCTTTAATGTGATTAAGGAGAACATTGTCAATGACAATATTTTAACTTGTTTTCTTTCACATTTACCTACCTTTTTGACTGTGGATGCCAGTGCTGTGGGCATTGGAGCAGTTTTAACTCAAAAACATGCCAGACAGGAAAGAACCGTTGCCTTTGCGCCTCTCTCCCTAACCGAGACGGAGAGAAATTGTTCGGTTGTCAAGCGTGAGGCATTGGCGGCCGCATGGGCAACTAGGCACTTCAGGGTTTTCTTGTGGGGTCTCACATTTACCCTTAGAACTGATCACAAACCACTGTTAAAAGTGTTGGGTCCCGATGGCACTAAAAATTGTTCAGGCAGACTTGCTAGATTAGCTGTTAGTGTGCAAGATTGTGTGTGCAGAGTTGAATAGGTACCTGGTTGGCGTAACAGCATTACAGATTGTTTGTCCAGGCTGCCGGATACCAAAGTAATTTCTATTGACTTGATTACGGAAAGTGTTGTTGCTTGTTTAGGCGATCTCTATGAAGATTTAGGTAGAGCCATTTCAAAAGAGGAAGGTGTATCCAGGGAGAGTACTGTATTACCTGGTCTTAGACCCTTTGTACAATTACAAGACTAAATTTCCACAAAAGGTGAATTTATTGTGTTGAGGGGTGAGAAGTATATACCACCGGAGTCTCTCAGGTCTCATGTAATTGCTTTGGCCCATGAAGGCCATTCAGGCCAAACCTTAACTGCAAGATGGTTGAAAGAAAGAATTTGGTGGTCAGGAATGGATTATCATGTGAAATAATGGGTGGAGAACTGTGTGAGTTGTAAAGAGTCTGAGAAGAGGTTACATGTGGGTGTGCACAACTCCTCTGTTCCTCAACATGTGGTGGGTGAGGAAGGTGTTTGGCAGAAGGTTTGTATGGACTTCATTGGTCCATTTAATGAATTGCAGAAAAATGAGAAATTTGCCTTGGAATTGGTTGATTCAGCCTCTAGATGGGTGGAAGTAGCTTTCATGAGAAATATCAATACACAATCCACCATCAAGGTACTCATTGAGATATTCCGTAGGGAAGGCATACCTGCTACACTTCTGTCGGTTAATGGTGCACAACTTACTTCACAGGAAATGGAGCTTTACTTTGAGTATGTGGATTTGAGACACTTGCGTACATACTTATACAATCCACAAAGTAATGGTTTATGCGAGAGAGTTAATAGGCTTGTAAAAGGTACTATGCAATTAGCATTAGCATCTAATGTTTCAGTACAACAGGAAATTAAAGAAATGCTTTGGGCTTACCGCACTATGGTGCATCAAGGTATGTCTAAATCTCCTTTTGAATTAGTGAGGGGCAGACAAGCTGGTACAAAGATGATTCCAACTTGGGTACTTAAGCATCAGTTAGAGGTTTCTCTTCCACACGTCATCAAAACGATTTCAAGGGCAAAAGAAATGTGTGCCCTGGTGATCTAGTAAAGGTCAAACCAGGCGGAATACATAAGGGTTTTAACAAGTTCGGAGGTCCTTTCCTGGTGAAGTCTATGGGACAAAATTATGTCAAACTACAAAATGGTCAAACGTGGAATCTTAGAAGAGTAGCATTGTACCAGAAACAAGGAAACATTTTGCCTAATATTCCTTCTTTACATTTGGCACATTCATTGTCTGATGATACTTCTCATTGTGGTGATGGGTGGCCTGTTCGTAAATGCAGATTACCTACTTATTTAAAATATTTTTTATAGATTTTATTGTGCAGGAAGGGAGTGGGGTCATGCCTTGTTATTGTTGTTTTTGCTTTGTGACTTTTATCACATGTGTATTTAGTTTCACCTCTTACTTGTGTTTTAACACTATTTTATGATGTACTTTTCCTCATTACTTCCTGTGTTATTTGGAAGGAAAGGGGATATGTTATATTAATTATTAGCCTATGTTGCTACCTCAGATCATACTGGCTCACGGGGCTACCTGGGCTCGTGGTCATGTTGTACTTTATTGCCTTGAGCCCCGGGTTCCGTGATCGAGCCGTTAGAGAGTAGCGGTTTCTTGACTGAGCTGGTCGGGTTGTTCCTTACGAGCTTAGAAATAAATGCTTCCTTCAACTTACGACAGACTCCGGCTTAATTATTTATTCCAGTCCCAGACCCAAAGACTCAGATGAGACGCCCGTGAAGAGGCAGCTAAGGCGGGTCTGTGCTGCTGACAGGTGACCCTTGTGAGCCACCTTTGGGGCCGCTGTAAATTGTTGATAGCCCTGATGACGCTCCAGTAAAAAGAAGAGATGACGCTGTTCGGCCCCCCTTCAAAAGTGACATGGAGCAGGGATAACTGAAGTCGGTGGCCACCGCAGTCGGGCAGTGGAAAGTAGGAGGTAACCTGACAACGATGCGAGAAGGAGCGAGCGCCCCAGAGGTGAGGAGAAGCGGCACTTATGAAAGGAGGGGAGCTCACCTGCGATTGAAGAACGGAGGGATCTGTAGCAAACAGGGAGCCGGGGACAAGGAGGAGGCGGCTGAGCGGCCCAGGCAGACAGGAGGAAGTATGGCGAGAGGGAGGCGGCCAGCCATTGCAAGGGGAAGGCCGCAAACACAGAGGATGTCCTCACGCATTTGCGGGTGAGTGCAGGCCCGCGGAGAGTGAGAGAGGAGGGGGGAATAAGCGGGACATTCACGCAGAATACTACAGAGGAGGCCCACTCTTAAATTGGGGCCGAGTCGGCCGAAAAGGCAGAAGTGGCCCTCTGGTAGTCGGGGAGGGAGACAGCCTGAAGAGCGGAGGCCTACTGCGATAGTGAAGACGGCCACAATACATGGGGCAGTTGAGTGCAAGAAGCAACTCCTTGGGGGGGGCAGAGTGACACATAGCAGAAGGGCTGGATAATGAACAGCTGATGCCCTGTACAGAGAGGGGGAAAATCCTATAAGCCTGCCTCTTCTAGAAATGCTAGGTGAAGGTATCCGAACACGATTAAAGCCCTCACTCAACAAACACAAAAGGGAAATAGGCCCCTGGAATCTAGAATTGGAGTGGGCCAGATAAATAGTGGGCCAAGAGAACCCCAAGCGCACACTACCAAACTGCCACAGGTGAGAAGCTGCACTTAGAGAGGAGGTCTACAAAACTAGAGGTGTGGCAGGAAGATTTTCCCAGTGAAGGCACCAGAGATATCCAAGGACAGTGTGCCTCAAGACCAAGGAATCACGAAGACAGAGACCACCCAAAGAAGGGGCGGAGGTCCCTCTGCCCCCTCAGAACAGGCTCCCACCGCAGAAGAAATGAGTTCACACTTGCTGGGAATGTGGAGAATATCCAAAGACGTGGGCAGGACAACATGGATCCTGGCAGGAGACAGGAACAAAAGGACGGGGAAGATGATGCCGGGGAGCGACAAAGGAGTTGGCCCAGACCTGTCACATATTGGCAGACATCACACAAGAGATCACAGCATCTCACAAAGCCCTTGAGACTTAGATAGAAGCCACAGGGACAGACTTGAGCCTACTAAAGGATGACCATCGCCGTCTTGCAGAAAGGTTAACAAACACTGAGCACATAATGGCAGACATCCTGTCAGAGGTCGCAGAGTTGAGTATATCCCTGTCAGAAGTAAGGGCCAGCATGAGACCCCTGTAAATGAGGGCAGAAGACAGTGAAGGAAGGTCCCGTAGGAATAACATACGCATTGTTGGGAGACCGGAACGAGAAAAGGGCAACAACATTGTACAATATCTAGAGAACTGGCTGAAGACAGAGGTGGCCCCAGAGGGCCTTTCACAATTCGATGTGCTGGAGAGGGCATATAGGGTCCTGGCATGACCTCCAAAGCTGGGTGTTCCCCCACGCCCAGTTGTCGCTCGCCTGCTCCACTTCAGGGACTGAGACCATATTCTGTCACAAGCCCGACAAACGAAAAACCTACAAATTGGACATAGAAAAATCATGACATTTCCGGACTTCACAATTGAGGTTGCGAAATAGCGTGCCTCCTTTCTGGGCGTGAAATGGCAACTTAGGAAACTACAGTTACCCTATGCAATGATGGTTCCGGCCCAACTGAGAGTGGTCTCAGCGACGGAGACCCATTTTTTTCACACTCCCCAAGAGGCATGGTACTGGTTGAATACTGTCCAGATAAGGAGATCACTGTAGAACTCCCCAGGGGCAACCTCCAGGAAGCAGCAAAGAACCCCTGTTAAAGCCAGTACTCCATCAACATCCCGAAACTCTAGCTAGGCGGAGGACTCTGACACGGACCTTCCTAAAGTCACCCCTAAGTCGGTTGACAAGCTCATCTGATTGCAGCACTACAAGAAGGGCATGTGGAACTGAACAATGACTCTTAGCTATTGTATTGTATCCTTTTGACCCTACATAAGGGGTAAACAAAAACGCATGTGGAGACAGTCAATAATAAAGTGAGGGAGATGGGGGTAATTCACCCACATTTATGGAGGGGGGGAGAGCCGGGAGGTGGGGATCCCAGAGGCGATAAGTCAAAAATGTGCCCCTGAATACAGCTGTGCAGGTTCTCTGTTAAGCGATAGCGAGTGGTATTGAGTTTGGATACGTATTGGACTGTCACCTGTCCTGGGGAAGGGATGTTGGGGAATTTGTTTTTCAAAGGGTTTTCAAGTTGGGACCAGGCATATCTGGGCTAGAGTAACTATTAGGATACTGCTGATACCATCCTAATGGGCTCCGCCGTAGATGTTAAATTCCACTAGTGAAATGTGAGTTGAATGCACACCATGACTAAGCGCCAAAAAAAACATGCATACCTGACTAGGAGGGGCGCACATATAGCGCTGTTGGAAGAAACACATATCACTACTAAGGAGGAGGAGGCCCTACAGAGAAGATGGGGAGGGCAGTTATACTATACAAATTATTCGGCTTTTGCGAGGGGGGTGCCTATATGAGTAAGAGCAGGAGTAACCTTTCATTGTAATAGACACATAGTAGACCCAGAAGGCCGATATGTAGTCCTAGTAGGCAAATTAGACGGTAAAGACATAACAATTGGAAGTATACATCGGCCGAATACAGATCAAGCCTCCTTCAAGCGGCTCTTTCAAGAAACTTGATAGGTTGATAGGTTTGGTGGTACTTGGTGGGGACTTTAACTGCATCACAAATGTTGAATTAGATCGCTCCCAACCATCCCCGAGTGATTCCTTCGTTACCCGAGCGGCCGAAGTCTGTAGAGCATGGCAACACCAGTGGGGACTGATAGATACTCGGAGGGCATTACACCCAAGAGACAGGGATTACTCACTTTTGTCATACCTGCATGATCTGCATGTTAGGCTAGATGTCATACTTTGTTCCCACGACGTACATGAACCCACGAGGACAAGCGAGTACCTAGCCCAAATGATTTCCTACCACAATCCCTGTTGGTAGGGCTTTGGTGGACAAGAGAAAGACCGAGCATCTCCACGTGGCGACTAAGGCCAGGAAGCCTTGGAAGACCTGATTTTTCAGGCAACAATAAGAACAGAGATAGAGCAATACTTTGAGGCTAATGCAGGGAAGTTGTGATCAGGGGGAAATGCATCTCTGAGGTGGTGAGAATTAGGGGGACACTCCCAAGAGAAACACTGAAAGCTGAACAGCACCTTAGGGACCTGGAGAAAGTGAGACCAGAGAAAAGCGAGTTGTAAGAACAATTTCCGGCAGCCAAAGAGACAGTAGCGGAACATGTTGAAAGAGTTTGTTGTTTCGATTATATATCTATATGATCAGAGCCTATGCTGAGAGGGACAAATCTGTTTGATGCAAGCATCGTAGGCAAACGCGGCTAAGAGAGGATCCATTAAACTTGAAATCAGGGACGAATTAGAAGGGGAATCATATAAACAATAACATATTAATAAAGGGTTCTTTAAAAAGTATGCTAAATTGTATAGGAGTAGGACAACGTGCTTAGAGGCCGAGACTGAGGACTTCATATGGTCCCAGGCCTTACCAACTATAGGCGAGGGGGCTGCTGAAATGCTGGGACGAGATATAGAGTTACAAGAAGTTAGGGCAGCTATTAAAACTATTGCCAAAAATATGACAACACGGGGCAGATTGACAAGCCCCTTGCGCCCCGGGTGTATCACTTTTTTGTGACACACCAGCAGCTTATTTTGCTGCCCCATATCTACAAGGGCAGGAAAAGCCACCCTGTGTGACTTTTTCTGTCCTCGTAAATACGGCCCCTGTACACGCAGCACTTTGCGTGAAAGGGGTGTTGCATGGGTGTTGCTGTGGGTGCTCCCATGCAACACCCATGGAACTTGACACATTACCAGATTTACAAGAAATTGTAAATCTGGATATGCGTCTGAATGCTACGCCTCCCCAGGGGAAGGCGTAGGGAAGTGCAACGAGAAGAAATGTATCCATTTCTCTTTGTTTTTTTCTCTTTCTATGCATGCTGCATTCTGCAGCACACATAGAAAGAGGAAATCTCCTCTGGTGATCGTTTATGTACAGGAAGGTGTCCCTTCCTGCACATAAACATTCATTAAAACAATGACGTTTTGCAAGTTCTATGTGTGCTAATGCAGCACACATAGAAGCTGTAAAACGCCATTCTGATTGTTTATGTGCAGGAAGGGAACCAAACTAACGCAGCACAGCGCAGCAAAAGGACTTGCTGTACCGCGCTGCGTTAGTTTATTGTAAATCTGCCCCCAGGTACGGACGACTTCCCAGTCGAGTTTTACTCGATGTATGTAGACATCTTAGGACCTCGGCTGGGTGAAGTGTATAACCAAGCAAAACAAAGGGGGTCACTACCAGGGTATTATGAGAGACATTGATTATCCTGCTGCTAAAACTAGGTAAGCCAGCAGTGGACTAGAAAGCATAAAGACCACTCTCCAGGCTAAATTTAGATTATAAAGTGTTAGCAACACAGCAATGAATATTAGAATATTAATACGTATCCTAGAGTCAGAATCCTACGATAAATATGAGGCAGTCATATTTGCAGTCAATATTGAAAAGGCATTTGATAGCCTAGAATGGCCCTACGTATTCAGGGTAATGGAGAGATTTGGCTTGGACCTAGAGTTTGTAAAATGGATTGTTCTACTATAATCAGATTCTAGGGCTTGAGTCAAAACTGTGGGACTGATTTCCGATGCCTATCAGGTGGGGAAAGGAATGTGGCAGGGGTGCCCTCAATCCCCACTGTTATTTGCTTGGCCATGGAGCCTCTCGCAGACAGGTCCAGAATGGGTCTGCACAATAGGGGTTTGGAGGCGATGGGCCGAACCCAGCATATAGTGCTATATGCTGATGACTTATTACTATTCCTTCAGAACGAGAGAGATTACCTTGTTGGAGCAGGGGAACTGCTTACATCTTTGGTAAGAGTATGGGGTCTTAGACTTAACTGGGGCGAGAAGTCACAAATGAATGCCAATGTTTTGAAAAATGTATCTTATTTTTTGATGTTGAGTATTGTAGCTTCGGATAAAGCGGGATCCTTGTTCTAACTGTGACTGATTTTTTTGCCTTATCTGGGAATAACAACTGTTATCTAGGTTTTTTATTAGCGCTAGTCTTTGCATCCTCCAAGACTTGTTGGCTGTAGCCACGTGCCGCAAATCTATCGCTAAGATCTTCTTGTGCTTTATGAAGCTAATCTGCATTACTAAAATTTCTCCACATGCGTACATTTTCAGCTTAAGCAATGCTTTTCTTAAGTGTGTAGGGGTGTAAACTATGGGCATGCAACACTGTATTTCCCATTGTACTTTTACGGTACGTCTTAGTATGTAAACTTCCATTCTCTACGTACAACGTTAGGTCCAAAAATTGGACCTCATTTTCACTAATGTGTGATGTAAAGTGTAAATTCATTTTTTTATTATTGAGTCTAACTACAACATTTTTAGCTGAAATCTTAGTGCCTCGCCGTATGATAAAAAGATCGTCTATATAGCGTGACCATAAGACCACATTCTTCGTAATTTCTTCAGCATAGTAATAAGCCAGCACCTGCTCCTCCCACCAGCCCGTATGCAGATTCACATAACTGGGGGTGAATCAGGTGCCCATGGCTGTCCCTCTAAGTTGATGATACAAATCTGAACCATAAAGAAAGATATTATTATACAGACACCAATGCAACATACTCAAAAGCATCTCAGTATAGTTATATAGAGTTAATAATCTTGAGCTCAGAAAATTTCTACTGCTCGGATTCCATCAGAGAGAGAGGTGCTCGTATAGAAAGAAGATACATCCAATGACATCAGAATGTAATCTTCCTCCAAATTCATGTCGTAAACTTTCGTTAAAAAGTTCCCAGTATCTTCAAGTCAAGTCAAGATTTGTATAGCGCACTACTCACCCGGAGGGTCTCAAGGCGCTTGAGGGGGGGGTCGTTACTTATCAAATAGCCAAGTTTTGATTTGTTTTCTTGAATAAAAGACGACAAATTCCTAAATGAGTCCTGAAGAAAGTAGTCTAAATATTTCGATGTATTTTCAAACAGACGCACTATAGCCAAGATGATTGGATGGCCTGGTGGTTTACTCACATTATTATGTATTTTCTGTATTAGGCACAGAATGGTTGTAGTTGGTAAATCTATTTTAAGGAACAAGAATTCATCTTCTTTAATAAACCCCAAAGATTTCCATTTGGACAAATCTGAATGGTACCCAGTAGTTACATCTTGGCCAGCTCTCTTATCTATTTTTAAATAGCAGTCGCTGTCACTCAATTGGTTAATTTCCTCTTCATGATACATATCAATAGGCCAAAGGACAATAGTACCTCCTTTGTCTGCCGGTCTCACTACTATGTCTGATCGTGAGCTTAGCCTGGTCACTAAACTTCTGTATCGAATCTCAAATGGATCTTCAGATGTATTAATATCCGCATACAGTTTCTTTAGGTCTAGTACCACTACATCTGAAAACATGTCTATTGAATCCCGTTGGATCATGGGCAAAAAAAGTGACTTAGGTTTGAAAGGTTTCACTGGCCTATCAAAAGCATTGAGATTGACAGATTGCCCATTTCTTCCTGCTCATGGGGATATTTCTGCCCAACTAACTGCATTCTTATTATCAAATAATTTGGTCAATCTTAAATTCTAACAAATTTAATGCAATCAATTCTGGTTTGGACATAGTCCATATTTATTTGGGCACATTATGACAGTCCAGGGGACAGAATCCTATTGTCCTCTTCATTCAGTTCAAAATCTGATAAATTCACTATATTAGTGCTTTCTTGTCCATCTCTTATTTCTTTTTCTGAACAGATTTGGTGTTGCCTCTTTCTCCTAAAGTGCCTGTTCTTCCTCTGCCACCTCCCCGAACATTTCTGTCCAGACCTACCAACGGTTTGAGGTTAGTGTTTCAGTCCCAATGTAAAAAACGTAGCTCATCCTCCACCGATGGTATCATTGGCAACTGACGATTATCCTCATTATCCCTGTCAATCTCCGAACTCAACTCTGAGCTCGTTTCATCATGCCTCTTGGCAGCATTACTGTGTGGGTTACACAATAACTTTTTGTGGCGTATATTGTCAAACCGTTTTGAGAACATAAAGATCTGACCTCTCTGATGATCTAGTTTATCCCTTCTATATTTGATAGCCTTTCGATCGTTAACATTTTGTTCATATTTTTTCACTCACTCTTTGATTTCTGACTCTAATTTCTTAATAGTTTCTTTTTCCGGTAGTTTGCTTAATTGTTCAGTTAGAGTTTCTATTTCTTTCAAAAGACCTTGGCGGTCCATTTCCGCATACTTGACCAAAATAGCCAACATTCTTTTTGATGATTCCGCATTGTTTTCTGCCTACTCTCATAGCATATCAGGGTTGGGATTCTCATAGGTGGGAGCTATGAGTATCCTCAACCCTCTTGACCAATTCCAAAAACTGTGGTAAAGATCTGCTCTCTCACGATTTTGAGGTCTCTTTTTTAATTAACTTCTCAAGTGCCTTGAGTATGACTTTGCACTTCTTTGGTTTGTTTATGCTATTTCCAATGCCCAAAACACTCATCTCCTCTTCAGCATCCACATAGCTGAATAATTTCTCTGCTGCACTTTCCCATGCCTTCAGCCATTCCATGTTCAATGCAACAATTAGCCACTAACCCTGTCCTCTCATGGCCCCATTTGCAGACAAATGCCTCTATCCTCTCTACCCGCTGCTTTCAAGATTATAAATCTTGGCTTACCATTCACCCGGAGATGTTTCGACTTTCGTTTTCTAGGTGCCGAGATAGTCTTGTTGTGCTTCCGCTGGTGGGGCTCCGCGTTGTGTACGGTGTACAGCGTTTCCCTTGCGCCGATGACTGCGGTGCTCCAAACAGAGAGGGCGTGCCTAAATTCAACACCGGCTACGAACATAAATCTTCAGTTTGCCTGCCTTCCAATAAAAACAGGCTCCAGCACTCTCGGGCTCACTTATCAAAAGGATTTTATTGTGGCTACTGGTGACGTGTTTCGACCGCCTCTGCTGTCTTTCACAAAATCAACTAAGTTGCCATTTTGCTTTCTTTTTATACCAACAACGATGTTTTAGAAATACGATTATCGTTGAGTTTAACAGAATTTGGAAATAACTTGACCACTCGGAAAGGTGACAAAAACAAAATGTAATCACATTTTCTCTGTAGAAGTTTAACCTTCACCAAGTCCCCAACTCTTACTTTACTATGACTTACAGCTGTTCATGTGTCAAAGTTTTATTTCCTATTCCTAACTCTTGTTGAGATATCTTGTATTCACCCTTGTCAGGTAACACACTCATAGAAGGGGTTACATAGCATCCATGCTGGTGTTACCATTGTGTTAGGCACCCTTCCCTTAAATAGCTCAACCAGTGACAGAATGATGTGTCAAGCAATAAACTTCGATTCACTCAAATAAATCTTTTCTCCACTCTTTGTTTTAAGTTTTAGAAATCTGAATAGACTCTTCTAATACTCTGTTGAATCTCTCTACCATTCTATTAGTTTCAGAATGATAGAGAGAGCAATGTTTATGTCTAACCCCCCTTAGGGACAAGAACTCTTCATTTCTCGAGACACCAGCTGAACACCATTGTCCGTTCAAATACTGTCCAGAAGTCCTTCTCTGCTGAAAATCTCTTTGAGAAAGGCAATTACTTTGCCCATCTCACACTTTTTGTGATGCATATTTGTGGCCAGCGTGAAAACATATACATTAGCACTAAAACATGTCACTGACCAGCCTTTCCTGTGACTGGTCCTAGAATGCCTAATGCTACTTCCTGTCACACTTTTTCATGGGTGTCTCCCCCATCATTGGTTGGACCTCGTACCACTACATACAATCCCATCACTCGCAGACAGTCGTCCTTCATGTTCCAAAACTTCAAACTATCTTCACTCACACCCCTTTTAGAGTCCCACTCTTTTCTGACTAACTTCGTCACCTCCTTTAAAGTTACATCCTCATTTAAAAATGATTTCTATTCCAACACACTAACGACACCATCAGTAACTTCACACACTTTTCAATCACCTAAATCCCAAATATCGTCTTCCTCCTCAGTTTCAGAATTAGTCTGTCCTGGCACTAAGCGTGATAAATAATCGTCTACTCTGTTCTCTGTCCCAGGAATATATTCCACCCTAAAAATATATTCTTGTAAGGCTCCAATCCATATGCAAATATGGCCCAATTGTACATCAAAACTTACCAAATATATCTTTGAGGGGCTATTGGTCCGTCATCCCCCCAAAATCCATCCCCCCAGAGAAATATCTTCAGTTTTATTATGGCCTGGTAAGTACAAAACGGCTACCCTCTCAATTACAGAATACAAGCTTTCGGGGTCCCACCAAACTTCTAGAAATTATCATTATTGTCCTTTCTACCCCCTCCTTTTCTTGCTTGAGCACCGCACCCAACCCTTTTGAGCTAGCGTCTGTTATTATAATGGAATGATCTCTGACATCAAAATTTTGTAAAGAGGGGATGTTACTAAAAGCAGACTTCATGTCTCCAAATTCAGTTTCAAAATCTAAGGACCACATAAATTTCACACCCTTCTTTAACAAAGACCTCAAGTTATGGGTATGACTGACAAAAGTTGGAACACATTTGTTGTAGTATTCAGCCGTTCAGATCTGAGGAATGTTACCAATTCCTCCTTGTTATAGGGAGCATGCAGGATCTCAATGATACGAACCAGTGCCTATTCACACCATCCTTAGTCAATTTATGACCGATCTATTCCATTTCTGTTTGATTACATTTACATTTGTTCCTTCAAAAGGTAAGACCCCTCGTTTGAACCTCTCCAAACCTGACCTCAATCTATAGACATGTTCTTCTTTGTTCGATCGATATATCAACACATCATCCTGATATATCTATACCCCAGGAACGTTTTCTAGAACACCTTCCATAGCTCTTTGGAAGACCACCGCAGCAGAGTTAACCCCAAATGGTAATCTGGTGAATTTGAAATAAATAAAAGGGCATGATAAAAGAAGTGAACTCTGTGGTTTCATCATCTAAGCAAATCTGATGATAAGTAGAAAAAACTGCAGCTACCTCTAACTGGACAAGCATCTCTGAGATGTTCGAGAGAGGATACTTGTCCACCACTATTGCTCTGTTGAGACTCTAAGTCCACACATAGGCATATATCACATGACTGTTTGCATGCAAGTACCATTGGCATAAGCCATTCTGTTGCTTCAGTCTTAAATATTATTCCTTCCTCTTTAATTTAACGAGCTAAGCCAGCATGTGATGTTTCAGTGTAAATGGTACTCCACGCAATTTACACTCCACAGGGGACACTTTATCTTTCAGGATAATCAGACAAACATCCCAATTTTTCTTCAAACACAAATTATGAGGAATGCTATTTTTACCCTTCTTGACCTCAATTACTGAGGCGCAGGACACAACAGATTTGCCACAAACCAACCCTACCATATCAGGAGAGAGTTTCAAAATAACACATGGCTCACTGTTAGATTCAACATTCTGGTGGAACCAGCTAATGATGCTGTCCCCTCTACAAGAGACATATTTTCCCAGCTTTAAGTCATCGTTGAACTACCCTGGTAACTTTATGGGCTGACCACAGTAAGGTAGGGGCCTGCTGTCAGGTTTGAAGAGTTTGACTCTCCCCATGAAGAATTCATTGAGTATCAATGAGATTTTGCAAAACAGTCAAACAGCATATCAACATATTGTCCATTAACTCTGACTTTACCAACAGGCCCTTAAGTACTCTGTTGTCCAATTTGAAGTACCACCTCCCCACAATGCAGTTCCTCATACTCTATATCATCTTCATCATATACTGATACTTCTTTTACTTTCTTGACTTCACTCTTGTTTGGGATGACCTTCTGTTCTTAACAAGGTTTCCTACTTTGTCACACAGAGACATAATACTTAGCTAATAAGGTAGGACACATCTTGTCATTAGCTAGATAACCAGAAGCACCACCTAAAAAACACTTCCAACTGAAAGGTTTTCTTTGAACAGAAGGATCATTATGCTTTGACAACATTTTGCTTACCACATGTACCTTTTCTAGTGTGGCAGGATTATGTTCTTTCTTTATAATATCAATACAGGCTAATGAGTGTTCACCCTATTTAGCAATCAATGAAACCTCATCAAGTTTAGATCATCCTTTTGCCATAATTCATCTCTGACCTTTTCAATGTTGCATTCTAACAAGATTTGGTTGAAGATGCCTTCTTCTACACATAGCTGCTAATTTACGGAAACTTGTAACATAACTCTCTAAAGATTCCTGTTTTCTTTTATCCTCTTACCAAAATGATGCCTCTCTGGGATTGTACTTACTTTTGAGAGATAGTGTCTGTCTAGTTTTTTTATGTAAAGTTGAAATTCATTCAGCCCTTCTGCTTCACCACCTGTAATTTCTGGAAGATGTTCCAACACGTCTTGACCCTCCGAGCCTTACCAGTTGAGAAGAAAGGTGGTCCGCATAGAGAGAATCATGATAACAGCTTCACTCTAAATCACACAAGCGTCAAGATTATGTGCTTTGTAGAGTTGATATTCAGAAAATAAACCGCAGAAAAGTAAAACCACACAAAAAACGATTTGACTCTGTGAGGTAACGTTTGGGATAGGAAGTATACAGAAAACAAGGCGACTCATGTTGTAAAACTAGAAGTGTTCACCCAATTAACAATGTCTTTTCTAACTAGAGATGCATCGCTTAGGTTGCTGAGAAAATCTGGTGTGCATCTTTCACTATATTTTGCATGTCCTGCCTAGTGTGTACAAAATTGAGATTTGAAAGCCAGTAACTATCATACAGGTTGTGTCACACTCACAACCCATTCAGTGGTACTGGGCCACACAGACATTACTGGGCCTAAACCATGGAAGTTGAGTCCTCCTATCACTGATGTCCCAGGCCTAAGCTACGATGGCCAACAATAACTGAGCGCAAAGTACACCTCTTTAGTACTTCACTCTAGGGTAGTAAGGTAAACAGTCCAAGGCTTCCTCGGGGGGGGGGGAGATGGAATTAGAGACTCACACAATAGTTCCTTATGATAAATGCCCAGATCAGCACTTTTACTTCTGAATAGGTAAATAATTTTAACATAACAATGATGCCACATGACACAAAACTATTAAGTACAAGTAACTCGGGGTATAACTACAATGCCCAAGAAAGGTATTTAAAACAAAATATAAAGGGGAATTCCCAGGTGCAGACTCACAGTAAAGGATGCAAGCAGATTGCTGTGTCAATGACCAGTGGGTCAACTTCTTGAGCATGTTCCTCTTTAGCTAACAGTTTTGAAATCAGAACGAGGAGTGCCTGTGGAATCTCAAAAAATGTCAGGGCCTGCAGATTTACCAGTGTGTTGCTGTCCCACTGGTGCACAATAGGTCTTGGGATGACCTTGGATTGCATTCACTGAGTTACACCTGAACCCTTCAGGTAGCGTTTCCCCAAACGTTTTGCTTTTTCCTCCTGGATTTTGCTGATTCTCTTTTGGTGGCCTTATGGCCTAGGACACTTTCCCACTGTAAATACAGTGTGAAAGTGTGTGTGCCTTCCTACACACAGTAGTGTTAAATATGTGTCCAAAATGGTAACTTAATCACAATTAATGCTGTGTTAAATAATCAAACCAAATTTTATATATCAAAATTATTCATAGTATATACAATAGTCATGGAGTTTATTTCATAATGGTTGCTCCAAATAGAGTGAAAAGAGAAGTGTTTGTAGAAGTGCTCATGTGCACAGTGATCAGAAAGAAGAAGAAAAAGAATTAATAACTGTTAACACACTAATCATAATTTAACATCCATGGCTATGAGAAATTCGAATTAGCCAAAGCCAAGAAGCCTGTCTAAGAGGTTTATACACTAGTAATATTCCTCATTCAAGATGGTGGTGACTGAATTAAAAATACACCCATCAAAGGCATACATATATTCAATCCTGGCTTAGAGTGTAAATGTTGTCGATGTTTCGACCCGACTGTTGATTGAAGTTGATTAAGCCCTTGCATGAGGGTCTTTATCAGGACGGTAAATAGTGGGGTGATTTAATAGGGCAACCTCAAAGCGTTGCAGCCGCACCACAGGTTGGAAAAGGTTTTCCATCTCGATACACCCTTCCCTCTTGATCAAAAGTAAGATATCCAACACCTTCACCAATTCAATCTCATCGTGTGGAGCCAATCTCAGCTAGATGAGTCAGATATAGTTATCCATTAATGGGGGCATGTGGTTCCTGTATTGATCAGAAATTCAATTTCAAAAAGGCCGTGCAAGATGCAAGAAATTAATTCCAAGGCAGCCACATGTAAATGAATAACTCATTATGGGAGCTCTCCTGAAGTTCAAGGCAGAGTGTCCATGCAGGCTGAGACAAAGTGGTAAAGGCTTTGGATATATTTCTTTTGATTAAGAGGGAATGGTGTATTGAGAGGGAACAGTTTAAATATGTCACAGATACTTAAATCGCGCCTGTGTCGGCGCACGCACATTAGATCTGTCTTGCACTTTTCTGAGGCGCAGCTGGCAAAGTTAGGCTCTGCACCTAATTTTAAATTAGGTGCAGAGCCTAAATTTTAAATTAGGTGCAGAGCCCAATTTTAAATTGTGTGTTTTTAAACTTTGCTGTTCGCACTACGCGCGGTGTTTATTTCACCCGCATCGCTACCCCGATTCCCTTGCAGCAGAATAGGTGCTGCCGTGGGAGTGACTCGGGGCTAGACGCCATCTTAGGAGGACTTTTGGGTGGCGGCATAGTTGTTGGGAGACTCCCGCCCTCTTCCAGCTCCTATAAATGGCCGCCATCAATCGACCGCGCAGCGGGCGCACCGACGGCGCGCAGAGGGCGTGCCAAATGTAAGCCCGTCTGCGCCCGTCCGTGCCTGGACAGGCCCCTGGGTATCGTCTCTCGCCAAATCCCTGGCCAATTCCTGCTGGAGCCTCTTTGCTACGATAGAGAGACCCTTCTAGCATTAAATCAAGGTGTCAAGAATTGCGGTGAGTTACCATCTCATTTGGGTGAAACACACCTGAAATGTGCCATATGTGACTTGACCACACCTGCACCTCGCCGTGTGCGAGGAGCAGTGGGAATAGCTCAACAAGTTCAGCTCAAGATCTTCTAACTGAACGTAAGTTCACTTGTCAAGCACCACATGGAAATCCAGACTTTGATTTCTGAGGAATCCCCAGACATTCTTTTTGTCTGCGAAACATGGCTTAAGGATGACATGCCAGGCGTACTGAATCTTACACTCCCTGCAGGATACTTGATCAGTACTATAAACAGGGACTCTAGGGGAGGTGGTATTGCGATAATTTATAAATCACAGTATCCCTGTTCTTTTATTAAGGAAAATATTAGGGAATGCGAATGTGCCCATTTTAGGATAGAAATAAGTGCACATTTTACCTTCTCTGGTCTGTATATTTATCGCCCTCCTGGGCCAGCGGCTAAGTTCATTGAGGGACTATTAGAGACGGTCAGTGCACTGGTGGTTGGATCTGCTAACTTCACGATCTTGGGAGATCTTAATCTCCACATGGATCAGACCCAGGACAGTGCCATCCGTAATTTTTCAGCCGATCTGGTCGCCTTACAGCTGGAGCAATTAATATTTGAGGCTACGCACATAGCCGGACATACACTAGATCGGTATTCTCTAACATCCCTGCTATGAGCACAGTAAAGCCCAAGCCCATGGCCTGGACCGACCACTTCTTGATAGAAATTAGGTTGTGTATCACGGAACCATTTAAGGACGACATTGAGAACTCGATCCTTAGACGCCCATGGCATAAACTTAAATTAGAAGAATTCCACTCCTTCCTGGTGGCCATTCCCTTAGAGGACTTGACTAGCCCTGAGGTGGCTTATAATGCATTCTGCGGATGGATCCTAAGGGGATTGATACCTTTATTCCCGCAAAATGGACCAAAGGGCGTACATCTAATACGAGTCCATGGTACAGTGAGTCTCTGAGAGCCCTGAGGAAAGAATGTAAGAAAGCGGAACATGTGTGGAGAAGGGAATACAAAGGGGGGGATAAATCAACGTGTTTGTCTAAAGTCAAGCTCTACCATAAAGCTATTTCTACTGCACGTGCTGCTTTCTATGCTAACCAAATAAAATCTAGCTCTAATCCTACGAAATGTATATTTAAAATTGTCAAAGAACTTAAAAATAATAAAGCCGCTCTACCTAGCATAGTACCTACACAACACTGTGAGGAGCTTGCGACCTTATTTGTGGAAAAAGTACAAAAGATTTACCAATCCTTTCCACAGGTGTCCCCTGACTCCACCGTTTCAGCGGTTAGGGATGAGTCCTGTCCTATTCTGCCAGCTATTCCGGAGATCTCCAAAGAGGAGTTAACCAGATTATGTGGTAGAATTAAATCTGGGTCTCCTTCGGACCCTATGAGGCCAGCCCAATTTATTGAGTCACTGCCGCACTTTCAGTAGCCGCTGTGTCAAATACTCAATTTGTCCTTTTCCATGGCCAGTGTCCCTGTTGCCTGGAAACAGGCCTGGGTGTATCCTATTAATAAGAAACCCACGTTAGACCCCTCAAACCCTGAGAATTTTAGACCTATCTCCCTTCTCCCTTGGGTGGCCAAGATCGCAAAAGCCCATGTTAACAATACTCTATCCCAATTTCTGAGCTCTCATAACATTCTGGACTCGTCACAAAATGGTTTTCGGCCGGGCCACAGCACGGAATCAGCCCTGCTAGCCACTACGGAACATCTTGGGGAGATTTTGGACGCCGGTCAAAGTGCAGCGTTGATTTTGTTGGATCTCAGCGCTGCCTTTGATACGGTGTCACATGACATTCTCCTTCATCGTCTAGAGGCAGTAGGGGTCACCGGTACCGGCTTAGAGTGGTTCAGGTCATTTCTGACTGAAAGATCTTTTCGTGTGTCGGCCCCTCCGTTCCTTTTTCAATCCCATACCATCGGTCAGGGGGTCCCCCAAGACTCAGGATTAAGCCCGTCTCTGTTTAATCTCTATGTACAGCCACTAGCGGCTGTGGCAAAAGAATGGGACCTAACAATGGTGTCCTATGCTGATGACACCCAGCTTGTTATCACCTTAGCTGAAGGACCATCAATATCAGCCACTAGATTCAGAGATGGGATGGCAGCAGTGGCCCAATGCATGGCAAAGAACTGTTTACAGCTAAATGCAAGTAAAACCGAGGTTTTATTGGTAGGAAAGAACACCGCCCTTTGGAATGAACATTGGTGGCCGGCGTCCTTGGGTACTATGCCAACGCCTAAGACATTGGTAAAGAATCTAGGAGTCTGGATGGATTCTTCACTTAGCTTCCAGACTCACACAAAGAGAGTCGCTGCCACATGTGTTGGCTTGTTAAGGGGTCTCAAGCCTCTCTTGAAATTTTTTGACCCAGCAGTACGACAGCTCATTGTGCAATCTACCATACTTTCACGATTAGACTATGCTAGCTCTCTGCTCCTGGGGGCTAATAAAGCTGAGATACGGCGACTGCAACGGGTTCAAAACTCGGCAGCCAGAACTCTGGTGGGACTCCCCCGACGGTGTTCGGTTAGGACCACCATTCAAAAGCTTCACTGGCTCCCGATTGACACCCGGATCCAGTTCAAAGCTCTTTGCCTATCTTTCAAGATCTTAAAATCTGGGAGCCCGGAGGTACTGGGCAATCTTTTGACCCCGTACGTGCCCCACCGGCAATTGCGCTCGCTGGGACAGCACATGGCGGATGTCCCACGGT
Organism: Lissotriton helveticus; assembly: GCF_964261635.1. NCBI lineage: Eukaryota > Metazoa > Chordata > Amphibia > Caudata > Salamandridae > Lissotriton > Lissotriton helveticus. The sequence continues at coordinate 835,786,080 of NC_136072.1, read as the reverse complement.
TTAAACTCGGCCGAGGAGGTGGTCGCTCATTTCGGTACCTGGCAGCCAAGCTGTGGAATTCTCTGCGGGTACACATTCATGGGATGGAGGACTTGCTTGCTTTTCGAAGAGCCATTAAAACCTTCCTCTTCCCTTTAATATAGCTTGGGAATGACTATGGCTGTGATGTCTCCGGGCGATGTGTGATTCAGATTTGGCAGCGCCGGGACGCCCCTTTGCTGGGGCAGCTGTGCGCTTTAGAAAATTATTAACATAACATAACATAACATAACATAACATATGTATTCAGCCTGCCATTGCAGACTAGGGTGCACTTTTCATTGACGGTGCTCCTAAATATGTGCCCAGACTGCCATTATAGGCTGTTGGGTGCTCTGCCTGCGCTACAGATGCTCTTAAATATGTTTCCAGCCTGCCTTTGCAGGCTGATATGTGCAGTTGTGTGTTTACTCAGACTGGTCTGTGTGTGTCACTAGCCATCATGAAAGGACCTTTCCCTTTCAACCGACACCTGAAGCGTGGTGCCCTCTCAGGTGCCCACATCCTCTGCTGGATTCCACCTGGTAGCGCAACGTACGTGTGAAACTAAGAATTGTGCCTGGTGACTAGATCGCTTTGTGCAAAGCCCTGGAGTCTGACCTGCACCTAAGGCATATGCTCTCCCAATGGTGGGGACCTTGGCATGCATAAGCATCTAGTTGGGGGGTAGCAGATTCACCATGTGCAGGACCCAACATGTTCTGCTTCGTCAATCATGCTGCATCTCTCTTGTGTGACATGCCGAGTGCATGTTCATTGCATGGGGTGTCCGATCATATGTTGCGGCTCTTGGAGGCAGGGCGTAACCATAGTAGTGTCTCATTCTAACTCGTGAGGCATTGTAGAATTTGCACCTGTTTGTGTGACCGGAACTGTCTAGTGCACCGGACATTGTGCCTCATTTCCAGGGAGATGCGAATTTGCAAATCTTCAATCTTGTGAGTGACTGGAGCTGCCAGGTGCAGCCACAATGGACATTCACAAGGCATTTTGCTCCATTTCCAAGGAGGTACGGATTTGGTGTGACCAGAATGGTCTGGTGTGACATGTATCATTGTGCACCCAACGTTGTGCCTGGATTTCCTGGATTGCCTTGGTGTGACTCTGAACAAAGTGTACCTGACGGGATGCCTCCTCCTTTTGAGAGCCCCCCATTTCATTCTCCATTCATCTACTGTTCCCTTACTTGGCCCTCAGCATGGTGGACCAACTGCCCTCTCCTGACCTGGCCTTCCTCAATGACACTGTGTTGACAGGTAGGATTGGCCAGCTCGCGCCTGTGTGGTGAGAGTGACTAAAGGAGCTGGAGGAATGCTTCGGAGAACTAGAAGAAAAGGGTCAAGAGACTGTATTACCCCCTGTGCTTCGCAGAACTGGGCTGCTCCTGGGAGGCCCTTAGGGACCCCTTTGGTATGACTGTCCTCTGCCCACGGTCCGTGTCTGCTCCGCATCCTGTGGGTGAACTTCTCAAGTGGCTGCCAAGCCTCTCTTACCTTTCTGCCTAACCCCACCTGCTTCCTGAGACCCTGATTAAGAGTGACTACAATTGCATGTATCTTAGTGTCAAGGGGTAGGACAGGGGTGTCTCCAATCTGTCGGTGTAGGATAGTCGGGTAAGTTGGGAAGCGGAGGGAGGCTCAGGCCACAAGGTCTGCAGAGTGTAACCAATTGACCTGCTGGGTATCAGTTGCACCACATTAGGGTGTTAGGTGCGTGTGAGTGAGTGCTGACATATGGACTCACTTGTCTGATATCCGTTGCACCGCAAAGTGGTCTGGAGTGGGTTTGTGTGTGTGTGGGAGTGACAGTGGGGAACTGCCTGTGATTCACGACACTGGACGGAAGTTTGGCTGATATGTTGATTTCCTGCCAGAAAAGCATTTCATTTTACATCATTTTTTACCCCGTGCAGCCCACAGTTCTGCTAAAAAGTGGGATCATTTTGTGTATGTACATATTTCTGATATCGTTGTGAGCTGGGGTGATCCTTCTAGCTGTGTAGTATTAAACTATAAGAAATGCTATGGTGGGCCTGGGATGGACAACGTGTTGCACTGCATAAGAGTGCTGGGGGTGTAGATTACAATCTTTTCCAAGTGCATATATTGCTGGTGTCATTTGAACACGCTGGGCTTAGTACTATTAGTAATAATTCCAAATGTGTTTTATGCTCAGAAATACATGATGTTCATGTTGTGTTGATTATCATGTGTGTTGAACATAAAGGTTATTTGCATACATCATATGTGAAGTCTCTTTTGTGATGCTCAAGGTACTTACTGTGAGTGAGTGTTGTGCCAATGCTTTACACATTGCCTCTGTGGTAAGCCTGACTGCTCAGTGCCAAGCTCCCCAAGGGTGAGTGGGTTATACAGTGTGTGTAATCACCTGCCTCTGCGGCGGTTCCACCAAGCATACTACTGCCTCCTGACCACCTCAACACCGCCAGGGAACCACCGCTGCAGCGGAACAATGGCGGTCCAACCGCCCTTATTGTAATAAGCCGGTCGGGAGACCACCCAGCCTCCATGAGTGTGGCGGTCCGTGGACCGCTAGACTCATAATTAAGCCCTAAGTGTTATAAATAGGAGTTTTGGATGATTCCACAATTCACAGGCATTGTCTGAGAGGTCTCTTGAGCCCACTAAACACAGGTTACTCTAGGCCTCACTCACATAACACGAGTCATTGGTCACCTAAGACTAACTTGGATACATAGATTGATAAGAGTGTAAATTCTCATTGTGTACTCACAAAACATTAATTTACACTTGAGATGTTTTTTTATTCAAACGTCCTATATCAGTATGTTGTGACATTACCTGATAGTGAATGCATTCTCAGGGTCTTCCAGTGAAATTTCTGGGTGGGTATACCTGCAAAAGTAAATGGTCACAGAATCCTAACTGAAGGTGTGCCATTCTTATGTATTCGCTATTTTAACTCGTCACATTATTCAATGTGTTAGAAATTGAATATTGCTTTCTGAACTAATAATAAAGTGCAAATGCACTATAAAAATGACCTCTACACTGCAAACATTTACACATGTAAATGGTAATAAATGTGAGTGACATGAAATTCTCAAGATAATTCCATGGCTACTCCTTGCAATCTGTTACTAACGCAGATTCCTTGGGGGAGTTGCAGAATCCTTTGTTAATGCCATGGTTGTCTGGAAATGTACTCCAAAGGTGGGAAGAAACCTACGGGAAGAGATTAGAACTATTCCAAATTTCCCAAAACAATCTACACTTCCTTCAATGTTTTTATATTTTGAGGTTATTGAGAAAGAATCTAAACAATGTATTGCTTAATCTCACACCCTGACCACCCTGGCATTCTTCACAGCAACAGGTCAGGTATCCCGGGAAGAGGGCTGTTAACAACTGGTATAGCTCTCAGCAGAAGGCAAGTAATCCTATATTATATTGAATGGACATGGATATCCAAAGCAATTTGTAAGATTTAAACTATGACAATCCTTGGCATTTTGTGGTATCATTTATCTTTTGCTCATGTGCCAAGGCTCAGGTATAGTTACTGCTGAATCTTTGGTGAAGTTGCTATTTCTCTGTACCCTTATGTATTCCCTGGTGCAGTTATTGCTCTAGTGTGGTTAATAATTCCTCTAGCAAAAGTTGATCCTTTTGTGCAGTTACTGACCTTTAGTTTAATGTAGTTATTGGTCCTATGGTGCAGTTAGTCATCCACTGAGAAGAAATTGATCTACTGGAGCACCTATAAATCACCCATCCCAGCTAGTGGTTGTCAGGTGCAGTTTTTGGTCTGATGATCTGGTGCAGGTCTTCACCATTCCCAAGTGCTATGAACCAAATGGTGCAGTTGTTTGTCATCTAGTGATGTTATCACACACTGGTACTGTTACCGTTTGTTGTGGGCAGTTATTGATCTTACGGTGCACCTACTGATCCATTCATGCAGTCACTGATTTTTTTGTTGCAGTTATTGATTCCCTGGTGCTGCTATTCATCTCCTAATGTGGGTACTGATAAGCCTCTGGTAGTTATTCATCTACTGTTCTATTATTTAATGGTTTGATGTAGGTTTTCATTCTCTGTTGGTTGCAATTATTGTCACCTGATCAGGACTCTGCTCTTGACATGCAGCTCCACAGTAAGTACATCGTTCAGCTCCACCTGCAGACCCCGGTTCGAGGCCCTGTGCCCCTGACGCCGGGTTATTCTCTATTTTTCCTTTTCTGCCTGTTAGTCTTCTTTTTGTCTGTGTATATTTCCTTTATCCTTTATTGGCTGTGTATTTCTTCTTCATTCCTTACTTCTGCTCCTTGGTTTTTGAATTTCTCCCTATTCTCCTTTTCTCTCTGTCTTTCCTGTTTCTGTCTCCCTTTCCCTGTGCCACTGCTGCCCCCATGGCGCCTCCTGCCCGTTGCCGCTCCCGACACCCGCCTCCCAGCTGCCCCACCCCGCCCCAAACCACTACCTAATGGCAGACGCTGTGTGGCCGTGCAGCTGGCACGCCAAAGGCAAGCCCGTCTGCGCCTGGCCGTGACCAAGCCACGACCAGTGCCAGGAACCCTGGTACTCCAGCCCACCAGAAACACAGCTCCTCGACTCTCCACAAACTCAACGTCGGCAAGTAATTCAAGCTCTCCTCACCTCTCGACACACACAGACCTTTCACCTGCCATCATTGCCGCCTTTTTTTCACCTGTTCCAAGACCAAGGACCCTGTAGCTCCCTCCATCTACAACCCCACTGCACCCCAAACCCTGCGATGCATCCTCCTCAATGTCCGCTCCCTCCACAGACACACCACGGAAATCTGGGACCACCTCAACAGCCCCTCCCCGGACATCGCCATCCTCACCAAAACCTGGATGAACGCCTCCTCCAGACCAGACATCGCCATCGCCATCCCCGAAGGATACAAGTTCACCTGTAAGGATCACCCCAAACGCCTTTGGGGAGGCATCGCCATCGCCTACAAGGCCAACCTCTGACTTAACACCTACACCAACGGGCCCACAGACCTGATGGAACACCTGCATTTCAAGAAACAGACCAACGTGTCCATCACCACCTGAGCCACCCTCATCTACGGATCCCCGCACCTTTCTCCTATTCCATCAACAACATCATCACGCTGCACGCCATCACCTCCACCGACTACACGCTGCTTGGAGACCTCAATTTTCACCTCGACAACCGCCAAATAAGTTATAGCAAAACAACAACGGCTCCAGTGGATAGATATGGAACACTTATAATAAGTATTTATGCACAATGGCAATATGGGTGTTTTAAGGTGGACATCAAATAAAGGAGCTGCATACACACTTCGTAAGTTGTTAAGATATTTCCATATTTTATACACACTTAGAAAATGGGGATTAACAATACATAGTATACAAAACATATACATACACAATATATCAAGTGAAAATGTGTCCCATGATTGTGTATGTATATGTTTTGTATACTATGTATACATTGTGCATAAATACTTATTATAAGCGTGCCATATCTATCCACTGGAGCCGTTGTTGTTTTGCTATAACCTTACGCCCAGGCTCCAAGTGAGTAGGGTTCCCTTGTTTTCCTTCGCAGTGCCCAAGAAGGGCAGGGTCTGACTGCAGACTGAGTACCCAGCTGTACCCGTGCCCAAGACCTCGGGAACGGCAGGCCCAAACAATACGAATTCCGACCTGAAATAACCTCAGAAGGACTCCATTGTGAGGTGACACCCTGGGCTGCTGTGCCTGCTGAGGAAGACAACACACCGGCCACTCCCTCAATTGAAGGCACCCCCGGGGCTACTGAGACGACCACCCATCAAGCCAGAGTGATATCCGGCTCACGGACCGGGAGTCTGACTGCAACAAGGCCTGTAATATGAAGGCCGATGGGTCTACGCTCGTGGAGGCTCCAAGAGTTAAAACAATCCCAGCCAACCCCTCACAAAAAGAAGTAAAGGCCCACAATCCATGAGAATCATTTAAGCGTCCACACACCGAGATGGTCCCACACCCTAGCGGTAAGGGCAAAGACGGCAGGCCCAACAAGAATGATCCCAGCCACCTCCACCAAGCAGCCTAAAGTGAATCTGAGTAAAAGCATATAGGCCGTGGGAGTCTCCAAGAGATCCAGACACGTGCAGCATTGCACACCTTCGCTGTAACCGAGGAAACGAAGGCCCAACCCATAAGAACGGGGTCTGACTCACAGACCTGAAAGACCCGACTGCAGTAGGGCCCGTAGGGCGACTGACCCGTGCTTGCAGAGGCACCACAACTGAAGAGACTCCGGACACCTCCGCTGAGCAGAGGCAGAGGGCAGAGGCCCACAGGCAGTGGAAGTCTCCAGCTCACCAGAGAGGTCCTACACCCTAACTGTCTACAACGCTGAGTGGAAGGAGCTAACAGCAGGACCAGGATACCCCATTCCCCCCCCCTTCCCCAGGATTCGACCTGGCCTGGGGGAACGGGCACATAACCCACGGCGCTCACCAGGCACGCCGCGACCAAGATATCCCCCTTCCTGAAGATTCACTTTCATTCCTTGCTGCAGGAAAACAGTGCATACGACGACGGTGCCCCAGAGGGATCTACAACAATGAGACTGAGCCCCCAACGAAGCATGAGCCTGAAGAGATGAGAGGGTGTGGAGAAGAAACACGGTGCAGCACTACAGATCCGAGAACCCAGGTGGCGGAATCCCACAACCACCAAACACGGCATTTCCCCCGAAGACCCGCACCATGTTACGTTCCTGAAGTGACAATCACAGGCGTGAGACAGCGCTCACGATCTCCTGACTAAACGAAAGGGGTTGATGAAAGAGAAGCTTTGAGGGCCCTACGGACCCAGCCACATCGCTAACCAAGGCAAAACAGAGGAAGACAGATGGAGCACACGATCCTCCGGATGAACGACAAACCACCCCAATACACCGCCCAGGTAGAAATGAACTACTTGCCAGGAGTCCGTAGAGATACCAAGGAGACTGGGCAGGCTCCCCACCTGCTGGTCCATCAGCCAGGGGAAAAGATAAAGCAATAAAGCCTCCCTCAACACAAACCCGAATGGATCAATACACCACAAGCAGGACTGGGGCCAGGAGAACCCATCCATGGGAAAGCCACCCACCCCGAAGGAGATCTCGCCGCAATTTGAATTTTGAATTTTTAGCGATTTATAAAGCGCACTTTCACTATGCAGTTTCTTGGCGCTAGAGGATTCCTGAGCTGGGGAGGACACCGGGGACTATGAGCTAAAAGCTTGCTGAAACAAAAAAGTCTTAAGGGCTTTACGGAACTCAATGTAGGAGGGGGAGGATCTGACGGGGGCGGAAGAGTGTTCCAGAAGGTGGGCGCTAGGACCGAACATTTCTGGCCTCCCGATTGTTTTTTCTTAAAGCGGGGGATGACTAATAAGGATTTAGTGGAGGAACGTAGGTCTCTGGAAGGGCTGTAGTTGGTGATGGCAGAATTAATGAAAGCAGGAGCAGTGCCCGCCCGGGCTTGAAAGGTGAGGCAGTCGAGTTTGAAAGGGCTCGTTGTTTGATGGGGAGCCAGTGAAGGGCCGTGAGGAGGGGTGAGGAGTGATGATATTTAGATAGGCCATGCACCAGGCGGGCTGCCTGGTTCTGCACCAGCTGAAGGCGTTGAAGTGCATAGGCAGGGGCACCATTATAGATAATGTTCCCATAATCAATCTTGGATAAGACCATGGCCATTACAATCAGTTTGAGTGCAGAGGGAGAGAAAAACCGGGATACTTTCCTAATAATACGCAGGGAAAAGAAACAAGAAGAAACAACAGAGCTAATGTGGGTGTGAAGTGTCAAATGATGATTGAGAGTGATACCGAGGGTCTTAACTGAATGAGAGGGGATGGGAGGAGGGCCAAGAGAGGGGGGCCAGAATGATGACGACCAGGGGTTGCCACTGCCTCCAGTCAAAATCAGCTCTGTTTTATCCGGGTTGAGTTTGAGATGGTTAGCATTCATCCAATCCCGGATAAACAGCATGACAGACTGGAAGCTAGTGATGCCTGGTGAAGGGGAAGAAAAATGAAAAATAAGTTGGAGGTCATCAGCATAGTTATAAACTGTGACCTCTATTTTTTGGAGTGCAAAAATAAGAGGAAAAATGTAAAGGTTAAATAAAAGGGGAGAGAGAGAGAAGAGCCCTGAGGGACACCACATTTCACCCTGCGGGGCGGGGCCGAGAATTCAGCAAGGTGGACCACCTGAGTACGGTCCTCCAGGAAGGAGCCTATCCAGGTCAGAACCTGTTCCCCTATGCCCGCCACCTTGGCATGGGACAAGAGGATGGAGTGGTCCACCGTGTCAAAAGCGGCGGACAGATCCAGGAGGACCAGGGCCTGAGGGGTGTTGGTATCAAGTCCCTCCCTGAGTTGGTCCATGACTGAAATACCCAGCTTCTCAGAAGAGTGGCGGGGGCGAAAGCCCGCCTGGCAGGGTGTAAGGTAGTTACTGTTCTCTATGAAGGAGATGAGCGCCTGGGTGACAATCCTAAAAGCTTTACTGTCCTCACAGGACTCAGTGGAGAATAAAATAGGTGAGGTGAGGTTGGACATGGCCCTCATCAGGGAAGACCTTTGCAATGCTACTGCTCATATAACGGAAGCAGAATCCCGCTTAATCACAATGGAAGATGATGTTCACTGTTTAGAAGAATAGCTCTCACTACTCTAATCCCACACAAGAGAGGTACACAGCACGCAGAGGATGCAGAAAACCACTCACTGCGCAACAACTTCCAGATAGTAGGCATTCCTGAAGGAGCAGAACCCGGGCAAGTGGAAAACTTTGTTATGACCTGGATCAAGTCATGGATGCCGATGGACGGACTATCATTATGGTTCGCAAGTGGAGCATGCCCACTGAGCTCTAGCACCTAAGCCACAAGTGACCCACACAGGCCGATAATAGCCAGAATCCTCAACTTCAAAGACAGGGATGCTATCCTACAGGCTGCTCGCTCCCAGACAACCCTGTCCTACCAATGCCACAAAGTCATGATCTTCCCTGACTATACTAAGGAGGTCCAATCATGGCGCTGCTTCTATGTGGAAGTACAATAGAAACTGTGAGCTCTGAACCTCCAATACAGACTGCTGTTCCCGGCTCGCTCGTCTAAGAGTGGTCTTCCAAAATAAAACCTTCTTCTTTGACACCCCAGAAGAGGCATGAACTTGAGCATCTGAGGAACGTCTCCTCCCTGGAACTGCGAGACCACCTCTCCCCTGCATTGTGCTCTGGAACTACGGCACCCAAAGGCCCTAGGTCTCAAAGACAATGCACTCGCTCTTGCAGGGGACGAAACAGCCACAGAGAGACATCCAACCTCAATCACGGCTACCACCAGAACCTCCAATGAATGGCTCAACTTTCTGCATTTCACAGACCTACAGCAAGATCAAGAATTGGAGGAAAGAAGAACCGAAGGGAGACCACATTCACCGGTGAACGTTAGATCAGAAGACACCGACCTATCAAAGACCCTGACGATCTAAAAAAAACTTAATTGGAACCAACCCTTGCAGCCATCTATAGCTGACATCCACTAAAAGCTGACCTTAACATTTATGGCACTAGTGTAATAAATATAACTTGATTGAGACAACCACATTCGACCACATGGAGGGGTCCATTGTTTAGTCTTGCTGCACACCCTGTTCTAGTTAAGGTGACAGATCAATCAATCAATCAGGGAATTGTGAAGCGTGCTACTCACCCGGGAGGGTCTCAAGGCGCTGGGGGGGGCGGGTTTAGCAGCTCCTTTCACTCGCAGAGATAGGTTTTGAGTGTCTTCCTGAAGATGTTCAGGGAGGGGGCGAGTCTGATGTCGATCTGGAGTGTGTTCCAGGTCTTGGCTGCTATGTGGGCGAATGCTCTTCCACCTGTCCTGGCTTTGCAGATACGCTGGATTTCGGCGAGGGCGAGGTGGGCAGATCGGAGGTTTCTCTTGGATACGTGGAAGGAGATTCTCTCATTTTGGGATTCAGGGTTGTTGAGGCATTTGTAGGCTTGTGTGAGTATCTTGAAAGTGACTCTCTTCTCTACAGGGAGCCAGTGGAGGTTGGGCAGGTGTTGGGTGATGTATTCCTGCCGAGGGATGCCGAAGACGAGCCTGGCTGCGATGTTCTGTATGGTCTGTAGTTTGTGGGTGAGACACTTGTTGATTCAGGCGTTAAGGGCATTTCCGTAGTCCAGTTTGCTGGTTATGAGTGCATGGATAATGGTCTTCCTTGATTTGGGGGTATCCATTTGAAGGTCTTTCGGAGGATGCGGAGGATGTTGAAGTAGTTGGAGGCGACGGCATTGACCTGTCGGGTTATTGAGAGGGAGGAGTCGAGCACGATGCTGAGGGTTTGGGCGTGGTACGTGGGTGTGGGAGGGCTGCCGGTGGCAGTGGGCTACCAGGTATTGTCCCATGCGGAGGGGGAGGGTCCGAGGATGAGGACTTCTGTCTTCTTTGAGTTGAGTTTCAGGCAGCTGTTGCTCATCCAGGATGCGATGTCCTTCATTGCTTCCTGGAAGTTAAGTCTGGTGGTGACGGGGTCCTTGGTGAGAGAGAAGATTAACTGGGTGTCATCTGCGTAGGATACTATGCTGAGTACGTGGTGTCTGACGATGGCCGCAAGGGGGGTCATGTAGATGTTGAAGAGTGTTGGGCTGAGTGATGATTCTAGGGGTATTCCATAGTTGATTTCCATGGGTTCGGAGAGGAAGGGTGGCAGTCTGATTCTTTGGGTTCTGCCGGTGAGGAAGGAGCTGATCCATTTGAGTGCGGTTCCCTGTATGCTGGCTTCGTGGAGTCTAGCAGTGAGTGTACGGTGGGAGATAGTGTTGAACGCTGCAGAGAGGTCGAGTAGGATCAGGGTCGTGGTGTGTCCTTGGTCGAGGAGGGTGCGTATGTCATCGGTGGTGACGAGTAGAGTGGTCTCGGTGCTGTGGTTGCTTTGGAATCCGGATTGGGAGGGGTCGAAGATGGAGTTTCTTCGATGAATCTTGTTAGCAGGGCATTGATGATCTTCTCTGTGCCTTTGGCTGCGAAAGGGAGGAGGGAGATGGGTTGGTAGTTCTTGAGGTCCGTGGGGTCTGCTGATGGTTTCTTGAGCAGGGGTCTGACTTCTGCACGTTTTGAGTCGGCGGGGAAGGTGCCAGTCTTGAAAGTGGTGTTGATGGTGCGTCGTAGTTCGGGAGCGATGGCGGCTACGTGGTAGATGTGAGGTGGGCAGGGGTCCTTGGGGGCTCCTGAGTGGATGCTTTTCATGGTCGAGGTGGTGTCCTTGGTGGTTGCTGGGCTCCAGGAGGAGATGGTAGGCCCATTGGCATTGCTGGAGAGGGCTGTGGTTTCAGTGTCAGGTGTTGTAGAGGCCCTTGATTTTCAGATGGAAGTAGAATGCAAGGTTATCGCAGAGGTCCTGGGAGGGGGTGATGTCTGTGGTTTTGTTGGGGGGCTTGGTGAATTCCTGGATGACGCTGAAGAGTTCCTTGAAGTTGCTGGAGTTGGCGGTGATCTTGTTTCGGATGAAGGTCCTTTTGGTGGATCTGATGTGTTGGTGGTATTCTGTCATGGCGATCTTGTAGGTGGTTTGATCTCCTGGGGTTTCGCTGTTTCTCCAGTTCTTCTCGCGATGACTGCAGGTGCGTCTGGGGTCTTGTAGGTCGGTGGTGAACCAGGTGGCCTTTCTGGGGCGGTGTCTGTTGGAGTTCCGTAAGGGTGCGAGTTTGTCTGTGCAGTTGGAGATCCATGTGTGAAGTTCTTTGGCAGCGAGGTTGGCGTTGGTCAAAGTTGTGGGGGGCATCGCAGATGAGGGTGTGGTTGAGCTGCTCCTCAGTGATTTTGCTCCAGTTCCTTTGTGGAGGGCTTGTTTCCGATTTGGGGGCAATGAGTTTGTCGATGTTGAAGTGTATGCAATGGTGGTCCGTCCAGAGGGATGCTTGGTGTGGCTGACATGAATGTTGTTATCTCCTGCGAAGATGGGGTCGAAGATGTGTCCTGTGTTGTGGGTGGGCATGGTGACAAGCAGTTTCAGGCCGATGTTGGGGAGGTTGTCCAGGAGGGTGGAGGAGTTGGGGTCGATGGGGTTGTCGAGGTGGAAGTTCAGGTCCCCGATGAGTATGTAGTCCATGGAGCCGATGGCGTGGGATGCGACGAATAAGGCGCAAGGTTCAGGGGGTCTGTAGGTGAGGGAGCTGTGAAGAGTGGTTCTCAGGCTTTTCTGTATCTGGAAGTGAAGGTGCTAGGTAGTGTAGAGGGTGTCATTTATGGTGAAGGTGGAGAGTCGGAGGAAGCTCTTGTGTGCGGTGGCGAGTCCTCCTCATGGGCGGTTGGGGCGGTCTTTCCTCTGCATCTTGTTTCTGTCGGGGATGGCGGTGGTGATGTCGGATGTGGAAGAGGCATTGGTCCAGGTCTCTGTAAAGATGGTGACATCTGGTGAGAGGGTGTCGAGGAAGTCCCAGATTTCAATGGCGTTTCCATACAGGAAGTCAAATATCTACATAAAGACAACTGTAAGCCACTGTTGGGGCTCTGGCTCCCAGTCAACTTCCCTTTAAATATGGCACAATCTTAACACACTCTTCCGTTCACATAACACTCATCACTTCTCTTTGTATCTCATATACTTCCACCTATCCGGCATTCAGCAGATTCACAGTGGATTACAGTTGTCTTCATGTAGATATTTGACTTCCTGTATGGAAACTTGAATTATAAAACAAACTAGAGGAGGGGTTGGAAGATACCAGGATGGAGGTTAACATATTTACTGCATTATATAGAGTGTCTTTGGCTAATGCTTTGGAGAAAGGAATGTTCCACAATGTTTTTTGGAATCACCAATGACTATGAACATGTTTTTATAGATGTATTGATAGATGGTCTGAAACTACATAGAAATAATGATTGTATTCTATTGTAGGTGGCTCTATAAGGTTTTTTCCATCGAAACGCGTCGATGCTAAATCTTAACACACAATCCGCCCATTGGGCATTGGTGTAAAAAAGCCAATTATAGATTGCTTAAACTCCATGCCCCTACTATGATATTATGACGGATGTGTAAATCGTTAACACTGAGTTGTTCTGTCTAGCTCTTGTTTTTGCACTCTTCTTATATTTTCATGCATATTGTGATATATATTTTAACTGTATTGTGTTTTTATGAACTTTTGTGATATCAAATGTATTGAGTGACGGGTTATTCCCATGTTTTTATTGATGTTAACAATAAATACATGTCTTATATTTTTTTAATACAAAGTGTTATAGTGATTTCCCTATTACATATGGCTTAATCCTGAATGGTGTGGATAGTAATGATTGAGAATATGAGTGCATAAGGGTGAATGTGACTTTTAGTTAAGTTCTACGCTGTTAAAGAATTTTACCCAAGGGGAATTTTCTTCGTTCACTTTGTAAGTGCCCTATTCCCTTTGGTTTTAAGGGGCCCCTCTCTTTCTCCAAATATGACTAGATATCTAGACAGAGCCGGCCTCAGGCACCCCGGCCCACCAATTACACTGCTGCTGCCCCCTAACCCAGTGCACGTAATATGGCCATAACCCAATATCAGGGACAAACCCTACAACTCCCCTCCTCAAATGTAAGTGGGCTCCTGGACAAAGTGAAATACACAGCAGTACTGAAACACTCTCATTAGGCCCCGATGTCCTTTTGTCCAGGAGACCTATCTCATGGGCAACCACAGCCCCTACCTTGCTTGCCAAGGGTTCAACAAGGTCTGGCATTGTGGGTTTGAACAGGGCTCTCGAGGAGCTACAATTCTCCTACGCCGTACCCTCCATCACACTCCCACTAGCATAACCCGAAATCCACAGGGCTGGTTGGTGTCCTTTACTGGGACCCTAGGAGATATGACCATTAACCTGATCTCACTTAATGCTCCTCCAGCAACCTTTACACCCACCCTGAAAGTCGCGGTCAATGCCATCTCCTCTCTACCCCGGGCCTAACAATAATTGGAGGCAATTTCAATGCTGTCATGCAACCATCCCACAACGCCACCGGCGCACCATCTCCATATAGGTCCCAAAACGCGAAATAAATGACGGAGTGGGCAGCATAGATGGGGTTATGCAACGTCTGGCGTACCTTGAACCCCAGAACGTGACAGTTCACTCACAGTTCAGCGGCACACCATACCCATGCGTGCATTGACCTATTATTCATGCCAGCCCCCAACTGTTGCACGGTCATATATGTCCGTTTCCTCCCTCGAGGTATATCGGACCATTCTCCCCTCTTCCTCCGGATTGGAAACCCTACAGATACCCTGCGCCCCCTCTGGCGACTCAGTGACTGGTTCCTCCAGGGTGATAAGTTTCAACACATACTTGAGAAAGATATCAAACAATACATTCAAGATAACCAAAACTCAGTCCACTTACAATTCACACTATGGGAAGCTGGCAAAGCCACAATTCGCAGGTTCACTAGGGGCCATCTCAAAGCTAAGCGATTGGCCAATGAAAGCCGGTTCTCCCTCCTAGAGGCCCAAGCAACTCGCCTGGAGCAGACCGTGGTTGAGACAGGGACAGAAAAAGAAACCCAACAACTTGATCTTCTGAGAAAGGGGAAGAAACATATATTGCTTGAATCGGCAAAATTCTTATGGAGGTCCTCTGAATCCCATGTTTACAGGTGGGGAGATAAAAATGGCAAGTTGCTCCACTGGCTGGCTCCCCAACCCTTGGCAAACTAGATTGTCCCAGAGAAAATCGACCAACAAGGTCACACCCATCGCGCGCCTACCTCCATCGCCCAAGCCCTCGCTAATTACTACTCCTGGCTCGATGCGTCTGGCCGGCACCACAGCTCCGATTCTAGGACGCTGGACCTCACTCTCCTTCCCTGTCTCACAGGGCCAGAAAAGACTCTGATGGTCCAATCTGTCACAAAGGAGGAAATAGGAGAAGCTATCTCCTTAACCACTGCTGGAAAGACGCTCTGGCCCAACAGGTTCCCAGCGAATACTATACAGCAAACCATGACACCCTAATATCTCACCTACATGCACTTTATGAGGAAATGGTAGAGGCAGGAGCCTACCAGCCGGAGATGGATATGGCAACAATAGTAGTCATACCCAAGACGCAGCCCCCATTGGCCTCCTACTCAGAATAACACCCAATCTCATTAATCAACACTGAAGTCAAAATCTATGCAACAGTCATAGCCCTGCACCTTAAATTGATCCTCAACAGCCTCATCCACCCAGACCAATACAAATTCATGCCATGCCTCAGCATGAGACACAGCATAATGTGCCTTCACCTGGCATTGGCCTACTGCCACCTCCTCCACCTCACCCCTCACCTTGCCGTGCTATTGCTCGACTTCAAAAAACCTTCAATACTGTTGACTGGCAATATTTGGAGGCAGTACTGGAGGTGGTGGGTACGGGACACCACTTCCTCAGTCTAGTGTGAGTATTATACTCTAACCCCTCGGCACGGGTGCTCATAAATGGAGACCTCTTGAACACTTTCCCCATACAGCAGGGGATTAGACAGGGGTGCCCTCTGTCACCCCTCCTCTTTACCCTGACCATTGAGCCTCTAGCCTACCATGTCCGTGCAGACGCCCAGATCCAAAGGTGGCGCTGGCAAGGAGAGCATGAGAATTGCATCACTTTCTATGCGGATGATGTCCTCCTATTTCTTGCAGATCTGACCCGCATGGGTCCCAGATGCCTCCAGCTCCTCCACTCCTTCGAAGCGGCTTCAGGCTTGTGTCTAAACCCAGTTAAATCGACTCTGATCCTGTTAGAATTGGGGGTCTCTGGTTGGCGCAGGTATACACGTGTGTCAAACAGGGACACTCTCCTCTAGTCAGGGCAAAGGACTATTCCTAGAAATGTAGTCCTTTCACCCTCTAGGCGGCGTGGCGCGAGCAGACAAGGCTAATCCCCAGAGTACATATGGTTAAGCATTTGTCATAACATACACAGTGACCTATTAACCCACCACACAGAGACACAAGACTGTTGTTTAGTAAAAATATACTCTTTATATATATACTTTCAAGCAGGCTTGCATTACAGACTTCACGATTCCAGTTACTCTTAAAATGTTGCCACAGTTCTTAAAAAGCAATGTTCAGTTCTTTGGGAGGTATCTACAACTCTAGAAACGGCTCCACAGTAGTCAAAGTAGTGTCTAAATCGTGCTTATCCCTTTCGTTAAAGCTTGTGCGCTTCGCAGCGCTCTGGTACGTCTCGTACTGTCAATACTGTTAGGGCCTCGCTAAACCTCACACGTCTCGCGTACCATGCGTACGGCACGGTCGAGGTAACAAGGCGTACGAGGCGTAAGGCTGCTGTGCGACTCGTACGGCGGCAGTGAGACAGGCTGGAGGGGTCTCACGCGTACGGTGCGCACAGCGTTGGAGGGCAAAAGCTTTTACAGCAGGTGCGCGCCTCACGGACACCTCAGTCCGGAGCGCTGTGCACTATACAACACGGACACAGTACCTTTGGCTTTGTAGGGGTTTGAGGCGGACAGATGTGGGGCTCAGTCATCCCACGTCGCGGTGTCTTCCCGGGGGCGACGAGAGCTACGGCTCGAGGCTCCAGTAGGCGCGGTGCACTTGGGTTGACGATCCTTTGTGGGGCGGCAGGTTGACACGCAGCATACGCTTTGACCCTGGAGGGGGAGCGGCCGGCTGCGGTGCGAACGGTGGCACGATCCTTTTGGACACCACGTACCCCACTCGTAGTACGCGCCACAGCTATTCACTTCAATAGCAGTGGGGCGCTTCTGCAGTATGCTGATCAGGAGAACAGATAACACAGACGGAGTCCGACGTTACGGTGCGAGCCACGGCTCGGGGCCAGTAGATCGCGGTGCTTGGAGCGGACATGTCTCGGCTTACGTTGTGAGCTACGGCTCGGATTCCTCCACAGTCACGATGCTCGTGCCGGCGGGGGGCTGGTCCTTACGGTGCGAGTGCGGCGTAGCTTAGCAGAAGTTGCGTTGTTCAGCGGGGACGGAGTGGCACAGGTTCTCAGAGTGCATGATGCAGACTCATGACACACTTCGCTCTTCTTGATCAGGGCTGCAGGGATAAGTGATGGAGCAAGGATTCGCACGTTACGCGACTTGCTTGTACTCATGAACCTCGTATAGCGTTAATAGTCTAATCAAAATGTTTGTCTTACTAATATTGTACATTTTACACTACACGGGGGTGTCCCAGTGACGCTTGCCTATGTGTACTAAACAGTAATAACGCTTGCTACTAAAATGGCCGCGGCCTCGCGGGAATAGAGTCTGCGCATGCGTCGGTCATAATCACGTGACATGACGTACTTGCAGTTCTGGTGGGAAACGTTTGCTCATGCGCAATACTGCTAAAATGGCCGCTTTGTTTTCTCATATGCTCCGTGCTTGCAAAGCTGCTTTCGCAAAGTTGCTTGTTACGCACTTATCCTAATGCTATAGTTATTATAAAGTAAGGGGTATAGTGTAGCTATTCATGGTATACAGTGTATTCAATTTTTCTGTATTTCTAAATTGTTTTCCCTTACTTTTCATGTACTGCATTCTTTGGGGCCTGAGGAACACTCGTGACTCCATCTTGAAAAGCCTTTCTGGTACTTGTCACGTGATGAGGGAAAGAACCTCATGAGGCAGTGGAACCCAGCCAGCTGGCAGCCAAAGCCAAGATGCTCCTGGGAACCTGAACTACGACCCAGCTGCAGAAGCCGACTTGTACCTAAAACTGTTACAATTGTATTTCACTACTGTATACTCTATTGTATTCTGTAAATCTAGTGTCACGAGAAGATAGAACTTAAGGGGTGGGTACGAAAACTGAATATTAAGTCTGGGAAAGTCAAAATCGTAGGTAAATGGTGACCTAATCCTCTCCTTTGTCCAATCAGAACTTGGGGACCCTTTCACTTGCAACATTAGTGGGTGGTACACTGACCCGAAAACAGTATAACTAGCCTAGGTTTAGCTACAGAATTTGTCCGACTTGTACGAATAGCTGACCTGTCACTGACCCAACGAACTCTATAGGTGATTGATACAGAGAGCTGCGGAGCACTCTGTCCGTAATTTCCACAAACTCAATCGGGGTTTGGAAACCTTAAGTGCTGGCGAAGCACTTTGCTGGGAGATTCGAGAACCCAATCGGGGTTATTGGCAGATTCCTTGCAGAGAGGGAGTAGCGCAGGCGTTGCATCCGAAGCTGCAGGTGTTGGTCGTACCCTTAGACGAATCTGGTCCTGATCAAAATCCTTGGGTTATCCTGTCCTGACTGTCCATGAGCCGTACCTGTTCGCCTACCGGCAACCTAAGTCCTTGAGGGTCCTGTCCCCGCTTTTCCCAACTGACCCGTGGCCAGGGTTAGTTCTTTAATCTGTCCTAGGTAAATATAATCCATGTGGGTGTCCGTCATTCTAAACTCTTTCCTATTGTTTCGAACGAAGTATACTTTTACATATATCATTTAACCTTCTCTCCTTAAATGAGATTTTTCATGTTTTATTGTTTATTAGCGTGTTCCACTTTTTTACCTACCTTTAGTAAATGCTAAACTGTTTGCATATATGGTTGTTTCATTCTTACCCGTCCTATAGAGAATAAGCATATCTGGATAAATCAAATAGTCTGAGTCTCATTTCCTCTGAATCGTTAGTCAGTTTCAAAAGTCTACTTTGATTAGTATGTTCCCTTTCTTTACCCGCCTTTAGTGAAGTCGTGAAGTTCTGTTTATCTAAAATAGCGTGTTCCTTATTTTCCCTTCCTTTATTTTTCATGATTCTAAATGTTTCTTACTTTCATACATAGTTATACAATTGTTATGATTCTCGTGATAGATAGTTTGATTGGGGTGAACCTTTGGCTCATGACACTAGAAGATAATAATGATTAGATAAAGGTCTTGAAAACTTCACGAGTCTGTGGTTATTTAAGAGTACAAAAACATTATTAAACTGTATATATTTTTGTTTTGCTTACTTATTTTCACAGCTAGCTCCCTGATCCATTGTGATCATAGGTACCCGTAACAGTGGAGTGGTAAGTCGGGTACATTGGTAATACAATAGGAAGGAACAGGGATACTGGTAGTAGAGTGTAAGGTTACCCGATTGATAAATATGGAAGATTGAATTTATGGGCCCAATGCGTATATGGTAAAATTTGTGAGCCGGGTGACCTGCGCGCTCTATCAGTATTTTTCTGGTAGCAGAGGATGGTTTCGATCCATCGACCTCTGGGTTATGGGCCCAGCACGCTTCCGCTGCGCAACTCTGCTTTGTGACCTGCGCGCTCTATCAGTATTCTTCTGGTAGCCAGAGGATGGTTAGGGACTAGTTAAAGATAGGTAAGAACTAGTTAAGATAGGTAGGTAGGTTTTTTGCTGCTAATTGTGAAAATTTTGCTGCTAAACGTTCGAACAAATTTACAAATGTTTTATTGCTTTGAAAATTATGAAATGTTTTAAGTTGGTTTTCTTGCTGCTATATTTATATATGTTTTAACAAACCTCGTTAATGATTGTTATATGTTTGTCTGGAATCCCCGGGGAATAGAATAGCGAGTGGTGAGGAGAATCCACTTCGCTCTGAGGTCAGTGGCTCGAGGAAAATTAGTGCATGGTTAGGCAGAACTGGAAGCGCTAATCAGGGTTTCTGTAGGAATAGTTGAATAAATTATATCAACGAGTTCGCTAATGAAACTTCAGTTGTGATATAACCTAGTAAGGGTCACACGAGAAAGGAGTAGTAGGTTCATCGGAGCTTGAGTGATAGCAAAAGAGTTCGCTAGTGAAACTTTAGACTTAGTATATATCCCGGAAAGAGTGGATGAGTCGAAGAAGTAGCAGGTTCTCTAATGCTTGAGTGAAGGGTAGGCAGAAGAGATCTATCCGTAGTGTATGAAAAGTAGACAGAAGAGGTTTACTTGCAGTAAAACAAATCTTTCCTTTCTAGACACTCGAGTACAGTGGCGAATGTTTTACGTTGTAAATTAAATAAAGCACTTGCACTTTAAGAAAGAAATCAAGTTTCCGTTACCTTGTGAAGGAGGGAGTCAGTTGCGGAGCTGCTCTGACGTCACTCTGTACCGCGCTGGTATTGGTAGAGACAGCGGGTGTGTAGCGGAGCTGGTATTGTAAAGGAGGGGTGAGCGCAGAAGCGTGAGAACTTGCCTCACGAAAAGGCCGCGCACCCATTGGTCAGAAATATTTGCAACCACCGTGTTGATTGGTTGCTGAAGAATAAAAGACGCATTTGGATTGAGAGTGATTTTGTAAACAAAGTCGCTAGTGGAAAAGTATATGTGGCATTCGTATACTCCGGAGACTAGACCGGATCCACGATATCTAGGGTTTGGAAAAGATCAGTGGAAAGGTCGTAGATACGACATTATGTACAGAAACAAGAGGAAAATGACCTTAGTAAACAAAGTGAAAAATTATTTCAAAAGAGACAAGCCTATCAAAACTAGAGAAGGAGTTGTCATCCCACCACCTAATACTCCCGCATCTTTCATGATGTTTGATAAAGGGTACCACTCTTGTGTATGGTTGGAAAATTGGGTGGAATACACGAAGAATGACGGAGTTTTGGCATTTCCGTTAGATGGTACATTTAATAGCAGGATTCTATTCAATTTGAGAACCCGAATGAATGACTTGCATCCCAGACCCAGATTGACACAGTACGAAGCCTTAGAAGAATGGGAGATAGAGGCTTTTGAGAGAGACAAACCTAGAATGGATAAAGGGTTAACCAAATGGTATCCTAAAGTGAAACAAGAAACCCGAGAGAAAAGAATGAAACAATGGAGACAGAATATGATAGTAGAAGGACTGTACCCTATGATGGCACTAGAAGAACCTGTGGGAGGGAAAAAGACAGAAAAGACCAAACATTGGGTGACCAGTGGGGATTCAGATGACGATTATTTGGAGGACTTGTTTATGAAGAATCCACCTCCCTATAATGAAGGACCCAGATCCTCAAGTGTAGGGGATGCTTGCCAAAGACCCCCTTACCAGGAGGGATCAACACCAGTAAGTGTAAGAGACGGCTGTCAAATACCTCCTTATCAGGAGATGCCGAGACCTTTAACCACAGGGAATCCATTCCTGAAACCTAACTATGGTGAGGGACCCAGTATGATGTATCCAACTGCCCCGACTTATGCCCCAACCCTGACTCCACAAATAGTACATGAAACAAACCTGGAAAGAGTACTGCAGGAAAGAGAGCGAGAGGCTATAGCTAAACAGAGAACAGAATTAATTCAGAAAATTTCCCAACTAAATACAAGTCCTGAAGCCTTGACAATTCCAGTAACTATTGGACCAGTTGTTCCTTTGTATGGGGATAAACAGGGGTGTCCAAAGACTCCAGTTATTACCCCAGCCGTAGTGCAGCCGAGAAAAGATCCCTTGATTGTAGATGACCAAGAAAGTGAATGTGGGTCTGTGATTTCCTTAATGGATTTACAGATAAGGGAACCAGAAAGGGGTTCAAGAAAGAAGAACACTCCTTTCAGTTCAGGAGAAGTACAGGTTGAGTCAGCTTCTGGTACTAGAAGTGCCACCGTAGTGACTCCTGAAGAAATCGAGAGATGGAGTCGAGAATTAGAGAAACCAAATCCTCAATTGAAACCATTAGATATTTACAAATTAAGAAAAGAATTGATGGCTGGAAATGTGGGGTTAGACAGACTAAATACCTTTTCAGAGGAAGAGTTGCTGTTTATCTGCAAGAGTATCACCCGTAATACCAGGGTGTTCCATGAGAAATTAATGGACACCGCGGCTAGTATGGGAATAGATATTGGGAAATCTACAGCGTTGCAGAAACCCTACAGAGCAGAGTTCTCAGACAAAGATTTAGAAAATATGAATGTGTCAGGGAAAAAGGTACAGATCAGAGAATTATTGAACCTGTTGCAAAAATGGGGAGAATTAGAAAAATGGAAAGCCTGATGGGCAAAGAAAAAGGAGGAAATTAGATCAAAACAGATGGCTTCAGAGTATGTCTTAAAAGAAGCAGACAAGGCAGAAAAATTATATCCTATGCGAGAAGTGCCAGGTGGAAAATATGTGCATGTTCCTGGTCCCGACAGGATATTGTGTCCTTTACAAATGACTTCCCGAAATTACGAGAGAAACCTGCAGGTTGGTACAGACAGGTAGAAAGGTTTGTGAAGGTACAAAAATGCCTGTGGAAGGATCTGGATGGGTTTTTCGATATTGTAGTTCCTGTAGATTTGTGGACAGAATGTAAAATTGCTATTGATTGACCTATTGAGGAATTCCCGAGGGACCCTATCACTGGGGTTCCTTCTGATGATGTAATGAAAAAATACAATCAGGTAATATTGCATCTGAAGGGAAAAGTGCCTGCAAAAGAAACTGATTGGACCCGGATAGATAGAACTACCCAGGATAGAGATGAAACTGTGCATTCTTATTATGAACGACTGTTACAGGTGTTCAAAACGTACAGCGGCATAGATAACATAGAGATGAAGGACATGACTCATTTCATTTACAGGTTTGTATCAGGTTTAAGACCTGAAATTTCACAATGGATCAAAGACAATAAAATCTGTTGGCAGTCTAAGAAAATTGATGAGGTTTTAAGGTACGCCAAATATTGTGAGGATGAGATGGCTGACAAACGAAAAGCAGTGAAGGAAAAGGTCATGTGGGCACAAGTAAAATTAGCAGAACAACAAGAAAAGCAGTTGAGTAAAATGAATAGTAATACCCAAAATCAAGGTTCAGGGGGTGGAGGGAAACCCAGAGTAAAAATGAGCCGAGAGGAGGCCAAAAAGAAGTTCCCCTGTCACGGGTGCGGACGGATAGGTCACTGGAGAGACGAGTGTCCACATGCACAGAATGGTAACATCCAAATTAATGATGTAAATCCAAAGACGCAGAATGAGAAACCAAGAAAGACCCAGCAACAGGTAAAACAGAATCAGTTGCCCCGTGCACCTAGACAGAATTTTAGGAACAAAGCACAGCAGGGTGAAGACACCGAGGTTTGGGAAGGAAAGGAGGATAGAAATGCAGCAACTTCGCAATTTTTGTTGAATGATACCTTCCTCTGTGATGAACCTTACTGACGGTGCCTGAGGGGGGAGGACGAGGAGTGCGTGCTTGGCGCCTCCTTGCCGGTGGACCAGTCAGGGCCATACATTGAAGGAAAGGTTGAAGGAATTGATGTCACCTTTCTGTTGGACACTGGGGCTACCCGTTCTACTGTGAGAACAGCAGATGTTCCAAACCTACCCCTCTCGGGAGAAGCGATCCAAGTAGTGGGCGTATCTAATCAATTGATTAGTACCCCAGTTACCGAGCCCATGGAGATTACAATAGGGAATTTCAAAGAAATGCATAGATTTGTTGTCTGTGATTCCAGTCCTGTAAACCTATTGGGACGTGATTTGTTGTGTAAAATGAACTGTACCATCTTTTGCACACCAAAAGGCGTCGAACTTCAAACCCCAGACGAAGATGGAATATACAAATTAATGCTAATAAGACCTGACTCAGAAATTAAAAGACTGACAATACAAGACTTACCTGAAGAACTCCAACAGACAGTGAAACCAGACGTATGGGATTTTACTGGAAAAGATGTAGGATTAATGGCAAATGTTGACCCAATTAAAATAGCCATAAAAGAAGATGCAGTTTACCCAAATACTAAACCATACAAAATGAGTGCAGAAGTGAAAGCAGGAGTTGCCATTGAAATAAAAAGATTGCTAGAAGCAAACGTCATACAAGAAGTGTTGAGTAGTCCTTGTAACTCCCCGATAATTGACATCAAGAAACCTAGTGGTAAGTACAGGGTAGTGCAGGACCTGCGCAAGGTAAATAAAATCGTTATTCCTTGCTGTCCTATTGTTCCGAACCCTGCGGTGATTTTGTATCAAATTCCATGGAATGCTGAATGGTTCACCGTTATTGACTTATGTCACGCATTCTTTTCAATCCCATTGCATCCAGACAGCAAATTTCTTTTCTCATTTGATTTCGACAGTCACGTGTACGTCTGGAATCGCGTCCCTCAGGGGTATACAGAAAGCCCCTCAATCTTTAATCAGATTCTGAAAAAGTGCCTTGAATCCTTGGTTTTACCTGGAGAATCAGTTTTAGTGCAATATATAGACGGCCTCTTGGTGGCGTCTAAAAGTCAGAAAGACTGTGTTGTTGACACCATTGCCCTACTGAACCACTTAGGTGAAGGAGGACATAAAGTATCACCTGACAAACTACAGTTCTGTACCTCTTCAGTAAAATATCTGGGGCACCAGATAGAGAAGGGTATCAGGAAAGTTACTTCAGAAAGAATTAGAATAATTCGAAACCTGCATTTACCCAATACTCAGAAAGAGATCAGAATGTTCCTTGGAGTTGTAGGATACTGCAGACAGTGGATTGTGGGATTTGCAGTCCTAGCAAAACCTTTGATAAAAATGACAAAGAAAGGAGCTAAAGACCCAGTTGAATGGGATGAGGAAAGCATGACAGCTTTTACAAAATTCAGAGAATGTCTGTGTACAGCTCCCGCATTAGGAATGCCTGATTACTCGAAAGAATTTGCACTGTTTTGTGATACACGAGACAATTGTGCACTGTCAGTCCTAACTCAAGAGCATGGTTTGACTAGACGTCCAGTAGCATATTTCTCTGCTACTTTGGATCCAGTGGCTGCTGGCTTACCTGGATGTCTGAAAGCAGTAGCTGCAACTTGCATGAGTCTTGAACAGAGTGAATCCATCATTATGGGACATCCTAAACTGTGTATGTTCCACAAGCAGTTGTAATCCTACTGACCAGAACTAAAACCCAGTATCTCACACCTAGTCGGCTGACTAAGTATGAGATAATCCTTGTGGGTGCAGCAAATGTAACCATTACTCGGTGTAACATACTGAATCCAGCTACCCTATTACCAAATTCACTGATTGCAGAAGCAAAGGGAGAGGTCGAGCATGACTGCATTGACCTGACTGAGTTTAGTACCAAACCACGCCCAGATATCAAGGAAATGCCCCTGCATGTAGAAGATTTCAAGCTGTTTGTAGATGGCTCATGTCTGAGACATGAGGATGGAGGCCTAAGTGCTGCCTATGCTGTAGTTACAATATCACGTGCCGTAGAAGCATCCTATCTATTTGGAGTAAAATCTGCACAAGTAGCCGAATTGATTGCATTGGCAAAAGCCTGTAAATTTGGGAAAAATAAAAGAGTAACCATATATACTGATAGCCAATATGGTTACGGGGTTGTGCATGACTTTGGCCAATTATGGCTGCAAAGAGAGTTCCTGACTTCTTCAGGTACTCCTATCAGAAATGGAAAAGTGGTACAGGAATTACTGGAAGCAATCCAGTTACCAAAAGAATTGGCAGTGGTCAAGTGTGCTGCTCACAAATCTGGCGATGACAATGTGACAGCAGGTAATAGATATGCTGACCAACTGGCCCAACATTGTGCAAGACATAGAATGTCAGTCAATATCAAATTGGGGGGAAGCGGAAACAGCTGCCAACTTATGGTGTTTGAGAATGTACAAACATGGGAGGAACTGAGAGATTTACAGAATGCAGCAGGACCAAAGGAAAAGAGAAGATGGAGAAAGTTTGGTTGTCACCAGAGGAACGAGGATGGTATCATTGTTTGCTCTGAGGGTATGCCTGTATTGCCTGATAGCTTGCTTGCTCCTATGGCCCAGCTAATACATGGAGATGTGCACATTGGTAGGGATGCCATGGTCCGTGTCTTCAGACAGACATGGTTCCATTCGAAATTCAGGAAAGTAGCAGAGAGACTCTGCCAGAGATGCTTGACAAGTCAGCAATACAATGCCGGGAAGAAAACAGTAGTTTCACTGGGTAAAATTGGGAAAGCAGAAGGTCCTTTTATAAGGTTACAAATTGACTTTATCCAGTTACCCCCTTGTAAAGGAATGAAGTACGTCCTTGTCATTGTTTGCCTATTTTCAAAATGGGTAGAGGCTTATCCTGCAAAGAAAAATGATGCCATCACTGTAGCCAAATTGTTATTGCGAGAACTAATACCTAGGTACGGTTTTCCAGTCGCAATTGAATCAGACAGAGGTGGGCATTTTCAGAATGAAATAATAAGTCAAATCTGTGAAGCATTCAAAATTACTCAAAAACTGCACTGTGCATATCGCCCAGAGGCTTCTGGAGTGGTGGAACAACTGAATGGCACTATCAAGTCGAGACTAGGAAAGATGTGTGAATCTACTGGCATGAACTGGATAGACGCTTTACCACTTGTCCTAATGGGAATCAGAAGTATTCCAGACCGAAAGACAGGCCTGAGTCCCCATGAGATCCTGATGGGAAGAGTAATGCGACAAGCATGGGTACCAGGACACAAACTGATAAGCATTTCTGATGATTTGGTACTAGAGTACTGCAAGCAACTGGGTGACTAAGTGCGTTCTATCTCTCACCAGATTGTGGAAGAAGCCGTCGCCAGGCCAGCAACTCCAGTCCATAATCTGAATCCGGGTGATTGGGTGGTACTAAAGAAACACACCAGATCAAGTTGCCTTGCACCGAAGTGGGGAAAACCAAGACAAGTGAATCTGGTAACCACAACAGCGGTGAAGTGTGCCGGTGTGCCAAAGTGGATCCATGCCAGCCATACAAAAAAGGTAACCGAAGACGAAGAAACTGACGCTGAAGGTTGTCCGGCTGAGGGGTCTCCTGATGTTGGTCCTGAAGTAGCTGATGACGAACAACCAAGCACCAGTCAAGATGAATGGATTCCAGTAATCGACCTGACATTCGATCCAATAAGAACCAGAAGTCAAACATATTCAGACAGAGAGTGGTGATAGTGAGGAGGAGACAAGAATAGAAGGAGATAATCAGATTATCGAAATCCATGTCAAATCTGATGAGGAAGAAGGTCATATAGGGACAGAATAGGCTATTGACACACCTCCAAGAACTCCTGAGACTGAGAAGGGACAGATAGAAATTAGGGCGAAAGTTCAAGCGGAAGAAAATCAAAGGTTCGAAGTGCTTGAACAGGATCAGATAGAAATAGACGAATGTGTTCAGGACACAGAAATTGAAACGTCCAAAAGTCAAATCCAGCCTACACCTGAACAAGGCCAGCTTAGCAACCAGGCAGAAGAAGCTGAAACAAGACCTGCGACTAGTCAGACAGAAAGGGAAGAAGCAGACGTTGAAGCAGAAGTGCCACAACTGAACGAAAATAAAAGAGCATTAGAAGAAAGGCAAACAACAGTGCCAGTTAAAAGATTCAAGAAAAAGAATAGAGAACCAAGATACATCAAAAGACTAAGACTGAGACTGAAAACAGTAGAAGAGAAGCTTGAGCAAAGGAAACAGGGTTCCAGTAAAACAGAGCAAACTGGAGAAAACTCTAAGCGAAGAAGTGCCCGAATAAAAAGACTGAACGAAAAGTATCAGGATCCTGAATGGACTTACCTGGTGTTAGAGGAATTCGAGGATCTTGATATAAGTGACGAAAGTGATGAAGAATTGACTGCTGACCAGTCTACCGAAGAAGAAGAACCAACCTGAAGTTGCCCTGTGTAAGCAACCTGTGCAAAGTTACAAAGAGGGGTTGGAAAGCTTCTTTTGAGCGAAAATGTCTGATTCCAATATGAATGGAAGACCTAGACGCAATTGTTGTAAAACATGCTGCAAAGTATGTGTATGTAGTGTAGCTTTAGTACTAATATTATGGATAGGATTAACAATTACTATTCCTTATATGATGAGTAAAGATACTAATGTTGACTCTACAAAGACTGTGACAAAGGACACAGATGAGCTGCAAACGAAAAATACACCACAAAGTGTAGAAGGACATGAGAAAGCACTTAGCATTAGACAAACTAAAATGGACTGAGAAGCATCAGATGAGTAAGGACTACATTATCACAGAATCAAGAACAGGACTCATTTAAACGTATTCGCAAACCTTTTAGTACATTAGGTAGAAGCCATGGAAATAGAAGACTGTTTGCATGAAGCTGCCTACTTCTGTAGCTGAGGGAGTGACCTACCATCACTTGCCACTAACATACGGAATTTCCTGTAGTATTTTAGCTAGCTTATTCTATAAAAGAGGACCGTTACAGTACTATTACTCTAACTCAGACGTGATATTTTCTGAACTTCCTATACGTGGAAATCTGAACCCTGTACATACCAAAAGTGATGTAACACGTTATATGGGAGAATATTGTCTGCCTATAGGTACCATAGATTTAGGTGAAGCACATAGAGATAACTTGACCTGTTCGTTACATGAACAAGAAAAAATGTTTCTAAACATGGCAGAGAAAAGAAGAGAACGTTTCCAAAGAAAGTCGAATGATAAAAGACAGAAAACTCCTAAGTGGGCTGAAAACATGGGAAGCACCTCAAATGGTGGAGCTAATCCTGCTTTGTTGCTGGATTTCGAAAGAAAGGGGAAACTCTGTCTTCACAGAGAAAAGACTAGTTATTATAATAACATTTTCATTGGTTCCAGTCAATGTGAACACAATTACAAGGTAATTGGAGGTTGGGGTTTCAAAAATGGGTCAGAACCTGTGTTTCCCGGAATTTATTACATATGTGGAAACAAGGCTTATTTCAAATTGCCGGATCACTGGTATGGAAGCTGCTACTTTGGAATTGTCTTCCCAAAAATATACCATGTGAATGAAATTGCTGGAAGCAATGAAAACACCAGCAGTGGGAGTGACTCTGAACACACACAGAATTTGCAAATTGTCAACAGTAGTGGATCGGTTATCTACTGACACTACTGCAGGTTTCCTGATGGTCAATATCGAAATGGTTGCAATCAGATCTATGGTTTTGCAGAACAGACTTGCTCTTGACACCTTATTAGCAAAAGAGGGCGGAGTCTGTAGAATGTTGAAAGCGCAACATTGTTGCACTTACATACCTGACAAAAGTGTCGAAATCAAAAGGTATGTTGGAACATTACAAATTTGGAAAAACAGCTCAAACCACTGGAGGTTGACAGTAACCCTGGGCGTCCGAATCGGCTACGCCCACGGAGTAGGCGCAGTGTTGCCTCCTACGCATTTTGCATAGACAGCGTAGCCGGCAACACTACGCCCACTCCGTGGGCGTAGCCGAGTCGGCCGCCACCCGCCTCCCTCCCGCCCTCCCCTACATACATTATTTAAGCAACTAGCCTTAATAAAACAATTTTAAAGCACTTACCGTGTCCAGGGCTCGTCCGGGGCTCCCTCTTGGAATAGCATCCTTTCCTGGATACCAATGCGCATGCGCGGCCGCCCGCGCATGCGCATTTTTCGGGAGAAATGCGCATGCGCGGCCGCCCGCGCATGCGCATTGGTATCCAGGACGACGCAATTCCAAGAGGGAGCCCCGGACGAGCCCCGGACACGGTAAGTGCTTTAAAATTGTTTTTATTAAGGCTAGTTGCTTAAATAATGTATGTAGGGGAGAGCGGGAGGGAGGTGCGTAGTGGGGCTACGCGGAGTGCGGGAGTGGGCGTAGCTTCTCGCCCACTCCGCGTAGCTCCGCGGAGCCCCACAACGCCCACTACGCCCAGGGTTAGTTGACAGTGCCTGGAAGAGACTAACTGATGGTCTCTCCTCTGTAGGTCATTGGTTTTCTAACATAGGTAAAAATCTTGTGAGTAAAATACTGATGCCAATAGCAGGTATAGGTTTAATTGTGCTAATTGTCGTAATCTGCTGCAAATGTCGAAAACACAAAAAGAAATATGCGATGAATAAAAGAGGAGTGAAACAGAATGTGGATGAACTAGAATTAGAGGAACTGAATAATCAAATTTAGAAAAGGGTGAAGAATTCTCACCCTAACAAAGAAGTAAAAGAAAAATTGAATCAAATGTTTGAAGAAATAGAATTGGGAAAGCTGTGAGAAGTTGGCATCTGGTTCCATTAATAGTGATGATAGTAAATATCATCAAAGAGGGGATTGATGGAGCAAGGATTCGCACGTTACGTGACTTGCTTGTTCTCATGAACCTCGTATAGCGTTAATAGTCTAATCAAAATGTTTGTCTTACTAATATTGTACATTTTACACTACACGGGGGTGTCCCAGTGACGCTTGCCTATGTGTACTAAACAGTAATAACGCTTGCTACTAAAATGGCCGCTGCCTCGCGGGAATTGAGTCTGCGCATGTGTCGGTCATAATCACGTGACGTGACGCACTTGCAGTTCTGGTGGGAAACGTTTGCTCATGCGCAATACTGCTAAAATGGCCGCTTTGTTTTCTCATATGCTCCGTGCTTGCAAAGCTGCTTTCGCAAAGTTGCTTGTTACGCACTTATCCTAATGCAATAGTTATTATAAAGTAAGGGGTATAGTGTAAGGGTGGGCGGCCAGCTACGCTCCGTGCACGGAGTGCGCGTAGTGCCGTCTCCTATGCATTTTGCGTAGCGGGCGTAGCCAGGCGGCACTACGCGTGCTCCGCAGACGGAGCGTAGCCGGCCGCCACCCGCCTCCCTCCCGCCCTCCCTAAATATGCAAATAAAAGGATTTAAAGGTTTTAAAAACACTTACCTGTCCGCCGCGTCCCCGGGGCTCCCTCTCCCGTCCCTGAAATCGCGCCGCCACCATTTCGGATACTAATGCGCATGCGCGGCCGCCCGTGCATGCGCATTAGTATCCGAAATGGCGGCGGCGCGATTTCAGGGACGGGAGAGGGAGCCCCGGGGACGCGGCGGACAGGTAAGTGTTTTTAAAACCTTTAAATCCTTTTATTTGCATATTTAGGGAGGGCGGGAGGGAGGCGGGCGGCGCGTAGTGGGGCTACGCGGAGTGCGCGGGTGGGCGTAGTTTTGCGCCCACTTCGCGTAGCTCCGCGGAGCCCCACTACGCACACTACGCCCAGGGTTAGTATAGTGTAGCTATTCATGGTATACAGTGTATTACATTTTTCTGTATTTCTAAATTGTTTTCGCTTACTTTTCATGTACTGCATTCTTTGGGGCCTGAGGAACACTCGTGACTCCATCTTGAAAAGCCTTTCTGGTACTCGTCACGTGATGAGGGAAAGAACCTCATGAGGCAGTGGAACCCAGCCAGCTGGCAGCCAAAGCCAAGATGCTCCTGGGAACCTGAACTACGACCCAGCTGCAGAAGCCGACTTGTACCTAAAACTGTTACAATTGTATTTCACTACTGTATACTCTATTGTATTCTGTAAATCTAGTGTCATGAGAAGATAGAACTTAAGCGGTGGGTACGAAAACTGAATATTAAGTCTGGGAAAGTCGAAATCTTAGGTAAATGGTGACCTAATCCTCTCCTTTGTCCAATCAGAACTTGGGGACCCTTTCACTTGCAACATTAGTGGGTGGTACACTGACCCAAAAACAGTATAACCAGCCTAGGTTTAGCTAGAGAATTTGTCTGACTTGTCCAAATAGCTGACCTGTCACTGACCCAATGAACTCTATAGGTGATTGATACAGAGAGCTGCGGAGCACTCTGTCTGTAATTTCCACAAACTCAATCGGGGTTTGGAAACCTTAAGTGCTGGCGAAGCACTTTGCTGGGAGATTCGAGAACCCAATCGGGGTTATTGGCAGATTCCTTGCAGAGAGGGAGTAGCGCAGGTGTTGCATCCGAAGCTGCAGGTGTTGGTCGTACCCTTAGACGAATCTGGTCCTGATCCAAATCCTGGGGTTATCCTGTCCTGACTGTCCATGAGCCGTACCTGTTCGCCTACCGGCAACCTAAGTCCTTGAGGATCCTGTCCCCGCTTTTCCCAACTGACCCGTGGCCAGGGTTAGTTCTTCAATCTGTTCTAGGTAAATATAATCCATGTGGGTGTCCGTCATTCTAAACTCTTTCCTATTGTCTTGAACGAAGTATACTTTTACATATGTCATTTAACCTTCTCTCCTTAAATGAGATTTTTCATGTTTTATTGTTTATTAGCGTGTTCCACTGTTTACCTACCTTTAGTAAATGTTAAACTGTTTGCATATATGGTTGTTCCATTCTTACCCGTCCTATAGAGAATAAGCATATCTGGATAAATCAAATAGTCTGAGTCTCATTTCATCTGAATCGTTAGTCAGTTTCGAAAGTCTACTTTGATTAGTATGTTCCCTTTCTTTACCCGCCTTTAGTGAAGTCGTGAAGTTCTGTTTATCTAAAATAGCGTGTTCCTTATTTTCCCTTCCTTTATTTTTCATGATTCTAAATGTTTCTTACTCTCATGCATAGTTATACAATTGTTATGATTCTCATGATAGATAGTTTGATTGGGGTAAACCTTTGGCTCATGACACTAGAAGATAATAATGATTAGATAAAGGTCTTGAAAACCTCACGAGTCTGTGGTTATTTAAGAGTACAAAAACATTATTAAACTGTATATGATATTTTTGTTTTGCTTACTTATTTTCACAGCTAGCTCCCTGATCCATTGTGATCATAGGTACCCGTAACAGTGGAGTGGTAAGTCGGGTACATTGGTAATACAATAGGAAGGAACAGGGATACTGGTAGTAGAGTGTAAGGTTACCCGATTGATAAATATGGAAGATTGAATTTATGGGCCCAATGCGTATATGGTAAAATTTGTGAGCCGGATGTCCTGCGCGCTCTATCATAAGCAGCACAGCTAGCAGCTCTTCCTACAGGGGGGGATAGCGCCCAATGTTCCTGGGGCACAGTTCAGGGGGCAAGTTCACCAGCAAGCCCTTGGAGATTGTTCACAAAGATGCACAAGTAGATTTTAAAAATCCTTCAGTCTTTCTCCTCTCCTTCTTGCAGCAAGGCACCCACCACAGGCCAGTCTCTCAGGCTAGAGACAGTAGTCCTCCATGCAGCTTTCCCAGGTGCTTCTCTTCCGGCAGAGTTTTTTCTTGGCGTAAACAGGATCTAATTTCTTGGGAGCAGGGCTCCTACTTTTATACACCATTTATTTTGTCTTTACAGGCCAGGGGGCCTGAGCCTGGTTCAACCCAGTTTTGGAGCACTTTGTTGACAGGAAGATGCCTTCTTCTTTCAGGGAGCAGGGCAGGGAAATCAGACGCTCCGCGGGAGGTGGAGCCAGCATTGTGGTGGCAGAGCACAGCCCTATTCAGAGTCAAGGGGCACTCCTCCCACCTATCCTGGGGGTAATCCCTCTATTCACCACCTGGCAGCCCAGACTATCCCCTGGAATTCCCCAGCCCTGTCACTCACAGAAACCAGACAACAGATACACATCCTAGCAGAAGCGGGCTGAAATAGTCAGGCAAGCAAATGCTAACTTTCTAAAAGTAGCATTTGCAAACACAGGATATTAAAATAAACTTTACTAAAAGAAGTATTGTATTATTCTGAGCTCAGGCATACTAAACTTGACTTTCTACCATGTTCCCTGAGCCTGCTGGGATTATAGAGTGTAATAATTACCGCAGCCTATTCTGGGCTTTGAGAACAGGTAGCCTTACAATAGTGAAAAACGAAAATGGCTGTAATTCACTATTAGGACATGCCACACACATCAGGGCTTGTCCTACCTTATGCTTACAATGCACCCTGCCCTGGGTCTACCATAGGGGTGACTAATATGAAGTTAAGGGAAGGTTTAGGGACTGGCAAGTAGGTGCACTTGCGCAGTCAGCATGACAGTACCAGACTGCACGCAGGTTCTGCAACGGCAGACCTAGACACATTTTGCTAGGCCGCTTCTGTGGGTGGCACAACCAGTGCAGCAGGCCCACCAGCAGCATTTGTATTTACAAGCCCTGGTACTCCTGGTGCACTTTACTGGGGACTGACAGTAAACCAAATAAGCCAATCATGGAAACCAATCAATGTATACACTTTTCATAGGGAGCACTTGCACTGTGGCACTGATTGGCAGTGGCACAGTGCTCTGAGCAGCTAACACCAACAAAACACATGAGGCACATCAGCAAAAAGTGGAAGGGAGACTCACGCCAAGGTGCCAGGTCTAACAGATCCCATTACACATGTCTGTGCATGGACTGAATCCCTATAAAATGCCTCTTTTTTAAGTATTTGAGCATTTGGGTGGCACTGCTCCCAGAACTCACCTGGTAGCTCAACGTCACTCACTTACTCCGGAGAACAAAAACTGACCTCCGCAAATGGCAATCCCTTCCTCACAACCTGATGGATAGAGTTGGCTTATTTAAAATGATGGTACTCAACCAGTTCCGATACATAATTCCGAATATTCCACAACACCTCTGCCGTGGACGGTTCCGAACACTAGACAGACTGGCCATGGCTTTCCTATGGAATACCTTAAGACCGAGCATGGCACTCACCTCCTGCCAAAAGGCCCCTTACGATGGTGGATTGGGCATGACCAATCTTTTTCGATACTACCTGGCTACTCGCCTCGTGGTGATACATGACTGGTTCACCGGCGGATGGTCCGACCCGGCGTAGCCAATTGAGCTGGAGAGCCTCTGAGTCTCTCGGATTCAATCCATGCTCTACGGAGTCCTGATCCCCTGTACACTCCCCGCAGTCACTAGACCGGTTTTGGTCGCCTGGTGCTAAGCGCTGTATTACACACAATGGGACAATAAACTGATGTTAGAAACACCCCTGTGGCATGGCACCTGGCTTGGTGAGCTAGGAACACTAGAGGGTTTTCGTAAATGGTACTTGGTTGGAATCTCGCAGCTTGGAGACGCATGGAGAGGTAATCACATGTGTTCATTCTGAGACTTACAGAACTCGTATTCACTGCACCCTACCCAGTTCTATAAATCCCTGCACTCCAACATGCCCTCGCCCCGTACACACCTGCAGACAACACGCTCCCAGCATTTAGTCCTTTAGAAGCCCAAAACCAGATGGGTGACCTTGGGAAATGAGGGGTATCCAAGATCTGCCACTTCCTAGTCAATAACTCCCGACCTCCCTAGACCCCCTTGGATGTCTCTGGGAGGCCTGGATGCCCCCCGCCCCTGGAGGAGGAGGACTGGAGAGACACCCTGATGGGCTCTACATAACCACCATGTCTGCTAGGTTGAGCCTAACTCAGCTATATTACCTACATTGTCCATACTTGACCCCGGACCATCTACACTGAGTGGGGCTTCTGGCTACCCCATGTGCCCACGATGCCAGATGCAAAATACAGATTTCTATCACATGGTATGGACCTGTGGCCCTCTCACCTTGCACTGGGAGGAAATAGTGTCTGAGCTGAGCGCTGTCCAGGGTTGAAAAGTCCCACTAGCCCACTAGCCCTGCTCTTGGGAGTAGTGGACGGCAGAGATGGGTCCAGGCTAGAAGTTTTTTTTCCTCCGAAGAGCGATTATGGTGGCCAAATTCGACATAGCAGTGGTGTCGAAGGACCCTGCCCCCTTAATATCAATAATGGCATTGAGGGGTAGGTAGGAGCGCAGCACAAGAAAAACCCATATACAAAGCGAGAGGCTGTCCCGCCAAGCACGGACGCATGTGAGGGAAATCATGGCTGGGACTACTGATTTGATTGGGGATAAGGAAACAATGGAGCATGAAATGGAGATCAACATGTCTAAAGTAATTTCGCACTGAAAATATACAACTAGTCTTGTGATAACACTTACTACACAAATTGTAAGAGCTACCTATGCTGCCGGTTTATCGTATTTGTATGTTTTTAAGAAAACCAATATGTTATGTTATGTTATATTATTAAGACTTCTATAGCGCACAGCTGCCCCAGGAAAGGGGCGTCCCGGCGCTAGGACAAGCAGAAGAAACACAACACCGCAAAAACAACAGAAAAACCAGAGAACGAGAAAGCAATATACTAAGGTACAGGAGGGAACAGATAAGTTTTAATGGCCCTTCTGAAATCAAGCAAATCATCAAGTGAACAGATATGATATGGAAGTGAATTCCAGAGTTTAGCAGCTAAAACACGGAAAGATCGCCCACCTGCTCTACGGAGCTTAAACCGTGGGACTACAGCCAGGTTTTGACCAAAAGACCTCAAAGAACGAGAAGGAACGTAGGGGGTAAGGAGATTCTCAAGAATCTGAGGGGAAGACAATTTGAGGATCTTAAAGGAAAAACATAGAGTCTTGAAGTCAATCCTTTGCGCCATCGGCAGCCAATGGAGTGTACAGATAGTTTCTTTCACAGAGCAGAACCTCGGTAGACCTACCAGGGCCCTAGCCGTAGCATTCTGCACACGCTGCATCCGGGCAATTTCCGCCTGATTAGCCCTCAACAGGAGCGAACTGGCGTAATCAAGCCGTGATAGAATAGTTGCCTGAATGATCAACTGCCTAGTAGGGGCATACATTTTTTTAAAAATAGGTCTAAGTCCACGCAGAATCCCGAAGCATGTGGCTGCCACTTTTTTTGTGTGGCCACAGAAACTGAGGACGGGGTCTAACCAGACACCTACATTTTTGACCTCAGATACTGGGATAGGAGTGACACCTAACTCTGGAGGCCACCACTTGTCACCCCAGAGATTGCTATGCTTACCCACACTCAAAACCTCTGTTTTCTTAGCATTAAGCTGAAGACAGTTAGCTGTCATCCAGCCAGCCACTGCCAAGAGACCATCTCGAAACCTGGGGGCATCAAGGTCGGAGTTCCCACTAAGAGCAACCGCCCGCAGCGTGTCGTCAGCTTAGGAGACCACAGTCATACCACAGCGCTTGGCGACCGCAGCCAGCGGCTGCACGTGGAGATTGAACAGTGTGGGACTCAATGCCGATCCCTGCGGCACTCCCAGTTCTAAAGGGTAAAGTTTGGACTCAATGGGTGGGATGGCAACCCTAAATGAGCGATCCGCTAAAAAAGACCGGAACCAGTCAAGTGCTATGCCGGAGACACCTGCTTCTCCCAGACGTTGCATCAATATCGTGTGCGAGACCGTGTCAAATGCGGCACTGAGGTCAAGTAACACCAGTGCCGCAGTTTGACCGGAATCCAGCACAGACCGCAGATGTTCCGTCATCGAGAGAAGGGCTGTCTCGGTGCAATGGCTAGCATGAAATACGTTCTGGGAGGGATCCAGAATATTGACCCTCTGCAGATGTTCAGACAAGATGCCATTGACATGAGCCTCAGCAACCTTCGCGGCCCATGGGAGAAGGGAAATAGGTCGATAATTCTCTAGTTTAAGGGGATCCAGCGTGGGTTTCTTCAGAAT
This sequence comes from Lissotriton helveticus, assembly GCF_964261635.1. Classification (NCBI taxonomy): domain Eukaryota; kingdom Metazoa; phylum Chordata; class Amphibia; order Caudata; family Salamandridae; genus Lissotriton; species Lissotriton helveticus. The sequence goes on along the minus strand of NC_136072.1, from coordinate 835,748,833 downwards.
AGGGGTGACAACAGCCTGTTTCCATTTAGTTGGAACTATGCCTGAAGAAAAAGATTGGTTTATGAGGTGGCGCACAGGGGGAAGACATAGGATAGATGATTGTCTAAGCTGTGCCGGTCTAAGTGGGTCGGCAGGAGACCCAGATTTAACCTTAGTCGCCAACCTGTCGAACACCTCCACCGACATACCAGGGAGAATCGAGAGAACCACATTCGAGGTAGAATTGGGCCTCAGGGCCTCGCTCACAGAAGTGGAACTAGGAAAAGAGCGATAAATGGCCTGTACCTTTCCAAGAAAAAAGGCCGCTAAGTCTTCACAATGGGACGCTGAACAAATTTCAGCTGCTGGGGCTCTCTTGGCAGTCAAGTCTTTGAGAACTTTAAAAATCAGCTTCGAAGGATTAGGGCTGTTTTTAAACTCCTGGGAGTAGTAGGCCGCACGGGCCCTACATATGGCTCTATGGTAGATTTTGACTTTGGTAAGATATAGTATTTTTTTCCCAGCCTCGTAGGTTTTACGCCAGCGCCTTTCCGATTGTTTACAAGCTTTTTTCAGAGGCAATAAGGTACTATCGTACCATGGACTGGGTTCTAGGGAGCGACACTTGCTCCAGGTGGCAGGGATCAAAAAGTCGAGAGCCCGAATAATTCAGTCACAGAAGAGATCGTAGCCAGATTCAACATCAGTAAGATGACCAAGCGGATTTTCCTCAAGTAATCGATGGAAATCTTCAAGCTTTAATTTTTTCCAGGAGCGTTTGAGAACAACTCTATCTAAAGGTTTAAAGAAGAGGTCCTTGATCGTAAGGTGCAATTTCACTAGAAAGTGGTCGGACCAAGCTATTGGGCTTGGCCGTGACACCTTAGCCCCTGTCAAATTCGTGAATATGGGGTCCAATATGTGTCCACCCACATGCGTAGGGTGGATCACCAGCTGACTTAGTTGCAGTGCCTCAAGATCTGCAAGAGTGCTGCTAATAGCTGGAATATGACAGAGATCAAGGTGAAGATTAAGATCTCCAAGGATGCTAAAATTAGCAGAGCCTATAGCAAGAGAGCTCACAATTTCTGCAAGAGCCTTCCTAAAAGCAGTATCATTACCAGGAGGTCGGTAGATCAAAAGTCCAGAGAAAGTGAAATGGTGGCTAACCGTTATCCTAAAATGCGCACTCTCGCAGCCATCCAAATTCAATACCTTCCAAACACAAGGAAAGCATGACTTCACTATCACAGCAATACCCCCACCCCTAGAGTTACGATTATGGGTGTAGATGGAATATTCAGGAGGGAGTGCAAGATTCACTATAGCCGTAGCTTCATCCTGTAGCCATGTTTCAGTCATAAAGAAAATATCCGGGGCCTCCTCAGTAATGAGATCATGGATAACAGAGTAATGTTTGGCCAAAGATCTAACATTGAGATTCCAGATTATAAGATCTCGAGGGGCCACAGACTCTGTGTGTGGAAATACACCCAGAGAGGACTCAGTAACGACTGAAATAGGGACTGGGGTCTTAAGTGAAAAGTTGCCACATGCACATTGGAAAGGACCGCACAGCGGATCAACAGATCCAGAAGCACAGTATGGGGACAGCTGCCGAATACTCAGGAGCTCGTCCCTCAAGTACATACCTCCATTAGACTTAAAAGGTACAGAGTCCCTGGCGCTAAGCGCCTCCTTAGCGCTGACGGGCGCAGACGGGCAGGACTCTGGCACGACTCCGGCGCGATTGCGGCGCACCCGCTGCGCGCAGTCGCTGCGCGCTTCCATTGCAGGTTTAAATAGGGCTCAAGCGTGGCCGCCGGAACACTAGAGCGCTCCCTAAAATGGCGCCCGCAAGACGTCCCTTTCTCCCCCCAAGATGGCGGCAAAATATCAAATGCACCGGCAAAGGACCCGCTCAAGCAGCGGTGGATTACACAATTATAGTGCAAGTATGCTCGAGTGACTAAATCTAAAACAGGGGTCAAGAAACAAAGAATGAACCAAAATAGTAAAAAAGGGAAATAGTATTAAAATCACAAAATCACCAAATGATTAAGGCTAAGAGCGCGCGAAGCCTAATGCGCTAGTAAAACAAAGGGTACCTTGTCCAGGCTAACCCAGCTGAAGTAATCGCCTTAAATAGGGCTCAAGCGTGGCCGCCGGAGCACTAGAGCGCTCCCTAAAATGGCGCCCGTAAGACGTCCCTTTCTCCCCCCAAGATGGCGGCAAAATATCAAATGCACCGGCAAAGGACCCGCTCAAGCAGCGGTGGATTACACAATTATAGTGCAAGTATGCGCGAGTGACTAAATCTAAAAACAGGGGTCAAGAAACAAAGAATGAACCAAAATAGTAAAAAAGGGAAATAGTATTAAAATCACCAAATCACCAAATGATTAAGGCTAAGAGCGCGCGAAGCCTAATGCGCTAGTAAAACAAAGGGTACCTTGTCCAGGCTAACCCAGCTGAAGTAAGAGCCTTAAATAGGGCTCAAGCGTGGCCGCCGGAGCACTAGAGCGCTCCCTAAAATGGCGCCCGCAAGACGTCCCTTTCTCCCCCCAAGATGGCGGTAAAATATCAAATGCACCGGCAAAGGACCCGCTCAAGCAGCGGTGGATTACACAATTATAGTGCAAGTATGCGCGAGTGACTAAATCTAAAAACAGGGGTCAAGAAACAAAGAATGAACCAAAATAGTAAAAAAGGGAAATAGTATTAAAATCACCAAATCACCAAATGATTAAGGCTAAGAGCGCGCGAAGCCTAATGCGCTAGTAAAACAAAGGGTACCTTGTACCTTTTTTTGTTATGAAAAAAAATAGATCCATTCAGCAAATTCATGAACTAAAAGCCTTTTTGGTTAAGTGTTATAGATACATACCTCAAGGTACATCAATAAACACTCACTTTGCACATATAATCAATGCAAACATAAATGTATTCAGCCGCCTTATTTCCTTTTGTTTTGTCGCACAAATATGCTTCTGTTGAAGGACCTTGGGTCCGAAATGAATTGAGAATTGTTTTGAGGAGCATCTTTGTGTTATGTTTTAATCAAAATGAGATCAACATTTCTAATATTGTTTTGCCAACACGTTCAGTGTTGTATGTTTTCGTTTTATTTCCACGGAGGATTGATAAACAATAACTGGAACCCATAAGAAGTGCGGGTGGAGACACTGCACCAAGTTCGGTATAGTGCATTGGTGAGTAGTTACCGTTAGTGCAGCAATTACCATCCACTGCATCCCAACAATGGCTTTTAACACCTAATGGCGTGGGGTGGGGGTGGAAATGAAGCATGTTTTTTGCTTGATCTGGGTCCCTGTTGGCTGTGCTACGCCTCTGGACACCTTGGTGCAGTTATTCATTCTGTGGTATACAGTTATGGGCCCCCTGGCACGGTCATTACTCATTTTGTGAATGTAATCGCCTGCTGGTTAACGGCCCTCGTGGTGACAGTTCAAGGTGTTCTCATTGTCGGCAGTTCAAGGTGTTCTCATTGTCGGGGCCTTTACCTGGAACATGAACCCATTGCACGTGGCCTCGCCTGGGCAAACCCTAGAATAAACAGGCACTGCGTCCTGCTGCTCTGTAAATCTCTGACGAGCTGCGAGCAGCTGTGTGCGCTTTATGTAATCACCGGAGGCTCCACCGAGTGACGTCAGGATTTAACCAAAGGTAAATGAAGAGCCGGCCAGGCTTTCGCTGCGCTGACAGACAGGCCCATCTCCCGTGGATGAGACGTGCTACCGAGCTGCGCTGCTGCAGCGAGCGCCTACACGGGGCAGGGGCTGACGACTCTTTCGTACCGCTCAGAGGCACAGCGACAGCGCTGTCGGCACACTGTGTGAGGGAGGCAGGCCCGCTCAGCAGGGTCAGTACACAGCTCCTTCACACCTCTCTGTGAGCCACAGCAGAGTCAGTAAACCTAGCTCACAGACTGACGGTTCCCTTATACCTACCTCCCTGTGAGGCACAGCGATGTCGGTACACCTGCTGGTACACCTACCTAAGTAAGTGAGGCACAGCACAGTAAGTACACATAGCTCACAGGTTGACAGCTCCGCGAGGCATAGCACTGACGGGCGCACGACGCCCATTGGCCTCAAAGTACTTAAAAAAAATACGCCTCAGGACCCTCTGACGCCTGTGTCTAACGAATATTCATAGGCCACCTGAGGATGAAGGGAGGACTCTTGAAGGGTAGGTTGACGGGCAGGGCGGATAGGCAATAGGACACTCATCTGTTCCCTGATTGGCCTTGGCCCTAGGGCAGCTGGTTTGTTTTCTATTGATGAAGTGCCCCCACCTGTCAGGATGGACGCGGCTGCTAAACCTAAAATGTTGCTGCCTTTCAGAGTGAGCAATGATTGGCCTTGGCCCTAGGGCAGCTGGTTTGTTTTCTATTGATGAAGTGCCCCCACCTGTCAGGATGGACGCGGCTGCTAAACCTAAAATGTTGCTGCCTTTCAGAGTGAGCAACACAAGTTGATACAGTTTACAGAGTGTTAGTACGAAGCTAAACTGCTCATTGTCATGCTTAGAATTACAACAGGCCTGCCATAACGGCCACAGCATGAGATACACAAACACCAGATCCTCAAGTGCATCTCCCAGTGGTCCTGTATTGAAAAAGCCCCACAGCTCAGAAACTATCCTAGGTTGGGGGAAGGAAGGAGAGGAAATAGATTGGAAGAGAAGGGCAAGGTCTGTAGTGGGGACTGGTGAGAGAAGAAGGTGGTCAGCAAGTACATTCTTCTGTTTCATTCATCCCCTGTGGTGCAGGCCTCTCCTGAGCTTCAGCTAAGCGCAGCATAAACATTAGGTAAGGTGGCACCCCTCTCACAGGCAAAGCAAAGGGTGGCCTCTCACTACCCATGCCTCACCCTCCCATTTCTTGTTTTTACTAATGTGACATTTTGGTTTTATTATCAGAAACGAAAACCTTAATGTATCCAGTGTTTTATAACAGTAAGTTTTATTCATAACATTTTTGTTGTTGTCATTGTGTGTTAACCCTAACATATACATACCCAGTGGGTGCCCACCTCTGCCAGGATACAAGAACCGTGATCTGCATATCCCTAGATCTATTGTTAAGGGCTAGCATTGAATACTGTGTGATTGTGAGCCCCCAGATGCCTTGGTATGTATTAGCACAGACTATTAGCTGATCTTGAGCCCCTGATGAGTGTGTATTCGTTGGTATGGGCTAGCGTTGACCATGGGCTGATGTTAAAACCCAGAAACATCTGAAGCAACACCAGCAGGCTAGCATTGACATAAACTGTGATTTGGCTTTACTTGCAGTGGTTGACAGAGAAGGCAGATCATGGGAGGAAGAGACACTCTAGTAGAAAGTCTTTAGACACTGCAGGAACAGCCAGGAATATCTAGTACCCAGTGGGATTGGGTGATTCTTGGACTTAAGACCACTAGGGATCCTCATGTCGAAATTCTCCCATCCCCAGGAGGGATATCGGCTTAGCCAATATATATAGAGTGTACAATATAGAGCTGATGTTCAGTTAATGCACAATTCAAGGAACACACACAAGCTGTTCCAAACAGAACTAAAAAAACAAAAATATGTAGATCTGAGGGACTGGGACAAAAAAACGGATATTATTACATAAAATTATGTTTTCATGGGGAAGGGAAGGCCTCATTACAATCATGGGGATATATGTACACACCCTGGCTGGATGCCTATATGTGACATTTCCATGGTTTATGGCCTGGATCATTGATGCTTATGTGTGACATTTCCACGGTTTATGGCCTAGCCCTGGCCTGGATGCTTATGTGTGACACTTCCCCGGATTATAGCATGCTTTCTGGCCTGGGTGCTTATGTGTGACATTTCCATGCTTTCTGGTCTGAGGGCTTATGTGTGACATTTTCACGGTTTATGGCATGGGTGCCAGTTGAGGGTGTAGGTGGAGCCAATAGAAGAAGCGGGTGGAGCCGGGGAAAGTGGCTGTGGACTCCGACAAACATTTGAGCACCTGGACTTCATAGTTTACAAATTAAGCTCTGCTTCCTGCACTAAATTTATGCTGACACACACTAAATTAGTTTATTCCTTGTCCTTCATTAATGGTTTAGCTGTAAAAGGTTATGAATACTGGAATGACATGGTTAATTTAAAATCCATTTGGGGTACTAAAGAATGGCAAGTGCAGGGCACTGAGTCATTGCATCGAGCATGTCTGATACCATCTCAGCTCATATTTTTAAATGAGACGGTGCAACAGACTACTTGTTTTGGTTTAGCCATGGCAAAAAAATGGAATACTCCATCCACTCTATAATTGGAACCTTATGAAACATGGCAAACGCGTACCAACTGCACAATTGAGGACGTTGCAGTCAAGTTCCAGAATGGCACACTTCCACTATTGAGCCTTTGACATGGTTACTTTGGTCCACGAACCCTAATGCATGTCAATTGTGTTTTCTCAATAAAGGGTTTACACCAAGTAGACCTGATCCCCGTTTACCACAGTCCCATACAGTTACCAAATATTCAGTGGGTAAATTGAGTCAGCAATGGTTACAACATTTCACCCTTTCACCTGTGAAACAACATCTTTTTTTTTTTTTGTTTGTTTTTTTTTGTTCAAAAACCTTTATTGGTGACCAGGAGAATGTACACAGCCAATCGCCTACAACCTGTCTCTCACAGGCCGGCAGCAGTACCAATGCAAGTAGACACGGAGGCGAATGGGATCGTGGAGACAGAAATGATGAAACAAGGCAGTTTATAACCACAGCAAGTCTCCAACAACCCAGCGGCCGGCCGCGTTGGAAGGAATATTCAAACTATGACTCAGTGGAACAACAAGCTTGCAAGTCGGCAATGTACAAATACAGTAGCATGGTATGAGGTTTCATTTTATGCAAGTAAAGCAATCAAACATGTAACAAACTAAAACAGTCCCAACTGTGATGCTCTAAACATTTCGAAGGGTGTGAAGCTAGCGAGGTGTAGAACCGCCAGCGACGGAGTAAGGGAGAGGGGGGGAGGAAGGGGGGGGAGGGGGGAGGGGAACGAGCCGAGCCAAGTAAGGGACATTCAGGACATGACCAAGGTGGCGTTGTCCGCGACGTGGATAGTGCGGTATGGCAGCAGCTATGAGAGGGAATTGACTACCGCACGGCAGCGGCGTGGGGAGGGGGGAGGTGGGGAGGGGGCTGGGTGTTACTGCTGAAGTAGAGGCCTATACGTGTGTGGACAGGTCCGTGATGTTAGCCTACCCTATGTGAGGCGCTTAGCAACATGCATGGAAGAGGTCAGTGCCCCGGAGTGCAAAAGAGGGAGGAGGAGAAAGGAGGGGCCATGGCGGCGGGGGGAAGGACGTTCGTGGGATGGGGGCACATCTAGTCATCAGGATCGCCACCGGCCACTCGGGGGTCGTCCGTCTCTGGGAGTGAAAGGAGATACGAGGTCAGGGGGGCCCATAGGTCTTTGGGGCGCGACTTCGGGGGCAGCAGATCAGCATATGTGTGCAGGTGTTCCTGCCATGTTGTCATCGTGGAAAGCCATGTCTTAAATTTGGGTGCACGGCCCCTACCCCAGCGGCATGCTACATGTCTCTTGGCCAGCAGAAAACTCAATGCCAGGAACTTAAGGTGTGTCTTGACTATTGGGGGTAGGAGACCCAATAAAGCGATCCTAGGGCAAGGTGTGACGTCCACTCCCGCCATGTCACATAGTGCCTGAAATATTTCTGCCCAATACGAAGCTACAGCAGGGCATAGCCAGGACAGGTGGAAAAAATCCGCTCCCTCGGAGCCACATCGCAAGCATCTATCGTCGTCGCGTAAACCAAAGCGGAATAGGTTGGCAGGGGTATGGTAGAGTCGGTGCAGAAATTTATAATGCGCTAGTCTGAGTCGTGCGTTGCTCGTGACTGCGGAAGTGTGCGAGCAGCTCTCTTCCCACTGCTCATCCGTCAGTGGTTCGCCGAGGTCTCTGTCCCAGTCTCCTCGCGCTCTGAGCGTCGGGGGGAATGGGGGGGCCTGGGAGCATTTATAGAGCATAGAAACCACGTGTTTCGGGGGGTCGGGTTGTAGGAGAGTGTGTAACGGGGCCACCGTGTCCGGCTCAGTTGGAAAGGTGGGTGTGGCCGCCCGGACATTCTGGCGTAAGCGGGTGTACAGGAAGGAGTCCATAACCGAGGGTGCAGTGTCTCCAAAAAATTGGGACGAGGTGCGAAATTGGCCCTCGAGATACAGGTCTCCCCAGGTGTGCATCGCGTACTTCTTCAGAAGCTGACGGCCTATTTCTTCGCATGCAACGCTCAACCTGGGATCGTGCGCTAAGAGCATGCGGGGCGAGTACAGGAACTCGACCTCCAGCCGGGCCGCAATGCGGTTCCAGGCCCGCACCGTGCAGTCAACCGTGGTAGGGTCTCGCTCGCAAGCCCGGGCGGGAGTGTAGAGGTACCCCGACGGTTGAGCCGGCCTTATATAGCCGTCTTCCACCGCGAGGTGAGCCATGAAGGGAGGGGGGTGTAGCCAGTAGGTGGCGAAGTGCCCCTGGGCGCAGTCGTAGTAGAGTTGGAAATTCGGGACGTCAAACCCGCCCTGGTGGTATGGCAACATCAATGTCCTGAGACTGAGTCGAGCCTGCTTTCCACCCCAAATTAGGCGGGACAGCTGGGAATTTAGCACTCGAAAGAAGCTGGCTCATGGAGAAAATGGGATGTTGGTGAAGAGGTAAAGAAGCTTGGGTAGAATGACCATCTTTATAAGGGAGATGCGTCCCGCCATCGAAAGGGGGAGGTGAAGCCACCTAGTGATGGTGTCAGTTATCTTGTCGATTGCAGTGCCATAATTGGCTCTGATAAGGGCTTCCCGATCCCTGGTCACAATAATGCCCAGGTATTTTATTTCGTCCGCCTCCCACATTAGGGGGTAATCCAGCGGGAAGGGGATGGTTTTGTCCGTCAGAGGAAAGAGGGCCGATTTAGACCAATTGATCTGAATCCCTGATATGGCACCAAACTTGGTTATCTCTCGCAGTAGAGGGTTAAGGTTCTCCCTCGGTCTATCGATGTATAAGGTCACATCGTCAGCGTATAAGGCGATCAGCAACTGTCGTTCCGGATAAATCAGGGAGCGATGGTTATGATGCTGCCGGAGTTTGGCCGCCAGTGGTTCAATGGCAATCGCGAAAAGGACCGGAGAGAGCGGGCAGCCCTGTCTGGTGCCCCTATGGATCACAAATGGGGCAGAGCGAGAGCCATTTAACAACACGGAGGCTTGAGGTCTGTAATAAAGCAGCCTGACCCAATCTAGGAAGGAGAAAGGTATCCCCATCCGTTCCAGAAGGGCAAGCAGGTAGTCCCATTCAAGGGAATCAAACGCTTTCGTTGCGTCTAAGAAGACAGCTGCCGCCTCGCATCTAGGGTTAATGTCCTGTAGGACCGCTTGCAGGGTGCGTAAATTATGGGATGTCGCCCTGTTGGGGACGAAACCGGCCTGGTCAGGTAGAACCAGGCGTTCCATCAGTAAATTCAGGCGTGTCGCAAGCACTTTAGCCAGAATTTTCACGTCCGTGTTGAGCAGCAACAGAGGTCTGTAGGAATCGCAGAGCTCTGGAGGCTTCCCAGGTTTCAACAAGGAAGCTATGAGGGCTTCCCGCATAGTGAGAGGCAACTCGCCCTCCTCCAGGGCAGAGTAGTAGACTCGCTTTAGGAGAGGGGCAAGTACGTGGATGTAGGCCTTATAGAAGTCTATTGGAAGCCCATCCGAGCCAGGCGATTTGCCAGATTTCATAGACATGATGGCGTCCTTGATTTCGTCTAGTTCGAGCTCGTGATGGAGAAACTTCTGCTGGGAGGGGCCAAGCCACGCGACTGCCGTGTCCTCAAGGTACGACTGCAAGTCGAAGGACGAGTGCCGGTGCGAAGTGTAGAGTGTAGAGTAATGCTGCGTGAGAATTCGCATTTGTTCCGTGAGGTCACAGTGAGGGGTCTGATGTTCGTCCAGAAGGGTCGAAACATAGTTATGGTACTTGATAGGTTTGACCGCAGAGGCCAATGCCCTGCCGGGCCTGTCGCCTTCTCCATATAGACGGGCCGTGTATGGCTTACCCAGGAATTTGCATTCTGTTTCGGCCGCTTCGGCGTACTCATTAAGTTTGTCTCGGAGAAGGGCCTTGGCAATGGGATTGCGTGGGTCTCTAGCCATGTCTCGTTCGAGTAACTTGAGCTCAGCTTCTAATTTACCCAAGTCGCCACGAAGCGACTTGAGGACACCCCCACCCTTCGCAATACACCAGCCCCTGACCGTGACCTTGAAGGCCTCCCACACAGTAGTGAAAGATGTAACAGATTCCGTGTTGCGCTCGAAGAAGTCGAGAATGTCCTGTTCTAATTCCACCCTGAACGCAGAATCTGTGAGATGGGCGGGATTAAGGCGCCAGCTCAGATAGGGGGAGACAATGACGGGTATGCGCATGTTAAGGAGTACTGGCGAGTGGTCAGAGAAAGTCCTGGCCAGGTGGAGTGCATCCTCTAGCCAAGGCAGGAGGCCAGCCGAAAGGAACACATAATCAAGACGAGCCCATGAAGAGTGCACCGCCGAGTGGTGGGTACCCTGAGTGAGAGTGGGGTGAAGGTGCCTCCATGCGTCTATGTAATGATGGTCCCGGACAAGATCGGATAGTGTGCGTTGGGTATGGGTGTAGTGTAGAGCCTGGGGGTGGGACCTGTCGAGGCTCGGCATCAAGGATGTGTTAAAGTCCCCCCCTAGTATGACATGGTTGATACCTAGGGTTTGAATTCTACCCCACAAGGTAAGGAGCGAGGAGGTATCATCCGTGTTAGGGCCATAATAACAAGCGAGAAGGATTGTATGTGAGTAAAGCATCCCCCACAACATGCAATATCGCCCACCCGAGTCCGTCTCGGTGCCAGCAGGTATAAAGCGAATCCCCCGTCTAACCAGGATAGTAACCCCTCTGGCGTAGTTAGAGTAAGAGGAGAAAACCTTACAGGAGGCCCATCTAGATGCAAACACAGGGGAGCCGTCTGGCCGTAAGTGTGTTTCCTGAAGCATGGCGATGGATACCCCGTGTCGATCCAGGTAGCCTAAAATTTGCCTCTTCTTGCGCGGGTCGTTGAGCCCCCGAACGTTCCATGTCATGAGGCAAAATTGCTGCATCGGGTTCGGTTGCCTCACGTCACCCATGCTGCCAAGTATAGCCGTGTGCAGCTAAATATTACCAGAAGTCGGCCTACAGCAGTGTAAAGGACAGTAAATAGACACACCCCCTCCCCCGCCCATCCCGCCAGCCCATCCCACCCACACCCCCGCACCAAAGCATCAATAACAGTGTAAATCAAGAGCATCCACCCACCCACAACGGCTACCCCAACTTGCCGTGCAATACTGTCCCACCCACCCACCCAGAATCTCAACCAACCTGGAACAAAGGCCGAGAAGTCGGCTACAGTAACCTCAGCCCGCAATAGGGGAGAGGAACAGTGGGGAATACCCATTGGTGGGTCCGAACTAGGGGCTCCAGACCTGCCAACCACCTCCCTACTCACACCCGCTTACAACCAGGTCGCCCCAGTTAGCACTATGGGACGGAGGTGGTCTAGTGAGCACACAAAGTTCATTAAAACCAGCCATAGATGTAATAGAGCAGAGACCTCACCACAGTACTTAAGTGTCCAATGCAGCAGGACCGCTGCACAGTGAATCAAGCGTCTTATGGGGCCATCGAGTAATGTCAGTCCTGCTGTGACAGCGGGGAGGGCGATCTAGAGCGTCGACGGGTGAATTCCTCTCTTTGCTGGGCCTTCTTACATTGTTTAAGATAGTCTTCAGCCTGTTGCGGGTTCTGAAAGAAGTGGTGTTTACCCTGATGGAAGACTTTTAGTTTCGCCGGGTACAGCATGGCGTAAGAAATGTCCTGGGACTGCAGTTTCTTTTTCACCCCCGCAAATTTGCGCCTGGCTTCTTGGACAGCAGGGGTAAAATCAGGGAAGAAAGAGAGCGTCGCATTTTCATAAGGCACAGATTTCATTTCCCTTGCCCGGCGTAGCACCGCATCACGGTCTCTGTAGTTGAGAAAGCGCGCTATTATGGGCCGGGGAGGGAGGCCCGGGGGAGGGGGGGCAGCCAGGGAGCGATGGGCTCGCTCTACAATAAGATGAGGGGAGAAGGATTCCTTACCAAACAGTTCTGTGACGAGGTTTTCAACAAATAACTCCATCTTCCCCGTGTTGGTGGACTCCGCAAGGCCCAAAATTCGGACGTTGTTCCGGCGCGATCTCGCTTCTAAGTCCTCGTTCTTGTCCGCTATTAGTTTGAGCAATTTGTCCATGTGCGTGAGTTGGCGATGCGAGGAAGTGGCATTGTCTTCCAATCCTGAGATCCTTTCCTCAGCCTCCTGAAGCCGGGTGTCATGGTGTTCAAGTTTCGTAACTACGCTGTCCATACGTGCATTAATGGTGTCGATCTTGGAGTCAATGGATGAGAGGCTTTGCCTCATACCCAGCAGGAGCGTTTTCCAGTCCTCCTCTGGGGGGGCCGATGTAGAGGGGCTCCCCCCACCCTCCGGCGTCACTTTGGGAGTCTTTTTCGATTCAAACGGGATTTTCGATTGTCTGGTATCGTTGCGGCCCATGGTTCGTAGTGGCGTCCGGGACGCAGCAGCAGAAATGGCCGCCAGACCTCCGAGGAGAGGAGACAAGGAGGGGGATTGCAGACGTAGCTGTGCAACCGGGCCCACTAGCACCGACGCAATTGGTGATATGGATGCGCTTCAGGAGCCGAGAGAGGGGAGGAGAGTGCCGCCAGTGGACTTCGAGGACAGGCGCAGGAGGTGTAAAGCAGGTTCCTAGAGGCGATACAGTTCTCCAGGGGTGCAGTCCCCGTTCCAGAAACGAGCCCACCCAAGATGGCCGTGTGCGTTGATGAAATGGCGGTGAAATGGCGAGGGAGGAAGGCGAGCCCGCAGAACCAGGCTAGGCACACCAGGGAGCAGGCTGAGCAAGAGAGTCCCACGCCGCGCAGAGGAGGAGCCCAGGGGGCAGGTTCGGCAGCCGAGAAGACGCCGCCACAGGCAGCCGGCTCCGCAGAGCGCGCCGCGCCCCACGCCGCAGGTCAGGCAAGTACAGGCAGCTTTTTTCCCCGTAATTCGCTGTTGGTACCAAGTGCAGGCAGCAGTCCGTTGGGAGGCTCGGGGATCCGGCAGAGTCCGGGCACACCACCAGGGTTTTGATCGGGCGCACACCCAGCGCCGAGGCGGTAGAAGGGCGTCCGAGCCAGCAGCAGGTAGACAAATCCGGCCTCGCACAGGAAGGGGGAGGGGCCCACCCGTCTAGGCCGCGAAGCCCGGGCTGCCGCAGCTGAAGTGTCCAGAGAGGGCGAGGGGTCGGTTGAGCGCGAGGTGCCGGTATCAAATTTCAAGCCAATTTGCTCCGGCTCCGGGAGCGCGGCGTGGAAGCTGAGGATACCGGAGCAGTCCCCGCAGTGAGGAGGTCAAGATGCCGGTAAGCAGGAGACGTTAGAGCTGGTCAGGATGGCTTGGAGGATGGCGATGGGGCTCGACTGGGCGAGAGCCTCACAGCAGTGTGGCCATCTTGGTCCGGCGCCACCTAGCGCCCCCGTGAAACAACATCTTTCTCTTTTGTCCGGTGACTGTCCGCTGATTTTCTCTTAGGTCCAAGTCCCCTCGTACAAAACATTTTGTTTATTCAGCCTATAATGAATTTTGGAAGCTATCACAGATGGAAGCTGTGATTCTCCTGCACCAAATTGACCAAGCTAATTTGGAAAAAGTTCTTGCAATGGTTGCTAACAGCATTAATACACTGTCTTCCTGTATATGTACTTTAGATAATATTGCACCGTCAGCCATTGACATTGTTCAACATTAAATGTCTGTTTTGTACCATGGTCAAAATCAGTTATGTTCTGTGATGCATTTTGCATGGACCTTACAAACGCTCAAAAGTGGAGAAGTACCAGGAGATTACCTCAATGCTTCAGCACTAGTTTTGCCATTTAATTTGACTGATAAACAGAAATTAATGTCAATGAAAGATGCAACATATTGAACAATTTGAAAAGTTACCATTTTGTGTGGTAGAGACTGATTCAGCTGTGTAGTCAATACATGGGGTTATTTTGTTGCCTATCTCACTTTTTTGGTTCACGGCCTGCATGAAACACTATCCCGCAGGAAGATATGAGCCCCTCGGCACTAGTTATATTAATGAATTATGGTCCTTGCCATTCGCTTTTAGATGTCAATGCACAAATAGGGACGTTTTCCTTACAGGGGAGGATTGCGACTCCACAGTAGGACATTCCCTAGTCTTTAAACAAGTAAAACTTCACAGCGCCTATAACGTTTCGGCACCTAATCTGGCTTGTTTTTATAAAGGGTACCCCTGTTCCAGCTATTATTCCCGCATTAATTTTGCTTTCCAATGGCAGTTATCTTATTTTGAACAACAACAATTACTGTGGCTTGCGGGCAGGCATCCTGTATATAGTAAGAGTTTCTTGACGTGTTGCAGCAATGTCCTGTTTCCACCCCGCATGGGTTTGTAGATAGTTCGCTTTCAAAATACACTAAGGGGGGTCAGAGGGAAATTTAACGACCAAAATGCTACGTCCCTTAAGACTACTAAACACCAACTAACAAGTAGCATTAAGTCGAGGAACCCTAACACGTGAGGGTTGGATGAATGCGTGTGCTGATGGCAAAATCAATCATGGGGCACCTTCAAGCTTGTTACAGTGTTCCCATCAGAGTCCATCCTGTACCGCCCTACATCATTTGGGAAAGCCACCATAAGTACACACGGAGAGACCCAATGTGTGATTTGGCGCAGCGTAAGCCTGGTGGTGATCAGTTACCCAATGAACTATATCTAGCAGGTAGGGATCAGGATGTAACTAGTAAGCAGTGCTGAATAATAAAGAAAATAAAGAATTTTTCAAAAGGTGGTGGTTTAAAAATGGGTGGAAGAAGGAAAATGAATTTATTAGCAACCTTCTGCTCCCACTCTCTAAAAACAGTGCAAAAGGTAGTGTCAGCAAATAACTACCTAGACAGTTCACATGGTCATGGTCGACATGTTTCTGCAGCTTTACCTGTGCCCCGGGGTCACTTACTGCTTCGTCAGGACCTATGTTGCTACTGCTTAATTAGTGCATAATAAACAAGGAAACTCAAATAAATTAAATGTCACCTTCGATTCTCCTGATGAGAGGACCGTTGGGTTTCACAAAACAGCACATACACAAAAGAGAAAGAAAAAGAGAACATGCCTGTTAGCAAAACTCTCTTGCGAGGCTGAGAGTCTATACAGTGTCTCGCTTATAATGATGAATAATCCATTACTTTTAGCACTCATCTTGTTCTAACAAATATTCACAAGAGAGCCAAGTTACCACTCGTGTAAAAACACACTCACCCTGTATTAAGGAGAATGTTGCCCCACCTCACCCGGCATTAGCTCAGGTACTGCGGAGCCCCGCTCTGTGCAAACAACAAACACACAAAATAAACCAATTAGAAGGAAGTACTTTAGAGTCAAGGCAGGCCGATCAACATCACATGGTTCTAAACGGCCTGAATCGTGTCTCATAACTCACCTAACTGTCGGTACTCCAGACGTCCAACTGGGCTGTCTGTGGGAGGTACCGGCGGCATGAGTAAGCTTGCTTTTATAAGCCTGAACCTACATACCGGGTAGTGGACGCTGCGATCGTTGCTGGGAGCGTCGTCTGTCCATTTCCGGGTATGCTGAGGTGTTTCCTCATTGGTCGGCGCGGTGCGATGACGCACTTGCGTCGCACTCAGACTTCTGGGCAATGTGGTTCTTCTGAGGCCCGTTATGATTATGATCACGGACTCCTCAGTCTCCGTTGTGATGTTCACAAATGATTTATTTATATTAGTAGGGTGAAAGCATCACACCACATATTGTGGGATCCTCATAACGAAACACCAAAAATAACTTTTGAAGACATTTTTTTTATTTTTGGAACACTTCGAAATCTCTCGTGTCATTCTTAACAGCGGCACATACTACATCTAACCCCCGACACCCTGTTTTCAGCTGTAAAGCTCTTTTGTCAGCTGAATGTCAGTATCATTTTAACCTTTAGCGAGTTAAAGACGGCCATTTCAAGGTACTCCAAAGGAAGTCCATGAGTGATCGCGCCACTACTGCGACCTGTCTTCTCATTAGTGTACAACAAGCTGGTTAAAATTTGTACATAAAAGGGGGGGGGGGTTCTTGTGTCGCGTAGCCTTTTCCTCTCGTATCATTTACCTCTATGTCTCCTGCTTGAACAGTAAACACACCCAATAAGATCGTATCTGACGTCAGTGTATAGTAACGCCCCTATGGCATAAAGTCATCATGTAGGTTGTGTTCAGAAGAATTATTGCGAATCAGTCACATGACACTAGTAACAAAGGGAAGATTCATTAGTGATGTACCGCAAGTACATCTTTTGGGGTATACAGCTCATAAATGTCAAGGCACTGACTATTAGATGCTGCTAGCTTTAGAGTGACATCCAAGGAATATCTTCATTCAATCCTTGCTTGTCTGTCCCCAATTTGTAAATCCATCTCTGTTCACGTCGGAACAGGAAACTTTTAATGTCCGTGATATGAGTTGGTATCAATGGTTGCTCTATCACAGTCCAATGCAGGTCAGACGGAGTATGCTTGGTTAGTAAAAAATGGTTCGTCAGTCTGGTTGACTGTCTAGAGCATCGGATGGAGCTTTTGTGTTCACAAATGCGTGTCTTAATTTTGCGGGTGGTCATGCCCACGTATCTCTTATTGCAAGGGCAGCTGATCATGTACACCAAATTGGAGCTGTTACAATTTGTAAATCTACGCTGCTCCCACGGTCTGTCAGTCCCTATGTCAATGGTATGTGATCTAGTTGTGTTCGGACAGGCTGCGCAATTCCCACAGGGATGATGTCCTGTGGCCGCAGGCATGTCCCACAATGTGCCCAGAGCTCGTGGTAACTCTCCTTTCGGACGCGTATGGACCAGTCTGTCCTTTAGATTTTGCCCTCTTTTGAAGGCGAACAGTGGAGCTGGGATAGTATCACCTCCAGTATTAAGAATACTCCAACGTTTTTTTATAATCCTCTGAATTTCATTGGACTGTGTGGTGAACGTGCTCACACAAGTCATCCGATTGTGATGAGGTTTAGGTGGTAATACCTCCAATAACCCCTCGCGGTTGTTGTTAGAGGCTCTCTTTTTTGATCTCCGGACCAGGTATTTAGGATAATGCTTTTGTCCAAGATCTTTTTCAAGGCATTCGGCATGGTGTTCGAAACGATCTCTGGTGGAACAGTTTCTTTGTATGCGCAGGAATTGCCCATAGGGCAAATTATCTTGAAGAGATTTCGGATGACAGCTGTTATAGTCTAGTAATGAATTTCGTGACATCAGGATAACATCGCTTCACAATGGAGCAAAGTAGATCTAAATTAGCGTTTCTTGATATCCTGATAACGCCCTCAGCTACCGGTTTGGCTTCAGAATTATACCGCAAACCGATGTCACGAAATTCATTACTAGACTATAACAGCTGTCATCCGAAATCTCTTCGAGATAATTTGCCCTATGGGCAATTCCTGCGCATACAAAGAAACTGTTCCACCAGAGATCGTTTCGAACACCATGCCGAATACCTTGAAAAAGATCTTGGACAAAAGCATTATCCTAAATACCTGGTCCGGAGATCAAAAAAGAGAGCCTCTAACAACAACCGCGAGGGGTTATTGGAGGTATTACCACCTAAACCTCATCACAATCGGATGACTTGTGTGAGCACGTTCACCACACAGTCCAATGAAATTCAGAGGATTATAAAAAAACGTTGGAGTATTCTTAATACTGGAGGTGATACTATCCCAGCTCCACTGTTCGCCTTCAAAAGAGGGCAAAATCTAAAGGACAGACTGGTCCATACGCGTCCGAAAGGAGAGTTACCACGAGCTCTGGGCACATTGTGGGACATGCCTGCGGCCACAGGACATCATCCCTGTGGGAATTGCGCAGCCTGTCCGAACACAACTAGATCACATACCATTGACATAGGGACTGACAGACCGTGGGAGCAGCGTAGATTTACAAATTGTAACAGCTCCAAGTTGGTGTACATGATCAGCTGCCCTTGCAATAAGAGATACGTGGGCATGACCACCCGCAAAATTAAGACACGCATTTGTGAACACAAAAGCTCCATCCGATGCTCTAGACAGTCAACCAGACTGACGAACCATTTTTTACTAACCAAGCATACTCCGTCTGACCTGCATTGGACTGTGATAGAGCAACCATTGATACCAACTCATATCACGGACATTAAAAGTTTCCTGTTCCGACGTGAACAGAGATGGATTTACAAATTGGGGACAGACAAGCAAGGATTGAATGAAGATATTCCTTGGATGTCACTCTAAAGCTAGCAGCATCTAATAGTCAGTGCCTTGACATTTATGAGCTGTATACCCCAAAAGATGTACTTGCGGTACATCACTAATGAATCTTCCCTTTGTTACTAGTGTCATGTGACTGATTCGCAATAATTCTTCTGAACACAACCTACATGATGACTTTATGCCATAGGGGCGTTACTATACACTGACGTCAGATACGATCTTATTGGGTGTGTTTACTGTTCAAGCAGGAGACATAGAGGTAAATGATACGAGAGGAAAAGGCTACGCGACACAAGAAAACCCCCCCCCTTTTATGTACAAATTTTAACCAGCTTGTTGTACACTAATGAGAAGACAGGTCGCAGTAGTGGCGCGATCACTCATGGACTTCCTTTGGAGTACCTTGAAATGGCCGTCTTTAACTCGCTAAAGGTTAAAATGATACTGACATTCAGCTGACAAAAGAGCTTTACAGCTGAAAACAGGGTGTCGGGGGTTAGATGTAGTATGTGCCGCTGTTAAGAATGACACGAGAGATTTCGAAGTGTTCCAAAAATTAAAAAAATTTCTTCAAAAGTTATTTTTGGTGTTTCGTTATGAGGATCCCACAATATGTGGTGTGATGCTTTCACCCTACTAATATAAATAAATCATTTGTGAACATCACAACGGAGACTGAGGAGTCCGTGATCATAATCATAACGGGCCTCAGAAGAACCACATTGCCCAAAAGTCTGAGTGCGACGCAAGTGCGTCATCGCACCGCGCCGACCAATGAGGAAACACCTCAGCATACCCGGAAATGGACAGACGACGCTCCCAGCAACGATCGCAGCGTCCACTACCCGGTATGTAGGTTCAGGCTTATAAAAGCAAGCTTACTCATGCCGCCGGTACCTCCCACAGACAGCCCAGTTGGACGTCTGGAGTACCGACGGTTAGGTGAGTTATGAGACACGATTCAGGCCGTTTAGAACCATGTGATGTTGATCGGCCTGCCTTGACTCTAAAGTACTTCCTTCTAATTGGTTTATTTTGTGTGTTTGTTGTTTGCACAGAGCGGGGCTCCGCAGTACCTGAGCTAATGCCGGGTGAGGTGGGGCAACATTCTCCTTAATACAGGGTGAGTGTGTTTTTACACGAGTGGTAACTTGGCTCTCTTGTGAATATTTGTTAGAACAAGATGAGTGCTAAAAGTAATGGATTATTCATCATTATAAGCGAGACACTGTATAGACTCTCAGCCTCGCAAGAGAGTTTTGCTAACAGGCATGTTCTCTTTTTCTTTCTCTTTTGTGTATGTGCTGTTTTGTGAAACCCAACGGTCCTCTCATCAGGAGAATCGAAGGTGACATTTAATTTATTTGAGTTTCCTTGTTTATTATGCACTAATTAAGCAGTAGCAACATAGGTCCTGACGAAGCAGTAAGTGACCCCGGGGCACAGGTAAAGCTGCAGAAACATGTCGACCATGACCATGTGAACTGTCTAGGTAGTTATTTGCTGACACTACCTTTTGCACTGTTTTTAGAGAGTGGGAGCAGAAGGTTGCTAATAAATTCATTTTCCTTCTTCCACCCATTTTTAAACCACCACCTTTTGAAAAATTCTTTATTTTCTTTATTATTCAGCACTGCTTACTAGTTACATCCTGATCCCTACCTGCTAGATATAGTTCATTGGGTAACTGATCACCACCAGGCTTACGCTGCGCCAAATCACACATTGGGTCTCTCCGTGTGTACTTATGGTGGCTTTCCCAAATGATGTAGGGCGGTACAGGATGGACTCTGATGGGAACACTGTAACAAGCTTGAAGGTGCCCCATGATTGATTTTGCCATCAGCACACGCATTCATCCAACCCTCACGTGTTAGGGTTCCTCGACTTAATGCTACTTGTTAGTTGGTGTTTGATAGTTCGCTTTCACCTTCCATTGCAACTTTGAAAAAAGATTTCAATAAGCTAACCAGACTTAAAGTGCTAGTGTTACAGCAAGAAGTGTCTCTCATATCAGCTCAAAAGAACTTCGAATTGCAGGTGGCAAGAACCGCAAGTGAGATTCACTCACTGCTAAACATGAATCTCCCCCTCCATTTTGCAGAATCAATTCACAAAATAATTAATGCGTCTGATACCGAGGGCCTAGCCCACTTTTTTAAAGTTGTGGGATCCAGCCTCATCACCTCCTTTCAAACTATTTTTGGAGTACTCCCCGCTTTTATCCATTCTATTTTTCCACCGCCTTCGGAGGGTTTCCCCTGGCGCTCCTGCTAATTTGAGGCGTCCTTGTATTAATATTGCTGCTGCGCAGTAGCTGCTTGATCTGTGGAGCTGCCAAATCCAGTCCAGTTGCCGCTGTATTATGACCGGATGCGCCAGCTTTTTGCTGCATTGCCATTATAAGCTCTTGACATCGACTACTGGCTCATCTTCCATTATCCCTACTTCACTTGCGTGCAGCGTGTGTTTGATTGCCTCCGGTGTCCTTTTCAATGGGCCCTGGATGTCTGCCTTTCCAATACAACACACGCTGCCCTGAATTTCGACCTGTTAATGGGTCAGTTGAAGGCCCATGACCAGAAATGTTCCATGGATAGGGACTGGTGTGTGACCAATGGTATACAACCGTTACCACGCATCTTTTACCACGAAGTACTGTTACAACGAAACCATTACAACGCAAGGGTATTTACAACGCATGTATTTACAACGCATTACACTACAACGCAGCTACTATTACAACGCATACCATTACAACGTAAGTATAGGTAAGTTTATCTTTTTTTAATACATTTATTAGGGGTATTGGGTTATGGGTACAGGGGTATTTTTAGGGTTCAGGGCTAGGTTTGGGTTTTGGGGTACAGGGGTATTTTTAGGTTTCAGGGCTAGGTTTGGGTTTTGGGGTACAGGGGTATTTTTAGGTTTCAGGGCTAGGTGTGGGTTTTGGGGTACAGGGGTATTTTTAGGTTTCAGGGCTGGGTTTGGGTTTTGGGGTACAGGGGTATTTTTAGGTTTCAGGGCTAGGTTTGGGTTTTGGGGTACAGGGGTATGTTTAGGTTTCAGGGCTGGGTTTGGGTTTTGGGGTACAGGGCTATTTTTAGGTTTCAGGGCTAGGTTTGGGTTTTGGGGTACAGGGGTATTTTTAGGTTTCAGGGCTAGGTTTGGGTTTTGGGGTAAAGGGGTATTTTTAGGTTTCAGGGCTGGGTTTGGGTTTTGGGGTACAGGGGTATTTTTAGGTTTCAGGGCTGGGTTTGGGTTTTGGGGTACAGGGGTATTTTTAAGTTTCAGGGCTGGGTTTGGGTTTTGGGGTACAGGGGTATTTTAAGGGTTCAGGGCTGGGTTTGGGTTATGGGTCTGAGTTTGGGTTATGGGGTACAGGGGTATTTTTAGGGTTCAGGGCTAGGTTTGGGTTATGGGGTACAGGGGTATTTTAGGGTTCAGGGCTAGGTTTGGGTTATGGGGTACAGGGGTATTTTAGGGTTCAGGGCAAGGTTTGGGTTATGGGGTACAGGGGTATTTTAGAGTTCAGGGCTAGGTTTGGGTTATGGGGTACAGGGGTATTTTTAACATATATATTTACAAATTCTTAAATAAAAATTAATATAATAAATTAAATTAATTAAATAATTATTAGTTACATTATTTTACATTATTTTAAAATATTATATACTTACCTATACTTACGTTGTAATGGTATGGGTTGTAATAGTATCTGCGTTGTAGTGTAATGCGTTGTAAAGCCATTCGTTGTAATGGGTCCTGCGTTGTAAAAAATGCGTGGTAATGGTATGCATGCTAAATGTATGCGTGCTAACATCATATATCCGTGACCAATGGCAGACTTGAGTACCTGTGCCCGTGTGAAGCTCCTCATCGATCGGAGTTTCAATGAAGTTAATGCAGGTTGCCATGAAATTCTCCTAACGGCCTTTGGATATGAGGAGCATGTGTGCTTGTTCGATTTTCTCAATTGGATGGCATGCCTCTTTACTATGGAAGGTTCAGATAACATACTGAGTTTATGGCATTCCACTTTTCCTGCTTCATTTTTCTAAAGATTAGCTATGAATGAATATGTTTTTGTGTCCCCTATCGGCTTTTTTTTTTCTTTTGGTGACAAAATTATTTTTTACTGTGCACACAAATTTCCTAATTGGTTGGAACTGGAACGCTTTGCCTCTGCTTACCTCGGATTTTTGTTTTGGCATAGTACTACTGACCTGGCCAAGGGTAGGGTGTGGCGTGGCCCCTAGGGACATTGTCGCCTTCACTAACTTAGCTTGAGCACTCGGCAACTTGCCTGCTGCTTTTGCACACATTACTACAAGGGGAATATGGCCTTGCTTTTGCAAAGGGCACAGCTGGCCCATTTCCCTGAGCCCTCACTTTTGGAAAGGGCATTGTGGGACGAACCCAGGACGTGGCCCGAGGATATTTTCACCCTTTATGATGTAGGTGGGCATGTAGCCCAAGGAGCCTACGAGGGGGTGCCATCCTTAGAGTTGTCCTGACATATGATAAGTGTGCACACTAGTGAGTTGTATATCTTATGCCCTGAGATGCTACAGGAAGTCTGCAGGCGAATGTGCAAGTAACGTGTACCTGGTGCACTGTTGGCATGATGTGTTTATGAAATGTACACTACTGCAAGTGTTTACTTGGGTGCACTGTTGCTGAGGTTTAAGCATAATGCTGAAAGGTGATCCTACCAGTAGTTACTGGTCACCCTGATGATGTTGTGACAGAGGCCCAATTGCCCTTGTGATGTATGAAATGTTATGACAATTTCCCGATTGGCAAGGTGGTTTATATAATACCCGTAAAATCATGACAAGTGCCTGGTGGCACAGTGATATATGCGATTATGTTCTAATGTGTTTTTATGGATAATGTATAGGCTATTTTTATACAACCTTGTGTGGAGTTTATTTTGTGGTGTGCCTAGTGTGTCGTTGCTGTGTGAGTGTGTTGCTCAAACGCTTTACACATTGCCTCTGGGATAAGCCTGACTGCTCTGCCAAGCTACCAAGGGATTGGGAGGCGGATCATAGGTGTCTGGTTGGTTGGTGGGAGGTCATGCGTTTATTGATGTACGTTGGTCCCTTGTTGTGCAGGGCCTTCTATGCATGACGCTATCCGTCTGGGGATTTCGAGGATAAGTCTTGCGGCTGAGTTTTATATTGTTTGTAGTCTCTGTAGGAGGCGTGCAGTGATTTCTACATAGAGTGTGTTCCTGTAGCCCAGTCTGCTGGTGACAAGGGCCTGCGTGATGGTCCTTCTGTTGTTCGCTGGGAGCTCTTTGAAGCTATTTTGGAGCATGCATAGTGTGTGGAAGCAGGCAGATCAGACTGTGTTCACCTGTTTCTTCATGGATAGCTTTCTGTCTGAGATGATGCAGAGGTTCCAGGTGTGGTCTGTCAGAGCAGGGGAATACCTGAGTTCAGCAGGCCACCATGCATGGTTTCATGGTGAGGTGTCTTTGCGAAGATGACTACTTCCGTCTTGTCCATGTTGAATTTTAGACAGTTGTTCTTCATCCACTCAGCGACATTCATCATGCATCCGTGGAAGTTGGCTCTGGTGGTAGAAGGGTCATGACAGTGAGAGGATAAGCTAGGTATCATCAGCCTAAGAGATGATGTTCAGTCCTTGCGATCTGACGGTGGTGGCCTGGGGGTTCATGTACGTGTTGAAAAGGGTGAAGTAGAGGGACAATCCTTGGGGAATGCCCCAAATTATCTTCTTGGGTTACAAGGAGAATGGTGGGAGATGGATTCTCAGGGTTCTTCCGGTGAGGTACGAGGCAATTCATTTGAGGGCATCTCCATGGACTCTGATGGGGTAGGGACTGTTGATCAAGATGTGATGGGAGATGGTGTTCATTGCAGCTTACAGGTCCAGGAGGATGAGGGCTGCTGTTTCGCCACTGTCCAGGAGGATATTAGTGAGCTGCTGCAGTCATACAACATTGAAAACACACATCACTATCCCTGTATATTAGATGTAAACACATTTAGAATTTGAAAGTGTGTGCCTGTGCACTGTCAGTGACCTGGCTAAAGAGGTCATCGAAGGGCTGAAATTCGATCATAAATAAAAAGCTGTTCTGAACATGGGCCCCCACAATATGTTTGGCCCAAGGCCCCCAAAATCCTAAAGATGTCCCTGCTCTGAGCTCATGCTATTGGCTGTTTGATGCATTATTTCACCTCTAGCTGTGATGAGTAGGAAGTGAAGGGACAGAACCAGCAGTACTAGACCTATGGAAGACCCAATGGCATGGTGGAAGATCCAATGACAAGAAATGCTGTGGGACCTCCTGGTCTGCCTTTGCCTGAGCTGGCCAGTGAAGCCACCCCAGTGACCTCTGTGCACCTCACACCACATATTGTCAACACAGGCTTGCCATCAACAGGAATCAGCACCATTCAGCTTTGGAAGTTTCATTTTGATTGGAAAGGGAGTCATACAGTCAGAGAACAATGCCCTTTTATGTGGATGTGAGAATGTTCTCATGACGTGTCATGAATAC
This sequence comes from Lissotriton helveticus, assembly GCF_964261635.1. Lineage (NCBI taxonomy): Eukaryota > Metazoa > Chordata > Amphibia > Caudata > Salamandridae > Lissotriton > Lissotriton helveticus. The sequence continues at coordinate 835,723,846 of NC_136072.1, read as the reverse complement.
AACCTCTTTCTCTTTGTGATTCAATGTTCATATCCAAGTGTCCATTTTCAGGTCCCAGAGTTATTATGCTTGTTCTCACAATAGTAATGTGCCAGTGCGCCTGCTAAGTCAAGGAAAGTCAGAAAACTCAGGAAAACAGACTCCTAACAGATGTTTATGCTTAATTTCTTCCTCCTAGAAGTTTGAGGGATTCACTTCTGCCAGCGAGAAATGGAGAAGATAAAGGAGTTGGAACTTGGGAGCTCAATGTAAGTGAATGCCAAGCAGTGGACTTGCATAGCTAAGACACCCCACAGCCAGACACACATACAATAAATACACTGAATAAATGCATGCAAAGGTAAAGTCCTTACGCCAATGACTGACACAGCACCAGTTTTCTTTGGAGAAAATTATGTTGCAAGTTTTTTTGCTAAGGTAATGACAACCTATAAACGATCCAAGGGCAACTAATGATGATATGACCTGAGCTGGATGCCTGCCTGGTAGACAATGAGCACCAGGAACACACAACATCTGATGCTTTGGAGGTTTACTCCACATCTGGATCCCATAGTACAGAAAATGAATTCATGCATAGAGGCAGAGCATTACTAGGTAAGCTCCCAGTTGCTCATGCTTACAAATGCCCAGGGAAATAACGGGGTGCTGTCGCTTTAATATCCTGGCCTTGCCATAAAGACTCCCTGTGTACTTGCATAAAGACTCTGTGCTCCTTCTTGTGGTTGCTTTGCACACTAAAATCCTTTGCACTGTACATATAATTCCTCCTGTAATGCAGAACAAGAGAAAAAGCATGACAAACTTACATTGCATTAGTAATCACAAACTTGTCAATAACAGTATGTGGCGGGGTGGGTTTCCCTATATTTAAAAGCGAACCCCCACGCTGCCGCAGAAATGACTTAACTGAAGGGGTTTAGTCTTCCTTCCCAAATAAAAGCACTCCACTCAAACCCCATTCATGCCACAGGAGAAATAAAGTGGGCGAAGAAAGGTATGTAGCATGGCAGGGGAATGCTGTACTGAGCTGCTGCCTGTTTAAGTTATCATCCTGAGTGCGACCTTGGCAGCCACAGTCCTGAATAGTAGACCCCCTTTTTAGGTCTCGGCTAGCATAGGCTGCGCATGTGCAGTCCCGCTTGCGAGATCTCATGTCTTAGAGTAGGGAGGCTTGAACCCGCCCCTCTTCTCCATTGGCTGGCTCCCTAAACGGCGGCCAGCCATTGGAGAAGAGGTTTCTATTACGTCATTTTTTGTAGCTAAGCCCCGTCCGTTTCGGATTGAGGGGCGTGTTTTTTTCATTTCTTTCTCTCCTCGAAAAACACGCCCCCCCAGGCTGCAAAGGACAGGGCTTAGCTTCAAAAAATGGCGGGCGCTTTTTTTTTTAACTGCGTGTAACCAAAAGCAGAGGGCGCGAGTCTAAGGGAGGCGAGAGTGACGTGCAAAGAAAGAACGCCTTCGAGAGCTGCGGGACCCAAGGATCCACCGGTGAGACCTCAGACCTGTCTCGGTTTAGCGGCTAGAAGTCTACTCACACCGGCACTGTGCCTCCTGGAACCCGTGCGGGAGCATGGCACGGTGAGAAGGCGCTGCAGTGCTTGCCGGTCTGCGCGAGACATGGCTCTGTGCTATGACGTATCTAGTGTGTTCCTGCTGTGGCCACCTTCAGGAATTCCACACAAAATCACAGCAGCTGGACAATGTGAGAGACATGGCAGGGCCACCCCGACAAGCCATTTCCTGAAATCCACATCTCTGGCCGACATGGCGTACCATACGTGTCTCTCCCTATGTCTTTCTTTGCTGTCACCAGGTTGCGGCCTGGTGAGCCTCACATACTACGGCGACCCCGCTGATAGAGCTGGGGCGTGCTCACCATAGGGGAGTAGCAGCCTGTCATGGTGCCACGCTTTGCCCTCATACCGTGGTACCACAATGTAAGCTGCTCTGCCAAACTGGCTGTTCCCAGGGCGCCTTCAACCCAGCAGGAGAGTGGATCAAAGTTCCCCGCCCCTAATGCTTATGGAGCACGGCCCTGCACCCTCCATGCATCTACATCCTTATAACCCTGGAATAAAGCCCGGTGAAGGGCTGTGGGGAATGAAATGTGGGTGTTAGGTCCGTTATTCACCCATCTGCATGCAAAACACATTTGTTTAATCACCCAGGATAGAAAGAGTCTCCTTGTCCCCCACACTCCACATAAACATCTTGCCATGTGCCCGGCTGGACGCAGGGGCCAGTTGTGGGCGCACAGCACGCTTGAGTTCATTTGTTGTCCATGACCCATAGTACTGTAAATGTACAGAAAGACAGATTGCCTAGGATAAACTGGTGTCCAGATACCGGAAGTCCGCCATTACTGTTTGACTAACTGCCTTGAGTAATTACTTTTGAGGCTCAGTAGAGTGATGTCACTGGCACAGGTTATTTATGTCCTGCCTCTGAGGTGTTGAGCCAAGGTGCTTTGGTGAAAACAGAGACCTAATCCTCGCATAACCACAGAGCTAAAGCAATTCAGTGGCAAATGTGTGTCTGGTGATTACAAAGACTAGTGTACTAAAAGTGTGTGTGAAGAGAATCCATGAATATTGGTGCTTGAAAAGATAAAGCATTGTTTGTGTGTCTTTTCCTGATACTTTGAGAACTTGAAATAAGTCACATTTTACAAGCAATCTTAAGAAGATAAGACCCTGGTACTTAGAGCTGCACCAAAGCATACTATTTTCAGACATCCACATAAGGTGCAAGCTTCTGCAGTGCCGGACTCATGACTTGCAGAGATGCTGCCCAACACATCTGCTTGTGGCAGCTGAGGAGCTGAGTGATGGAGGGAGGGTGGCATGGAGCAACCATGGGGTGGCAATGAACTCTGATTCCCGTTGGTGGTTTAAGGCTGGAGCGCCACCTTTTCTACCCTTAGTAGACCTCGGCAGCACCTCCATCTCTCGCTAGTTGCCCCCTCACTTCTGTCATGGTTCATTCCAACACCAGGTGTTTCCCAACTGGAAATGGGACAGAGGAGCTTCCAAAGCTGTACTCTGTCCAAACACAGAGGGCGCGAGGCTGCTGCTCTTCCATCTAGGGCTGCTAAGAACAGTGAAACTCACTCTGAGACAGGGTCTGTTCCTATGGTGGCCCTTAAATACACACAGGTGGTGATACAGCACTGAACGCCAACGGCTAACAGTCCTAGGGCGCGCTGTGTGGGTGGTGCACTTCCAGAGGTGTAATTGTAACAAAAGAATGTGTTGCAACTGTGAATGACAGGCAGGAAATGGGAAAGCAATGGATTACAGGTTAGATGCCTCCCAGGCTATTGGCACACAAGTGAAATCATTAGATTCAATAGCCAAATAAAAAGAGATTTGTTTTCACTGCTAAAGGAAGTATAAGAAATGAGAAAATGGTTATAAAAATTAAAGTACTGTACAAAGGGTAAAAAAAAACACCACAGTGGAACTCACCTCCATTTAGCTAATGTTCATTTCAATGTCTCTGCCAACCCCATAGGTTTGCATCTACAGCGGAGCTTGTGAGATAAAATTAGGAGAATTTGGGTGGGGTTGGGGCAGGGGTGTAGGCTTTGTCTACTGGTTAGTGCGGAGTTCTTGTTTTCATTATTATTTGTCCTTCCAAACGAGAGAGTACCCTGTCTGCCAAACTCTGATCAATCTGCCTCCTTTAGAGGAGGGCGGACACTGAGTTTTCCATTGATGGAGCCACTGTTGGCTTCATCAGTGGAAAACTTTCTCTGATGGCCCGATGGAGTAGGACAGTCAGTGGAAAGACATTACATCATCTGCCATATTTTTCTTGTCTGTCACGAGTCTTGTCTTTTCTAGGAAAAGCCTGATGGTGAGAGACAGAAACAAAATAATGACACCCACCCCCTGGGAGAACAGTACCAGAGCATGGGTTTATTTGGTTTTTTTTGTATTTCTGAAACAAACTCCCATTTTGGTAGTTTGTGTCAGAAAAACAAAAACTTTGGAAAAGGTTGGTGAACTACCATCAAATCTGACAAAAAAACTGTCCACCAAACGTTTTGTACATTGAAGGGAACTAGAGTGATTGCAGCTCCTTTCAATGTACAGAGATGACTGCTGGGCTGGCGGCCGTCTCTAAATTTGACAGTCAGAGTACCATCTGTCAAACTATAAAACAGGCCTTGCATCTGGGAGTGCCCAGCTTTAGCAGAGCTTGGTTTCTTAAAGTTCTGTTTCTGCCAGGGAGGCCAGCCGCACAACGGAGAGACACTCTCCCCCCCCCCTCCCCGAGCCGGTAAGTGAAGCCGGCTGGTATTTTTCGCTTTTCTTGCCTCTGTTGCCTGATTGTGCTTGTTTTTGTGGCCTCTGTTCCCTGATTGTGCTTGATTTTTTTGCCTCTGTTCCTTGCTTGTGATAGCCTCTGTTCTCTGCTTGTGATTGGTTTTTCTTGCCTCTGTTCTCTGCTTGTGATTGTTTTTTCTTGCCTCTGTTCCCTGCTTTCGATCGTTTTTTCTGGCCTCTGTTCCCTGCTTGTGATTGTTTTTTCTTGCCTCTGTTCCATGCTTGTGATCGTTTTTTCTTGCCTCTGTTCTTTGCTTGTGATCGTTTTTTCTTGCCTCTGTTCCCTGCTTGTGATCGTTTTTTCTTGCCTCTGTTCCGTGCTTGTGATAGTTTTTTCTTGCCTCTGTTCCCTGGGGCGTTACTGGGCAGAGAGCTCTGTGTGTGTGTGGCTGTGTGTGTGTGTGGCTGTGTGTGTGTGTGTGGCTATGTGTGTGTGTGGCTGTGTGTGTGTGGGTGTGTGTGTGTTTGGCTCTGTGTGTGTGTGGCTCTGTGTGTGTGTGTGTGTGTAGCTCTCTCTGTGTGTGTGTTGGGCTCTGTGTGTGTGTCTCTGTGTGGCTTTGTGTCTGTGTGTGTGGCTCTGTGTGTGTGGCTCTCTGTGTGTGTGTGACTGTGTGTGGCTCTGTGTGTGTGTGTGTGTGTGTGGCTCTGTGTGTGTGTGGCTCTGTGTGTGTGTGTGTGTGTGTGTGTGGCTCTCTGTGTGTGGTCGTGTGTGTGTGTGTGGCTCTATGTGTGTGTGTGTGTGTGTGTGTGTGTGTGTGGCTCTCTGTGTGTGTGTGTGGCTGTGTTTGTGTGTGTGTGGCTCTGTGTGTGTGTGTGTGGCTCTGTGTGTGTGTGTGTGTGGCTCTGTGTGTGTGGCTCTGTGTGTGTGTGAGACTCTGTGTGTGGCTCTGTGTGTGTGTGTGTGTGTGGCTCTATGTGTGGCTCTGTGTGTGGCTCTCTGTGCGTGTGTGGCTCTGTGTGTGTGTGGCTATGTGTGTGTGTGTGGCTGTGTGTGTGTGTGTCTCTGTGTGTGTAATGTAATGTAATGTAAGGTAACCAGTTTTATATAGCGCGTGGTTACCCGGAGGCATCCCAGCGCTGCACTAGAATCAGACTCAAGAGGGAGAAAAGAGAACAAGGGGTCATTTTGGAAAAAGGAAAGTTTTCAGGAGCTTCCGGAAGCTCAGATGGTAAGGTTCCACACGTAGTTTCAAGGGAAGAGAGTTCCATAGCGAGGCCGCGTTCACAGAAAAGCGGCGGCCTCCTGTGCGTGCTTTCTTGAATCTAGGCACTCTCGCCAGGTACTCATTATCGGAGCGCAGGGGCCTATTAGCCTTATAGGGCGTAACTAGACTCTTCATAATAGAGGGTCCTTTACTTTGGAAAAGTTTATGAGTAATACATAGGGATTTAAATTTAATCCTCTTCTGTATGGGGAGCCAGTGGAGCGAATTAAGAGCAGGTTTAGCTGATGTCCTAACTGAGAGACCCATCAATAGCCTAGCTGCGGCATTTTGAGTCTGTTGAAGTTTATTGATAGTGGCTTCAGGGGCTCCCAAAAAATCGCTTTACTGTAATCAAGTCTGGACAGAACCAGTCCTTGTACTAGTAACTTCCTGGAATGCTGCGGGAGAAGAGGAAGGACTCTCCGGGCAGACCGAAGAAGACCAAAGCAGATTCCTGCCGTTTATTTTTTGCTTGTGTTTTGAGCGAGAGGTCCTGCTCCAACCAGTCCCCTAAACTTTTAATTTCTTTTTTTTGGGCTAGGGGAATCCCCCAAACAAGCAGGCCAGATGGAGGTGGGTATTGAAGTCGCCTTGTGACCAAGTAACATAATTTCAGTTTTCGACCCGTTTAATTTAAGGGAGGAATCACACATCCAGGCATGTATTTTCGTCAAGCATAGACGAAGATTGTCAGGGCATTGATTAAGATGGGAGAGTCAGACGACAAGTTGGGTGTCATCTGCATAGCTTACAATTTTGATTCCAAACGGGGCAACCACATCCTCCAGGGGGGCCATATACACATTAAACAATGTTGGGCTTAAAGATGAGCCCTGCGGCACACCGCACTGGAGGGGGATGGCGGCAGATCGTGCGTTACCTTCCCAGACTTGAAAGGTGCGGTTAGACAGGTATGATGTTAACCAAGTCAGGGCGGACTCCCCGTACTCCCACCTCAGCCAGGCGCTGGATAAGGATACGGTGATTCACCGTATCAAAGGCTGCACTCAGATCCAGGAGGATCACTGCCACTGATCCTCCCGAATCCAAGATGCACCTCGCCTCCTCGATGACAGAGAGGAGGGCCGTATCCGTGCCCTGGCCTGGGCGGAATCCGGTTTGAGAATTACGCAGTAGATCATTAGATTCCAGGAAGCGGGAGAGTTGGTAGTTCACCAGTCTTTCTGTGATCTTGCTAAGTCCTGGGAGTAATGAGATCGGCCTAAAGTTTGCCAGCTCCAAAGGGTCAAGATGCAGTTTATTTAGAAGGGCATTCACAATGGCCCCTTTCCAGCTGGGCGGAACCATGCCCTGAGAAAGAGAGGTGTTAATGAGCTCAGTTGCCGTTATAGCTATGGTGGTGGCAATCTGTTTGAGGAACCGCATAGGGACCGGGTCACTAGGGGAACCGCTTTTAATGACAGATAGGATTTTAAGAAATTCCTCGACTGAGACTGGGTTGAAAGCATTGAGCTGAGGACTCAAGTCCGGGAGCAAGTTAGCAGTAATAGCGTGGCCGTCCGAATGGCTCTGTGTGTGTGTGGGTGGGTGCGTGTGGCTGTGTGTGTGTGTGTGTGTGTGTAGGTGCAAATGCAATAGGTCTCGCATTTGCGAGAGATTAAGCTATTGGCATTGTAAATGACAATGCCATTTATTTATATGTTTTAAAAACAAAATAATGTCATGAGCAATGCCAATAGCTCTAACTTTAACAAGGACAAGACCATTGCATTGTAAATGTTTGTTAATACTTCAGTAGATTTGCAGTTCGCAACAAGGGGAACACCTAGCAACAATCAATGTTGATCCAGTATGGGTTCTAATGCAAGTGGCTGTCCGTGTGTCTGAGCGAAAGTACGTTTTAAACCTGCCTTTTCTGCATGGTCACCCCGTATTTTTTCTGGACGCTGTAGTTTTTGGTGATTTCAGCACGCTTTGCACTTTGCCCCTGCTAACTAGTAGTACATGTCTGTGCTCCCCTTTATTGGTATATTTAAATTACCTATATGTTCCTAGTGTATGGCACAAAAGGAGCCCAGGTCCTTCCATCACAAGAACAGAATAAACATGGCTTCAGGTCTACCATTGTACTCCGCTTGTGGCAGTTTAAACACTGTAATTCAACCTGTCAAAATATACTCATGTGTAGTTCTTAACACCCACAAGGCAGGGTGCATGCTATTTACAAGTAGGCCATGTAGAAATGTAATGTTAACATGTCTATACAATGATTAGCACTGAAAAGCTATTGTTTTCACTGTGGCAGGCCTAACTGCCCTATGTAGTAACATGGTAAAGATTAAAATGGTAATACTGTATATTGGGGGTGGGACTATCTACAAATATAATGAAAACACTATTTTTAATAGTTATGAAATATCAAATTCAGTGGTGAAGTTGCATTTGTAATAAATAGTATAACAAAAGTAACTTTTAGAAAGTTCCTTTTTCCTACTTGATGTTCCTAGATGGTAAATGTGCATTTGCTCTCCTACTCCTGCTAGCCAGTAATTAGTGTTTAAATAGGCTTGAAAAAGGTGTGAAATGCTCCCCTGTAGCAAAATATAGACTGACCTGAATGGGCAGAGACAACTCCTCTGAACCTGATAGAATATGCAAGATAGTGCTGTGAGCTTTTGACATTACAGTGTTTAATCCTACTTCGATGTTAAATCCTGCTTGACAGGTCTGATGGATTTATATATCACACTGGGGGTGGGAATCTTGAAAGGAAGCCAAACAGGAAGCCAAAGCAATTCTTGTATATCCGCTATCTGGTTGCTTAAGGATCTTCTTTGCCCCTCCAAACTTCTGTCTCTGGGTTTTACATAGAACACTGGGGTTGCACTTGAAAGGAAGGGAAACCGGGTTGGCAAAACTATTCTTGTGTATCCATATCTGCTTACTGAAAAACCCTATTTTTATTCTATCAGACTTCAGTCTCTGGATTTGTTTAGGGTTCTGTGACTTCCCCCAACTTGATTTTAGTGTTGCATGCAGGAGGGAACTAGGATTACAATAGGACACTCTCCATACACATACCTAGCACTCAGTGATTAAGGATGGCCCAGGGAACTTTTACCCCATTGTTTAGGGTGTGCCCAGGAGTCATTCCTACCAGGAATCATGGCTCGTGCCATGCATAAATGTGCCTAGGTCCCAGTCCACCATAACGATTGACTTCATTGGCCCTTTATGCTTCTTGGTGCTGTTCCTACTTAAAACTTTAAAAGTCCATATCTGTAGCACCCTTATTGCATTTTTTGTCATTTTTGTGTCATTTTACCTATTACATTTAGCTCTGTTTCTAAATCGGTTTGGGGTTTTTATTGTTTTGCCTTTTGACTTTACCACTGTTATGGGACTACATTAATAATTTATACAATGCTCTAAGTTAAGCTTGCCTGCTCTGGGCCGTAGCTACCAGATAGTTGAGCTCAGGTTAATTAATGAATTTGATGGTTCACCCTCACAAGGATTGAGATTAATCCTTGAGGAGGGTAGTTACACACCCCAAATAATATTCCAATTTCTTACAAAGTCCAACAGTGTGTCTGTAGTTTTGGTATTCCAAGAATGTTGGAGTCTGATAATTATTATCAAAATCCTATATAGCACATAGGTACTCAAGTTTTCAGTTCCTTGCGGAAGATAGGGCTTCAGAGAGAGTGTTCTATAGTTTGGGACCCAAGAAGGAGAAGGAATGGCCACCCATCTGAGTACGTTTGAATCTGGGAATTGTGTAAAGGAATTGGTTGATTGAATGCAATGCGTGGGAGGAGTTGTAAGGAACCACCAGCTTTTGGAATGCAAGTTGATTTTGTGCATGAAGTAGAGTGCCTTAAACTGGATTTGCTTGTCCACTGTGACCCATTGAAAATTGCGTAAGAGGCCAGACACAGAGGCATGTTTAGGGATACATAACGGAAGCCTGGCAGCTGAGTTCTGGACCACTTGAAGGCATCTCATCACAGCCTTATCTGCCCCTATATAGAGGATATTACCTTAAACTAGCCGTGATAGGCTCATGGCCTAGATGACTGTCTTTTGGTACGAAAAAGGAAGCATTCACAAGATCTTTTTAAGCCATTCAATAATGGCAAAGCATGTAGGGCTACTTTAGTCACCTGTGGTTTCATGGACAGGGTGTAGTCCAAGCAGAAGCATAAATGATTCACCTTATGGGTTGGTTCAGGAAGATCCCCTAAAGTAGCAGGCCAGTGTTGAGCTCCCAAGAGTCAGGGATTCTTTCCCAATACCATTACCTTGATCTTATCAGAGTTTATTGTTAGAGAGTTGGTGTTCATCCAAGTGGAGACAAGTCCGAGGGAGAATTATAGATCACCAGGGTTGTATTCCTGCTCGGACGACAGGGAAAAGATGATTTGGGTGTCATCTGCATAAGAAAACAGGGTGAGACCATAACTTTCCACTAAGTCCGCTAAAGGGTGGACGTATTTATTAAATAACATCGGACTGAGGGCTGAACCCTGTAAGACTCCTGAAGTAAGGGCATGTGAGCCAGACACTACAGTAGTCAAAAAAAAACTGGAAAGTCTGATTTGCCAAGAAGGAGGTCAGCCATGCGAGAGCCGTCCCTTGGAGACTAGCTGAGTCAGCCTTGCTACAAGAGTGTCATGTGACACAATGTCAAAAGCCGCACTGAGATTTAAAAGAATCAGATCAGCTGTGCTGCCCATATCCAGGAGCCATCTCAGATGTCTGGGACTCTTAGAAGGGCGGATTTGGTACTGTGACCCGCTCTAAAGCCTGACTGTGAGGGGTGAGGAGAAACTTGGGGCTCCACAAAGGTGGTCAGTTGGGCCTTGACGTGTTTCACTTATACCTTGGAGAGAATAGGCATTGAGATAGGTCTAAAGTTGGACCAGTTGGACGGGTCCAAATGAGGTTTTTTTCAATAAGGAGAGGACCATAACATGCTTACGTGATTTCGGTATGTGCCCCTTGTGAAGAGACGAGTTCAAGAGTCCCACCAGAAGTTACATGAGGTTTGGGCTCAAGGTTTTCAGCTTAGCTGGTGGGAGAGGGTCTTGAGGCAAGCCCGATTTTATTGACTGCAATAGGTCCGTATGGAGAGGAGAGTCCAAAGGGGCCAATAATTACAATCTCACAAGGGAGTGGCCCTTGTCTGAGGGATTTCCTTCCCTAGAAGAAGGTTGAGTAGAGCTGGTGTTCAGGGCTATTCATCACCAATTGGGATTTGTCTATCCTAGCTGTAGCTGGGGCGTGTTGGATGTAAGTCACCTTCATAACACAGAAGCTCACAAACTCCTTGCATTGAGATTGTGACAGCAAAGGGGATGGAACAATGTTGCTGGGGTCTGAAAGTTCTTGGACTACTTTAAAAAGTGTTTTGGGACAATGTTGTGCCTAGGAAATGTTGTCTGAGTAAAATAAGGCACAGGCATTTCTACAATGCTCATAATATTGGTTCACAGCTGCTTTTTATTTAAGTTTTAATTCCCATCGTATGATTTCCTCCAGACTCTTTCAAGTCTCTTACAGAGTTTCTTTTCTTCATATAAGGCCTCATAAAACCAGGGGGTAGGGGGGTGTTGCCTGGGTGGTGATTTAAGTTTGGCTGGCAAGATTGCATCTAGAGAATCTTGAAGCCAGTTGACAACCATAGGTTGGTCTAGAAGATCAACCTTCTGTGCCAGCTGTGGTGAAGTGTTCGACAAACGAGTGTTGAGAACCAAGATGTCTAGTTTAGAACAGTTCCTGGCCATGACTTGTGGCCCAACTACCTCCGAGGATGGTGAGTAGTGATAGGGTATGTGGAAAGCACTGCAAAGTTGTCTGACGAAAGTAGCGGTACAGAAGGATCTGAGGAAAGATCTGTAATGTTAGAGAAAATGGGTTTGAGCAGATGGCTCACCTTATGAGTGGGGGCAGATTTAGTGAGGTTACGGTTCAGAGAGCCCAGGTCCTCTATAAAAGCCTGGCTTAGCTTGCAGGTGGCATCCTCCAAGTGCATATTTAGGTTTCCAAATAGAGTCAAGTTAGCACTTTTAAGTATGTAAGGAGAGAGCTAGTCGGGAATTGTTCCACCAATTCCCGGCATAGCAGGGAGGATGTTAGATTAACACACCATAGTCTGTGTGTTTTAGTGTGGGGTAGAACGATGTGGAAGACAGGCAGCTTCCTAGTCTATCGATGGTGGGAAGGCCGGTAATGACGGAGCTGAGCAGCATGAGAACCTGGTAGTGTTTCAGTTTTGTTCGAGTCTTACAATGCAGGAGTCTGATTTTGTGGGAGGAAAGCAGCGTGGAAGGCTGCCAAAAGTTGGAAGTCTGGTAGGGTGATAGGCAGAGCCTTTTACTGTGGGGTTCCTGTGTTTTGGAATACTACAGTGTGGTACAGTGGGAGTCTAATTTGGGGAGTTTGTGAATATGGCTGCCCAGTTGTGTCAAGTGCTGGTGGTGTGGGAGTCTGCCAACTTTTATAGGAGCCCAACAGACCTCTACAGCCCCAGCAGCGAGTGCGTTCGGCAACACAGCAAGGGACACCCACCTCCTTCGAGGGGGCTGGGTGGCATTCAGCCCAAGGCCTATGAATTTTTGTAAGACATATGTCTCAGGGGCCCCATATCTTTTTTTTTACTGAGTTTTATACAGCGTGAACTTGTCCTAAATTGGGAATCAGAGCGCTTTACATAGCACCAGTGCACTACATGAGGACACATCCATTTTTGTTACGCAGGGGAGATTACGTGATTTGCCCAGAATCACAGGATGTTCAGCGTCATTGCCGAGACTCGAACCCAGTTCCCTAGAGTCAAGGTTGACCGCCCTAGCCTTTAGGCCAACTCCTCTCCCAAGCATTCTGCATTGCCCCACTCCATTTTGCGGTACTCCATCACTGTGGTAGCCTGGCAGTGTAGAAGTCTGACACTGTGGAAGTCCAGTTTGGTATAATACAACAGTGTGGAAGTCCAGTGGAGTAGAAGGCTGGCAGTGAGGGAGCCTGCCAAAAGTTGGAAGACTGGTGGCGTGAGAGCCCAGTATCCGACAGCCTGGTACTGTAGGAGTCCAGTGTTGTTGTGGGGGCTGTCCGTGTGGGAGTCTGACGACAGTGGCTCGTTAGGGTGACATGGTGATCTCACCAAGGCTGCGGCATCTCCAGCAGTCTCGGCCATGGATAGGGATAGCTCCACCTCATTGGCGCAGGTGTTTGGTCCGTCTTCGACATTTGCTGTGAACCTGGAATTAATGATTCTCCCTTATGCATGCTTGGAAGTCGCTGGCTGCTGTCTGCTCTATTTGAAGAGAGCCTATACTGGAGGTAATTGGCTGCTTAAAATAAAGAGCAGGGGCGGTGGGTTGCGTGGGGGGAGGGGGTCGAAGGACCGTGGGCGGTTTCCATGGGAACTGTCATTGTGGTGGGCTGATGTGTTGCTTGAAGCAGAGCCGGTAACTGGAAAATACATTTAACACAGAGATTTTGAGGAATACAGAAATAAAGTGCGCGGTCTGAAGGCCACCACGCGCACACACGGGACCCTACCTCTCACAGCCTTCATACACCTGAGTTAAGCTGAAGTAACCCCGGCCAGCCAACCGAGGGCGGCGATAGGCTAAGAATGCAGAGAGAGAGCGGGGGAAGGAAAGGGTGAAAGGTCAGTGGCACTACCTGAACATGATTCCAAAAATAGAAAAACCGCCTTCATGCAGATTTAATCTCTCTTTCTTTTAATAGGATATATCATAGCACATAGCACAAAGAGTACATCACAATTGAGCACTTCTCTTAAAAAAGCATGCTCCTTTCTGCGGATGAGCTTCAGTAACAGTTTATTTTTCATCACCATGTCCTACTGTTATAATATTATGCTTTCTGGCCCCTTCAGTTCAGCTCTGCTGTAAAATGTTCCATTCCGCTATCGTACGTACCCCGCGCGATAACATGTTGTGGAGCCATGTCTGGTGAGGTAATCTTCTGACACCCCCCTGCCGAGTAATATAGGTTTTCTCTCTGACTGTACAACGGTACGGTAAGAACCTCCTTTCTGTGAACGTACCGCCTCTGGAACTAAATGATTATGAAATGCGTAGTAATGGATTTACAACACTTGCCATATAATTCACCATCTGAAGCATCGTTTTCAGATTTCAATTCCAAATCGATCAACATTTTTTTTTAAGTGCTACTACCCTGGTAGCAGTGGTAGAGATGTTATGGTCATCATGCAGTTTGCTGCTTGCTTTATTCATCTGACACCTATGTGGTCAAACTTTCTCAGTAAAATGTGTTAAAATAATGTAGCAAGATAATACTAAAGTCACAAAGGGAGGGACGGGGGCCTAATAGGTCCAGCATACAGGCCCCAGGAAGACTGATAAAATGAAGAAGTATGCTGTTCCTAAGTGTGTTGAAGAATGGAAAGAGAAGGAAGTGACAGGCCATGTCAGTAATGGCTGTTTTCCACGAAGTGCTACACAGGACAAGGTCTGGAATACTCGTCCAGGGATAGCTCCAATAAGGAGTAAGGGCCCTCACACACCCCGAGGGGTGTCATGCTTCATTATAGGGTAGCTCCTCGTTGGGCCGGCGCTACAATGCCCAACAGGGGGGCTCTTTGCCAGAGGGCTTCTCGGTTTGCCGTTGTGAAGCTAGATGGTATTATGTGAAGGTGCCTTTATGTGGTGAGTAGTAGTGGGACAGTGTATGTGAAGTATAAAGTATAAAAATGGCTCCTGGATTCTCCAAAGACTTTTATTCGAGGAGTACCTGGGCAATGATTAAAAACAGACTAAAGAGTCGTGGACTGAGCAGGGAAAATTAAACCTGCATCAGTCCTAGTGAGTTGTGCAGGGTGTCAACATGTTTCTTGCCTCAATCTGTCCGATAGGTGACACCGCGCCGTATTTGCCACATAACTACACCACTACGTCTACTATGCAGCATGTGTGCATAGCAAGTGTGCCCCCTTAGAGTAGATGAGGATATACAGGTCCTGAGGAATTGCCTAGATTTTATCGGACTGATTGAGGCAAGAAACATGTTGACCCCCTGCACAACTCACTTGGGCTGATACAGGTTTAATTTTCCCTGCTCAGTCCACGACTCTTTAGTCTATTTTTAATAATAGTTCTAATCACAAATGGGAAAGGATCACTTGTCCTGCTTAAACCATTAGGTTTCACAAGTCGAGGAAGTGGTATCTCCCAAATATAACTCTCATACACGTGTCATTTTGATGGTTCTTTCTCAGCGGTATATAGTGGGTACCCGCTATTTTACACGTGCGTGCGTAATCATCGAGTTATTTTTAGTATTGTGCACCCTCCACCAGGAGGTTTTGCCTTTGGTTTAAGGCAGTAGTGATCGTGAATAGTTGGGGAGGGGTTGTGGTGATGAAAAAGACTTAAAAAGTACCGGACAGCCAGACTTGGACAATTTTAATAGGTCTGGATTCGGACTTGGTTAAAAAATTAATGGTGCACTTTTAGAATTGATAAGGGATTCAAGTGGTAGTTCCGGGTGACTGAGAGGCAGCGCCAGCACATGCGGCTGAGTCTGAGTAAGAAGGAATACAGTAATCCTCGCTCGACAAGCCCTCATCCCCGATGAAGTAATTCTTCATCATTGACAAGGTACAATGAAACCTTGAAACCCGAAGGATCAGGTCAATTTACCTTTTCTTTCTCACTAAATTTGCTTTTTTCACTATTTATTCACCCCCATTGGTCCTGACGAAAGCCTAAGATCTCCTGACTACCAAAGGCTGAAACATGTTGACCTCTTTTTAGACATGAAATGCACTTGAATCCCTTATCAATTCTAAAAGTGCACCATTAATTTTTTAACCAAGTCCGAATCCAGACCTATTAAAATTGTCCAAGTCTGGCTGTCCGGTACTTTTTAAGTCTTTTTCATCACCACAACCCCTCCCCAACTATTCACGATCACTACTGCCTTAAACCAAAGGCAAAACCTCCTGGTGGAGGGTGCACAATACTAAAAATAACTCGATGATTACGCACGCACGTGTAAAATAGCGGGTACCCACTATATACCGCTGAGAAAGAACCATCAAAATGACACGTGTATGAGAGTTATATTTGGGAGATACCACTTCCTCGACTTGTGAAACCTAATGGTTTAAGCAGGACAAGTGATCCTTTCCCATTTGTGATTAGAACAGTTAACTACGGAGACTGAAAGGATCTTCTCTCTACCTCCCCACCCTCTTGATGATACATATTTTTAATAATAGCCCAGGTACTCCTTGAATAAAAGTATTTGGAGAATCCAGGAGCCATTTTCAAAAACGGTGTTTAGAGTCCATGGTCATCCAATCGTTGGCCTCTCTGCAGAGTGCACAACGCAAATGTCTCCTATTCCAGTTGCAATTGTGATTCTGTGCAAATGTGTGTGATGGAGGTATATAGCTGTCAAAATATTGACAAGGCAAAAGTAAAAGAACATACAGTGCTTACAGGTGAATGGGTGCTTTGTGTTTTTGGGGGGTTGTGAAGTGAAGGAGATGCGAGGAAGTGTATTCAGGAGAGAGTGAAAACAGGGTGCTGAAAAGGAGATAGATGAGTTGTAAGTTATGCTGAGGGACGAGATGTGAAAAGAAAAATGTGTACACGTCAAACAGAGTGAACCAAACAGGAGTCATTGAGACACTCTGTAGGCGACTACCCCTTCCACAAGCCTCAGCAGTATTTAATTTACAGTCTCACAATTTCATAATTGAAACATTTTCAGTAGTCATTTTTTAGAACAAAATCATTGTTGTTACTCATTTATCTTAAACTGTTGAGAGCCATTGATAAGGCTGACAGTCATGACTGGTTTTAGGTATATGTCAGTACTTGTGCTACATGTTTGGATGCAAAAACGGAAAGCTCAGAGACGAACCAAAACAACGGTTGGTGCCACACTAAGGGAATCACATAAGATACCGTTTGGTTGGCACACTATGGGAATCACAGAAATGTATTGTACATGTGTAAGCCACACCCTTCATTACATAGGCATTGCCTCTTTTAGAGAGCTCTTCATTTTTTTCATTCCACTTAAAGCCCTGCTTCTACCCTTTGAACATAGAGTAATCAGATCTGAAAAGGTTTCCCCATTAGGTGTACGTTTTGATTCTTGGTGCTACGCAAACTGTTTGGCTGATGTCACATATTACAAGTGTACTGAAGTTTAGCTTGGTATAGAATGTGGTCGAATTTTGGCTTCAAAACAGATTTTGTGTGTTGGCTATGAGTGTGTTTTATGTGTACATATTACATCGTGTTAAGATTGTACAGATATCTTACGTTACTTGGTGTTTTATATAATATGCTGCTACCTTTGGTGTCTTCTGGCGTCCTTGTGGCTGTCCCGACAGATATGGGGGATCTTGCAGCCTTGAGTCTGATGGGTGGGATGCCGTCTCATTTTCCTTATTCTTGTCGGTCACATCTAAGCTCATTGGAAGTTTTCCCCAATCAGGATACACCAAAATATTCAGAAAGCTAAGGCAACATAGTGGCAAGGAAGGACAGACTATGCGGCATAAAAGGTGGTCAAATGCAAATGATTCCGCATATTCTGTGACATTTGCATCTAGCTTTTTTGAAATGTTAACATACATAAATATAAACTTATTCCAAACTCTGTTGAAAATATATATGTTTCATCCAATTCAAAGCTATAAATATTCAGTAGATCCTGTTAAAAATGTTATTCACCAATAATGTATTGCTTTGTGTTGCATGAATGTGCAGGTGCACACTTTTTTCAACACCTTTTCTATTATCTTTGTAGGGTTCTTGTCCAACAATATCATTATCTTTCCCTTAATCTGCAAATTTAAGATCAATAATACTATCCCCTCACTTAGGAATCATGTCCAGACTAGCATCATTCAAAGTGGTTGATTTCTAATGTTAGCCCTAATTCCCTTCCAGTAGGATCAAAGCTTTTTGCCATGTTAGAGGTGATTTGTAAAACAACTTTTGAGGAACATAAGGAGGTTTTACAAAGCGGAAATTAGGTGGGAATCTAAGTGATCACTTTGTAGCTGAGAAAACAAACTAAAAGATAGCTTACTTCTCTCATCCAGCCCCATGTCCGAAGTAGCTTTATGAGATTGCGTTTCTAGCCAGTCGATATTTTGGCTCTCACATTGTGATGGAGGTCACTGAGCACTATAATAACTACAACAACGGCCACTGCTTAGTGGTTTAGATTCCAGTTATTTGCAGCATTTCTTCTACTTTATGGGCAGGACTGAAGCTGGCACCAGTCCAATTTCTGTCAACATTCTGTAAAGGAAACCGCATAAGTACCTGCATAGAATCTGTGGGCATGTGCCTAGAGGACACTACAAATATTTTTCGACTTTCAAAGTTATAATTAAAACCTCAAACACATTAAATTCATCCTAACACTAGTGTAGCTAGGCAAGACATAATAGTAGATTGGTTTACTTTGTTTACTGCTGTGTGCTTTCCCAGAAGAAAGACTTCTTATCTCTTCCACTGTTGCAGATTAAGTGTTGACCTATTTATATATTGGATGTGTATTAATTTGGGTGCTTCTCTATTCTGATTAACCTTTTCTAAACTATTGACATTTCTGAACCCAACGTACTAGTGGTGATTAACACTGTTTTACTATCTGTGCCTCGGCCTCACCTTATACGGGATCCACATTTTGTAGTATTTAAGAAGTATTACAAAATTGCTGTTTTTAACATTTTTAAACCTACTGTATTGATTCTATTGATGATGCTTACTGTTGTTTGCTTTTTGTATGGGTCTCCAGGTATGGCACTCTTAGAGCCTTGATTCACAAAGGTAAATTTATACATATAGATTTACCCAGATAGTAACTTACAACTGCATCTATGTGTATATCTAAACTTTTTTTGCAATTCGCCTTTTTTGAGTATATTTACACATAAGTGTAAACTTACACGATTCCACCGCCATTGGAGTCTTCGATAACACCATGCATGACTGTAATGTTACTGCTTATAACTTTTCACACATAGGTGAAGATCTCTGCCACTATGGTGAAGATTACCCTGTGGGAAAGACCAAGGAAAAATATGAAAGCTTATGATTAAAAAAAGTCTTTAAAATATTTTACTATATATATATGTGTTTATAAACCTCCAGCTATTACAATAAGATGTTACAGCACATTGAATTAACTCAGTAAATTAAATATGTTTTAAATAATTAATCAAAATATATTTAATTTATAAATATTATTTGTTACATAATAAAAAATCTGCAACATTTTCATTTATTTAATGCACACTACATTTTGTTAACATTTTTGTTTAGAATTAATTTAAATTATTAAGATTTGTGTGATAAAAATGTAACAGTTTAATTGAATTTTATTTTTAAATTAAGTTTATTATTAAAAGTCAAAAATAAAAGTTAAAATAAGTAGAACATAAAGTTAAAACACTAAGATAATTATTTAATAGTCATATATATTCATGTAAAATATGTTATATTTGTTAACAAGCCATGCTGCAGTAGAGAATGGATTTGACACCCATACAGTGAATGTGCTACTGTTTTATTGCTGATCCACCATAATGCATTTCGCCTGTGTCATACAGCATTTTTCAACCACTCATCCCTCGCACTTTACTACTAAAACAAAGAATTACAAGTGCATAGATCTCTGCCAGAAAAGATAGGAGGGGCAAAGTTCTCTACCCATATGTTAGTGAATAGCATTTTGTAGTACACAAGTAGTACTTCTGTAGTACTACTTCACACACTGCAAAATATAGTTTGCAAATAGACCCCTTAGTGTTTGATTTTATGTAACAGAAATTGCTTGGGATCAAGCAACATACTAAAAAGAATGGTTAATCCCAAATGGGTGAATAATTTTAATTGCTGTATTCATTTTAATTTTATTGTATATCCATAACAGAATTGGTGATTCACCTAAATGATAATATATTTTATTTACCTATTTTATTATTGAATTTCTCCCAAATTTTGCTTTAGCTGTCAGTAACAGAACAGGAGATCAGGATGACGCCGCTGGCCCTTCGCATCCATGGTGACCCTCCCACCCGGCACCTAGTTCTGACTCCCAAAACATCTGTGCTGACATGTTGGATCCGGATGACATTCTTCATCTAAATCCTCAGATTGGGCCCCTTCGGATAAGGTCGCCCAATACGTCGCCAGCAGAATCCGCTGGCTGTTAAAGGCTACAGCCCGCAACTGTCTCAGAGCGGAATGCCCCCGGCCCTCCTTGGAGGGTAAAGTAGCTGCCACCCCCGAGATTGACTCCCCAATGGTGACGTTTCTTGAGAAATTCGTCAAGGACCCGAAGAAGGATATTGACAGGTCTTGGCGTGCTTGCCAAGATAAGCTCCTTGATATCCTACGGCCTATAACCAAAGTCCTAGACATGGCAGAAGAAGCCAAGTTGTCAGGGTCCCTGATTTCCCCTGAACACCTCTCCTCCTGGGCCCAGCGCGTGGTGGTGTTTTTAGGAAATACCAACTGGGCTCTTTCCACCAAGCAGCACAGATCTTTGCTGAATAAGGTGGACCCCAACCTTGGGGATCTAGCCGATTTTGAAGCGGGTGGTGTGGGGCATGGTGGCCTTTTTGGTGAGCCATTTATTAAGAAATTAGGAAGGTTCATTAACACCTTCACGTCTTTAGACAAAGCGCAAGCCTCCATCAGTAAGGTGTTTCACCCTCGGGTTTTCCGAGGGGCCGGGCGAGGCAGGGGCTGCTCGTCCGGCCGTCCTACTCCACACAGAGGACAAGGCTCCAACCATGGACAATATCAAGATCA
This sequence comes from Lissotriton helveticus, assembly GCF_964261635.1. Lineage (NCBI taxonomy): Eukaryota > Metazoa > Chordata > Amphibia > Caudata > Salamandridae > Lissotriton > Lissotriton helveticus. Next base: position 835,703,497 of record NC_136072.1, on the reverse strand, counting down.
GGCCGGATTCAGAAATTCCTATCCAACAAGAGGGGCAAGTACAGAGGCGGCAGAGGCGGTGGCGCCTCCAACTCTTCCGGTGAGTGTTTCCCCTTATTCCCTTCTAAAGGTGGGGGGCTGTCTGGCGCATTTTTTCCAGGCCTGGACTTCTGTCACACGGGTCGCCTGGTTCCTACAGACCATCCAAGGGTTCCACATAGAGTTTCACGGGAAACCTTCTCAACCAGCCCCTCCGTGCCCAATCTCCTTTTTGTACGCAGACACCGCGCTTGTCGACCAGGAGGTCCATTCTATGTTGGACAAAGGGACGATTGTGGAGTCTCTCCTCCACCCCAGAGGTTTCCTCAGCAACCTCTTCGTGGTGGACAAGACACACGGGGGCCAGCGGCCCGTCATCAACTTGCGCAAATTCAACAAGTGGCTGGTTTACCGCCAGTTCAAGATGGAAGGGATCCATCTCCTTCGCGACCTTCTCAGACCCAATGACTGGATGGCCCGACTTGACCTCAAGGACGCCTATCTGATGATACCCATTTACCCCTCTCACAGGAGATTCCTGCCATTTCTCTGGCAGGGAAAAGTGTTTGAGTTCATCACTCTACCATTTGGCCTTTCCCCTGCCCCTTGGTGTTTTACCAAGGTTCTCAAGCCAGTCATAGAGCAACTGAGGACGTCCGGTATGAGACTTATTGTTTATCTGGACGACATCCTTCTGATGGCCCAGTGCCCCAATTCCTTAGCACGTCAGCTTTAGATGATGGTCAACCTTCTTCAAAGACTGGGGTTTGTGATCAACGAGGCGAAATCCAATCTCGTGCCAGCCCAGAAGGTAGTTTTTCTCGGTTTCTCGATAGACTCCGTAAACACTACTCTCAGTCTCCAAGCTCGCAAGTTGGCGAAAATTCGTCATGAGATCAGGAGAGCTCTCTCACAGTCCCAACTCTCTTTCAGACAACTAGCCTGTATAGTGGGTATAGGGGGTCTCCTCTCGGCCTCAATCTAGGCTATCTTCCCAGGGCCGCTCAATTACAGAGCACTACAGTGCCTCAAGGCGCACAGTTTACACAGAGGCCTCTCGTACTCACAGAAAGTAAACCTCTCTGCGGACGCCAGGGAGGAACTTCACTGGTGGCTCACCAACATGGAAGCCTGGAATGGACATGCAATATTCGGTTCCGCGCCAGATATCGTTATCGGATCCAATGCCAGCAGGTCCGGCTGGGGCGCGAGGTGTGGCGACTACACTACAGGAGGTGTGTGGTCACCTCAATAACAACTGTTGCACATCAACTGTCTAGATCTCTTCGCGGGATCGTTTATGATCCAGTGTTCGACCAAGGACTCAATCCGTTCCTGCGTCCTCCTCAAGATGGACAACGTATCGGCAGTCCGATACATCAACCATCTAGGGGGCACGCGATCGAGAGCACTCTTGGATTTGGCAGCGAATTTCTGGCAGTACTGCCTACATCACCACGTTTCTGTTACCTTCTGGGTCAGGACAACCAGGTAGCAGACTTCCACACTTGCCATTTCCATGACGCGAGTCTCTGGAAGCTACATCCAGGCGTCTTTGTGGACCTGCAGAGTGTCTGGGGCCCATTTTTGGTTTATCGCTTTGACTCTCATCTAGAGCACCAGCTTCCCCAGTTCTTCAGCTTGAGATCGGATCCCTTGGCAGCTCGGATGGATGCTTTCCTTCAGGATTGGTGGGGCAAAACTGGCTATGCCTTTCCCCCATTCGCCATGATAACCAGGGTCTCGGCCCAAGTGCATCGCCAGAGACCAGTTCTAGTCTCGCCGATTTGGAGATCTCAAGTTTGGTTTCCAGTTCTTCTGGAACTTTCTTGGGATTCTCCAATCCCACTCCCCTGGTTTCCAACCCTCCTTCTCAGACCGGACAAGATTCCCCACCTGTTGATTTCCCAAGGCTCCTTAACCTTGATGGCGTGGAGGATTACAGAGGATGATGGGTGGTCCCAGGCCTTTCGAGAGCAGCTGAGAAATTCATGTCCAAGGCCTGGGCAGAAAATACAGTCAAACGATATCGATCCACCTGGAGACGGTGGTGTCATTGATGTATGCGACGGTGTCTCAATCCTTCTACCCTGAATTTTTGGCCTCTTTGGCGGAGGACAGTTTGGCTTATAGAACCATCAACAACTTCCGTTCGGCCATTTCAGGGGGTCATAACATTGTGGATGGTTCTCCCATGGGTGAGCATCTTTTGGCTAGCCGTCTTCTTTGGGGCATCCTCCTCTCCTTACCTCCTGAGCCTCATTATTCTCAGCTATGGGATGTCAATCAGGTCTTGAATTTGTTCCTGTCTTGGCAGCTGAACAGATTCCTCTCCCAGAAGGAGCTGTCCGCCAAGTTGGCCATGCTTCACTGCCTTATTTCCTGCAGACGGGTTTCTGATGTTAGAGCCCTGGATATTACCAGCAGGATATTCTCCCCCTCCGGGGTTACTTTCAATATTCGCCGCCGGACGAAGTGTGGAACGGCGTCTATTTCTTACCTGCCATTTCCGGATTCTCCAAAGCTAGCGTAATGGAATGTTTCAATTCTATTAAGGACTCGGAGGCGAAGATTATCCCACCCAGGGTACAACTGCTTGTAACTTCCCTCCCTCGTAATAGAGTAAGTAAACTGTTTAACTTTCTCAGGTTTGACTTGATTGCACATACTTTCAAATGCAGTTTCGTGTTTTTTCCTCCACAGGGCTAATCCTTAGCCAATGCTGTCGCCTAACGGTGTTGTTTGCTTCCAACAGGAGACTCCAACAAACAGGATTCCTGAAGCATTCGACCTGGCTGACCACGAGCGACGAAAAAGGGGGACTAGAGGTTGACAGAGGACTATGACACCCAGGGAACTCTGTGATTGGTGGATCTACATGGACACTCTGTACTGGAACACTATTGTTAAACTTTGTTATTCCCTATGTTTCTTGCGAATAGTAGTTTTTTACCAGTTTATCTGAATGGCTGCTATTCAATAAAGTGAAGAAAGAATAGCATAAGCCTCCGAGTCCTTAATAGAATTGAAACTTTCTGTTATGCTAGCTAGGAAATTTTTCATTCTCGCTTACTATCATCAAGCATGAAAGTGAAGATTTACACATCAGAAGCAGAACAACTTGGTTCCACGGTTAATGTAAGTAAATACATTTGCAGGTGATCACAGTAGTACAAAGGCAAATCGGAGAATTTCACAGTACCGTAGTGGCAGTATTGTTGGGCAACAGAAAGAAAGAATGGAGCAAACTAAAGGGTACTTGCACACAGATTATGTCATGCTACAACCTAGTGAGTTTGGGAACAAGACATTTCAGGGCAACCACTATACTTGTGCTGTCTCTATACACTTCATTGAAGTTCCTTTTTTCGCCATGCCTGTGTCTCAGCTTCTGGTGCCAAACCCTGCAATTCATTTAAATCTTTCATCTCAGATACAAGAGATTCAGTAACTTGGGCTATGCTGACCAATGCGGAATTTGGGAATAGCACTGCTTTCTTAGCACCGTGAACAGCAAAAACATAATGTATCCCCAGAGGATTAGTGGGCAGCACATTTAACAACAGCTGCAGAAGATAGGACCCCAAAGTCACGAGGCACTCCAATAGGATACTTCAAGTCAGCACATATGGTCATAATTGTTTGAGCACATATTATGTAAGTCTGGGAGAGAGCAATCAATTCAGCATCTTACGCACTTGAAGGAAACAACGATCGTCAATCAATTCATATAGTGAAACTAAGGCATACCTAATGTGTCATGATAATTTCTGAGGCATTAACCATCAACGTAATACGTGTTCCTATTTGATTATTGGTGCATCAAATAGATCAAATTGGGTCTCCGTTGGCAGTAACTAATAAATAATTGTGGGACTTATCATTTGAGCTGTAAGGAACAAGGTAGCAGGGCTCAAGACAGGAGAATGGAATAGAGTAATGTGTAAGGCAGACAAGAGAAGAATTTCATACTGAGAGAAAGTGGCTGTGAAAAAATGTTAGGCTGGGGCAAAATGCCTGCGTAATCGGAGTAATTTCATTAATTTTGCATTATTCGGAAATTCTTAAAATGATGCTGCTACTCTACGTCACATAATTACGTGTTGTCCACGGTAAGACTTTATTGCAAATATGCTCATTGCTGTAACAGCGTACAGTGAATGCATGGTAAGAATGCAAACCACTGAGCGTGAGTTGCTGTTGTTCATCATGATTTTTTTGTACTAATTTCAGCAACAATTGCATCCTTGCATCCTGTGGACCTGTGATGCATTTTAAAATACAGTACCAAATGCCAGTTTTGCATTCATGTAAGTCTGCATAATTTTGCCCGAATTTTATTATTATTTAAAAACAAATTACCCAGTTTTTTGTAAGGTTTTAATGGTGAACAGGAGGGCAGAAACAGCATAAGGCATAGCTGAAATGAGAGTGGAGCTGAGGTATTTGACGTGGCTGAAAACCCATCAAGACTGCATCAAGAGCAGAAGAGTAATAAGCTGCAAGTTTTTTTTGATCGCCATAATCTTGTACCAATAGCCCAGAGGCAACCACATTTTTTTATGAAAGTATGAAGATTGGTTTTGAATAATTTCAGCAGTTATTATATAAAAAAATAGAAAAATTAAATCATTTTACATGACACATTCCTTCTGTTCCAGATAGATGAGCCTAATTCCAACCTAATGCCTAAATATATGTATATATGGCCAGCCTCATAGTTAGTGTAATGACTGAACTGTCTGTAATTTCTCTAGCTGCTTTATACTAAGCCAGAAGTATGTTGGGCCTGCAGTTGGATATTGGTGCACCTTCATGTACCATGTAGCAATCTGCTCCTGCCAAATTCCCAGGTCACATTATGCTTTTCTCCCCAATGATTCTCTATGTAAAGAAAAGAGGCAGTGTAGTGAAGTTAGCAGGCTAGTGGTTGTGGGTGGAGCTTAGGGGGTGGACAGGAAGAGGAGGGAACCGACGAGGAAGGGGCAGTTAGAGTAGGGACAGGGGACAGGCAGGGAGCATGCTAATAAAGCTCCATTGATAGTACATATCTGTGTCTGTGATTATTGTAGCGGGATGCTACAACTGGCGACGAGGGTGGGATACAGTCAAACCCACTGAACCCACTGCCTGCAGAAAGTCTAGAGAGACACCCTGTCCCCGGCAGCATCAAGAAAAGAAAAGGCTGCCGAGAAGTGCGAGCCGCTGATGCCCCAGGAGAAGAGGCCAGCCGCAGGCAAACTGCGCCCCCCCCCCCCCCCTCAGGAGAGAGCTGTGAGGGGCTGCGCATCCGAGCGCTGAAAGGCTCGAAGAAAGAAGAAGCGGAGCGCGCCGACACGCGACCCCGCCAAAACGTGAGCATCAACAGTGCAGAGATCGGGAGCCTACTCCGACCCTGCTGTGTGCCTCAAAGTGAAAGAAAAGTGCCCCCCAGCGTCGAGTACGACGTCTGTCGCGACCGACCAGCGAGAGTGACCAAGCGCCGGAAAGCCCGAGCCTGAGATCCCGCCGTCGGTGAAATCCTCACGCTTGATGCGTGTAAGTCGGCAGGTCGCCGCGAAGAAAAGCGGGAAAGTGCAGAGCGAGGCGGGAGCCCACCCCAACCTCACCTGGTTGCTGTGGTGGCCAAAGAACAGTGTTGGCTGGAGCGCGCTGCCCTGTGACTGCTGGCCGGTGAGTCTGGAGTGCCTGAGCTGAGAGAGAGAGAAAGCATCGTGTACCGGTACTGGCGGCGGCCATCTTAGAGTCAGGCGCTCGTCAAGACAGACCCCTTGATTTTCAACGGGCGGCCATTTTGAAGTCAGGCACCAAGGAAAAGCAATAAGCATTGGTACCCAAGACAAACAAGCATTGGCAAGGAAACAAGCATTGGTACCCGAAAGCAAACAAGCATTGGCCAAGAAACAAGCATTGGTACCCAAAAGCAAACAAGCATTGGCAAAGAAACAAACATTGATACCTGAAAATAAACAAGCATTGGCGAGACCAAGTGAGTGTGACAAAGACACAAACAAACACTGCAAAGATGTCCGATGACAATAGAAATCAGCCGCCACCGGCAGATGCCAAGCCTAAGATTCCAGGTGGGTCGCACCTGCGAGCGCCTGAACCCCTAAAAGTGACCACTGGGGGAACCATGGGTCCCAAATGGCAAGAATGGCTCGAAGAATTCAAGGATTATATCGAAGGATCAGAAGTGACTGAGGATAAAAAGAAGTTGATTGCCCTGCGTAACTTGGCGGGGCGGGAGATAGTCAAAATAATCAAAGACCTTCCTGACGCTGAGTCGGACACCTATGACAAAGCACGTGACGCATTAAACAAGAGATTCCTTCACAAAAAGAATGTCGACTATGAACGCCATACATTTCACTCGGCTCGTCAAGGGAAAGAGGAACCAATGAGCGCTTTCATGATGCGACTGAGAAGACTAGCTAAGCATTGTGCATTTGATAATTTCTCGACAGATGCCGCGATTAAGTCGCAAATAATTGATGGATGTCACTCCGACCAATTGAGGAGAGGACTATTGAGAAAGGAACACAGCCTTGATGATATAGAGGAGATGACACGAATATTTGATCAAGCAGAAGAATATGCAGCAGACATCGAAACGGGACACAAAGGAAGTCGCGAACAAGTGCGACGCGTGCACGCCAAAAATGAAAGTCGAAGACGCTCGAGTGACAAACACTGGAGATCACGTCCGTCATCCCGTCGAGAGCAATCAGGACATCAGCGGCGAGAACCGTGGAAGAAGGAAAGGAGATCAGAGAACGTGAGGAAGTGTTTCCGCTGTGGGTACGATTACCCCCATGTAGACAGCTGTCCTGCCATGGTCCAAAGATGTCGGAAATGTGGTCGAACTAATCACTTTGAAGCGATGTGTGGGGAATACAACAAGGAGAGAAGCAATGGTGCCACAAAAACAGCTCAGCCCGACTCACGAAGAGGTACCCCGAGAACGTCCCGATCTGGCACTCGAAGACATCATGCCCGAGCTGTCCAAGACCAAGCTGAACGGTCTTCTGGGTCATCACACTCCAGCCGAGAGTCACGTCGGTCCAGGTGGGAACGGAGATCACCATCCCAGGAATCGAGACCGTCATCCAGAGACTCAACTTACACCATTGAATATCTAAACTTAGCCGTAGATCAAGACCACCTTAAGACATATCCCAGACTGGATATCAAAGTTGGCAATCATGACACGCAATTTGTACTGGACTCAGGTGCATCTCTGAACTATATTCCAGTCACCGAATATGAAAGAATGAAGCCACGTCCTCCACTGACCTTTGCACCAGTCAGAGTCTTTACATGGATGGCTAAGAAGCCACTCCCCTGCCTCTGGAAGTTTTCAACGACCCTCCAACATGAGGACACAACTATCCCAGCAGTAATCCACGTCATTAAGGGCCCGGAAGCGGACTGTCTACTGAGCCTCCCGACAGCTGAACGCCTTCATCTAGTGGAAATCCTTTTCAAGGTCAGCGGAAATCAAGATGTGACCCGCCAGTTTCCCAGACTATTCCAAGGACTAGGCAAGCTAAAGAACTGCCAAGTACGATTACACATTAATGAACAAATCAGACCTGTCGCTCAACACCCTCGACGGGTACCATTTCACCTCCAAACCGCTGTAGAAGAAGAACTCCAAGATTTGCTAACTGCTGACATCATCGAGCGCACCGAGGGTCCAACACCATGGGTGTCCCCAGTAGATATTGTTCCCAAAAAGGGCACGGCCAACAAAGTCAGACTCTGTGTGGATATGCGCCTGCCCAACACTGCAATTGAAAGAGAGCGACACCCGGGGCCGCACTTGAGTGATATGATTTCGGGCCTGAATGGAGCGAAAATATTTTCCAAGTTGGATTTAAACAAGGGGTACCACCAGTTAGAATTGGAGGCAAAGTCGAGATATATCACCACATTTGCAACCCACCTGGGGTTGTTCAGATACAAGAGACTAAGCCTTGGGGTTTCCTCTGCAGCAGAAATATTCCAGAAAGCCATTCGGCAGGTCATTCAGAATATTCCCAATGCCTTCAACTACAGCGACGACATCCTTGTCTATGGCTCAGATCTGCGAGAACATGATATCGCACTCAATCGTGTCTGCCACGCACTACTAGAAGCAAACCTGACCCTCAACAAAGAGAAGTGCGAATTCCATCAGGACACACTAAAGTTCTTTGGTCATATCTTCTCAGGCGCTGGCATGAAACCTGACCCCGACAAGATTGGGACTCTGAACAACACCAAGAGCCCCCAAGACGTAAGTGAGCTCAGGTCGTTTCTCGGCATGGCCAGTTACTGTGCTCGCTACATCAGGGACTACGCAACCATCAGCCATCCCCTTCGCTTGTTGACCAAACAAGGCCAGCCGTTTGAGTGGACTCCCCAATGTGAAAAATCCTTCAAGGAAATCAAGAAGGCGGTAGCATCTGCGGATCACTTATCCTATTTCAACCCAAAGAGAAAAACCGAAATCACTGTGGACGCCAGCCCCGTTGGTCTTGGTGCAATCTTGGCACAGTATGACAACGACTCAGACCCACGTCGGATAATTGCATATGCGAGTCGTAGCTTGACTGACCCGGAGCGGGCATACTCGCAGCCTGAAAAAGAAAGTCTTGCCGTAGTGTGGGCATGTGAACATTTTCATGTCTTCATATATGGAAAACATTTCACTTTAATTACGGATCACCAGGCTCTTGTTACCATTTACGGAAACCCACGATCCAAGATGCCCCTAAGAATCGAAAGGTGGGGTTTACGACTACAGGAGTACACATTCACCATCATCCACAAGCCAGGGAAGTCAGAAAACCCAGCTGACTATATGTCCAGACACCCGGCCACATCTTCAGTCTCTAAATCGTCCATTGCGGAAGAGTACATACACTTTGTGACCGATCAGGCTCTTCCCCCCGCTATCCCAATGGACACCATCAGAGAAAGCACAGCACAAGACATCATCCTGCAGAAGGTCTTGCGCAGGATTCGACATAACAGATGGAGGCATGATTCTCAGGATGCAGAGACTGATCCGGTCCTTAAACAAGAAATGCAAGCCTTCCGGCATGTGTGCAGTGAGCTGTCAGCCACCACGGATGGCATAATACTGCGAGACCAGAGAATCGTGATTCCCACTCAACTGAGACAAGGAGTGGTTGCCCTTGCCCATGAAGGACATAGGGGTATTGTGTCAACCAAGCGCGCATTGAGAGAACGAGTGTGGTTTCCGTATCTCGACCAAATGGTTGAAGCTACCTTGAAGGACTGTCATCTTTGTCAACTCACGAGCAAAAGTGATCCTCCAGCACCCCTAAACATGACCCCTCTACCACCTGGAGTGTGGCAAGAAATTGCCATTGATTTCTATGGACCCTTGGCATCGGGCAAGTATGTGCTGGCCATCATCGATGAACACTCTAGATACCCCATTGCACGTTTTGTGTCATCTACAAATGCCGTAAGCACTCTCAAGGTATTAGACGAAGTCTTTGCGGCCTGGGGCGTTCCCTCCACGGTTAAGACAGACAACGGACCTCCATTTAATGGAAATGACTTTGCAGCATTTGCGAAACACCTGGATTTCCATCATCGTAAAATTACACCCCTCTGGCCACAGGCCAATGGAACAATTGAAAGATTCATGGCCACGCTCAAAAAGACTTTTCAACATGCGACAGCGGAAGGGAAAGATTTACAAGTCGCCCTTAACGAGGTCCTCCGAGCTTACCGGACAACTCCTCACGCTACCACAGGAAAATGCCCGGCAACACTCATGCTGGGGCGTCCTATGAGAAATCGCATCCCAACGTGGGAAGGGGCATTACGACCGTCTTTGTCACCCACTCGAGATCATCAAGAAATGATGAAGACAGACCAGCGCCAAAAAGACAAAATGAAGTCATATGCAGATCACAGGAGAAGGGCGAGATCACTCTCGTTACATGAAGGAGATCGGGTGCTTGTCAAGCAAGAACAACAGAAAAAGACCGACTGCCTATTCAAGGACGAACCGTTACTGGTTACGAAAAGGAAAGGAACCATGGTGACTGCTGAATCAGAACAGAGACGAATCACGAGAAATATCTTGCATTTCAAGAAATTGCCACACGATGCCACTGAGACCTCAATGAGTGAAATGGACACTCCCGGTTCGGAAGAACCACCTTCAGTTAGTCGTGAGAACACTAGTCCAATCAATGAAACAAGGAGTGATACCAATCAGGAAATGAGGTCACCACGACCTCATCGTGACATACGTCCACCCAAAAGACTTATTGAAGAAATGGACTAGAAAGTCAGTATGTTGTTTGTTTTGTTACAAAGGGGGGAGATGTAGTGAAGTTAGCAGGCTAGTGGTTGTGGGTGGAGCTTAGGGGGTGGACAGGAAGAGGAGGGAACCGACGAGGAAGGGGCAGTTAGAGTAGGGACAGGGGACAGGCAGGGAGCATGCTAATAAAGCTCCATTGATAGTACATATCTGTGTCTGTGATTATTGTAGCGGGATGCTACAGGCAGCAATTTTGCAGCCTCTCGTATCTGCACTCAAAAGCACAATCAATGCTTCTGTTGCAGAAATATTCAAAAGGCCAGCAGTTTTAACCAAATCTGCCTCTTCCTTCCTCCCAAGCTTGTTCTGTCCAAGACTGAATGGTCTCATAGTGCTTATCACTACATGAAATGGAAGATCCTTTAAGCTGTGTTACTGTTATGTTATTTTTGTTAGCTCGACTAATGTCAACCTGTAGTAAAATAATAAGGCAATTTTGCACACTATGCCAGCTAACATCATCCTATCAAGCCCTGTCAAAATTTAATTCACACCAGCTTCCTGAATTTACGCCATTACATCATGTGACATAATTATGCCACTTTCTGGGCAAAATTGTTGCACAGATGCAGCACAAATAACTAGTGCACAAATGGCAATTGTTTGTGAAAATTGTATTGTTTGCCCTATTTTTTTAGAGCAAAATAGATCCTCGCTCCAAAATTTGGCGAGAAGGCTCATTTCAAACTAAAATATAGTGCTGAATGATAGATTAACCTTAATTTGGAGATATTACAAGAGAACAAATTACGTAAATTTCACACACCCCTAATGCCTGTTTGTATTAATAATTGTGAACTCATTTTTATACCTGCTTCAACCACACTAAAGTCTTAGCACTCTTGCATATTTAGAGATATTTGAAATGCACTGCCATCTATGTATGCTATTCCGTGTAGTATACTGTGCATGTTAGCATAACTGCTCGAGTAAGCATTGCCTCATTCTGAAGCAGGAACAATGAAGTGAGAAATGCAGATATAGTCAAGTCAGCCTTTTACCATAGCTTGTTCTATCTCTCCCTCAAGGTCTTCTCAAATTCTTCCCACGGGAAGAGCTCAGCACCTGCTCATTGTGTGGACATTCTTCTGTTTGATCACATGTCCTTTCCTCCACATATTAAATTGAGAAAACGTGTATATGCTTTATGGCTAGTTTGCACTATATACGTGTTAGACTTTTATGGGATTTCCAGCCTGTCGGTTTTCTTTCTCTGAATATTGGTGTTTTTTAGGCCCTAACCCTTATGCATTTTGCTCTAAAGGATTAGTGTCTTCATGCTGATACAAAACTAGGCCTGGTTAGTATGTAATGTGTATGTATTACCAAGAAAGCCCAGCCACACATAACACCCCATCTTGTGTGACAAACGTCATTATTTTTTTCTGAAAAATAGTAAACAATTTTTTGTTAATTTGGTAACATAGGTTAGACCTGGCATCCTTTGCATGGTTTTCCCAATCTTTTTGCCTGAACCTCCTGTATTTTTGACTGCGTGCTGTACTTCTTTTTTGCTGGTTTAGATAATCTAGTCAATTTGCCACTACTGATCAGTGCTAAAGTGCAAGTGCTCCCTGTGTAAACTACAATTCTGATTGGTTCTCCATGATTGGCATATTTGGCTTACTGGTAAGTCCCTAGTAAAGTGTACTATGTGAGCACAGGACCTGTAAATGAAATGCTACTAGTGAGCCTGCGATACAAAAGGGGATGATAGACGGAGCATTTGAGCAAATCAAACACTCACCCCCAGTCAACTGATCTGGGTTTAATCCATCACCATTCTTTAGCTCACTCAGCCACCCCATTTCAGACATGGCCATATGCAAATCAGTCTGACCCTGTGCCTCATGGGAACAGTCCAGCCCGAACTGCCAAGCCATGTCTTCCATGGACCGGAAACAAGCATCCTGGGACCGGTTTCAGATTCATAATCCTCATCAGCCAGGCTATCTTGAATCCAGTGGCCAAGTGAGCAAGGGACTCACGTCAAAGCATACCCTGTCACACTTAGGGCGAACAAAGCGATACAAAAGGGGATGATGGACGGAGCATTTGAGCAAATCAAACACTCACCCCCAGTCAACTGATCTGGGTTTAATCCATCACCATTCTTTAGCTCACTCAGCCACCCCATTTCAGACATGGCCATATGCAAATCAGTCTGACCCTGTGCCTCATGGGAACAGTCCAGCCCGAACTGCCAAGCCATGTCTTCCATGGACCGGAAACAAGCATCCTGGGACCGGTTTCAGATTCACAATCCTCATCAGCCAGGCTATCTTGAATCCAGTGGCCAAGTGAGCAAGGGACTCACGTCAAAGCATACCCTGTCACACTTAGGGCGAACAAAGCGATACAAAAGGGGATGATGGACGGAGCATTTGAGCAAATCAAACACTCACCCCCAGTCAACTGATCTGGGTTTAATCCATCACCATTCTTTAGCTCACTCAGCCACCCCATTTCAGACATGGCCATATGCAAATCAGTCTGACCCTGTGCCTCATGGGAACAGTCCAGCCCGAACTGCCAAGCCATGTCTTCCATGGACCGGAAACAAGCATCCTGGGACCGGTTTCAGATTCATAATCCTCATCAGCCAGGCTATCTTGAATCCAGTGGCCAAGTGAGCAAGGGACTCACGTCTGAGCATACCCTGTCACACTTAGGGCGAACAAAGCGATACAAAAGGGGATGATGGACGGAGCATTTGAGCAAATCAAACACTCACCCCCAGTCAACTGATCTGGGTTTAATCCATCACCATTCTTTAGCTCACTCAGCCACCCCATTTCAGACATGGCCATATGCAAATCAGTCTGACCCTGTGCCTCATGGGAACAGTCCAGCCCGAACTGCCAAGCCATGTCTTCCATGGACCGGAAACAAGCATCCTGGAACCGGTTTCGGATTCATAATCCTCATCAGCCAGGCTATCTTGAATCCAGTGGCCAAGTCAGCAAGGGACTCACGTCTGAGCATACCCTGCCACACTTAGGGCGAACAAAGCGATACAAAAGGGGATGATGGACGGAGCATTTGAGCAAATCAAACACTCACCCCCAGTCAACTGATCTGGGTTTAATCCATCACCATTGTTTAGCTCACTCAGCCACCCCATTTCAGACATGGCCATATGCAAATCAGTCTGACCCTGTGCCTCATGGGAACAGTCCAGCCTGAACTGCCAAGCCATGTCTTCCATGGACCGGAAACAAGCATCCTGAGACCGGTTTCGGGTTCATAATCCTCATCAGCCAGGCTATCTTGAATCCAGTGGCCAAGTGAGCAGGGGACTCACGTCTGAGCATACCCTGCCACACTTAGGGCGAACAAAGCGATACAAAAGGGGATGATGGACGGAGCATTTGAGCAAATCAAACACTCACCCCCAGTCAACTGATCTGGGTTTAATCCATCACCATTCTTTAGCTCACTCAGCCACCCCATTTCAGACATGGCCATATGCCAATCAGTCTGACCCTGTGCCTCATGGGAACAGTCCAGCCCGAACTGCCAAGCCATGTCTTCCATGGACCGGAAACAAGCATCCTGGGACCGGTTTCGGATTCATAATCCTCATCAGCCAGGCTATCTTGAATCCAGTGGCCAAGTGAGCAAGGGACTCGCGTCTGAGCATACCCTGCCACACTTAGGGCGAACAAAGCGATACAAAAGGGGATGATGGACGGAGCATTTGAGCAAATCAAACACTCACCCCCAGTCAACTGATCTGGGTTTAATCCATCACCATTCTTTAGCTCACTCAGCCACCCCATTTCAGACATGGCCATATGCAAATCAGTCTGACCCTGTGCCTCATGGGAACAGTCCAGCCCGAACTGCCAAGCCATGTCTTCCATGGACCGGAAACAAGCATCCTGGGCACTGGTTGTGCCACCCACATGAGTAGCCCTGTAAACTTGTCTCAGGCCTGCCATTGAAGTGTCTATAAGCACAGTTTTTTAAACTGCCATGTCGACCTGCCAAGTGTACCCACTTGCCACACCCTAACCTTCCCTTTCTCTGCTTGTAAGTCACCTCTAATGTAGGCCCAAGATGACCCCATGGGCAGGGTGCAATGTATGTGAAAGGTGGGACATGTACTGGTGGATTTTACATGTCCTGATAGTAAAAAACTGGCAATTTTGTTTTTCACTATTGCAGGGAATAGCTCTCCCATAGGCTATAATTGGTGCTGCCTTGTAACAGTTTACAAGTTTAACTGTCAATTGGGAACAGCTAGAGATTTGGAGTTTGGGCTCTCCGAGCCCAGAATTAAAAAAACTTATATATATATTTTTTTCTGGAGTCCTGGTGGAATTGGCCGCCCAGGTGCTGGCCTGGAGGGGGCTGCTGACTGCTGAAAGGACTCACCTGGGGCGCTGGTCGGGATGCACCAGGGGCATATCTGGACTGCTTGGTGTGTGCAGAAGCACAGGGCGCCATTGTGGAGCCCCAAGGAGCGGGTCTGGTGCATGTGAGGGCCGGCCCAAGAGATCCGGAGAGCGGTGTGGCCCCAGAAAGTGGAAGCTGAAGCACCGGCAGGTGACGGGGGCAATGATGGGAATTTTGTAGGGGGGAACCCTAATCTTGCTAAGCTAGTGGAGGACCTGGCGATTCTCCCTGTCTGGCTCACAGCCGGGAGGGGTTGTTGGGGATCCCTTTGACGTGCGTCCTGCGGGTGAGACCCTCGGATTACTGAGGCGGTGGTCATATGCAGAAGCGAAGCATTGCCGGCCCTCTTGTCGGGGGCGGCGGGGAGTCGCCACTGGGGCATCGGCGAAGCCACTGAAGCCGGCCGAGGCGCAGATACGTAGCCCATAAGACCCAGCGAAAGGGGGGTGCCCACTGCATCGGCGTTGGTTGCATGCAGGGGCTGGTGGGCACCTGTTGAAGCTGCTTAGGGCCCCTGGGGGGACCTGATATTTCTCTGGGAGCCGTACGGTGTGCCGGGGGCGGCTCGGCCTGGGTGGCTGTGGGTGCTCCGGAAGAGGAGGCTAGACGCGGCTAAAGGAGGCCAGTAGTTGACCACTGGAGAGGAGCAAAAGTGCGGAGGTCTTCCCTACTGCCGTGGAGTGAAGACGTCGAGAGGCGGGGGGTGAGATGGCGACCAGGACAGATCCGGAAAAGACCATGCCCCGGTCCTCCAAAGGGGCTAGAAATGTCCAGTCCAACAAACTGGACCGTTACACTACGCTCAAGGGATCCCCAGTGGAAGCGAAAAGGGCCATCACTGGGGGGGTGGGGGGGAGGGGAGACGGCACCTGCTGGGGACGAGCCGACATTGAAGGATCTCATGGCAGCAGTCACAGGAGTTCAGTCGTCCCTCGGCCAGAAGATGGAGGCCCTGGACACCAAACTCGACACAGTTACTATTGAGATGGGGCTAATAAGAGCGGACCTCGCAAAGGCTAATGAAAAGGTCAAGACTCTGGAACTCAAAATAGCTAGCCTAATAGATGACGTGAACCTGCTGCAGCAGGAGGTGCATGATCGTAAGGTCTCACTAGTTCAGGTGGATCGCAAGTTGGATGATTATGAAAGACGGGCACGACGAAACAACGTTCGAATACTGGGGGGTGCCAAAAAAATCAGAAGGCAAAACACCGGACTTGTTTTTGGAGGACCTCATCCTTAATCACCTTAAACTTAAAGGGCTTAGCAACTTCTTCATGATCGAGCGCGCTCACAGAGTTCCGGGGGTAGACCCAAATCCGGGGCGCCCCCCCCCCATCCGATGATCGTGAGGGTTCTACATTATCGAGACCGGGATGCGATCCTCCAGGCGGCCCGAGCTGGGGCTCCGCTGAAGTTTGAAAATGCGACTCTCTCTTTCTTCCCTGATTTTACCTAGATGGTTCAAAAACAACGCCAGGGTTTTCTTTCGGTGAAAAAGAAACTGAAAGATAAAGGGATAAAATATGCCATGATGTTTCCGGCCCGGCTCCGTGTGGAACTCAATGGGAAAGCCTGTTTTTTTTATAATCCTGAGGTGGCGACAGACTGGCTGGAAAGTATCCACAGGCCGGGCCCTGACAGCCAGGACCGAGGAGAGGGGGATGAACAATGACTCTGATGAAAATAGTGGTTGCATGGACCTCTATTATATTTCAGCATTGTGGGCGTGGGGGTGGGCTAATGTTGGATCCCCTGACCCATAGGGTTTAGCAGATATCTGAGTGGATTAATATGCCCAGGGGCTACGATGGGGTGGCGGGAGGGGGGGCGAGGAGCCTGTTCGTGGGCCCTCCTCTATTTTTCTACTTTTAGTTAGCTGTAGATTAGATCGGGGGCGACAGGCACACTGCTAGTTGGGGATGAGCGCAAGCTGCATGCAGGGGTGCAGGGTGGGGGGAGGAGGGTTGAGTGTTTTGGGGTGGTTTGTGTTTTTGTTCTCAGTATGCGCCCAAGCATTTGCTCTTTATTTTGGTTTTGTATTAGCATCAGGTGACCTCGGCAAGCTTTATCGTTATAATGACACTTGGTAGACAGGGTCTGGGGATTACGGCGCTTAGTTGGAACGTGAATGGCCTTGGTGACAAGATTAAAAGGGGGATGGTCAGCCAGATGATTAGGAGGCACTCCCTGGATGTTGTATTGCTGCAGGAAACACACTTGATCGGTAATCGTTGTATGGCCCTCCACAGGGGAGGTTATAAATTGGTGGCGCATGCTGGATTCATGACTGGGGCCCGGGGGGTGGGTATTCTGGTGAGGAACTCCTTCCCGTTGATTGTTCCGCCCACATGGGCGGACAAGAGAGGCAGATACATTGGCATTTCAGGATCGTGGGAAGGCAAAACAGTGACGTTTTTGTCGGTGTATGTCCCGCCGGGGCTGCAGTCTGACACATTTCGGGACCTGTGCAGAATTGTTTTGTCCTTGCCTGTGGGGCTTTTGATAGTGGGGGGCGACTTTAATGCTGTGATGGATGGTGAAATGAACAGATACCCGGCCCGACAGCTGACGCCATCTCAGGGGTGGTTGTCTGACTTTGTAGAAACCACTGGTCTCATTGACGGGTGGAGACATAGGAACCCAGGTGGAGTGCACTACACACATGCCTCTGCTGCACATCACTCCTTTTCCAGAATACACTACGTTTTGGTGCCGGCACTACAGGGGGCGGAGGTCTGAGAGGTTGGACACTCGGGTAGGGGGATTTCGGATCACTCCCCGGTCTGACTCAGTTTGGCAGTGGGACAGAGAGACGTGGGCAGGATCGTTCCGATTAGCGCTTGGCACTTAAAAGACCCGGATACTAAGAAAGAAGTGGTACAAATTACAGACCGTTATTTCCAGGACAACGTGGGGTCGGTGAAATCGGGGCGGTCCCTGTGGGAGGCCTACAAGACGGTCATTAGAGGGGAGGTATTGACGTTAGTCTCAGGAGAGAACAGGAAAGCTCGAGCTGAAGTGGATAGGGTGGAGACTGACTTGTCAGTACTGGAGGGGGAGGTCTCGGGTGAGGCCACTCCGGAGGGACTGCACCGACTGAAACTCCTCCGTGATGAATGTAGGAGCTTAGTCAGGGACAAGGCCAAAGTTCAAATTGCCGACACGCAAAGTAGGATTTATGAGCATGGCGATAAGGCAGGAAAGTTGATAGCGTGGTTGGAGAAGGGGGAATGGGCCTTGCGGTTAGTGCTGAAATTGCGGACGGTGGAATCAGGACTGGTGACAGACCCACAGCAGATCGCAGACGAATTTTCTACATACTATAAAAGGGTATATCAGTCGGAGGGGACCTACACAGAGACCGAAAACGCAGCTATGATACACGATATCCCAATGCCCAGCATCTCGGAGGAGGACATGAAGTATCTGGACTCCCCACTCACGGATGACGAGGTGGCGCAGGCTCTTAGGGGTGTCCGCTCTGGGAAAGCCTCCGGCCCGAACGGAATCCCCATAGAGCTCTATAAACTTAACGTGAATAGACTGGCGCCATTTCTCCATGCCATGTTCATCGAAAGTAAAGAAGCGGGCCAACTCCCCTACGACCAATGTGTTGCAAACATCGTTGTTATCCATAAAAAAGGCAAGCCTAAAACAGAGTGCTCTTCCTATCGGCCAATTTCACTACTTAATGCTGAACCTAAATGGTTGGCTAAATTATTGGCGACTAGGCTGGTTAAGGTCATATCTACTCTGGTCCACCCGGACCAGTCTGGCTTTATGCCACGCCGAAATACAGCCCTCAATCTCAGAAGACTGCACGGGATTCTGGGTGGTGCATTGCACATACACGAGCCTGCAGTCCTGTTGTCACTGGATGCAACCATGGCATTTGACAGGGTTGAATGGCCCTACTTGTTTGCGGTCTTAGCGAAGTTGGGAATCGGCAAGGAGTTCATTGACTGGGTCCGTCTCCTATATACTAGTCCTCTAGCCAGGGTTGTGGTAAACAACCACAAATCCGTAGACATTCCCTTGGGAAAGGGTACAAGGCAGGGATGTCCCCTCTCCCCATTACTATTTGCGTTGGCACTTGAGCCACTCGCTGCATGGGTCCGATGGAACCGGTCAATTCGCGGGCTGCGCTGGACGCCAGAGTGGGAGGATAAGATCTCGCTCTACGCAGATGACATCCTGCTCTATCTTACCAACCCCCGGGCTTCCTTGATCAACTTATGGACGTCCTGGCCGTATTTGGAAGGTACTCGGGTTTCGCCATTAATTGGGCGAAATCTGTACTTTTTGTCATTAGCGGTGACCCTCCGGTCGTCCCGAGTTCCTGCCCACTGCAGATTGAAAATGTGGGGTTTCGGTATCTGGGCATATTTGTGACCAAAGATCCGAAACTGAGGTACGACAAGAACCTGGTGCCCCCACTGGCCAAGTTCTGAAGGGACGTGGTGAGATGAAAACCACTGCCGCTCTCCTTGTTGGGCCGGGCTATGTTATTTAAAATGATGGCTCTCCCCCGCTTTCTGTATGCACTCCAAAACGCAATGGATCCAGTGCCCTCCTCGTATTTTAAGGACATAGAGTCCCTCCAGAGACAGCTTCTCTGGGAGGGCCGACCCCGTATTGCTTTCTCCAAGCTTAGTCTTCCCTGGTATGATGGAGGGATCGGTTTACCGGACCTACGTAAGTAAGTACTATTGGGCTTCCCAGCTGGCGGCGATCAACCACGCTATTTATGGGTCCCCTTTGGATCCTGGATATCCGATGGACCGTGGGCAGATGACCGGGGGTGATTTCACCAGGGCACTCTACGCTAGGAACGGGCGCTTTCCCCTCGTTGGACCAGCAGCACATGTGATTCACATATGGCACACTGCTACGCGATGCCTGCAATGGGAGGGGAGACTCACTATGGCAACCCCACTGTGGAGCTCGGAAAGGCTTGGCAGCCTGTGGAAGACGAAGGGCTTTGATAGATGGGACCTCATTGGGATCTCACAAATTAAGGACATGTGGGGGAAGGATGGGATAGTAACGTTGGCCGCCTTACAGGAACGTCATCAGATGCAGGAATGTGAGCGTTTTTTATATATTCAGCTCAGGCATGCCCTGCTCGCTAATGTTCCCCGTGGCACTGAACTCCCGGAGGCCTCCCCACGAGAGGACCGAGTACTGGATGGTATTCTACCGACCAAAACCATATCATTGATAGATAAAAAACTGATTAACCATATGAGCGACCCCCTTGTGAATATTAGGGAGAAGTGGGGCGCGGATGGCCTAGTCTTGGATAATGAAGACTGGAGAGAGGCGGTTTCCTCCCCAAAAGTAGTAGCCATCCAAATGCGACTTAGACTAGTGCAGTTGAAGATTTTACACAGGACATACATTACGGGTCCACGTCTGGTACATATGGGTTTTGTGGACAGCGGGGACTGTAGGAGAGGGTGTGGGGAGACCGCAACGTTCATGCACATTTTGTGGCAATGTGTAGCAATACAGGAATATTGGGTCAGGTTCCATGAGAGAATCCGTGAAGTAGTAGGGGTGGAATTGGCGGTTGAGGCATGACGTTGTATATTGAATGTCTGGGAGCCCACTGATATGACCATACATGAGAAGCAATGGGTGACCCTGGCATGCATGATTGCTAAGCGTAACATAGCTCAGCTGTGGGGGGCTAGTCAGGTGCCACAAATTGGGAAATGGATGGAAGATCTCGACTGGTGCATGTTCAGGGAAAGATCGGGGTTCGTTGCTAGGGGCCGGCCCCAGAAATGGGGGAAGATCTGAGGAGCGTGGAATGGCTACAGGGGGATATATGTACTCCACCGAGTGTTGGCGAGGAAACGGCAGCGCTGGTGTCCCAGTGACCCTTATTGTCATTCTAAATGTATTCTAATATATGGAATTGTGTAATTATTTACTGTGAAAGAGAGGTATGTCACCGGATGCTTTTTGTATTTGTTCACAACAATAAAAAGAATTTTTTTAAAAACTTATATTTTTGTAAAGGTGATTTTTAAATTGTGTGTTTGAAAACGGCACTTTTAGAATTTGACTATATGAATAAGAAAGATTACAGTATTCCGGCGTTTTATACGCTACCTAAAATACACAAACACAGTCAATGTCCCCCCGGTAGACCAATTGTGGCTGGATGTCAGTCGATACTTCAACCATTAGCTGAATATGTTGACTATTTTTTAAAACCTTTTGTTTGCAAAACAAGATCCTACACGCAAGACAGTAGGGATGTCATCATTAAATTGGAAGGAAAAACATATGATCCAGTCAATAACCTCCTTGCCACAATGGACATAGAGAGCTTGTATACAAGCATTCCACAAAGTGAGGCTCTCTTTGTCATTGGCAACGTCCTAGAGGACCGAGTCAGACCACACCAGGTCCCTACGGAGTTTATAGTAAACTGCGCAAGGATTGCCCTGAAAGAAAACTACTTTATCTTTGGTACAGATTTCTATGGCCAGCACAAAGGTGTGGCAATGGGCGCAATATTTGCTCCTGATATAGCCAATTTGGTTGTGGCTGCTTTTGAGGAGAGGGTGATTTACAACAATAACCCCTTTATTGACCATCTCAATCAATACCTTAGATATATTGACGATGTATGTATCATGTGGAATGGATCAAAAGAGCAGCTACTAGGGTTTCATCAGTGGCTCAATCAACAAGACATGAATTTACAACTCACGTTAGAAAGCCATGATAACACAATCAACTTCCTAGATCTAACCGTAACGAATGATAACAATAAACTAACCATGGGTCTCTATACAAAACCCACAGCAAGAAACACGTTATTGGAGTATAGTAGCCACCACCTACGTAATCTGCGGGATAACCTCCCTCTTGGACAGTTTTTGCGCATTAGACGCAACTGTACCAGGAGGGAGGATTATTTCAGGGAGGCCAAAATACTACAATCAAAACTTGTGATGAGGGCCTATACATATAGATTGGTGAAACGGGCACTAAAACGTGCATGGTATTATGACCGTGAGGCCTTGCTCACTAAGAAAGAAGAAAAACAAAGAGAGGTCGCTATTAACACTCAATCTATAACCTGTGTTTTGACCTTTGGAACAGAGTCCAACCAGATAATAAAGATCATAAAAAATAACTGACATCTGATCAAGAAAGTTGAACCTCAATTGAGTCTTCCGCGTTTCGCCTTTAAAAGAGGGACGAATTTGAGAGATCACTTGGTGAGGGCCTATAAAGAACCACCATCTGGCTCAATACAGAACCTATGGGGTCTTTCCCCAGTGATGGGACATTACCCTTGTGGTAATTGTGCTGCATATAGTACAACGAGTGTAGTAAAGAGTTGTAACATCAATGGGCAGGAAATCAAATTATATCATCACTCTAATTGTTTGACAAAAAATTTAATTTACTGCATAGAGTGTCCATGCGGTTTAGCATATATTGGAAAGACAACCCAGGAGGTTAAAAAACGAATAACACAGCACCAGTCACGAATAAGATGTAAAGTGACTTCGGCCCCTCTGGTCGAACACTATCAAGAAAAATCACACATGCCAACTGAAATGAAATGGTTCGTACTAGAGCTGGTCAAAAATTCCAAACGACACCGCAGTGTAGATCGGCTGCTTACCCAAAAGGAGAACAAATGGATTTGGGCCTGCAACACTGTGGAAAGGGGGTTGAATTCAATGATTGAGTGGCATGCTTTGGCCACTCTATAATGGCACACTATAGCTTTTTCTGGGGCTTTATTTGGTCCCTTGATGTGACCAACACTGAGATGAGGACAAGGTCCATAACTGATCCTCATGATTGCCTTGTGAGCCTTGCTATTCTGGGTTAGTAGGTTATGATTTATTATCAGTTTCTCTTTTAAGCAAGTTCCAGGATAGGTATGGGTTGATACTTAGATTATGTCACAATCTTTTTTCCGTTCTAAGATGGCCGCGATCGGAGAATACCTGTGTTATAAACATGTGTAAAAAAACATGCGTATAAATACAAACTAAAATCTATGTACACACCTATTATTTTTCTTTGAAGGCATCTTTTAAGGTATTAGTTTTGTCAGACGATATGTGATCTTGATTAGGAGTCAGTATATTACCTACTGCATGATTATTACAAACGTTTTACATAAATATATTTGAGATGTTTTTTGAATAAATCATTGTAGTTTGGATATTGGTGATGACTCTAATACCAAATGTGGCGTATTTTCTAATATATATCATTAACGCCACGATCATTTTAACCATTCTAAGATGGCCGCGATGGTTTGTTAGCATGTGACGTCACGATCTTCGACTATGTTTAGAGCGACTCCACTACACACCGTACTCGGTCTTTGTGAGTCGGGTGAATGTGGAGCTAACGCCGCGGGTACCACAGAACTGAAGTAAGTGTATCAATAGTCTAGTAAATTAATCAAGATATTGTTGCCGATTACTTTAGGACCACTGTACTATTGGGATTTAAAAGGTTTTTTCGCAATATAGGTAACTGATGTGCTTCCTCGCAAAGTTTTCTTGTGAGTATGTCTTGATTTGTACACATATTTGGGTGTTCGGGCAGGACTACGAATCGTGAAATTGGCCATTTTGATGGGTAACTGAGCTGTTGTCTTTAATTTTAGATAGAAATACGACGCAGCCTTGTGCAGAGATCTTTGTAAGTATAGGGTGTGATGTTCCAATTCTAGCTCTGGATCACTAGTGTTTTGACTTCTGAATTTCACATATTTGTGTTATTGTTGTTGTTGTTTTTGTGTTTAGGCATGGGGTAATCTCCTCCTAATATTAAGGAATACTTCCGGCTGGAAGTTCGTTGAATTGTGAGTTTTATACATTGATATGTTGTGGTGGTGGCTTAATTTTTCCTTTACCCACACTGATGTATGTCTTGGTGTGTGGCTCTCTGCTTTTACACGGGGGTGTGTTGCATTTGTTTGGGTCCCTTTTGGGTGAGCAGACGATACTTTATGTAGGGATATGTAAGTTTTTACATTGGTTGTATATATTTTAATCTTTACTAGATATGTATGTGCAACATCCCGTCCTGATGATGGTCCTGTGGATCGTGTAGACCGACGTGGGACCGAAACGTCGACATCTAACACCGTTTTGCTTATACATCATTTGTTTGGATTTTGAACCTAATGTTGTATAATATGAAATTAATGTGCTGTATGGTATTTAAGCTCCCCATACTCTGAGCAAAAGGTGTTTCTTGATACTACTAATATTTGTGGTTAGAACCTATGTAGTATATATGTGTTGCCATGTTGCAATTATAATAATGAAAAGTACACAATCTTATTAAACATTTGTGTAAAAGTTGTAAAATTTCCCTGCATTCTTTGATTTTGGATCACGGTTGTGACATCTCTGAAAAGTGTATATTCTTGTGAAACAATTCCTATGTGGGACAATTCTTCTTTTGTTATTGATAATACCCAGTCCTCATGGGATTATTGGGTGGCTCTATTGTGTTTAAACTTTTAGAAAGTGGGCATTTTCTTGTTTAAACATCTTTGTGCCTCTGCCTGACTGTGAACTCAACGTCTGGTTAGACTGACAGGGGCCTGTTTGTGCATTCAATCTAGACAGCCACACAAAGGGAAGTCAAGGTGTGCCATGCATATACTGATGGCCCATCACCAACTGATGGGCCTTCCTGAGCTAGAGTGGTGGGAGGAGCTGTTACTTGCACCTGAATAGGCCTGTGCCTCTACACTCACAATGCTGTCTCCACCCCCTGAAGTGTGTCTGGAGTCAAGGCCAGGAAAGGCAGGAACTGGTAAACTACAAAGACTTCAAAGGTCGAAAGGGGTAGCATGGGACCTAATACCTCAGACTTTTATAACACTTCTGGATCAAGAGGACCGTGCCAAGCAGAAGAGCTTAAGAGCTGTCAGGAGGAGTCCTGCTACTTTGCTATTTGTTGCTATGCTGGGTTGGCCTGCAGTTGCTGCTTCTGCCTCTGGGCAGTGGAAAGGACTAGACTCTTACTTTGCTATGTCATTCTCGGAAATATTCTCAAAGGGCTTGAAGTAGAGCTTGCTTCCTGTTAAGAAGTCTCAGGGACACACCTGCAGCATCCTTGAACTCCACTGCTGGGAGTTCTGACCTGCCTTGTGGTTCTAATTCTGGTTCTGGGCCCTTGGAGGTTGTTCCTGCTACACAAAGCATCAAGAAGACGTCAAAATTGACTCATCACCCTTCCAGGTCTTGTTTTCCTGACACAGCACCGCCATGCGTGAGAAATTTCCACGCACCATCGCCATGCAGCTGAAGAAATCAACGCAGTACCTGTCTCCGGCTGAAAAACCCTCTGCACGCCAAGTTTGGTACACCGTGTGTCCGAGGTCTGTACAGCTGTTAAGATTGAAGCATTGTGGGGCCATGACTGAAGAAATAGAAGCAGCACCTGTTTGCTGACGTCACATCGACCTCCAATGCTTCCGGATTTCCACACATCGCACCTGTGCGGCAAGTTTTGCGATGTATCACCCGCAGACCAGAACCGTCTTGGAATCGACGCATCACTTCCCCTTACAGTCCGATTCGAAGCATCACTTTTCCTGCATGCAGCGATTTGTCGCATTGCTCCCCAAGGACTCAGGAACTGATGCATCGCTGTGTTTTCTGACTCTACCTTCCTCTGCAGCTGTTTTGCCTTTTTGTTTTTGTGGCATTTAAGGTGCTTTGTGTAAAAATCACAAACCCATAGATTTCTTTGGACAAAATTGCTTGAAACCTTGTAAAAGTCATATTTTGAGTTGTGTTTGTTGGATTTTTTGTTGTTTTGGTCTTTTTTGGTTTAGATGAAGATACTTGATTTTTCTAAACTGGTTTGTTGTCCACTTGTAGTGTTTCACTGTGTTACTGTATATGTTATGTACAAATGCTTTACACATTGCCTTTGAGATAAGCCTGACTGCTCGTGCCAAGCTACAAAGGGGGTGAGCAGGGGTTATCTTGGGTGTGTAGTCCCCTTATGCTAATTAGAAGGAAGGGTCCATACTTGGACAGGGTATATATGGCTACCAACTAGAGACCCCCGTTTCTAACAATATATTTCATTCTAAATATGTAATATGACTGTGTGTATGTAGTACATTGGTATTGCAATGTAAAGGACACATGAGCAAAAAGAAAAGCTCACTGGGTTTTAAATGAGTACTCAGTGCTTCATACCATATTGTTTTATGGTATTATTCTTCCATGGATGAAGGAAGCACCAAGTCTCATCCTCCATGTGTTTGCAAGAAGGCAACTCTCAGATGAGATAGTCCCAATCCTCCATCAGATTAGGCCAGGTTATTTCTTCGGGTTGTAGGCCAGCCCATTTCTTTAACCTAACCCACCCTGTGACACTTTCATTAGTCTAACTGCACTGCTCAATTATTAGTTATCAGCATGATAAACAATGCAATTGCACCTAGCAGCGAATGGTGAAATGTTAAAGTGGTGGGGTGTAAATTTGTGGCCTGAATGCCACGTGGTGAGCAAGTGCAATTCTTTCAAGGTGTTTTCTTTCAAGGTGTTTTCTCCTCCTCATCCCTGAGAAATGTAAAAAAAAAATAGAGGGAAAACAACGCATTTTACAATATAATTTTAAAAGGTTTTTCTAAAGGGGTGCCATTGAAATATGTCAGAGTATGCGTCACTTACGTTAAGCCAGATGAAGAAAACAGTTCATGGGATTGTTGAAAAAGCTAATTGAAATGATTTGACTAATGGAAGTGTGCGATGTCACAGTGACACCAAAAGTGGGTGGAGGTGCAACAGCCTCCTACACTTGTAATCCTTGTCCTCTCTGAAGAGAGAGAGTGAGTGACAACTGCTTTTCTGCACACTTCAAGTTTCTGTGCCTGCCCAAATAATTCAAAATATATTTATTTATTTATGTTATGTTATGCTAATAATTTCTTATAGAGCGCACGTTCACCGGGAGGTTTCATGGCGCTGACTCTAACGAATGCCGGAACCAGGCAAGGTCTACATGTGTGCCTGTGTGAATAACCATGTCTTGAGCATCTTCCTGAAGCTCAAGAGGTTGTTGCAGGATCGAATCTCTAATGGGAGTGAATTCCATAGTCTGGGAGCCAGAGTTGCGAACCTGAGTCCGCCCTAGCGATGGAACTTAAAGGAAGGAGTGGCCAAGAGTTGAAGATTGGCGGAGTGGAGGTTGCGGGCAGGGATATACCTAGGTAGAAGGGATGTGATAAACTTAGGACTGCGGCCGTGAAGGGACTAAAAGATGATACAGGCCGTCTTACATGCAGTGCGTTCGGGGATGGGAAGCCAGTGAAGTCTTTCTTAGCAATGGTCTGGCAGACTGCCACCTAGGTTGTTGATGGATTAACCTGGCCGCCTGGTTCTGAACCAATTGGAGGTGTTTGCAGAGGCAGAGTGGATGGCCCAGGTATATAGCATTGGCATAATCCAGATGTGATAGTACCAAGGCTATCACAACCTGGATCAAGGCTGAGTGGGTGAACATACGACTGATTTTCTTGGAAGAAACAGGAGGACACCACCGTGCCTACTTGGGTCTTTAAAGACAGATCGTCTTTATAAAGTTTTATAAAGTGTAAACATGATCCATGGGTATCAGAGCGTTGTTCAACATTTCCCATAAAACCTCATACACATAAGAAAACTTAATGTTAAATATCATAGTAACATATCACGTTGAACCTCATACACATAAGCTTTATGTTCAATACCATAGAAGCTCTTATATCTGCATGACAGTGCATGCTAGCTGATATATATGAGTCTGTCAGAGCGGGAGCCCTGCTGGTGAGGAGAGCTTAATGCCTAAACCTTAATCTAGGTATCTGTTTCATAAAATCTTTTTGAGCTCTTTCCTGAAGGTGGATGTTGAAGGGTTCGACATGATCGCAGAAGGTAGAGTTCCAAATTATTTGTGCTGATCCAAAGAAGTTACGTGTGTAGATCTTCTTTTTCCTGAATCTGGGAGGTTCTATCAGGTGGGAGTTTGTGCTACATAAGGAGCGGCTGCACCCTGATATCGCGAGCTTATTTTTGAGGCACCTAGGTGTATCATTGTACAGGGCTTTGTGTGTCAGGCAAGCTATTTTCAATTGAATCCTGGCTTCTACTGGGCAGGAACGTAGAGACTTTAGAGAGGGAGTGGTCTTGTTGAATCGTCTCTTTCCTGGCATTAATCTTGCAGTAGCACTGAGTGTAAACTTTAGTAGTGCAGTGCGTGCATTTGGTATGCAACTAAGGTTGCAGATCCCTAGTCAGTCTTGGCACTACCAAGGATTGTTCAGCGATTTTAAATTCATGTGGTGGCATGGCAAAATGAACCATTTTACTCAATACAAGGGCTCTGAACCTTGTGGATTTTAGAGAGTCCTGCTTTGTGCATTTGCATTGGGGAAGGAAACACCCGTGTATAATGTGTGTACTGTACTTTAACCAAATTGTTATCTCAGGAACAACAGGATGTACAAACCTCATGAAGATGAAGGGAATTGTTGGAGCCTAGCTGTTTGATGGGATAATTTCAAAGAATACATGTGTGTTCATAAATTTAAAAAATATATGGGGCACAGTTGTAAAATCCCAAGATTCTTGGTAATATTATCGATTTTACAGAGATCCAAGACATATGGCCATATGGTTGCTGCTCTCTTTTTGAGAGAGCTATGGAGGAGTGATATGAACCACATTGTGATTCAGTGAATATTGTCATCAACTTTAAATAAATCTGGGAGCTCTGAGCCGTGCCATCAATTTCACTAAGACATGGAGCATCCTCAAATTTGCGGAAATATTCTATTCACCCAAAGTGTGACGCATAATCATAATGCAAACTTTGACATGTCAAACATGCAACGTGAAAACTAGACTGCTATGAATAAAACATCCAATTTCCTGATAACAAGAGATACCTACTTTCCTCTGCTTGCTGCCCATTTCCTTGGTAGTAATCTTTACTGTATCCAGCATGCTGTAGCCCCCAGTCAGCCTGAACAAAGTGATTTCAGAGACACATGTTTTCAGTACCTCTTCCATGTGAGAGTTACAGTGAGCAGCTTGTCTGGGACTACATGCAAAGCAAACCACAACATGAATACGCTCTTTGTGTTTTTTTAACTCTGTTTTTTTTAAATAATTTTCCTAATCAGTGGTAAAATTTCAGCACACATAGGAGACAATAGTCACATAGTTGTCGAGTTCAAGAGTTGTGTGTGACACCTTCAATCTGGTTGGTCTTGTGCGCAGTAAATTGTACTCTGGGGGTTGTAGTTCGTGGCAGGCTAAAACACTAGCGACAGGACTTGCTGCCATCCATCAACCAAAAAGAGTGGTGGACAAGGTTGAAAACATAGATTTCAACCTTCAAAAGTCAGAATGTATTTTTTTAAATGTAACACAATAGAGATGATCAGATACCAACCTTTTTAATTAGCGAAACTCCAGATGTGTGAAAGAGAGGACAGAATATCATTCAGCAGCATAACAGCTCAGTAGGAGACCTTTCATAAATCCTCACTTTGACATTTTTGTAAAGGGTTTAATGAAGAAGTTGTGCAAATAAAGATAACTCCAAATATGAGCAGTTTTTTTTTACCATTTGCCATTAACAAGGAAGTCCTGCACAAACCTGCATAGAGTCAGTGTTAAGCCCGGACTCAGGGCCACAGACATGCAGCTGTTCTTAACTCAGGTAAGTCCCGATGCTTCAAGAGTGATGGATACAAAGACAGTACAATAAATCACAGACAACTGATTCTGGGTTAGCAGCTCCACAACATAGTCTGTTCCTAATCCTTAACCATTCATCTAGTTCACATTTGCGACGGACTCTATATGTTCAATCATTCTCTGCATTGCTACTCACTCAGGTACTCCTGAGATGCCCACCAGGTTAGGGCTGGGACAAAAAAATAGGCCCAGGCACCAAAATAAACTAGTCCTCATTAGTGAACAAGTTGGTTGAAAAAGTGGCCCACATTTGCAAATCAGGTCAGTTTTGAACTTCAGTCAGTCAAAATTCTTTATTGCGATAACTTAATATCATATAAAGACAATGGCAATATACATGTTATTTAAAATCCATATACCAAAAAATACATATATACAAAACAGTTAAAACACTTAATATAGTAAAAACATACAACATGTTACATATACGTGTCATATCAGTATAAAATACAAAGTGCAAATGCAGAAAGGCTGGTAAACCCCAGAAAGGCAAACATTTCTGAAACCAGATATGTCCCTATTACAAATCCAATTACAATTACATAGTGCCTATTAAAGTGCTCAGTTTGTACAACAGTGGGGGGTGGCCATGCTTTTGAGTCTAATATTCCTGCTCCTTATAGCACTCACCAGGAAACTAGCCACATGGAACATGATCCTAGGAGTCTGTAAAAGCTGTAAATAAATAAGGGCAGGTTTGACTTGAATAAAGCCAGCCTCCTTAAGAATGGGCACTAAAAACTTCCTCCTTGCATCTATGTAATGACTGCAAAACATCACTAGATGCATAGTATTTTGTTCGGAGAAATGGTCACAGGAACATGGTATCGCTTTTTCAGGGGTACTCCATACAGGATAAAAACCAAGATTAAAATGTATTAAATTAAAACGAAAACGAGTTAAAATAAACCTGTGGTAAGGGTGAGTCACCTTATTCAGGTAATTTTCTGGGCCGCCAGGTATAGATAATAATAGACTGGCCCTGACACAGGGGTTTTTCAGCTCACTCTCTTCTCTCTCCAGAGATAAAAGCTCTCTCATTGCACTCTTTACGAGCACAATATCTTTGGGTGTTATGGTCTCTACTGCAGAGTATAACTCTGGCCTCCCCAGCCTGGAAAAGTTTTCCTTGATGTAAGTTAACCATTTAATGTTGTTAACTTTGTCCAAACACAAGCAATCTCTCAAGATAATATGATTTAAGGGGATTTCATTATTTAGCCACGTCCTCAACCATGCTACTAAAGGTGCTGTTTTTATCAGGTCTGTGATGTAGCCTTCCCCAAGTTCCAAATGGACAGTGTAGGACGGAGTTGATTGTGGAACACCAAGAACAGATCTAAAAAATTTATTTTCCATAATCTGCAGGGGATCCAGTCCCCTATAACCCCAAATTGAGCTGCCAAAGGATGCCACTGAAATACATTTAGCTCTATAGATTTTCAATATGGCTGTGATTGGCCTGGCCACCAATTTTTTAGAGAACCCCTGAAGAGATGAAGATGTTCTTGCTAAAGAGGTTACTCTATTCTTTACTTGGTTTTGAACTTGTAAAGGCATGCTGTATGTGTATTTTGCAAGGTATGGTAGATGTTTGTGTTTGTTGAAGGCAATGCTTCGGCAAGATCAGTGAAATCAACAGAATAAAATGGCACACCTGACCATAAAGAGGCCCACTAAGTGCTAAAAACCAGTCCACGCACTGATCTGTCTGAGCAGCCCATCGGTCACTGCCTGATTGCCCTTTATGCCATTCCAACCCTGATGCCCACTCTTCATTATTTCTTGATTTCTTTAAAGTATTTTATTCATACTTCTAGATCCAAAATCATGGATTCTTCGATTTCCTATAATTTCATAGACTTTCATATGTATCAACGTTTCTTATTCGTCCGTCAATTTATCCTGAATAACTATTTCCAATGCATTTCGGCATTAGCCTTCATCAGGGAAGTCTGTAAATATAAAAAAAACAACATTGTGGTTCTGTAACCGAATTTCTACCTCTGCAGTTAACTAACTCTATTCATGCCTGTATACGTGTGACTCGTGATGTTAATTACACATTACAGCTATACATTCTTGAAACACATGTTCATGTGTATTTACGCACTGGGATTACATTTCCATTATCGTGCAGTACTAAGGGTTAAAGTGGGTTGTGCAAAAGTGCTCATGGCAAGGTTCTATGTCGGCTAGGTGTTTCGGCGTGCGTAGCGTTGCTTGAAAATCAGAAAAAGGTGCTCAAATAATATGAAAACGTGATCTGTAGCGTTCGCGTGGCGTTATTCGTCATGCTTGATGCCAAAATCGTGACCATGAACGTTAAGTGAAGCGTGCGATGCGCTTTAATCAAAATCGCTCACCAGTTGACATGTAAATAAAAATAGCTTACCGCTATTAAATTGCAAAAACGCCTAAGCGGGATTCGGGGCTTCCGCCATGGTTCTCCTCACGGTAGTGTGTTGGCGTGTGACGTGCTTAAAAAGAGGTGTGTTTCTGACAGTGACGCTATGCCCTGATACCATGTTAAAGGAACAGGACATCAATATTCACTCGTGTTCGCCGCTGATCTAAATAATGATATTCAGTGAGTGCAATGAACCTCAAAGCAAACGCTCATGGACAACTATCTTCTCCGACGTACCAGTGATTTTGATATAGTGTACATTGGCATTATTATTTAAATAATAATAGTATGACTTTTTGACCAACATGTAAAGTGTGAGCCTCAACGTCTGTTCAGCTCTGCTCTGCTTTACTCATAGGAATCACAACAATGTATAGCAACATATCATATATAGCAGCCAAATTCAGTCCTTTCGTTCATCCCCCTAGGCTTAAGGGTCTGTAGATGAAATATCCAGTAATTCTCACGTTTCAATAATGTTTTCTTATTGTCTCTATCATCACGTTTTTCTACAACTTCCAAAATACATGCTTCAATTTGGTTGATTTGATGATTCGCTTCAATGTAATGGGTGGCCACTACTGATTTCATAGCTCTAGTCCTAATGTTACTCTTGTGTTCATTAAGTCTCACCTTCAGTTTCCTTTCAGTTTGACCAATATATGCTTTGCCGCATGGGCACTTAATCATATAAATAATGTTGGTCGTGTCGCATGTAGCATTCACCCGTAAACTGATTTTGTTACCCCTCATCGGGTGTGTAATTATGTTGCCTTGTAGGATATTATTGCAGTTACTGCAGTTTCTGCAGGGGACAGTGCCCTTGAACTTTTTTGCTGGTCCTTCAATGGGTGCTTGTTTGATAACTGCTCCCAAGTTTCTCCCCCGGGAAAATGCGAAAATAGGCATTTCACTAAAGATGTTTTTAAAATCCAGTTCTGTTTGTAAAAAAGGCCAGTGCTTCTTGATGATACTTTTATATTGTGGACTGACTGTAGAAAACGTACTCACACATGTGATTTTGGGTTCTTTTGTAACCTTCTGGTATGATAGCAATGATTTTCTATCGCGTGTTATAACACGCTCCATTGATTGTTTCAAAACTGTCTCCGGGTATCCTCTATCTCTGAAACGTTGGATCATTTTGTGTGACTGCTCCGTGAATTCCATAGGGTCCGAGACAATTCTCTTCACCCGCAATAATTGCGAGTATGGTAAATGGTGTTTAAGTGCTTGTGGTGGAAGCTCTGGTATGCCAACATGTTATTCCGATCAGTCTTTTTGATATATAAGGTGGTTTCAAACTTGTTGTTCTTCTTCATTACTGTAACATCCAAATAGTTTATAGTTTCATCTTGAACTTCAAAGGTGAACTGTATTCGTTCATCTACTTTATTTAGCTCCATTATGTTGTTTATCAACACTTCTTTAGTTCCTTTCCATAAGATAAATATGTTGTCTATATATCTTAAATATAGACGACAGTAAGAACTTCTAAATTTCACGCTTATGCACAGCTATTTCAAATGGGAGAACCAATGGTACCTTCAAAAAAGCGGCACATCTATGGGGAATTCGGCAGCACATTCATATGCTAATATCTTCATGCACCAATATGAAAATCAGCACATACTACAAAATCACATGTGGAAAGATCACCTACGTCTATATTTCAGATATATAGACAACATATTTATCTTATGGAAAGGAACCAAAGAAGTGTTGATAAACAACATGATGGAACTAAATAAAGTAGATGAACGAATACAGTTCACCTTTGAAGTTCAAGATGAAACTATAAACTATTTGGATGTTACAGTAATGAAGAAGAACAACAAGTTTGAAACCACCTTATTCATCAAAAAACTGATCGGAATAACATGTTGGCATACCAGAGCTTCCACCCACAAGCACTTAAACAGCATTCACCATACTCGCAATTATTGCGGGTGAAGAGAATTGTATCGGACCCTATGGAATTCACAGAGCAGTCACACAAAATGATCCAACGTTTCAGAGATAGAGGATACCCGGAGACAGTTTTGAAACAATCAATGGAGCGTGTTATAACACGCGATAGAAAATCTTTGCTATCATCCCAGAAGGTTACAAAAGAACCCAAAATCACGTGTGTGAGTAAGTTTTCTACAGTCAGTCCACAATATAAAAGTATCATCAAGAAGCACTGTCCTCTTTTACAAACAGAACTGGTTTTTAAAAACATCTTTAGTGAAATGCCTATTTTCGCATTTTACCGGGGAAGAAACTTGGGAGAAATTATCAAACAAGCACCCATGGAAGGACCAGCAAAAAAGTTCAAGGGCACTGTCCCCTGCAGAAACTGCAGTAACTGCAATAATATCCTAAAAGGCAACATAATTACACACCCAATGAGGGGTAACAAAATCAGTTTACGGGTGAATGCTACATGCGACACGACCAACATTATTTATATGATTAAGTGCCCATGCGGCAAAGCATATATTGGCCAAACTGAAAGAAAACTGAAGGTGAGACTTAATGAACACAAGAGTAACATTAGGACTAGAGCTATGAAATCAGTAGTGGCCACCCATTACATTGAAGCGAATCATCAAATCAACCAAATTTAAGCATGTATTTTGGAAGTTGTAGAAAAACGTGATGATAGAGACAATAAGAAAACATTATTGAAACGTGAGAATTACTGGATATTTCATCTACAGACCCTTAAGCCTAGGGGGATGAACAAAAGGACTGAATTTGGCTGCTATTTATGATATGTTGCTATACATTGTTGTGATTCCTATGAGTAAAGCAGAGCAGAGCTGAACAGACGCTGAGGCTCACACTTTACATGTTGGTCAAAAAGTCATACTATTATTATTTAAATAATAATGCCAATGTACACTATATCAAAATCACTGGTACGTCGGAGAAGATAGTTGTCCATGAGCGTTTGCTTTGAGGTTCATTGCACTCACTGAATATCTTTATTTAGATCAGCGGCGAACACGAGTGAATATTGATGTCCTGTTCCTTTAACATGGTATCAGCGCGTAGCGTCATTGTCAGAAACACACCTCTTTTTAAGCACGTCACACGCCAACACAATACCGTGAGGAGAACCATGGTGGAAGCCCCGAATCCCGCTTAGGCGTTTTTGCAATTTAATAGCGGTAAGCTATTTTTATTTACATGTCAACTGGCGAGCGATTTTGATTAAAGTGCGTCGCGCGCTTCACTTAACGTTCATGGTCACGATTTTGGCATCAAGCATGACGAATAACGGCACGCGAACGCTACAGATCACGTTTTCATATTATTTGAGCACCTTTTTCTGATTTTCAAGCAACGCTACGCACGCCGAAACACCTAGCCTACATAGAACCTTGCCATGAGCACTTTTGCACAACCCACTTTAACCCTTAGTACTGCACGATAATGGAAATGTAATCCCAGTGCGTAAATACACAAGAACATGTGTTTCAAGAATGTATAATGTATAGCTGTAATGTGTAATTGACATCACGAGTCACACGTACACAAGCATAAATAGAGTTAGTTAACTGCAGAGGTAGAAATTCGGTTACAGAACCACAATGTTGTTTTATTCATATTTACAGACTTCCCTGATGAAGGCTTATGCCGAAATGCATTGGAAATAGCTATTCAGGATAAATTGATGGACGAATAAGAAACATTGATACATATGAAAGTCTATGAAATGATAGAAAATCGAAGAATCCATGATTTTGGATCTAGAAGTATGAATAAAATACTTTAAAGAAATCAAGAAGTATGGAAAAGCTTTATTGAAGAACATTGGCTGTTGGAGAACAGCACCAATATCTGTGCCCGAGGAGACACCCACACATCTCGTGTCGGGGCAACCATTTTTCATTTGATTATTACTCCCGAGCAGGGAGTAGTCCTAAGGAGCACGAACTAAAGTGAATAACAGCTGAAAAATATAGCAGTGCACAGTCACACCACAGAACTCACTCTTCATTATTCTCACCATGGCATGCCCCTTCCCAGATCTGCGAGTCACATGGCTCTCCAACCGTCCCTGCGATCATGTAATTCAGGGCAGTGGGGATGGCTTCCTGACGTCCTAGCCCAGCCAATCCCAATACTGCCTCTCTAAAATAGTGTGTCAGACTTTCAGTAAAGCGTCTGAGAGCGGTATTGGGGTTAGCTTGGTCAGGGCAATCCAGCACTCCTGTAACTGCAAAATTGTGGCACTCTTCACATAATGTTTTATGAATGTTTTAAAATGACACAGTAGTATTAAAAATTAAATAACACAGTGCAGCTATCAGACATTGTGTGGCCTCTCCCGGCTAAACGGGCAATGCCTAATCGCCCTTACAGACTAGCTGCCACTGATTGGACCGTTTATTAGGGTTGGAGACAATCCTGTAAACATTTTTTACTGTATAAACGATATTGTTTGTACAGTTGATCCTAATGTGTATTTAATTATTCGTAAAATACCCTTTCCTGCTGCTTTTTTAAGTATTACATCTGTTGAGTTATAAACATTAAACATACTTTCTAATGCTTTAATGAAAGAAGGTGGTTATGCTGCCCGTAATCAATGTACTTTCTGCTTGCACTATATGAAACTTGAGCTCTGTAATAATCACTTACTATTCTAATGCTACATCTTTCTTTGATTACTATGAAATTATGCTTGATAACTTATTAAGATTCGCATACGAGAGCTTGTTAATATTTGGCCAAAGAAGTGTTGATTTCACTTCTCGTATTGGCAGGTATTGGCAGTATATCAGCAAAACACTCAATCAAGTCACTCACAGTCACTAAATATGTAAAATGTTTGTTACCGGAACAACATTTTTTTCTGAATCTCACAATATAAGACTGTTTCATAATTCTAAGATCTCAATATTTTCAGTTTTTGCTGATACCTTTAAAGTGCAGACATTATTAACAACTGTTGGATTATATTCATTGTAAAATAAATTATGTGTTTACATATGAGTGATATTCCCATCAGTCATGATAAACAGTGATTGCTCTTTCAAGAAACAATGCATTAAACATGGAGTTTTACTTATATATTAAAAGAAATATTTGAGTTCCCTACTTAAAAGTACCACTAAGCATTTGTCTTTATGACACCCTTCAAATTGTAAATCATGTAATACTTTATTTTTTATATAGCGTATATGGTATTAATTCAAACTTCTGTATTGAGACCAAACTATATGTACAGTTTTGGTATGTTATAATTTTTTGATGATTGCTTGAATTAAATATATGAAATATTTTAACATCATTAACCGGATTCTATGAAAGTTTTTGTGTTTCAACTCTTGTAACAATGGGCCTCTTTATGGTGTTGGTGGGACTGCCACTGTCCCACTGACAGACAGCCCTTCGGTCCGACCTCCGCATTAGGATGCAGGCGGTTAGACTGAAACCATTCAGGGGAAGACCACCACCTATTACAGGATCTCTGATCCTGTCAGGCCCGCGGTCGGAATCATATTAATTGAATGGTGGTGGTGCTGAGGCAGGCACCACTGTCGGGATTAAGATGTCCCTTTCCAACAGCATTCTCATGGTGGTCCGACCAGCACGAAAATGCTCTCAGAAAGGGGCTTTAGGGGCACCAAACAGAGCCTCTGTCCCTCGTGGGCCGCTGCAAAGTGATCCTGGGGGCATATATAGTGCCCCCACTCACATGCATGCACCATGTGCCATGCACCAGATGGTGCATGGCACACTGTGCAGGGATGTGCACTAAGTGCTCCTCAACACAGCAGCCTGTGCAGCAGCACTTTTCCTGGGCCCCATCACAAGCTACAGTATAAAGGAGCACTCTCCGACCGCCACTACAGCGGTCATATCGTAATGGGCAGACGGACCTCCGACAGCTTGTCGAGAGGCCTCCTGACCGCCGCAACAGCGGATGACAGTCGGGCCACCCGATATCATAATCGGGCCCAATGTCTGTAATACAAATAAAGCTTTGAACTCTTCTTGGTCACCTCTATAGCTTTCTAATGATTTTATAATAACATCGAAAGCATTTAAAATCATTCCGAAATTGAATACATTTTGTTCATTATAATTTCTAAATCATTGTCTATTACTTTAAATGTTTCCTGAATATTTTCTGCATTAAGTTATCTTATCTTTGAGGAGCCTCTCCAGCAGTTCTATGTGTTATAGCCATAACAATTAATGCAACTGAGTCAAGTTTTATTCTTTTCTGTCACCTTGGACAGTTAGGAAAGCATTAACAGCCGAACGTGTGTGGAGGACTGAATATACTTGGGAGTATAAGATATCCTACAATAGAGCACTACAACGGTATAAAGAAGCTATTATACTCGCTAAAAAGAGTTATTACTCAATAAAAATGAAGGAGTCTAACAACTCCACGAAGGTATTGTTCAAAAACATTCTAGTGTTATCACAACCACGTCAGAACACTCGTTTCATCCCTGATTCTGCTCTATGCACCAAAATGGCAAATTTTTTTCAAACCAAGATACAAACGATCTATGAGGACCTTCGGAGTACTAGACAGACAAATGATACTGGCCAAACCACTATAACAGAGGCTAAGTTGCAGCATTGTC
Organism: Lissotriton helveticus; assembly: GCF_964261635.1. Lineage (NCBI taxonomy): Eukaryota > Metazoa > Chordata > Amphibia > Caudata > Salamandridae > Lissotriton > Lissotriton helveticus. Next base: position 835,664,944 of record NC_136072.1, on the reverse strand, counting down.
AAGTAAATACGTTCATCACACTGGCTCCTATTGAAGTAAATAAACACCTTCTATCCACTAAGTCATGATCCCCAAGGGATCCGTGCCCGCCTATGGTCATGCATGGGATGTCGGGGACTGTTAGTATCCGTTTAACCTCATCCTAAACCAAGTGATTCAATTGGGGTTCTAGCCACTAGTCTGGAAACAGGCGTGTATTCGACCAATTCTCAATAAACCCCAGCTTGATCCATTGGAACCCAAGAACTATCGACCTAATTCTTGTCTGCCGATTGCAGCCAAGATCCTTGAGAGGTCCATAAATCAGGAGTTGTCGACTTATCTTGACACCAATAACTTGCTGAATGTAAGTCAACACGGATTTCGATCAGGTCATTCGACCGAGACCGCACTAGTCGAGGCAACAGAGGTTTCCGGAGATAGTTGGATGGGGGGGGGGAGCGAACCTCATCCTCCTCGACCTATCAGCGGCATTTGACACCGTGAATCACACGGTGTTAGTGCAACAGCTGAAGGCGATCAGGATTGGGGAGGCGGCTCTGTCCCTCCTGTCATCTTTTTAAGATGACAGGGAACAGACTTTGCATTGGGAAAATCTACAGTCTGAAACATTCCGCCTGCCTTGTGGTGTCCCACAGGGATTGGCACTGTCTCCAACTCCATTCAACATTTATGTCACCCCTCTTGCCAGTCTCATCGGACAGCATGGGTTCTCATTTGTATCTTACACATGTGACACATAGATTATTATCTCTGTGTTTCAGCAGGTGGCGTCTGCGGCTGCGAGTTACCATGCATGTCTGACTCACACCATGAGCTGGATGAGTAACAACTATCTGAAAATAAATACAGATAAGACGGAGGTGATGGAGTTTGGAGGTGGACCATCCCTGTGGGATCCTACCTGGCGGCCAACAGAGGCTGGCATATGTCCTATACCATCCTCCAAAGTTAAGTACTTGGGGATCATAGTCGACGAACAAATGGGCTTTGCGGCCCAGATTAACCGTGTTACCTCCACCTGTTTTTACATCCTGAAGTTACTCAGGAAGGTGCTTCCATTTATTCCCTGGGAATTACGGAAAACCGTGGTAGGGACGTCAGTTCTATCCCGGTTAGACTACTGCAATGCCCTGTTTTTGGCCATTGCCAAGGCACAGAAGTCCAAATTGCAGTCTATTCAAAATGCTGCTGCGCGGCTTTTGTTGAACATCCCCAAAGGTCACCCTACGTCGGATGACATTAAGTCATTGCATTGGCTTCCAATACAGCAGCGTTTTGAATTAAGATACTTTATGGTGGAGGGGTTGCGGACCTTCATAAAATCTTTCACTGGTACGCCCCCACAAGAAATCATAGATCTGCAAATTCAGACCTTATTGCTGCGACGAAAGTTAGTAGAGCCAGATGGGGTGGTAAGAGCTTAGCTCATGGCGTTCGTAGGCTGTGGAAACCAAGTACCTATCACAGCCAGACTCCAACCAAACATGACAGTGTTCAGGAAGCTTATAAAAACTTGGCTGTTCCCCAGGTCCTAAGGTGTCTGTTTAGTGGGCATTGGTCCTTCCTCTTTTTTTCTCTCACTTCAGCGCCACGACGCTTCGGCATTCGTCTGCTCTATAAATGTCAATCCAATCCAATCCAACATTTACATTTTCATGGAATGTGTCTGTATGCTGTTTCACTGATCTAATGAATGAATAATCGCTCACCCATCTTTGGTAGAATTTGCCTATGCTTCAGGTGTTAATGCGCACTCTGTCATATCTGGGGTCTGCTTTATTTGGTTCTGCTGCTCCTTTAGGAAATCTGTTCCAACATTCATGTGCTTGCGAACTCCAACTACAACTTCTCCCCGATTCGGGAGACACCTTTTTAAATGTACATTCACATTTACTGCATACATTTCATTATTACTCAATGATCTTTCTCATTTCAAGTTTGAGAAGTGAGAATGCTTCTCTTTCGGTATTAACGGTATTAGTGATTCATTAACGTTAGCCAAACCTGCTAACATTACCAGCTAAATAATATCTTTTGATTACAGGCATGTTGCAGAAAGATTTTTGTATCTCAATGGAGATTTAAAATGAAATAATTTTGCTTGAAACTCAGGTTTACTCCCTATTACAGGAACCTGACACGGTCCCCATTGTTATTGTTCTTGTTGCATTCGATACACGTAGGTACCAGTCAGCATATTTGGTTATAGCAGGACATCTCCTTGTATTTTGCACGGTGAGATCAGAATCAGTTTTGTACATTGAAACTTGTGTTCATAATTCTATGAGTAAATTCTTCACAGTGTCTCCGTACCAATTGTTGGTAAAAGTACTCAGGAGCAGGAAGACTAATAAATAGAGATGTGAAGTGTGTGGAACTCGTACAGTTTCTGCTGGGCATAGTACTGGATGCTTTAATTCTTCTCAGTTGACACCATCGTGTGGCAGGGTGACAACTCCATGTATTTCTTTTTGTTTGGTTTGCATTTTAATTGATGCAACTGGATTCTTTACATCTGGAACATATGCCCCATGCTCTATGCTCACAAATAATAACACAATTATGAGCGAAATCATCAGTGAAATGAAGGCCTATGTGAGCCAAACATGTATGGAAGGTGGTTTGATATTTTCTTTCACACTGTTTTCCAATTTCTTCCAATTATTTTGCAAGGGAAACTCTTTATTTCCCTGTTTTTTGAGTTTGTAGACTTTTCCACATTGCAGGCCTTGTTTAAAGTTTAGCGGATAAGATAATCGATCAAAATATGACGGATATCGAGTTTGCCATATTACAAGTGCTGTAGGCTATAATGCAATTGTACTGCAACAAATGGGATATATGCCACATTTGTGACAGAGTATTGCATCCACCAAGCTCAACATAGGGCCCTAAGTCATTTATTGGCATTGCCTCACATTCTGATACCTTGTATCAGATGTATGCGATAGGCACGTGATACAGTTTCACTGGTCCACTGATACCAGTCTCACCCTCTTCCGCCCAGGTAATGGTAGCAGTATCACCATTCTTGTCCTCCTCATCCCCAGCACTGGACCTCAATATGTCGGACCAATCTCTTTCTTAAGTTCCAATCCCTCATTTATCAGCATGCCAACCTTCGGTAAACAACTAACCACTGGATACAGGGTCAGACTTGCAATCTGACTTACACCACCCCAGGCATACTGCTAGTCCCACAACAGAGTAACATATGAGTAATATTGTGTATTCTCCCATTTTGGACGGTCAGGTGCAAACATGTTGACTCTGAACAGCATCTCATATGGAGAACAGTTGAATAGGACACATTCTGACCTATTATTTGTAGCTCTCTGCACTGAGCAGGTTCTGAACCCTCACCTCATCATTATCTAAGTCCTTACAAGAAAGGCTTGGTTTAACATGATGTTTGCTCTGTTGACAACACCATTTGCACTGGATGTAAAGGGGTGCAACTTTTGGAGACTTAGCCCCACCATGGCAAGTACCTCTGCAAATGCTTTAGAGGTAAAAGGTAGCCCTGGATCAGAATGAAATGCATGAACTCTGCCCACTGCGACTGAGCTTAGCAAGTCTTTTAAGACTGCGCAAGGGGTATTATGGCCACACACATATAAAACATGTAGGCAAGTCCATAGCGACCGGTATATATTTATACCTATCTACTGGCTGAATTGGACTGACTTGGTCGAGGTACAAGATTTGTAAGAGATGTTTTGCTTTATTCAACAGATGTTTGCAGGGGGTCTTACAGTTGACAAATTTCACAGGGTAGTGAATACCAGTGCTTTAAATAGGCAGGTAATCACCAGTACTTAGTAACAGCAATTTTAAATGTTCTCCTCTTGTGTAGCAGATCTCCTCTGACAAGGAGAGTACTCAAAGGTTAAGAGCTGCACAATTTCCACCCAAACAACCAGTAGCTGACTACCAAGACTGTACCACATTTTTATGAGTGGATAACTGCAACAAGGGTTTAGGTTACCCTCCGAAAAATGTTTATTCACACCTGCAGCTGCCTTTTGGCTGATGATGTTCAGCTGAGGCAGACCAAGCGACATGGGACGCTATTGTGTGTGCACTCTCTCCCTGTCTGTGCCCACTTCTGCTCAGCCCGATGCTCCTAGGGCCACCAGTGCATATATACTATAGGATGTGGAACCTGGCATGGGAGCACATTCTCAGTCTCATATCGACTGGCTGAACCCTTGCGCTCCATCACCTCCTGGATACAGAGGGGAGGCCTTCAGACTAATTAGGATGTGGATACCCATCTAGCTTTATCATTGGTGCAGCAGGTGTAGTTGTAGCTGGGTCCAGACTGGTGAGGCCCACTAGAGATGGGAAAGTTGGCAAATTAATTGAGGGATTTGAACCAGTGCTGAGCCGCAGGTGTAGTCTGGCTATATGAGGTATTAACAAATGTTGTGGGCAAGCCAGTGAAAAAAAGAGAGAGCTGAGCCAAGCCCGAAACAAGGGTCTGGCTTTGCCCTAAAAGTCAGGCCATTAATACATCTGTGGCATCCTGTGGGTGTAAACACAAAAAGGTGCTTGGAGATATCCCAATACCTAGAGGGTGAGAGAGGTTTATCAGTAATCGGAGTATGTCCTCCCTGAGTAGTATATATCACAAAAGAATACTCCAAATGACCAAACAGCGGTCAGTGGTGTTAATGAACTGACTATGTCTAGACCTGGGGACAAAACAAAAAAGAGGGAAAGAACTCTCTAGTGAAAGGTTGTACCTAACCCAACCATGTGGGGGAAAAAACTTTTATTGTTTTAATTACCCTCACACACCCTAGTGGTGTCATGCTTCATCCTCTGGTCACCCTGTCCCCTATACGTCAGGGTGGGCTCAACCACAGTGTTGGGAGCTCTTTTAATAGATAAAAGACAAGGGGGTATAAAGATAAAATACCTCAGGCAGATCCCCGGTTTCCCTTTATTCTTGGGTCTCTTTGGGTGATTAAAACTATCTAAAATGGGTCTTCGTTGGAATATTATGGTCCTAAGACCCTAGTGCCGACATGTTTCAGTCCGTAAATAATAAAGGGAAACCGGGGATCTGCCTGGAGTATTTTATCTTTATACCCCCTTGCCTTTAATCCATTAAAAGAGCTCCCAACACTGTGGTTGAGCCCACCCTGACTTATAGGCATCCTGTGGGTGATCAGAATGTATTTATTTATTTATTTTATGCATTTAATATATAGCGCGGACTTTACCCGAAGGTGTCAGAGCACTTCACAGTAGGAACAGAACTGATACATGAGGAGAAACATTACAAACGAACAAAGCAAACGTTAAGTTAGGTGAGGCAAAAATGACAATTGTGAGCAAACAAGATACAAGAGGTAGAAAACGGTGCATTACAGGAGGAAAAAGTGACATATGTGCAGTTTACAAAAGCGTACAAAGTACAAATAGAGGTATAATACTGCAATACATGGCAGACACTCAAGCACAAGAACAAACGTTATCTAAAGCAAGAGGTAGCAAACAGTGTGTTGCAAGAGAAAAGTGACGTGTGCATGTTACAAACGAGTACCAAACACAGGTAGAAGGATAATACTGCAATAACTGGTAGAACACACTGGGAAGGCACTTCCATAGTCATGGAGAAAAGGATTCTCTGTAATGGAGGATCTTCCTTCAGATAATAGAGAGTGTGTGATTTACATTTGGAAGTGTCTTTGAAGGAGGAGAACTTTGAGGTCAGTTTTGAAGCCCTGGGGGAAGGTGGTGGTCCGGAGCTGAGGCGGAAGTGAGTTCCAGATTCTCACCGCGTTGCCTAAAAAGGATTGGGCCATCGATCTTTCCTTCTTGAAAGTGGGAGGTTCAAGCAGTAAATTTTCCGCACTCCGTGAATGGTCTAGAGCAGTGGTTCCCAAACTTTTGACTCCTGAGGACCCCCATTGAGTCACCACTGGAAGCCGGGGACCCCCAAGCAATTTGTATGAGTTAAATTTCAAATATTAAAACAGTAATTCGAAAAAAATACACACGTGTGCACACAAAACAAATACTCAAAGTACTTAGGGGCAGATTTACAATAAGTGACGCATCCATGCATATCAGCAAGGATGCGCCACTTATTGTGCGCCATGCCTCCGCCACCATTGATGCGCCGTATTTACAATGCTGCACTTCATGGGGCAAAAAAGCACAGATGCATGACGCATCTGTGCCGTAAAGGTGGCGCATTGCTGGAGTTGCGTCGCAGGCGTGACACAGCTCCAGCAATGCTCTGGGGGGCCGAATCTTGTTAATGCTGCGTCAATCCTTACGTCTGCTTCAAGCAGGCGCAGGGTTTTGATGCAGCATGGGCCCCAAAGTGACTGAGTGAAATCTTGTAGATTTCACTCAGCCACTTTTAGGAGGCGTTCCTGCACCAGAACGCCTCCTTCTGGCGCACGGCTTTACAACGTGGCGCATCTCTCAGATGCGTCATGTTGTAAATACCCTGCACCATGGCGCATCTTTTGCGTCGCCGCTGCATCACGAAAGTGACGCAATAGTGGCGTAAAAGAGGAGCAAGGGGCTTGTAAATCTGCCCCTAAGGATTTTGGGGCCAGATGTACGATCATTTCATTTAGCGCCTCGCAATTGGCGACACATTGTGAGTGGCAAATTGCGAGTCGCTAAATGAAATGTACAACAGTGTGTTTAACACTGTTTCGGATTCCCAATGGGGTCGCAAATTGCGAGGTTCATTAATATTAATGAGCCTCTCGCAATTTGTGAGCCTATTGGGAATGCCAGCCCTCCTAGGTATGGTGCCTGCTGGGCTCTGCAGGCCACCATGTCTGGGACTGCTTTTAAATAAAGCAGTTTTAAAAAAAATGCAGCCCATTTACCATGCATTTAAAAAAAAAAAGGAAATGAAACGTTTTCGTTTCATTTTCTAAGGGCAGGCAGAGGTCCCTGGGACCACTGCCTGCCCTTAAAAAATAATTTTGGATGCATTTGCAAATGGGAAGGGGTCCCCAGGGGACCCCTTCCCCTTTGCAAATGCATTACCATCTACTTGAAGTAAGTGGTAATTGCGAGTGTTTTGCAACCGCAAAACATTTGTACATGGTTTTAAGACTCGCTATTTGGAAGGGAATGCCCCTTCCAAATAGCAAGTTGCAAAACCTATTTAGCGAGTCGCAAACAAATTGTTTATAGGTCCCTCTGCTACATTACGATTGTCACTTATGAAGTGCACAGTAACAAAAGAATCTCTGTGACAAAAGCAGTAACCACGAACCTATGCACATAAAATGCTGCTTTTTAAAATGCATGTTACACGTTCTTTGCAGTAGGCACATTAACACTCTGTGCTACATTAGTTAAGTCAAAGCTGCCACTAAACAAAACTCTCCTCACGCTCCAGCAAGTACATTAATCCCTGGCTTTATCTTGACACTTTTATTGCTGCTGGAAAGCTGCTAATTATACAAGAAACTTTTCTGTGCTTTTAAAACTGTTGCCTGCGGACCCCCTCGGAATGTGTCACGGACCCCTGGGGGTCCGCGGACCACAGTTTGGGAAACACTGGTCTAGAGCCTCCGGAGAGTTTCAGTTTGTTCGCCAGGTAGCAAGGAGAGGAGGAGTGCAAGGCTTTGTGGGTGATACAGGCAGTCTTGTAGATGGATGTATTATGTTACAACGCATACCTTTACAACACATTTTTTACAACGCAACATCCATTACAACGCAATTACAACAAATTTTTAAAAACTACCTTTACAACGCATTCCATTACAAAGCATGCTACCTTTACAACGCATTCCATTACAACGCATTACATTACATTGCATGTATGGTAAGTATTGGATAGTGCAGGGCTAAAAATTACTATTCTAACTCCAAGGGGGTGCAACAGTAGGGTAAGTGTTGGATAGTGTAGGGGTAAAAATTACTATTCTAACTCCAGGGGGGTGCAACAGTAGGGTAAGTGTTGGATAGTGTAGGGGTAAAAATTACTATTCTAACTCCAGGGGGTGCATCAGTAGGGTAAGTGTTGGATAGTGTAAGGGTACTATGCGTTGTAATGTTATGCGTTGTAATGGTATGCGTTGTAATGACATGCGTTGTAGTGGTATGCGTTGTAGTGTCATGCGTTGTAATGGTTGCGTTGTAATGGCATGCGATGTAATGGATGTTGCGTTGTAAAAGTTTCATTGTAATGGTAGTGCGTTGTAAAAGTTGCGTTGTAAAGGTTGTTTCCCCTTGTAGATAGATCTTGCCTCAATGGGAAGCCAGCGGAGGGTGGATAGCATGGGTGTGATGTGGTCGCTTCTTTTGGCCCCATGAATGAAGCGAGCTGCTGAATGGAGAATAGATTTAAGGGGGGACAGGTGGGATTTGGCTCAGCTAGTTGTTGCATGCAATATCTGACACTATGGGCCATATTATCAAGAAAGGGCAATACATTATCGACACTTTTATCGGCAGGAAACCGCCGCTAAAGCGGCGATAATGGGCTTGATAATATGCCCTTGTGAATACCCATAGAAGCCCAGGTTTACACCAGAACCTGGGCTTCTATGTGAATTCACAAGGGCATATTATCAAGCCCATTATCGCCGCTTTAGCAGCAGTTTCCTGCCGATTAAAGCGGTGATAATGTATCACCCTTTCTTGATAATATGGCCCTATGTTAGTATGAATGCAGTGCTCTCAAAGGTAGGGAGATTCACCCCACTCCCCAATCATGTGATCAGAAGATCACTGTCAATACCATAACCTAACCTCAAGCCCACGCTTATATAAAATGTTTACAGTCCACAAAAGTATGTCCAAAAATCACAATCTGTATTTCCAAGTTGTTTTTAAATGTTCAGCCTGTTGATCACTTCTTTCTTTCTAGCCACAAACCCAAGTTGTGTTTTGTCGTTAATGGGGATTAACCAAGGACTCTCTCTGGGCCAGGGGTCTCCAACCTTTTCTGTAGTGAGAGCTAATTCTCCTCAAGGAAAGTCCTGCTGAGCTACTAGCATATTTTATCACTATAAAATGCTGATGATATGTATTAACATTACACTATGACCACCCTAAGCACAATTATCAGTAGTAACCACCCAAAAATTCCAGGTGAAGTTATCAGCAGAATGCTAGGAAATCGTTTATCAATATTAAATGCTTGTAATCAAGTAAAATTCAAATCATCACCTGATGTGTGCCACAAAGGGGATTACCCAGCAGTAAGTCTCCCCAACTCAAATTGAATTATCATTCAACTTTAAATGTGTTTTACAATTGCAATTTATTGTCGTCATTAACATATTCGTTTTTGAAAATACACATATTTGTCGATCAAAATCCCTTTCCACTTTGAGCAATCAAACTCAATTTTCCAGAAGAAAAACCTTTTCTGAAAAAGCATAATGTTTTCCTTTAGAAAATACAGTCCCTAAACATCAGCTTTTTATTTTCATTGAGTACCGCCATGTAAAAATGCCTCTCATGGACAAATTATGCTTCAAATACCCAGGTATTGGAATCATAGGCCAATCTTCCTCACCATAACACTAAGAATGCCTCTGTTATGCCAATAATGCCTACCATTAAACCAGGGCTACCACTGTGACACAGCTGGAGGCCCAACATATATCAGTAATGGCCATTGTTATGGGAGAAGTGGTTGCCACTCTGTCAGGAATGGCTAAAAGCAGGCCAGTCATGCTCTTAATATGTCAGTGATGGCAGCAAGTATGTAATTACTAGACGTGTATGCCTAAAATAGTCAAGGACGAAAATATTATGGCTATGGCACAATTATACCATGAATGTGCGCAATTGCTTCAGAGATAATACTCTTATGATGTAGATCAGCATACATATTTAGCAGTCCTTGACGCTAGGAGTAGCTTTAAGGAATCAACACTATTTATTTAGGAAGGACACAATGTCACACACCCACACAAAAATGAATGTGATGCTTTTAAACTTCTCTGCCCTAGATGCATACTCTCATCTCCTCAGCTCTTTAGTTGATCATGCTCCCAACCAACACATTTTCACTCTAGTTCTTGCAGTCACACCCTTTGGTGGGTCAGCCCTGGTTACTGCTGATACTATTCTTTGATGTCACACACAGTGCGGCTGATCGAGCAGGGGGGATACCATGGCCAATCTCCTTCCTAGGCAGATTTAAAGTGGATAAAGATGGTTCATGTGGCAGACCCATAGGCCAACGCTGCAGCTTCCACATGCTTCACCACCCTCCCCATACTCAGCAAGACCTTCAAATGGACCCACCCTCCGAATCCAGGAAGACCGTCACCCATGCACTCATCACCAGCAGGCTGGACTACGGGAACACCCTCTATGCCGCAAACAACAAATCTCTATTCCACAAACTTCAGACTGTACAGAATGCCGCATCCAGACTCATCCTCAGCATCCCACGACAAGACCATATTACCCAGCATATGTAACTCTTATGGGTAGTGAAATGAGCAGTGCTGCCTTCTTTAATATACACAGAATCTCTGAGATTGGCTTGGCTTGGCTGTACCTCTGAGAGCTACTTTTAGGGTGCTGGTGAGCTACCAGTAGCTCCCGAGCTACTGGTTGGAGACCCCTGCTCTAGGCTGTATATTTCAAAAGAATATCCAAAACTTGTTGCTGGTTTTGCTTCTGTCCCAGATAAAATCAATATTATGCCCCCTTCAGTCTATCCCCTCTATGTCCTCAAGCGTCCTTTATTCAAAAGCAGTTCTGTGGTCACTTTAAATTGTGTTGCAAAGGTCTTGGATATTCAAAGATCACCATTCGATTATGCACATCTCTGTATAAGTTTTGTTGCGCATGTACACTCGATAGTCCGCATACGTAACAGCGTTTGTAATATGGATTGTGATTTTTGGACATACTTTTGTGGACTGTAAATATTTTATATAAGCGTGTGCTTGAGACTAGGTTATGGCATTAACACATCTGCTTTGTATTTTGTGTAACAAACCTCATGTGGAAATATCATATAGAGTTGACTCTTCATAGTTCAAAAAAGTGTATTTCTAAAACATGCAAATGCATGTTATTTTACTACATTAGATTGTTTCACCTCATTTGGTGGCATTTATTAGAACATTCATGCCCCCACTGCCATGATGACCATGCCATTAGTGAACCAAGGAGAAATTCATTTGTTATCATTCAATCAATCAATCAATACAATTGTAGCGCGCACTACTCACCTGTGAGGGTCTCAAGGCACTAAGGGGGTGGAGGGAGCAGCTACTGGTCGAACAGCCAGGTCTTGAGGAGTCTCCTGAAGGTCAGCAGGTCTTGGGTCTGCCGTAGGTGGGCGGGGAGGGTGTTCCACGTCTTGGCGGCAAGGTGGGAGAATGATCTGCCGCCGGTGGTCGTTCAACGGATCGGAAAGGGGGGAGGCAGACTCTCTGGGTTCTGACGGGGAGGAAGCAGGTGATCCAGTCCAGGGTTTTGTCTTTTGTCAGCTGGCTAGTCTTTATCCAGTCTGCGACGGCCTTCATTCTCTCGTGGAGGTTGGATTTGGCGGTGGCCAGGTCCTTGGATTTGGCGGTGGCCAGGTCCTTGATGAGGGAGAGGATCAGCTGGGTATCGTTGGCGTAGGAGACAATGCTGTGATGGTGTGCTCAGACGATGTTGGCAAGCGGGGTGTGGTGGCAGACGGTGTCGAAGGCGGCCGAGAGGTCCAGGAGGATGAGGGCTGCGGTTTTGCCATTGTCCAGTATGGTTCTGATGTCGTCCGTGGCGGCGATGAGGGCGGTTTTGGTGCTGTGGTTTCTGTGGAATCCAGATTGGGAGTGGTCCAGGACGTTGTTCTCCTCCAGGAAGCAGGTCAGTTGTCTGTTGGTTGTCTTTTCAATGACTTTCGTTGGGGACGGGAGCAGGGAGATGGGTCGGAAGTTCTTGAGGTCCTTAGGGTCTGCCTTGGGTTTCTTGAGTAGGGCGCTGATCTCGGCGTGTTTTCAGCTTTCCGGGAAGGTGGCGGTCTCGAAGGAGCTGTTGATGATTTTTTCGGAGCTGAGGTGCGATGATGGAGCTTGCCTTGTTGAAGATGTGGTGGGGGCATGGGTCAGAGGGTGAGCAGGAGTGGATGGTGTTCATGACTTTGATGGTGTCTTTGTCGTGGTTCCAGGAGAGCAGGAGGTCGGTGTGTTTGGTGGGTGTTGAGTCAGGGGTATTGGCATCTGTTGTTGGCGCCTGGGAGTCAAATCTGCTGTGGATGTCTGCGATCTTGCGGTGGAAGAAGGTGGCCAGGGAGTCATAGAGTTCTTGCGATGGTGGGATGTCGCTGGAGCTAGAGCTGGGGGAGGCGAGTTCTTTCATGATGTTGAAGAGCTTTTTGCTGTTGTGACTGTTATTTTCGATGCGTTCCTTGAAGGAGGTTCTTTTGGCGGATCAGATGAGTTGGTGGTGTTTGCATCTGGCGTTCGTGAGGGCGGCGTGGTTGCCTGTTCGTTGCGCCACTGTTTCTCGAGTCTTCGGCAGGTGTGTTTGGAGTTCCGGAGGTCGGCGTTGAACCAGATGGCTCTCGTGTTGGTGCGTTCGTTGGAGGGTTTTCTGATCGGGCGAGGGTATTGGTGCAGTCGTCGATCCATTGTCTGAAGTTGTGGGCTGCTGCTTTGGTCTCAGAGGGCTCGAGTAGAAGGTTTCGGGTGAGAGTCGCGATGAGCTGGTCTTCAGTGATTTTTTTCCAGCTATGATGTGGGATCTGTTGTGGTTGGTTGTGTGCGGTGTGTTTCTCGAAGGAAAAATGGATGCCGTGGTGGTCGGTCCAGTGGAGTTCGGTGGTGTGGCTGAAGGTGACATGGTGCTGGAGGAGAAGATGGGGTCGAGCGTGTGTCCGGCAGAGTGGGTGGGTGTCGTGACCAGCTATTTGAGTCCGAGGTTGGAAAGGTTGGTGATCCGGGTCGTGATGTTACTGTCGTTGGCGTTCTCAAGCTGGAAGTTCAGGTCCCCGAGGAGGATGTAATCTGTGGAGGCGAGGTGCTGGTGTGCACTGGCTGGTATATTTGCAGTTTTGACAGGAGAAGGGACCGTGGGTGAGCTTCGGGGTGGCCTGGAAGCAGATGGAGGGTCGGCCGGCGTTGAGTGCGTGGAGGGTGTTGGAGTTGTAGCGGCGTCGGGTGTCGTGGTGCTCGCGGGGGCCAGCGGGTCTGGCACTGGGCGCAGTCCAGGCGCGGACAGTCGCAGACAGGCTTGCCTTAGGCGCGCCATGGGCGCGCCTTTGGCGCGACCGCGCAGAGGTCTCAATTATGTAGGGGAGGGTGGAGGGTGCGGGAGTGGCTAGGTCAGGGGGCGGGGCGTGTGGGAGCAGGACCGGTTGAAAAGCAGGAAGCGTGGAGTGCTAACAACAGTAAAGCAGAACAGTAATGCCCCAGAGTGGAAAACACGTAATAACACACAATTACAATATCCCAATTACAGTACCCAAAAGAACACAAGACCTGGGGCAGAGTCGGGCACGAGGCTTGAACTTTGCTCGAGACGGACTGCGGGAGAGCAATCAGCTGGCGGAGCTGCCGGGGAGAGTGCTGCCTGGACCAGAGGTGAGCACAAGGTGATCAGCTCTGAAATGCAAAGAAGGAAAATGAGGCACGGTGAAATAAAGTAATTGCTTAGGATCAAACAGCTTGATCATTAAGAAAAATAAATTGATTCCAGATTTCATGGTGTCACATAGCATAATGCATCCATAGGGCTATCTCTTTCTCTGTCCTATTTTACATCAAAGGTTAATTCTTTGTGTTTAAAAGGCCTGGCTTAGCTCACAGAGTTTTCCAAAAACGCTGCCAAATTTCGCCGAGTTTCACGCGTGGTCCGAGTTCAAGGAAGGACTGGCTTTGAAGAACTTTTTATGGCAAACACATTGATGTCACACTTGAGTCAATGTTATACGAATCAAGTTTCTACATGGATTGATAACAGGATGTGACCATGTTGCTATGTGGAACTCGATCTACTTCAATATGATAGAGCTTTATGTATTAAGCATGTCTGTATTAGAGAGATCAGTCATGCCCCGTCTTTTTGGAGGTGACTGCAGAGTGGGCAATCGGTATGCCTCTCCACTGATATATATCTATTATGCAGACCCTGATGTACATAGATTGAAATGTGGCGCAAGGTAATGCTGGCTTCCCAGCTTTCATGGTGTGCACAGACACACCTAAAACTATGTGAAACAGTGCACTCCTATATCCCTACAAACCCAACAGCCCGCACCTAAACTATAACTAATATATAACGTAATTACACAATTTACATAATTAATAATCAATTAAATATTTAATAGTAAATTATTAATTAATTGTAAATTGATTATTTCTTAATTAACTTCCCACCCTTTACCCCTACTAACCCAGCAGCACACACCCAAAATATAACTAGCTAATATAATTATTAGACAATTTACATAATTAATTATCAATTAAACAATGAATAATTAATAAGTAATTGGTTATTAATAATTACTTAATTAACTTTCCAGCCTACACCCCCACAAACCTAGCAAACTGCTACAACACTATACATTACTTTTAGCAATTGAATCAAAAATGATAAATCGCTTAAAATTACAAACAAGATTTAAAAATGTTAACAATTATACAAACAATAGCACATAAAATTAATATATGAACTAAAACACATCAATGAAATTAAAAAGTTATATTTTATGAAATTATTACTAAAGAACAATATTCTTAACAACAATATTTCTACATGACTATATTTTTGTATCACAATTTTTTTCCCGATATTTCTGTATCCCGAAATTTACAACTCAACATTTTGTCTAAACACCACCCAGACTTTCACACAGAGCCCACACCTTGTGGGCTTTTTGCATTCTTCATTGCACCCCTGGGATGGGGGCAGTGGGTCAGAAGGGCTGATCATCAAGACACTATAGGTCTGCTCTCACAACAGACTGATTGAAAAAATATTAGCATAATAACATCTTCTGAACACCTACCCAGAATACTGCAGTGTCTTAACTCTCAGCCCAACAGCAAGAATTACAGCTGCATTGGGCAACACAGACAAACAGAATACTCAACAGTGGGTAGAAATAGCTCTGTATTGTTATGAACAGTTGCACACTGAGAAATCCTAAACTCAAAATAGATGTTTGGAACCCAGTGCCTTCTTGTCCCTCCCTGAGGAGCACACTTTACCCCACCCCACACTCTAACCCTAGTCCATGACTCCATTTAGTGAGTACCTGCTCTTATTTTTTTTCCACTTAAAGCACTTGTACATACTGCTTGAGTTTTTTTTATGCATAAATGGCTACAAGTATTTCTCCTGTAGGGTGTGTAGCATTGCAGACACCCTAGCCTGCGCAGCGCCTATTCACTCTAGAGTAGCTTTAATTATGCTCAATTGGTTAGACTCCTTTGGCATGGAGTGTTCTTCCATTTTAGGTATGCTAACTGCAAGGTAACCATGTTTTCCCAGAAAGTTATTGTACATCTCCAGAAAGCCAGGAGGTGGAGCTTGTTTACTGTGTGATGATAGGACTGCTTTGTCTATATCCAGATCAATCCTGGTCATTGCTGATACTTTACAAACCTGCACCTGCACTGCAGGGATTGCAGCCTGCTGAGCGACAGAATTGTGTTTAGAGTAAAATCCCTCACTCTGGTGTGCCAGCGTGTACTGGAGCGCCACCAATGGAAGCTGTCATTGAAGTGCAGCTATCCAAGCCCAGGGATGCTTAGCTCTCATCATCTCTACACCAGTCTTTGTAAACAATTATCTCCCAATGCTTTAAGTCAACTTCATATCCCTGAACATAAAATGATGAATCCATTACAATTAATTTAGGAACTGATTAAGTTGTTACATTCAAAAAGAACAGTTTAGATTTCCAGAAATAAATCATATAATCTACTTAAGCAAGCTCTCTATGTTGACCATGTGTTGTAACTTTTCTTCCAAACCATCATCTGTTATCCATAAGAAACTGACATAAGAAACTATACTCAGGCTACACTGCAGTGATTTGATTATTCTTGTAGAGAGCACTCCAGTGCTATTTTCATACCCCTGAGGGAGTTGTCTTAACTGCTTTGGATCCTCCTAATGTAAAAGTGATCAAATGATATGATTCTGGTGCTACACATTGTGTGAAAAAAACCCATTTGCTGTCCCTAAAGTGATTTTGTATTGTCTGCGAGTTAGCTGAATCATTAATCCAATGCTGCGCGCATTCTCTACTGCACATGTTTTGCAACGTAAGTTCATTGCAATTGTGATATTATAGTATCTGAAAGTTTTATATGATTCTCCAAGGCTTATCAGGCTTTAACATTGGGTAAACAGACCTATTCATCATGAATGGACACAGAACTACAATTCCCTGTTACTATAATTCACCTATAATTTGTTTCACATCTTTTTATGCCTCAAGCTTTATTGGATTTTGTTTTTTAATTTGCTGTTCATCTCTCACAGGAATCACATGTTTTGTTGAACCTCTATATGTAATGCAAGAGCCAGTTGTAATGGCCACTTAGTTGCATAGTGGTCCTTAAGTGGCAGGGGCACTATTGAGTCAATAAGATTATTCATTCAATATCTCTTTCAATCTATATTTGAAGTTTACGAATGAAATCTGGTCTGTTTGGAAGCACTTCATGTTTTTTGGTATTTGTACATAGTCACCAAGCTCCTACACGTTCAGGTGGGGGTTGTGATTCTGATGGGATATAGGGGCATATTACCAAGTGCCTTATCGCCGCTTTAGCAGGACTTTTTCCCGCTAAAGTGGCGATATTTTTATCGCCCTATTACCTAGCTGTCGCTAACACCAGTTAGCGACAGCTAGTAGGAGATAGCGAGCTTCTGGGGGCCCACTTTGCATGTCAGCGATATATATCGCTAATGACATGCAAAGTGGGTGTGCCAAGATGTTAGCGACTGGAAACAGTCGCTAACATCGCTAACTCCTATTACCAACTTTTGGAAATAATCACGCTAAGCGCGATTATCTCCAAAAGCTAACGCCTGCCCAGAGCAGTTCTTAGCCATGTTATCCAATGGTAGGTTGATAACATGGCTAAGAGCATTTGCTTGGTAATGCGTGAATATCGCTGACTTTTCAGCAATATTCACGCATTTCGGCCGATATTTATCGCTTAGGAGATAAACCTTGATAATAGAAAGGCTCCTAAGCGATAAAAATAGGCGAAGCACGGCGATATAAATATAGCCGCTAACTAAGCTTAGCGATATTTTACGCTTATGCTTGGTAAAATGCCCCATAGTTATTTCCATTGCACTCTGTAGTACAGCCATAATCCATGTTTCATACCTTATTAGAATTCTCTGTGAAGCAATGTTTTTCCTTGCTTCAGCTACCCCTTTCTTCATAAAATGTTGCTTTGATGGTCCTGGACCTCAGCTGTCACCTCTTCCATGATGATTAGCTTGTCCCTTCTCACAGCATTGAGAACAGGTAGCTTTAATCGATCTTGCTTCTCATCCCTACGATCCTATGAAAAATAAAAAATAGTGCTCATCAGAGGATTGATATCTCAATGGAGCTTTAGTTTCTCTCCCATCTTTGTACTCTGCACACTGAATTATTGCAGCTCCGGCATTCCTTTTTTTTGGGTGGGGGCGGGGGGAATCTCATCCTCTGCCCTTCTGCCCTCATTTTTAATTAGGGTCTCTGTGTTCTCGCCCCTTGGGTATCTCTTCCCAAGCAAATATATATTTGGGATTTTGGCAACTCCACCTCCTTCTGACCATCTCAAGTAGGAGCATATCTTTGGAGAATAGCCAGCAGTGCTGAATCGCATTTAATATTACCAAGGAGTCTCCATGTTACCTATAAGCTTCATCCAAAAGTCTACTGCAGGTAAAGCTCCATGTTTTCCTGTATCTGTTTCATTACTTCTGTCAATAGTGTGAGTGATGAAATGCCATGCATGGTCATACATATTGTAGCATACACACTTCCCTACTATTGGCCCATTTCACATTTGGTACCATGCCCATTGGTAAACGCATATTTAATATTCAGTGTTTATCATCTGGAGTAGAATGAAAGACCAGTTCTAATTGATGGGTATTTCTTGCCTCGCAGAGCCTTCCTGCCCCCGGGTCCGCCCTCAGGCCACGCCCCCCGCCTGTTGTTTCTTCCGTGTTGTGTACCACTGTCTGCCTGTTTCTGCTGTATTGTATTTTTACTGTCTGTGCCCTGATACTTTGTTTATTTTTGTCCCCGTGCTGCCCTCTGTACCTGGTTTCCCCCCCCTGTGCTCCTGACCCCTGCACCCGCTCCCCGCTGCCGATTCCCGCCGCCGGGGAGTGTAGCCACGCCCCCTTCCTCCCCGCTCCCGCCTCCCAGCTGCCCCTCCCTCCCTGCACTTGGCCATAAATGGCGACCGTGCGGCACAGGTGAGTGTGACCTACTTGTAGGACACCCCCGCACCGCACGGCCTCCAGCTGCTGCGTGTGCCCCCGCCTGCCGATTCTGCCTGCCTCGCAGAGCCTTCCCGCCCTCGGGTCCGCCCTCAGGCCACGCCCCCGCCTGTTGTTTCTTCCGCGTTGTGTACCACTGTCTGCCTGTTTCTGCTGTATTGTATTTTTACTGTCTGTGCCCTGATTCTTTGTTTATTTTTGTCCCCGTGCTGCCCTCTGTACCTGGTTTCCCCCCCCTGTGCTGCTGACCCCTGCACCCGCTCCCCGCTGCCGATTCCCGCCGCCGGGGAGTGTAGCCACGCCCCCTTCCTCCCCGCTCCCGCCTCCCAGCTGCCCCTCCCTCCCTGCACTTGGCCATAAATGGCGACCGTGCGGCACAGGTGAGTGTGACCTACTTGTAGGACACCCCCGCGCCGCACGGCCACCAGCTGCTGCGTGTGCCCCCGCCTGCCGATTCTGCCTGCCTCGCAGAGCCTTCCCGCCCTCGGGTCCGCCCTCAGGCCACGCCCCCGCCTGTTGTTTCTTCCGCGTTGTGTACCACTGTCTGCCTGTTTCTGCTGTATTGTATTTTTACTGTCTGTGCCCTGATACTTTGTTTATTTTTGTCCCCGTGCTGCCCTCTGTACCTGGTTTCCCCCCCCTGTGCTGCTGACCCCTGCACACGCTCCCCGCTGCCGATTCCCACCGCCGGGGAGTGTAGCCACGCCCCCTTCCTCCCCGCTCCCGCCTCCCAGCTGCCCCTCCCTCCCTGCACTTGGCCATAAATGGCGACCGTGCGGCACAGGTGAGTGTGACCTACTTGTAGGACACCCCCGCGCCGCACGGCCACCAGCTGCTGCGTGTGCCCCCGCCTGCCGATTCTGCCTGCCTCGCAGAGCCTTCCCGCCCTCGGGTCCGCCCTCAGGCCACGCCCCCCGCCTGTTGTTTCTTCCGCGTTGTGTACCACTGTCTGCCTGTTTCTGCTGTATTGTATTTTTACTGTCTGTGCCCTGATACTTTGTTTATTTTTGTCCCCGTGCTGCCCTCTGTACCTGGTTTCCCCCCCCTGTGCTGCTGACCCCTGCACCCGCTCCACACTGCCGATTCCCGCCGCCGGGGAGTGTAGCCACGCCCCCTTCCTCCCCGCTCCCGCCTCCCAGCTGCCCCTCCCTCCCTGCACTTCGCCATAAATGGCGACCGTGCGCACGCGCAGCGGGCGCGCCGATTGTTCGCCGAAGGCGCGCCAAAGGCAAGCCCGTCTGCGCCCGTCCGCGACTGGACCGCGCCCAGCACCAGGACCCCTGGCTCCCGCCAACACCAGACCACCCGCCGGCCCTACAACGCCACCGAACTCTACACACTCCCGGGTTGCTACCAAGCCACCCCGAGACGCACCCACGGACCCTTCTGCTGCAACTCATGCAAGTTCACCTGCATCCGGACCCGCACCACTCCAGCAGTGCCCAAGACCCCGACGAGCAACAACAGCAGCCACCTGAAGTGCATCCTGCTCAACACCCGCTCCGTTCACAGACACGCCGTCGAGCTCTGGAACCTGATCGACACCACAGCCCCAGACGTCGCCTTCCTCACGGAAACCTGGATGAACGCCTCCTCAGCGCCCGACATCGCCATCGCCATCCCGGACGGCTTCAAGATCATCCGGAGGGACCGCGTCAACCAGACAGGAGGAGGCATCGCCATCATCCACAGGAACTCCATCCGCATCACGACCAACACCGACGACACCTTCGCTGTCGCTGAGCACCTGCACTTCCAGATCCACATCGACCCCAAGACCACCCTCAGAGGCACCCTCGTCTACAGACCCCAGGGACCACGCACACAATTCAGCGAGGACATCGCCGACTTCATCACCCCGCACGCCCTTCCCTCCGCTGACTACATCCTCCTCGGGGATCTCAACTTCCACCTGGAGAAAAACAACGACCGCAACACCACCACCCTGCTGGACAACCTCGCCAACCTCGGTCTCAAGCAACTGGTGACCACCCCCACCCACTACGCCGGACACACACTCGACCACGTCTTCTCATCCAGCAACGACATCGCCTTCAGCCACACCACCGGACTCCACTGGACGGACCACAGCTGCATCCAGCTTCAGAAGGACCACGATCCACCACCACCAGCAACAGGTGGCCCGCAGAAGCTGGAACAAGATCACAGCCGAACAGCTCGCAACTTCCCTGAACAAGAGCCCACCCACCAACGCAACGAACCCCAGCCAAGCGGCCACCAACCTCACGAAGTGGATCAGCGACTGCGCAGACGACCTCGCCCCTCTGAGGACCCCGCCTAGCAGACCCGGCAGCAAGAAAGCCCCTTGGTTCACCGACGAACTCAAGTGCTCCAAGAAGAACTGCAGAGCCCTTGAGAACACCTGGCGCAGAGACCCCACCCCGGACAACATGAGTGCCCTCAAACTCGCCACACGAAAACACCACCAACTGATTCGCACCACCAAGAAGACGGCATTCAAGGAACGACTGGACAACAACGCACACAACAGCAAGGAACTCTTCAACATCGTTAAGGAGCTCTCCAACCCCAACGCCGGAAACAACGACATCACCCCTTCGCAAGACCTCTGCAACTCCCTCGCCTCCTACTTCCACAACAAGATCGCGGACATACACAACAGCTTCAGCACGCAACCGACGCACGCCACAACCAAACCGCCGCCCCCCACCACCACCCTCCGTGCCTGGAACACGATCAGCACCGAAGACACCATCCGCACGATGAACTCCATCCACTCCGGATCTCCGACCGACCCCTGCCCCCACCACGTCTTCAACAAAGCTGACGTTATCATCGCACCCCACCTACGGGACATCATCAACACCTCCTTCAACACCGCTACCTTCCCGGAGAGCTGGAAGCACGCAGAACTCAGCGCCCTATTGAAGAAGCCATCAGCCGACCCCACCGACCTCAAGAACTACCGACCCATCTCGCTGCTCCCGTTTCCCGCAAAAGTCATCGAGAAGACCGTCAACAAGCAGCTGGCCGCCTTCCTCGAGACGAACGGATCCCTCGACCTCTCGCAGTCTGGCTTCCGAGCCAACCACAGCACCGAGACCGCCCTGATCGCAGCAACCGATGACATCCGAGCCCTGCTCGACAACGGAGAAACGGCGGCCCTCATCCTCCTAGACCTCTCCGCGGCCTTCGACACAGTCTGCCACCGCACCCTAATACAGTGCCTCAGCAACGTCGGAATCCAGGAGAAGGCACTGGAGTGGATCATCTCCTTCCTCGCCGGTAGGACACAGAGAGTCCGCCTCCCCCCGTTCAGATCAGGAGCCACCGAAGTCATCTGTGGCGTTCCTCAAGGCTCCTCGCTCAGCCCAACCCTCTTCAACGTCTACATGAGTCCCCTCGCAGCCATCGCACGCCAGCACAACCTCAACATCATCTCCTACGCCGACGACACCCAGCTGATCCTCTCCCTCACCAACGACCCCGCCACCGCCAGAGCTAACCTACACGAAGGGATGAAAGAGGTAGCCGAATGGATGAAGAACAGCCGCCTGAAACTGAACTCTGATAAGACGGAAGTCCTCATCTTGGGATCCTCACCCTCCGCCTGGGACGACTCCTGGTGGCCCCCCGCCCTAGGCAGCGCACCCAAACCAACGGACCACGCACGCAACCTGGGCTTCATCCTGGACTCCTCCCTCTCCATGACCAGACAAATCAACGCCGTCTCCTCATCGTGCTTCAATACCCTACGCATGCTACGCAAGATCTTCCGATGGATCCCCACCGAGACCAGGAAGACGGTCACCCAGGCACTCGTCACCAGCCGACTGGACTACGGCAACTCCCTCTACGCCGGAACCACCGCCAAACTCCAGAAGAGACTCCAGCGGATCCAGAACGCCTCAGCACGACTCATCCTGGACATCCCCCGCCGCAGCCACATCTCCGGACACCTCAGAGACCTGCACTGGCTCCCAGTCAACCAGCGAATCACCTTACATCTCCTCACCCACGCACACAAAGCCCTACACAACCAAGGCCCAGGATACCTCAACAGCCGCCTCAACTTCTACGCTCCCAAACGCCAGCTTCGATCGACCAGCCACGCCCTCGCCGCCGTCCCACGCATCCAAAGAGCCACCACAGGGGGAAGGTCCTTCTCCTACCTCGCCGCCAAGACCTGGAACTCCCTCCCGACCCACATCCGCCTGACCCAGGACCACCTCGCCTTCAGGAAGCAGCTCAAGACCTGGCTATTCGAGCAGTAGCGGACCCCCCCCTCCCCTAGCGCCTTGAGACCCCCCGGGTGAGTAGTGCGCTATACAAATGCTTTGATTGATTGATTGATTGATTGATTGATTGATTGCTAACCAACATTGTGCCTCATTCTGTTTGGTCAGGTTCTTCTTCATTGTATTCCATGTATTGTCTTCAGACTGAAAGCTGTAACTTGTGCCTATGTAGTTGTTTGCACAGTCTCTTCTAGCTTAATGGTGTAGCATGTGTTGCATCGACTTTCTTGATAGGATTATAATCCCAGTGGTCTTGTTCTGGGTGAGGTATGTATGTAGTAAGCACTGGCCAAGTCTGCCCTGCCATTGTGAGTGGACCTAAGCATACGCTTTGCACTACATGTGGAAGCTTTCCCTGAAGCTGCACATTGGCTCCCACTTGCCTCTCCATAAAAGATCATTGAAGAGAAAGGTATAAAGTGATTTGGGATTTGTGTGTAACATACAATGGGACTGATTGCTAGATGGGAACATGTTGGAGCATCATTATCCTACTGAGGACCCATTCCGTCATGATCCAGGTGGCCACGTTGCCAGCATTCCTCTGGAGGATACTGACGGTGTTCCCCCCATCATCTCTATTATTCTCCCTTTGCTCCCCCCTGTCTTCCCGGTGAAGTTCACTTTGCATTATCCGCCACTAAGCACATAAATATAAGTGGATAACATGACCTGCCCCGAGTTGAGTCTGGGGTTTGAGTTTCCTTTTCTTTTTTTTAATGTTTATCTTTGTTATCTCTCCATGGGCCTCCCAGCTTTGGAGGTGTCTACTAGCAACATTCCTCCTAGGGGAGGGGGTTGGACCATTTCTTCCTGATCTAATTATAAGGGGAGACCCCCACCTAGGTTATTCCACAATTTGTACCCTAGCGGGAGTGGGGAATGCCCTACGATTATCTTGTAACTGTTGATGTGATGCATATATCTGACAGGGTTGCCTGCCCTGGTCTGCCTCTTTTACTCTTTTCCTTGTTTGCAGAAAAGTCATAAAAAATGTTTTTGTCTTAAAACAAATAAGGAAATTACTAACAGCTCAGCCAATACAATATCCATGAGGATGACAATGCATACATGTGTATATATATATATATTACCTACTGGCGGTCACCAGTAGGTATATATAGTTAGGACCTAGTTACCATAGGAAATTCCGAACATTCTATTGGGAATAACTTTGGCGCCGATTGAGGGATCTGCCTGTAATTTTCCTTAAATTTGCCTTTCTGCGCTCCGCTCCTTCCCTGAAAGTTTCGAGGGGATTTGTCAAGCGGGGGCCGAGAAAAAAAGGGGGTCCCAAAACGTGTTTTCCCCATGTTAATTTCTATGGGGACATTCTGACAAGGCTACAGCTCGAACGGCTGAACGGAACTACACCAGATTTGGCAAAATGGTAGGGACTGGTATGCAGCAGTGCCTTTTGTATGTTTGGTGTAAATCCCTCCTGTCGTTTTTGAGAAAATTGAATGTGAAATTGAGTCCAATGCAATTTTCCATAGGACCTTTAGACACAGCTACAGCCCGAATGGCTGAATGGAATTACTGCAAACTTGGCAAAATGGTAGAGCCTGGTATGCAGTAGTGTCTTTTTTATATTTGGTGAACATTGCTCCAGTAGTTGTTGAGAAAATTGAACTTTCCCAAATTATATATCTATGCATGGCACACCGTGAGTGCACTGTAAGCTTACTGTACTCTGTACCTTCCCGAGTATGAGCTGCATGCTGATTGGCTGCCACTGTCTGTCAACACTCCAAAACAGAAATTGTTGGCAGCCATCTTGTGCCTCGGTAGACTGAGGCACAGGAAAGCAGAAAAACAAACGTGTAGAACTCAAAACGGGGGCAGGGTAGAAGCACCCTGACCCCCTAGGCCAGCTCAGGGGGTCCCACAAGGCCCCCCCAGGCCCCCAAAAAATTCTTTTTTTTCGGAAAAGCGCCGGTGTACGCGCACCGTACAGAGTACAGTAAGCTTACAGTAAGCTTACTGTACTCTGTACGGTGGGCGTACCCCCGCGATTTTCCGGAAAAAAAATTGGGGGGGGGGCCTGGGGGGGCCTTGTGGGACCCCCTGAGCAGGCCTTGGGGGTCAGGGTGCTTCTACCCTGCCCCCTTTGCGTGTTTTGCACCTTTGTTTCACTGCTTTCTGGTGCCTTTGTTCTACCGAGGCACAAGATGGCTGCCAACACTTCCTGGTTTGGAGTGTTGACAGACAGTGGCAGTCAATCAGCAGGCTTTTTACAGGAAAGCAGCATGCTCATTGGCTGTCAACACTTCTAACCAGGAAGTGTTGGCATTCATCTTGTGCTAGGTAGACCGAGGCACAAAAGAAGCAGAAAAACAAACGTGTAGAATGCAAAAAGGGGCAGGGTAGAAACACCCTGACCCCCTAGGGCTGCTCAGGTGGTCCCACAAGGATATTAACATATTTAAACGTTATCCGCTAATAGAATTAGCATTTAAAAAACCTTTGAAATTCACTGAAAAAACCATAGGTTTCAGGCCTTATATAGTTAGGAATTAGCATTTAAAAAACCTTTTAAATTCACTGAAAAAACCATAGGTTTCAGGCCTTATATAGTTAGGAATTAGCATTTTAAAAAACCTTTGAAATTCACTGAAAAAAACATAGGTTTCAGGTCTTATATAGTTAGGAATTAGCAGGTTTTTTAAAATGCTAATTCCTAACTATATAAGGCCTGAAACCTATGGTTTTTTCAGTGAATATATATATATATATATATATGCATATACACACACACACACACACACACACACATCCACTGCATTGTTTGGAACCTCGAGACGCATAAGCGTCTAGTTGGTGGTGAGCAGATTCACTGGTTGAGGGATCCAGCGTGGCCCACTTCATCAATCGTGCTGCATCCATCTCGTGTGACACCCCAACTGCATGCTCATTGCTTGCGGTGTTCGATTCACTGGTTGCAACCCTGGGAGATGGGGGCATAACCGTAGTACTGCTTCATTCTACCTCGTGTGGCATTGCTAAACCTGCGCCTGTGTGTGTGACCGGAATTGTCTGGTGCGACCAGTATCAATGCCCACCTGGCATGGTACCTCATTTCCAGGGAGGTATTGTTTTGTACGATTTTAGATTACGATTGAATTTCCCAATTCATGCCCTTATATAGGTAGAATTTGTGTTGCTCTAATATAGGCATAGAAATCCAGTCCTTATTTAGGCATAGCTCATGCAGTCCAAATACACGCATGGCTACTTCCATCCATTCATCGACATCACAGCGATTTCTTGGAAAACCAGACTCTTAAGCCGTTAGCGACTTCTCCTTGCTTGAATATTGATTTCTCCAAGAACTCAGTTACTTTACATGAACATCTATTCCTTAGGGGTTCATTCATGACGTTCATATGCCCGACTTTACATCAAAGCTGGCATTCCTAAACACCTTCATGGTATAAATATACCTTCACTTGCTATGGCAAAGCACGGTGTGGTTCGGTGCAGTTCGACTACCTACTTGCACTACGCAGCTCGCTACAGCAAGTGCCGAAGGAAGCCAACCCTTCAGCTGACGCACTGATCAGAAGCTGTCCTCCTCTGAGAAATCCAGCTCCAGTGTTTCTGACTCCCCTTGCGGGGTGTTGGGAAATCTAGTCCGTGACAGAGATACCAACCTCTCTCATTCTAAGGTATGGAGCTGATTAGAGCCGAGAGAAACATTTGGCAACTCTTGGCAAAACAAAACCTTTGCTAAAGACCACACTTACTTCTTCCCTCGTACTATACCTAGATTAGGTACATTGAGGTAGGCGTATTTTAGAAGCACCAGTTGAGTATTTTAGCCTGTATTATGTATGTATGTATTTTTATATGTCATAGCACCAGACAATGCGATTACAGTATTATTTTATATCACTGTTTATGCTGTACGCATTATACTTTGCATTCTGTCTAACATTTGTAGCAGTTTACTTCGCTTGCATTAGAAAGAAGACTGTTCAATAAACACCTTTTATTGAAATGTCCGTCTCTCTATTTTGTCTGCAACTCTGTAGAAACGAAGCATGCACGAGTGACAGTGTAAAATAGTTATCTATTGTTTCCACGACTCTGAAGATACGTTTTATTCTTGGGAAACAAAGTTGTCATGTTTATGCGGTTGTCAGAAACGAATCCCTTCTTGTTTATTCGAGAAAGTTTCTAGAGACCTCTGAGCTAGCTGGCACTCACAATTAAGTTTAGTATACTCGATAGAGACATACTGACCTCAGTCCTATGTCATATCTATAGGGTATATTATTCCAATGCGCAGAGCCTATTGGGAAAATAGAAACTACACTACTTGGTGCCCAACGTTTGGTAAGGGACTAATTTAACGCTAGATACTAAAGTAACACAGTCGTGCTTTTCTCAGAAACCCCTTATTCCGTTAAATACTCCAATAGATGTTTGGAGTGGGTAAAGGGATAATATCCACCATAGCTGAGTAGGACGAAAAATCCTATGTATTAGCTTTTTTTGTTTGTTCAACGTCGAAGGATACAGTGTTCCAAAATATTGTGCACCTTATATTTGTTCCCTTGAAACTTGCTCTGCAAACTTTCAGTCAACAAAATGGCCGACGAAGATAATCCTGGGGCCAGTGGAGCTACAGGCGACAGCGCCGACAGAGCTTTAAACTATACAGGTTTCCAAGAAACCGACGAGGATGCTATATGCATTCCTATAAATTTAAGGAAAGCCATCACTATAAAACTTATAAAAAACATCGAGAGGTGGTAGAATAGTTTTTGTGATAGAGGCACATGAATATCACCAGACAGAGGTATTCTATTGATGGATAGTCTTCCCCGAAGCAAATCCACTAACACATGTGTTTCACATGTGTTTCACTTCTACAAAGAAGATGAACCACCAGAGGAATACATTCCTTTCGAGATAATTGAAATTCCACTAACTTACCAGGAGCATGAGCTCTGGTTTAAAGGCACCCTAAAACATTTAAATCCCATTACCAGGCTCCGTCCACTAGGTAGACCAGGAGCAAGCAACATTAGCCAGCTATACACCACATCCTGACATTAATGAAATGTCAGATGTAGAATTACGAACTCAACTAAAAGAGTGAATCAAAATTATAGACAATTGGTTCAATATGTCATGCAGACTCTTACAGTCCAACCTGCAATAATGATTCCACAACATACCCCTCTCCAGGGAAATACACTAAAAATAACACCACAGACTCTACACTCAGTCATTGGTAAATTACCTGCAAAGCGGGTACAAATTCCATTCTGGATAGCTCAAACATTACTCAAATCGAAGCAGTATTTCCCAATACTAACCCTCATGCGAAACACAGAATTTTAACAATCTGTCTACCAATGGGGATCACACCACATCTGGAGGAATGCACCACTTGGGGTACAGTCTTTGCTGATATTTACACTAAAACGCACGATGTTCTGTCCATGGCGGTAATACCTGATGTCCTGAAACAATTTCAGAACAAATACGGGGCAGAGCCTGCTTTAAATTTAGATATGAAACTACTGAAAGATTTCAAACGGGTCTCAGCAATAATATTAGCTAATATTAAATGTGAAGCAGCATCAGGGAATTTGATGTAACTGAGCAACCACAAGAATTAGCCAGAATAATTGAAAAATCCTCTGAAGAATTAGGCAGAGACAGTCAGGGTGGGAAACCAGTGAAACCCCAACTGTCTGAAAGTCCTGAAAAGGTTTTTACTAAAAATACTCCTTTTCCTTCTAAAAAGAAGTGGGAAAATAGCAAACAAACTTCTAAAGAGAAGCGTTCTCATTCCAGAGGTAGGTCTCCTCAAAAGGAGCCCGCTGAAAGGATGTATAACCTCAGGAATAGGGATATTTTGAGAAAATCTGATAGATATCAAGATACTGATACACGTTCCTCTCGTACCTTTCAGACTTCGTCACAGAAATCCAAAAGAAGAGGATGGTCAGAGAACAAGGAAGAACGCGTGAAGTCCAAAGACAATTAACACGTTCAGAAAAACAAGAAACCTCAATTCACCAAAAAGAAGGTAGCAGGTCTAAAAATCAGACATGCCGAGGATCTTGAGGACACAACTCAAGAACGGAGAATGGGCTCAGACAATGTTGGACAGCGCAGCAGAAGTCACCATAGCTCAAAAGAACATGAAGTATCATCTGGAGACAGTGGACTTGAATGAATTCATCCAAGGTGAAACTGCAGATACCAGGGTTAGTTCTCCACATAGGTTATATGAAATAACACTCCGGATGGAGGGAGACAAACCAAAAAAAGTGAGAGCACTCTTTTGGGAGCGACTTTCTAAGGGATATGACATTCTTCTAGCTGAACAAGACTGGCCACCAGAATTTGTCAGGGAGTGCCCACATGGCGAAGACATCTTTATGCCAGCCTTCTCCAACCACATTCCAATTCATTTAAAATACACTTATAACAGGAAATATGCAGAAGCCCAAGCTCCTGCATTATACACAAATCATGTAGGATGGGATGAGGATTCTCCTCACCATAAAATCCAGTTAAAAAATCAACCAACTGCACAGAGGCAGTACCCAGTTAAGCAAGAAGCTAAAACACAGGTCAGGGAGATATTAGATCAACTTGAATACCAAGGGGTGATTGAAACATGCACCTTGTCATACGGACATACTATTTTGCTTCACAACAGAACAGAACCAGATTGGAATAAATGGTTGATCTGGCCCACAGACAAAAACAACTGTCATGGTAGATTCCTGAACAGAACACAGGGTTTCACATTCAATACGCCAGACCGAAGATATGTTCAAAGACAGCATCCTGGAATAGTAACAACATACAGTGTAGGGAAGCTTTGCCTTGGTTGGCTACAAAGATCTATACTCAAGGATGTAAAGCAACACTTACTTTACTTAAAGATAGCGCTGATCTTAGGGAATTCTTGCTAGGACCAAGAACACCGCATCATAAACCTTTTATATATGCCGGTATCTATGCTGCTTGTAATGAAGTATGGAAGATTACGCAAGCAGAGACTGCAGAAAGAATGCGAGAAATTGATCGCATTAATTTAGAGAAAACTCTCTGTGGTTGACAATGGGTTAACAACTCTCTCGTCCAGGATATATTCATTGGACAGCATAGTGTCTTCCGCCATAGACATCATGGAACAGGATTTGGTCATGCTACAACATGGTCAGTCACAATTACGTTCTATCATGCTATTAGGCTGGACGTTGCAAAACCTTCCTTCAGGCTATGTGCCTTGGCGTTTAATCAATACTACGTCACTGTTTTCAGAATTTAATCTCACTGATAAACAGACCAAATTGGCACAAAGGGGAGCAGGCAATACGGTGCTGAGCATTGAAAAACTGGAAAGATTGACATTTACAGTAGCAGAAAAAACAGCTATTGAATGGATAATACATGGAACATTCACTCTGCCTGTTACAATTTTCCATTTTCAGTATTGCCTAAAACATATAACAGCAGGCACATATGAAAGGTTAGGTAAAGAATACATCAAGACATCTTGGGAATTACCATACACACATAGATGTTGGAGTGAGGAACGTGAAGTGTTTCTTAGCGGGAAAAACTGTGAAAACACACTTAGCGGTTCTCTCCTTTGTCAGGGTATTAACTTACACGGGGCCTGTGATGGTTCCTCTAACAATTTATCCTGCCACCTGCAAGGTTCACCAGCTGCAGTGATTGATCCAATTTTTTGACAACTCTCGAATGGGAGTCACCTCA
Organism: Lissotriton helveticus; assembly: GCF_964261635.1. NCBI lineage: Eukaryota > Metazoa > Chordata > Amphibia > Caudata > Salamandridae > Lissotriton > Lissotriton helveticus. Next base: position 835,634,486 of record NC_136072.1, on the reverse strand, counting down.
TGTTGAATGATCACAGATGCTGTGGCATGTTGCCAAGCGTACCATATCTAGTAACTGTGTCAGCCAGGGTCACTTGCTGTATGCAAGTATTGTTTCCTAAAACCAAGACAGACAATGAATCACCTTTATGACCTTCAGTGAACATCTCTTCTATATGAATTGATACGTTAAGCAGAATGAAAGCCATTCTTTTGCAAAAAAACGTGCCACTGACCTCAGCCAAAGAAACCTATGATCTACAAGTCGCAGGAACTTCTGCCGAGATACATGCCCTCTTAACTACAAACTGCCCTATACATTTCTCAGAAATGTTAAGTTGTATCTTCAACATGTCTGATACGAGTGGTATTGTACATGTATTTAAGACCGTATTTTCTGGACTGTTAGCACCCTTTAAAGCAGTCCTAAGAATATTTCCAAACTTCGTGCACTCTGTGTTTGGCAGACTGCCCCTCATTTTGGGACTCCCTGAAGGGATACTATTTTTGCTCCTACTGCTGCGATATGGCAAGCCAATTCACCAGCGACACCCAGTTCTTTATGGAGACAACTCTACTGATGATGAAGTGTCCTGAGCGCATCGTCCCAATTTTGGGACTACCTCGTCTTCGAGAATTAAATACCACATGGTTTCTGTCATTCAGACCAATTTGGAAAGATTGCATCTTACCTGTTCTACGCTCCCTGCTATACGGAGAAGAATGCGTGTTAGACACATGTCTCACACTGCCATCAGTCATGCCAACGGATGTTGATACTTTGCTTGAACCAGTAGCGGCCCATGCACTGTGTTGTCCCCAGCGGCTACCAATTCTGATGACGGCATTCATTGAGATCTCACAGAAGCTATTTGCAACTGCTGAGGTACGAGAGGAAACAGGCGCGCAGGTACTATCCATTACCAACATTGCTAATGCGACCAATGCTGATGGCGATGCTTCACATCTATGTGCGGTTAATCTTCTAAACGAGGTAATTCAACTTTCACCTACTATTAAGCATGGGCGGATTTTGCGGATCCACGATTCACGAATTTGCGAATTCACGGATCGTGGATCCGCAAAATCCGCGGATTTAGCGGATCAGCGGATTTGGGGGCGAGGCTTCCTCGAGTGTGTGGGCGGGGCCAAACGGACGGGGCTTCCATGCGAGCGCACATGCCTCTTGTGTGTATAAAAGGTCAGAGACCGATCAGAGCAGCAGATTAAGAGACAGAAGCCCCTGGTCACAGGAACAGCACGGGGAATGCGCTCGTGAAAGTCAAAGATGCAAATGCCTCTGGCCAGCATCACAGCGGATTTTCGATGGTATATTTGGGAAGAAGGCACATCTGCCCAGCCTCCCAACGCTCACGATTTTTTTTGGGCTGATGAATGAGTCACTGCATTTGCGCTTCAACTAGTTCCAGCGACCAAGTGTGTGTTACTATGCAATCGCGCCGAAGTGCGCAGGGGTCCCTTGAGTGAAATGTCCATCATAGTGGGTAAATGGCGGGAAGACGGTGCACACCTCGAGTGTGTGGGCGGGGCCAAACGGACGGGGCTTCCATGCGAGCGCACATGCCTCTTGTGTGTATAAAAGGTCAGAGACCAGCATCACAGCGGATTTTCGATGGTATATTTGGGAACAAGGCACACCTGCCCAGCCTCCACAACGCTCACGATTATTTTTGGGCTGATGAATGAGTCACTGAATTTAAGCTTCAACTAGGGCACATGCGTTATTGATATCTGCAAGTGTTTCCTGTTGAGGTTTATTTTTTGTGCCAGGACCGTCGTGCCAGAATGAACCCTGCCCTTCATATTTATTCAAGAAGACACCATGTAAATAATTTACGATGGCGCCGGCAAGCTGCCAGCGCCATCCTGCAAAAGTTACTTAATTAGCTTCAACAGGAAGCTCCAACTGATAAAATAAAGCAGGCGCTCGAGCCCCTGCTTTATCTTATCTGTTAGAGCTTCCTGTCGAAGCTAATTAAGTAACCATTTGAGGATGGCGCTGGCAGCTTGCCGGCGCCATCGTAAATTATGCATTAGGCTTGAACTTTTGACCGCAAAATCCGCTCCGATCGCGGATTGCGGATTCTCGGTAAATTCGCGAGAGTTCGCGGATCGCGGATTTACCGAAAATCCGCAAAATCCGCAAAATCCGCGATCGGAGCGGATTTTGCGCTCATGCTTACCTACTATGGTAGATGAATTTTTGTCAACAGACTTAGAAGATTTCATGTTTTCTCCAGGCCCGACACTGACTTTTGATTTGGCACACAGTGTTCTGAGAGACTTTGAATTCGACCTTCATTTTTTTAAAACAAAGTTCTAACTTTGGGACTTTTTTTTCTATGATTAATTTTTTCTTATGCAATTTTTTGGGCACAAGTAATCTGCTTAAAGTAGAACTATTCATAGAGAACAAGATTTCTTTGAAAAACTTCCAGAGACAATATTTGACCTTGTCCACATACAAACAGTTTTTTATGTGATCCGACATGAAATGGTTTCGGCACCTTTTTCTTCTGTATTTACGAGCCATTTCATAAATGTATAATTTCATGATTCATTCAGATAGCATTTTCAAATGTCAACTATATGCTTAGAATGAAACATTGCTTTGAATGCATACAGCACCAATGCTCTTTTGTGTACAGCCGGTACCAATGCATTTTTATGTGTTTTGGGTGGGTTTAAACACTTGTTGTGTAGGTATATTTTAGATATGTTTCAACATGTTTAGGACTTAGTATTTAGTAAAAGTCGTACATAAGAAAGTGGAGTGGGTGCTGTGTACGAGTTTAGATTCCGATTAAATTTCCCGATTCATGCCCTTATATAGGGACAATTCGCGTCGCCTTAATATAGGCATAGAAATCCAGTCCTTATTTAGGCATAGCCCGTGCAGCCCAAATACAGGCATGGCTACTTCCATTCATTCATCTACGTCACAACGATTTCTTGGAAAACCAGACTCTTAAGCCGTTAGGGACTTCCCCTTGCTTGAATATTGATTTCTCCAAGAACTCAGTTATTTTACATGAACATCTATTCCTTAGGGGTTCATTCATGACGTTCATATGCCCTACTTTATGTCAAAGCTGACATTCCTAAACACCTTCAAGGTATAAATATACCTTCACTTGCAATGGCAAAGCACGGTGTGGTTCGGTGCAGTTCGACTACCTACTTGCATGACGCAGCTCGCTACAGCAAGTGCCGAAGGAAGCCAACTCTCCAGTTGACGCACTGATCAGAAGTGTACTCTAAGATTCTAGCTTCATGCATTTCTAGAATTATTACACCACTAGTCTCAAAATACCAACATGAGTTTATTCCCACACGCGATACAACTGATCACATACCTCACGTGATTATATTTGTGGATTGGGCTCAGGCAACAGACTCTTCTATCGGTCTTACCCTGTTGGATGCTGAGAAAACATTCAACAGGGTTGCCTGGGCATATATGTGGGATATATTAACAAAAAAGGGATTCGGTCCCGGTATTTTAAAAGCTTTAAACACTATGTACCGTTCCCCGTTTGCCTCTATTCGCCTGAATGGGCAAATATCTACACTGTTTCAATTTCTCATGGCACGCAGCAAGGGTGCCCGTGCTCACCCTTACTCTTTTCTATCTACATCGTCCTTTTGTAAACTGTTTAAATTATGCCGAGAACATAAAACCAATTCACTTAGCCCATATAGACTATCGAGCCCTAGCCTACGCAGATTATATTGTGGTAGTCACAACGGATATCGAAACTGCTCTTCCAGTTATTAATGATTTAGCAGCACAGTTCGGGTCCTTTTCAAGCTACAAGCTGAACTTATCCAAAACGCAGATTTTGTATGTTGGAGGTACCCCGCCCATTAATGTACCAACTGTGCCAGAAGTTACATACTTGGGAATCAAGATCTCGCTCCCAGTCTCTAATATTCCAGAGCTAAATTTAAATCCGGCAGTGGCAAAAGTTATTACGACATTAGAAAGATTAGATCATCTTCATTTGTCATTATACGGCAGAGCAAATGTATTAAAGATGCTGATCTTACGCACATTTTTATATATGTTTCGTACAATACCTGTCGAATTCCCTTTTTCCTGTTTTAAAAAATTAGAGAGGGTAACCTCCAGATTTTTGTGGGGCTACAAACGGCAACGTAGAGTCTATAAAAAGATGATTCTTCCTACAGAGTATGGTGGGTGGAACATTCCGTATTTTCTATTTTATTATATTGCTGCGTCCTTACAACCCATTAGCCCACTTATAATTGGTGATAAAGCCCGAATCCCTTTTTTGCAATACTCCATCAATTTAGGAGCTAGTTTTGGGAGAAGAGATGAAAGGATGTCTTGTGAAGGTAATCGAACCTAGCTACTTCAAGAAGACTAAATTTAAGATCTTAAAAGCTGCCTTTGTAGTCTGGAAAGTTGTTCGGCGACACATGGGTATATCAAAATTAAATGTATATACGCCTTTTACCGCACCTGATTTATTACCCTATATTTTTAGGGATCAAGTTGCCATCAGGTGGGGGGTTGAAGGAATTTGTTGTTTAGGGGATTTGTTTAAAGAGGGTCACTTAGTTGCGTTTAATGATATACAAACTAATTTTGCTTTATCCAAAAATGATTTTTTTAAGTATCTGCAAATTCGCAGCTTCTTACAGAGTCGTCGACCATCAATAGAAAATCAAATGAACAAAATCCCCCTTATTGAATTTATGACAAAAAAGACACCTATTGGCCTAGTCTACTCTTGCTTGATTCAGGAATTCCCGGATGATTTGGTAAATTCTCAATTAAAGTGGGTGAACAAGCTCGGGATACCTGAAATCAATATTCTTGAATCTATCATGTTAGCCAATCGAGTGCTTATAATGGGGATAATGAAGTCACAATATTTTATGTCCATACACGATCTATATTATACCCCTAAAAAGGTATGCAAATGGAGTACAACAATATGGATAAAATGTAATAGGTGTGGCCAATTTGCCGCTGATGCGGTTCATATGTTTTTTCAATGCCCTAAACTTTGCGAGTTCTTTTTGCATATTGAACTTTTTCTGGCCGTAATTTTAGGATGTACAATTACACTAACCGCTGAGATGGTATTGATTGACCTTAGCTCGGGAACAGCTGATCAACAGATACCTAAAGCTACGACATCTTTTCTTTTTATTTGTATGGCCGGGGTACGAGCTTGTATCACAAGAGACTGGATTAATCCCGAGCCCCCTTCCTTTTTCAGTTGGCGTGAAATACTAATGTCAATATACAATTTTGAAATAGCTATTTATAAAACTAAAGGGATAAAGAGGAGGGCTATGGGAGTAAAGATGTGGGCACCCATTACAGAATAGATTTAGGAAACTGCAATGTGTTCAAGATGTATCTTTTTTATTTGCTGTTGATTGTTTTTGATGTAAATATTTAATAATTTTGCACTACTGTGAAATATTTGATTTGTATTTGCTGTTTTCGCCACCTTCCCGGAGAGCTGGAAGCATGCCGAGCTCAGCGCCCTACTGAAGAAACCAACAGCGGACCCCACCGACCTCAAAAACTTCAGCCCCATCTCGCTCCTCCCTTTTCCTGCCAAAGTCATCGAGAAGATCGTCAACAGACAGCTTGCCGCCTTCCTCGAGACGAACGGATCCCTCGACCCCTCGCAGTCCGGTTTCAGAGCCAACCACAGCACCGAGACCGCCCTCATCGCAGCCACCGACGACATCCGAGCCCTGCTCGACAACGGGGAAACAGCGGCACTCATCCTCCTGGACCTCTCTGCAGCGTTCGACACTGTCTGCCATCGCACCCTAGTTCAACGCCTCAGCAACATCGGCATCCAAGAGAAGGCACTGGAGTGGATCATCTCGTTCCTCGCCGGAAGAACACAGAGAGTCCGCCTCCCCCCGTTTCGATCCGAGGCCACCGAAGTCATCTGCGGCGTACCGCAAGGATCATCACTCAGCCCCACCCTCTTCAACGTCTACATGAGACCTCTCGCAGCCATCGCACGCCAACACAACCTCAACATCATCTCCTACGCCGACGACACCCAGCTGATCCTCTCCCTCACCAGAGACCCCGACACCGCCAGAGCCAGCCTACACGAAGGGATGAAAGACGTCGCCGAGTGGATGAAGAACACCTGCCTGAAACTGAACTCAGACAAGACGGAAGTCCTCATCCTAGGACCATCGCCCTCCGCCTGGGACGACTCCTGGTGGCCCCCAGCCCTGGGCACCACTCCCAAGCCAACAGACCACGCACGCAACCTGGGCTTCATCCTGGACTCCTCCCTCTCGATGACCAGACAAGTCAACGCCGTCTCCTCATCATGCTTTCACACCCTACGCATGCTTCGCAAGATCTTCCGATGGATCCCGACCGAAACCAGGAAGACTGTCACCCAGGCCCTCGTCACCAGCCGACTGGACTACGGAAACACCCTCTATGCCGGAACCCCAGCCAAGCTATAGAAAAGACTCCAACGAATCCAGAACGCCTCCGCCCGACTCATCCTGGACATCCCCCGACGCAGCCACATCTCCAGCCACCTGAGGGACCTGCACTGACTCCCCGTCAACAAGAGGATCACGTTCAGGCTCCTCACCCACGCACACAAGTCTCTCCACGACCTGGGCCCCAAGTACCTCAACGACCGCCTGACCTTCTACACGCCCACCCGCCAGCTACGGTCTACTAGCCTCGCCCTCGCCGCCGTACCACGCATCCGAAGAGCCACCGCCGGAGGCAGATCCTTCTCCTACCTGGCGGCTAAGACATGGAACTCCCTACCCATCCACCTTCGGCTGACCCAGGACCATCTCGCCTTCAGGAGACAACTCAAGACCTGGCTGTTCGAGCAGTAGCGGACCCCTTCCCCCAAGCGCCTTGAGACCCTTCCGGGTGAGTAGTGCGCTATACAAGTGTTATGATTGATTGATTGATTGATTGATTTTTCCTTGCATAAAATAAAAAAACCTTAAATAAAAAAAAATTTAAAAAAGAAGCTGTCCTCCTCTGCCGAGAAATCCAGCTCCAGTGTTTCTGACTTCCCTTGTGGGGTGTTGGGAAATCGAGTCCGAAACAGAGATACCAACCTCTCTCATTCTAAGGTATGGAGCTGATTAGAACCTAGAGAAACCTTTGGCAACTCTTGGCAAAACTAAACCTATGCTAAAGACCTTACTTACATCTTCCCTCATACTAGACCTAGGTTAGGTACATTGGTCTAGGCGTATTTTAGAAGCACCAGTTGAGTATTTTAGCCTGTGTTATTTATGTATGTATTTTTATATGTCATAGCACCAGACAATGCTATTACAGTATTATTTTATATTACGGTTTACGCTGTACGCATTATACTTTGCATTCTGTCTAACAATTGTAGCCGTTCACCGCTCTTGCATGAGAAAGAAGACTGTTCAATAAACCCCTTTTATTGAAAGGCCCGCCTCTCTATTTTCTCTGCAACTCCGTAGAAACGAAGCATGCACGATTGACTGAGTGAACTAGTTATCTATTGTTTCCACGACTCTGAAGATACATTTTATTTTTGGGAAACAAAGTTGTCATGTTTATGCAGTTGTCAGAAACTAATCCCTTCTTGTTTATTTGAGAAAGTTTCTAGTGACCTCTAAACTAGCTGGCACTCACAATTAAGTTTAGTATACTCGAAAGAGACATACTGACCTCAGTCCTATGTCATATATATAGGGTATATTATTCCAATGTGCAGAGCCTATTGGGAATATAGGAACTACACTTTGAAACTCTTCATTGTGTGTGACCAGAATTGTCTGGTGTGAACCCTATAACCAAGCTTCAGACATTATGACTCATTTCCAGGGAGTTACGGAAGTTGCATCTCTTCGTTGTTTGTGACTGGGATTGTCTGGTGTGAAACATATGAACACGCACAGGACATTGTGTCTTATTTCCAAGGAGGTAAGGAATTTGCAACTCTTCATTGTGTGTGATCTGAACGGTCTGGTGTGACCCGTATCATGGCACACCAGACGTTGTGGCCAGATTGCCTGGGCATGACTATGATCAACGCATACCTAACGTTGTGCCTCCTTCTTCCGAGAGGCTCCCCTGCTCCATTTGCCATTCATCGATTGTTTCCATTTTGGCCTTCAGTGCAGCGGACCAACTGCCCTCACCTTACCCGACCCCCTACGACATTGTGTTGACAGGTAGTATTCCATCTTGGGCTTGGGCAGTGAGAGTGATTAACTGGGCTGAAGGAACGCTTCAGAGAACTATCAAAAGTGGTTCAAGTGACTGCATGAACCCCCTATGCTTCGCAGAACTAAGCTGGTGACAGAAGGTCTTTGAGGAACTCTGTTTGAGTGACTGATTATTGCCCTCAGCCTGCTTTTGCTCCTCAGGGTGAACTTCCTGAGTGGTGGCCAAATCTCCTTTTGATGACTGCCTCCTTATTAGTCCTTCTACATACCCTCACCTGCTACCCTGGGACCCTGACAAAGTGTGACTTCGGCCGCATGCTTCCTAGCTTTCAGGGGAGGGCAGCTTATCTTCCATCTGTGGGCGTAGGATAGTCGGAGTGAGCTGGAAGGTGGAGAGAGGCTTGGACCACAGGGTCTGCAGTGTTCTATCAATTAACCTGCTGGGATCAGCATTACGGTGCTGTGTGCATATGTGCGCAAGTGCATTCTGTACGGACTGCACTGCATATCAGTGCGGTGTGGGTGTGTGTGTGGGAGTGATAGTCTGTGGGCCACCTGTGGTTCATGACACTGGCCGGTGGTGCTGCTTTACACATGGATTTCTTGCCAGGAGAGCACTACGTTTGACACTGGTTTTACCCATGCAGCCTCGGCGCAGCTAAAAAGTGTTATCACTGTTTATATGAACATATTTCTGATATAGTTGTGGCTGGGGGCACACCCTATAACTGTGCGGTATTGAATTATAAGAATTGTTAGGGTGGGCCTGGGGTTCCCAATTTGTTGCACCACATAAGGGTGCTGGTAGGGGGGTTAGAATAGGATTGTTCCCAACTGTGCATATTAATGAGGTAATTTCAACACGCTTGGGCCTAGCACTGCTAGTAATATTTACAAGTGTGATTTCTGCCTCGAAATACATGATGTCCATGTTGTATTGATTATTGTGTGTGTTGAATACATACATTATTTTCATATATCACATGTTAAATCTCTTTTGTAAACGTTACTGCTCAGTGCCAAGCTACCCAAGGGTGAGTGCAGGTTATACATTGAATGTAATCACCCACCCTTAATAGGAGTGGTAGGTTCTGCCTGTCTGGGGCCTTGCCTCAGCCAATCAGAAAGTGTCACTTCCAAACACACAGAGATGTGTATGTATATATATATATATATATATACGGTATGTTAACGTCCAAAACTCAGGAAATCAGCCACCAGAAGTTGGTGCAAATTATTTATTCTTTAGCCCAACACCAATCTGCCATGACGCGTTTCGGCTTAACGAAACCTTGATCACATCATATATATGTATATATGTATATATATATATATATATATATATATATATATATATCAACCAGCAACCAGGATACACGCGCAGCTACCAGCAACATCAGACCAGCCACCACACCATCGCACTCTTCAAAGGCTTTATTCTTGGCAAAAACACAATGACGCGTTTCGAGGTACAAATCCTCTTAATCATATGCTTAAAATCAATGGTGGGTTCGTTAGCTCTTATTTAAAACGTGGCTTGGGCATTGAAGAAGGACTAACGTCCGTTACTTTTAAAGAGGCAGTCCATTATTCTGTATATTTCCCCAAATAGATTTGCTCAGTTAAGGTTAAAGTACTTTCATAGTTCTTTTAACACGTTAAGTACACAGGTTTCGAAAATGTCACATTGTTCACCTTAACTTTCTGCCGTTCCGCAGTTTCATTTCATCATCGGACTGCAAGTCCCACAGTGCCTCTTGTCAGTACACCAACTTCCAATTATACTCCTATGCCGCTCTTGGCAAACTTCCCAAATGTTACCCCAACACTTCTCCAAAGCCTTCATAGGTTTAGTACCGTATTCGGCTGCATTCCGATGGTCAGGGCAACTTTGGTGATTTCTGCAACCACCGTTGTTCGTTCCTCCTTGCCATACAACATTCCTCGGTACGATGTGCTTAGGGAAATCCCTATTGGCAAACTCTGGCATGTTCAAAAAAAGCACATCAAAGATGAGGCGGGCCGAACCTGTGGCCTCTTCCTTTCAACTTATTCCGTGGCAATTATCTTCTGCCGGAGGGTGCTCCTTACGTTTGTTTCACACAAAAGTCACCAGAAGCCTGACAAACGAAGCACCTCTTCCTCTCGAGTTGGGGCTGGTCACAGGTGTGTCAGACACCTCGTAAATCAACCAGGATACACGCGCAGCTACCAGCAACGTGAGACCAGCCACACCATCGCACTCTTCAAAGGCTTTATTCTTGGCAAAAACAGCATGACGCATTTCGAGGTACAAATCCTCTTAATCATATGCTTAGAATCAATGGTGGGTTCGTTAGCTTATTTAAAACGTGGCTTGGGCATTGAAGAAGGACTAACGTCCGTTACTTTTAAAGAGGCAGTCCATTATTCTGTATATTTTGGCAAATAGATTTGTTCAGTTAAGGTTAAAGTACTTTTATAGTTCTTTTAACACGTTAAGTACACAGGTTTCGAAAATGTCACATTGTTCACCTTAACTTTCTGTCGTTCCGCAGTTTCATTTCATCATCGGACTGCAAGTCCCACAGTGCCTCTTGTCGGTACACCAACTTCCAATTATAATTAAACCTTAACTGAACAAATCTATTGGCCGAAATATACAGAATTTAAATGCGCGTGTATCCTGGTTGATTTACGAGGTGTCTGACACACTTGTGACCAGCCCCAACTCGAGAGGAAGAGGTGCTTCGTTTGTCATATATATATATATATATATATATATATATATATATATATATATACACATATGTATATATATTACCTACTGGCGATAGCCAGTAGGTATATATAGTTAGGATTGTTTTCCATAGGGAAATCGCAACATTCTATTGGGAATAACTTTGGCGCCGGTTGAGGAATCTTCCTGAAATTTTCCTTAACTTTGCCTCGCGGCGCTCCGGTCCTTCCCTGAAAGTTTGGGGGGGATTCGTCAAGCGGGGGCCGAGATAAAAGGGGGTCCCAAAACGTGTTTTCCCCATGTTAATTTCCATAGGGCGGTTGGACTCACTTTTAGCCCGAACGGCTGAATGGTTTTCCACCAAACTTGGCAAAATTGTAGGGACTGGTAGCCCGATGTGCCTTTGCTATGTCTCAAGATATGTGCTCCAGTGGTTTTTACGAAAATTACTTTGAAAAAATATATATTGGGCTACATTGGGCTATATATATGTTAGAGCCCAAATGTAGCCCAATGTAGCCCAAAGATGCCACCAGAGACAAAAAAAAGCAAATGTAGCCCAAATATCAGCCAGATGTAGCCCAACTATAGCCCAATGACAGAATGTCCCAGTGTGTTCTAAAGAACAACTAGAGCGCTAACAGTCTTACTTATGACAAAAGTATGGCACACCTGAAGTCATCTTGATTGGAATAAAGTGTTAACACTGAAAAATTTAATTTGCAAAGGAACAAAATGAGGGGGTTCATTTTGCCATAGAAATTATGATTAGTGCTGAAGAAAGAAAAATTAGGGCACATTTTTAGTGACTTCTCAAATCCTCTTATATTTCATTAAAAAAATTCTGATATGCAGTCTCCCAAGATGGCCACCAGAGACAAAAGAGCCTGTGCCTCAAAACTCTGTTAGCAAAGCAGGCATTTGAGATTTAAAAAAACGTTTTAATATATAAAAACGTTATCCGCTCATAGAATTAGCATTTAAAAAACCTTGCGAATTCAATGAAAAAACCATAGGTTTCAGGCCTTATATAGTTAGGAATTAGCATTTAAAAAACCTTGCGAATTCACTGAAAAAACCATAGGTTTCAAGCCTTATATAGTTAGGAATTAGCATTTAAAAAACCTTTGAAATTCACTGAAAAAACCATAGGTTTCAGGCTTTATATAGTTAGGAATTAGCATTTAAAAAACCTTGCAAATTCACTGAAAAAACCATAGGTTTCAGGCCTTATATAGTTAGGAATTAGCATTTAAAAAACCTTTGAAATTCACTGAAAAAAACCATAGGTTTCAGGAGTTATATAGTTAGGAATTAGCTTTTAAAAAACCTTTGAAATTCACTCAAAAAACTATAAGTTTTAGTGGTGTTATAGTTAGCTGGACATTTTACTCATACAAAACCATTGAAATTGCTCCTATATAGTTAGTTGTACTAACTATATTTCGCGCACCCGATAATCCACGGCTGATGATGTCACATATTAGATCATTCATGACATGGTCAGTGACATCACTGATGACATCTCAAATGACATCACTGATGACATCACTGATGACATCATCCACGTGACAATCACATACACCTTTTCATACACTATTACAATTTTTCATCACTCTTTGTAAAATACAGAGTATCATATTTAAATCCATTGTCACAGCAATACAAGTATCTAAAAATCCACTCAGTGATTCATAGATGTATACACACATCTAATCACTTACCTATGGATTCACTCATACATGCTGTCAATGAACAATAGAACACTATCAAAAATACTTATACATCTATATCGACATTAAACAACAGCACGCATCCTATTCACATATGAAGTCATCCTACTCACTTATGCAAACAATGGATCATACTTACATATTTACTTAGCAAAACACTTATACAAACACCACTTCTTCGATTCATTTAGATAGTAAGTCATACTTAGTGAATTATAAAATCATTATTACAAGTATACAGTTATCCATACAGTCACTCACACAATCATTGTGTCTTATGTATACTTATTTATATACAACAACTGACACATACACTGCCTTTTATTTTTCTAGTTTGTTGGACCTGTACCATTGAGAAATATATTTGCTCATCACCACACCCATAAAGATATTCACTCACCCAAACAACTGTTAGAACATGTAGTTTTAACTTCATATATCTACTGAATCAACTATTCACACATCTTTGGACAGTCACACCCCCCCCCCCACCGAACCACACACACTTTCACACTCCCATACAAATACTCAGTTAACTAATCAATAACTAATATAGACTTTCACATAGCTAGTAACCAACTGTAGAATCAGTTTACACAACAACTGACAAAGTGATACAGATATTCACACAGTTTAGTCACTATCCACTATATTTAGTGAGACATTATAAATTGGTCAAGTAAACAGTCAATTACACTGCTACTAAATCCTCCATCCAAATATTTTTTTATATATATCCACTTATTCTTCAATGCAAATTGCTATATATATAATGCATATTTAAATAACGAAGCAAACCACATTCACTGGATGATGTCATCAGTGATGTCATCAGTGATGTCATTTGAGATGTCATCCGTGATGTCACTGACCATGTCATGAATGATCTAATATGTGACATCATCAGCAGTGGATTGCGGGTGCGCGAAATATAGTTAGTACAACTAACTATATAGGAGCAATTTCAATGGTTTTTTTATGAGTAAAATGTCCAGCTAACTATAACACCACTAAAGCTTATAGTTTTTTGAGTGAATTTCAAAGGTTTTTTAAAAGCTAATTCCTAACTATATAACTCCTGAAACCTATGGTTTTTTCAGTTAATTTCAAAGGTTTTTTAAATGCTAATTCCTAACTATATTAGGCCTGAAACCTATGGTTTTATCAGTGAATATATATATATATATATATATATATATATATATATATATATATATATATATATATATATATATATATATATATTATATATATGTGTGTGTGTGTGTGTATCTTACATTACCTACTGGTGGTCATCATTAGATAGTTATAGTTAAGACTTAATTTCCATAAAAAAGCATTTTTGATTTTGCTAATAATTTTTCAGGTACATTTTCAAACTAGTTTGCCACTCACTTCTGCTGTTTGGAAAGTTGCAGGGTGATTGATCAAGTGGGGGCAGAGAAAAATGGGCAGTCCCAAAACTCATTTTACCCGAGCAATTTCCTATAGGGAATTTAGACACGACAACAGTCCAAACCGTTAAACAGATATACACCAAATTTGGCAGAAAACTAGAGCTTGGTCCAGAAAGAGTGCTTTTTATAATTTGACGTACAACTGTTCAATAGTTTCTGAGTAATTTAAAAATAAATGTATAGTTATGTTCAGATTTTACACACATAAAACCATAGAATTCAGCAGTTATAGTTATCTCAAGAAATTCCAACTCAACTTGTGCCCTAAGGTAACTATAACTCACACCCTCGCCTTGCTTTGCTTATTTTCCCACATATTACTTCAGTCATGACATCTTCAATAACATCATTGATAATATCACTGCAACATTTGCAATAAAATTATTGATGAGAAAACTGTGTATGGTGGGGCGCAAGTTTTAGTTACCTTAGGGCGCGAATGATAGTTTCTTGAGTTAATTAAACTGCTGAAATTCTATGGTTATACGTGTGTAAAATCTGAACCTAACTATAACGTCCCTGTAACCTTTTTTTTGTGTATTTCTAAGGTTTTCTTAATTCTATTTCCGAACTATAATGTCCCTCTCACGTTAGTTTTTTCCAGTGAATATATATATATATTTATATATATATATCTTTTGAGAAAAACAAACCTTAACATGATGTTATAGTTAGCTGAAAATGTCAGTTACAACTTAAATTGCACCTGCACCATGCACAGTGATGTCATCAATGATGTAATTTAAGTTGTCATCAGTGATGTTATCATGTGATAGAATGTTCCATGCAGGTTTGAAATGTACAGCAGCGGCTGCTCCACTGCTTTCTCGCTGTGCGAAAAATAGAAACAAAAAATTATATAAATACCATTTTATGTTTCTGTTTCTCGCACTGCGAGAAAGTAGAAGAAGGGTGTGGTTGGGGGCGGGCGGGTGGGCGGGTCAGGGAGGAGTGGCTAGTCCTATGTTGTGAGTGCTGAATGTTTGGTCGGCCCCAGGGCCATCCAAACCAGTCTTCCACACTCTCTCGTTTTCTCCATGTAGGCTGCATGCAGCCTGCGTTGAGAAAACGGCCTCCCCATAGACGCCTGTGGGGTTGGCGTCCCAGCCAATCACAATGCTGCTATTGCAGCGTTGTGATTGGTTTTGGGGAGGAGAGGGAGGAAAGGGAGGCTGCCTGCTTCTGCTTCCTGTGAGCAGAGAGAGGTGATGGGACGCAGGACCGGAGGCGAAGGTAAGTTTTAATTTTTATTTTTTTTAATTAAATTACCCCGCCCTACCCCCCCACCCTCGAGTCATGTGGGCGGCGACTGGAAATATATGAGGTCATAAGCAGTGCATGGTAAGAGTGCAATTATGGTCTCTTGAGTTCACTCTAACTAGTGAATGTAAGTAGCTTTTTAAATTTAAATTGTTGCATTTTAACTGACATTTTTCCTTGACTGTAATGTCATAATTATGCCAATCCCTCCTGCCACATCAACTTTGGCTGTGTGTGGTGTGCGGTTGGCTGTAGGCCCTGTGACCACCCCACTGTGGCTGGCCAACACCCACCATGCATCGACTTTGGTATTGCGTGGCAGAGTGTTGCACACAGGGCCTGACCACATGCCAGGTCCTGTCCCCGCTCCCCCATGGCTGGTCAACGCCCCACCACACACTCCCCTGCAGCCAACCCCAATTGAGTCAGCTAGAACTGGTAATTTCTTTGTTTTTTTCTAGGTTTCATTTTTATTGTAAAGTAAGATTTTATTTCCATACCTAACTATGCCAACCTCCCACTGTGTACGACCTTTTTTGGTGCATGCTGTGCCCTGAACCTGACTGGCCAACACCCCTCCCAGCCAGATGGCTTTGCAGTGCTAATCACTAAACAGCAATAGAAGATTGTGTTCTGCTGAGTTTCTGTAATTAATTTTTGTATTTTATATTTTTATTGAGATCCAAAATATAGTTATCAATACATCAAATCTTTACCATCCATAAATATTGTTCATTGACCAGTCATCCATTAACACATCATACATGATCATAAAGTACATGCCAGGTTGGACAGAGAAATGTTACTAGTTATAACAAAGCCCACATAGGGAAAAGAGACATAAAACAATGTAATTCTAGAAACCTCCCAAGATAAACATTGCATAGTTTGTAAAGTGCATCCAGTGCTAAAATGTGCAAAGTAGCAATATTGCAGCTGAACCTTTTGTGCTACTCATTGTTTTTGCTCAAAAAACAGCCCCCACAATATATCAAACTTCTTAATTCCCCCATTACATATTGCATATAGATCTTCGCTGTTTCTGATTTGCTTCATTTTCCGCACTCACTCCCCTATTGTAGGAACCTGTCGTGAATGCCATTTTTGGAGCAAGAGGGATCTAGCTTCCACCATTATAACATAAACACATTTTGCCCATTTGGTGGTTAGGCCGAGGGTCAGATCGTATCCCAAGACTTTCAACCAGGTAATAGATACTAGTCTGATTTGGCCTCCAGGAACAGGAATAATTCATTTTAGAACCCCTGGATAAAAGAACACTAGTCGATATAAACCCAGTTGGCTTCAGGCCCATCTAGACAACGAAAACAGTAACTCAATAGATTAGGATTAACTTGTGTAAGAAATTGTGGGGTTCTGTATAATAGCCATTTACAAAAAATAACATCCGCCGCCAATTAGCTCCTCTTAGCAGACAAAAATTAAGTTTATTCACTTCCTCCCACATCCTAGTTGTTAATACCAGACCTTCGTATTTTCCCCATTTTTCAATTGCTTTCTGGGAAAGATCGGGCTTTTTGTATAAACCAGCAGTCTTTTCCATTCCCCAGGATTTTTATTTTCACCAGCTTCAAATAATGTAAATGCCATATTTTTACCACAATTTATCTGACCCATATTTAGATTGCTAAGAACTTTAAACAGCATTCTATATGAGCCGAGAAGGAGGAAATCAGTTTGAATTAATTTACGGATTTCTGATTCACCGTCAGGAGGAAGGCTGATATTTTCCTAAACGCTACTTTCACCCACTTTTGGACTATTTCCGATGGCAATTTAGTCCCAGATTCGATAACGAGTTTGGACAGGGGTGTTGCGGCGTTAATATAGGGAATGGCATATCTTCTAAAAAAATCCCTGCACTCCTGAAAAAAACACTGCATGCTCTTATATCAGACTTTTTTCTGTGATTTCACAATTTTTAGCACATTTCCCATATATTCTGTTCAAATTAGCTGCATAACAAAATTAAAAAATATTTCAATGTGAGGTTTTGCTTTAAACCTGACATGTACTTGCAAAATAGGCATAATAATAATACTTAAGATTGGGGAGCGCCATCCCCCCTTTCTCCAAACCCTCATATAAAGTGCTTAATGTGATTCTGGTGATTTTTTGGGCAGATAGAAAGACGTGAACATGGGCTCTACCTTTTTGAAAAAGGATGCAGTTAATACACATGGAATAGCCAATAATAAGAAATGTAATAGTGGAAGAATAGACATCTTAATCAAAGAGACCCTCCTCACACTGGTCAGAGGGAGAGAGTTCCAGCGTGAAAATAGATCTTTTATTGTTTTAGAGAAATTGAGAGAAATTGAGATCATATAGATCCTCAATCCATTATGAGAACTTAATTCCCAGATATCTCTTTGGGTGCAAATTCATGCACAAAACGATATCTGCATGCAAGACGTCTGGGTTGCATCCGCAAAGTATTATTTCAATTTTTTCTAAATTAATTGTATATCCTCCCAGTCCTTCGAAATATGCGAAAGTCTCAAATAGTTTCACCTGGCTGCTCTTACTACTATTGTGGATAACATAACGTCATCGGCATAAATGTTATCTTCCACAATAATGGTAAAGTAGGACGAATATCAGCGTCTTCTCTAATTGCAATTGCCAGAGGTTCGATAAAAAGGGCAAATTAAATAGGGGATAGCGGGCAACCCTCTCGGGAACCACCCAAGACCTTTATTTTCCCCACCTTTACGGTGTTAACTATAATACGAGCTTCTGCATTGTGGTACATCCTTTGCATCAACCCTGTATTCTGAGGTGGTATTCCAAACCTGGTCAGAATACAAGACCACAAGGTCAAATGCTTTCTCAGCGTCTAGCAGAAGCACTAGGGCAGGTGTGTTAGCCACAAAGTATTCCAGTGCTTCAGCCAAATAACGTGTGTTTGTCCCCAACTGCTTCGTTGCAAAAAAACTATTCTGGTCTGAATGAATTAACTTTGATACTAATAAGTTGAATCTGTTAGCTAAAAGTTTTTTGATGATTTTGTATTCCGTATTTAATGGTGAAATTGGACAATACGAATTTGGGTCCCCACAATCCTTCCCCTTTTTAAAGAAATTTACGACAATGTCCTCATGAAAAAACGTCGGTATAGGTCCTCCCCTAACATTGCGTTGACGACTGATAGAAATTGTCTGACTAAGTCTTCTGAAAAAACTTTAAAGAATTCTGCTGGGAAACCATCTGGGCCACAGGGTTTGCAATTCGATAGATTCCTAATAACCTCAACCAGTCCTTCTTTTGAGAAGGATCGCATGACATTTACCCCTTCTTCTATGGATAGCACCAAAATATTCTGTTGCGCTGGAAACTGCTTGAGGAGCTCTTTATCAAGTGAATGATTGTGTGTGTAAATCGGACTATCATGTTCTAGCATGATTACCCCACCCGTGCCGTATCCTTACTCCTAATGCAAGTGGCAGGACATTTCAGAAAATCAATATGATTATTGGCAGCTTGTTCATGGGCCTGCCAAGCTAGAAACATCCCTGTAAAATTGCTTTCCTCATATGCTTTTTGTGTGTAACCGTAATTTAATGTTTCACATTTTACGTAATACGCTGCAATTAGCGCCTGCCTGACTTTATCGAGTTTTCTTTTATTAGACACGGATGGATTTCTTAGGAAATGTTGCTGGCTTTGCTGTACATTTCTCCTAGGGTTTGCTTTTGTAATTGACCTTTTTTCATATTTTTGTCATCATTACCTATCCCCAGCCTTTGGATATATGCCTTTAGAGCATCCCAAACAGTGCTTAGGGGTGAAGTCCCATGATTTATTGCGAGGAACTCCTTTATCTTGCTTTTACAAAATTGCACACACCCTTCCTCCTTAAGTACTGCTTCTTAAAAATCCAGTCAAGCACTTCCAACCCCTATCCCTCAAAGGGACATCCTGAGCCTTCAAAGGAAGGTTATTGTGTTTATTTCGGGTGGGGGCGCATTTCTCTTCCACAGCATTAATGCTGTCACGAGGCCAGGGAGGGCTGGCGAGCCCCGATTTTATTGTTTATTATTGGGCATCGCATCTGCGCTATGTCTCAGAGTGGGTGGCTCACGAAAGCGAGAAGCATTGGTTCCACATTGATAGAGCTGTGGCCTGCCGCCTGCAATGGGACCTGGCCAGGTTGCTGAGGGGTGCTTGCCATCGCAGCTCTTATATTGCCACCTCAACATGAACTGTTTTAGAGATCTGGGACAGAATTGAAGTGGCCCGTGGCCTTCTCTCCTTTCCCTCCCCTAACACAACCCTGGCGCGCAACCCGGGGTTTTTTCCCGGCACTCCACCTGGCGTCATTTTCAGCATGGGCAGCAGGAGAGTGTCATACAATCGCAGATCTATTTGAGGGGCGGATTTTTTAATTTTTTGAGCAATGCAGGCAGGAATTCCAACTCCCCAATGCAGCGCGTTTGGAATACTTTTAAATTCGCCATTGGCTATATATCCATCATACACAGAGGGCGCCACATGCCAACTCACCCCTTTTGAATCCTTAGTCCGCTCTTTTGATGGCTCCTGAGGCCTGATTTCTAGAACTTGCAAGGTCCTTCAACACTCACATGAGCCACCACCACATACCACACAGATCTTGAGGAAGGCATTCCCCCTGATCAATGGGAACAACTATGAAGAGACATTCCTGGCACTTTTAAAAGCATTGCACAACAGGAGAAAGCTTATAAAATCATGATCCGTTGGTACTACACCCCCCTCAGGTTGCAAAAGATGTTCCCCAATTCCACACCTATCTGCTGGCTTTGCCAGGCCGCCAAAGGTTAATTCATGCACATACGGTGGTCTTGTCCGCTGATAACGATTTTTTGGAAGGAGGTTTTGAGCCACATCAGTGGTGGGATATCCCATTCCGAGTGCCCCAGGCATAGTGATTCTAGGACTTTGACCGAAGTCTCTTAAAGCCATGACACACTCGGATTGGCACTTGATCTTCCACATGCTTAATGCGGCGAAGCAGGTTATAGTGCTCCATTGGAAGAAGGCCTTGAACCCCGCCCTCCTCGGTGTGGCTCACCCTTCTACGGTAGGTAATGGCGATGGAGCTCCTCTCGCATCGTCTAGCCCACACTGACACTAAGTTTAAGCGCACTTTGCAACCCCTAGTCTTACATATCTCTAAACTGGAACATGCTCGATCTGTCCCTCCCCGCTTACGAGCCCTCCAACTGTTCGATGACCCTCTGCTCCCTAGGGCAGGAATCCTATGAGGAGGATCGGGGGTAGGCGGGGTGAGGGTGGACGGTTCTCCCTGGGGGTGGTTGGGCGTGACGCTCTCACCCGGGGACTCAACCCTCTTCTTCCATAGCTCGTCCGCACCAATGGGACACTGTGCCATCTCCTCTTCCATCTTCCCTCCTCTTCTTCTTTTCTCTTATCTTACCCTCTCTCGTTTTTTGTGTGGGCTGTTTTTGTTTCTCTCCTTCTTCACAGGCTAGCAGAAATGGGGGCTTTCCCCTGATACCTTGTTGCAGGCTGCATTTTGCGCCTCTAGCGGCTGTTGGTCCTTGATAAGCTGGGTTCTAGCAGATCGCGACTAACCTATGAGGTTTTCAATGATATGTTACATACCACCAGGGCCTGCAGTGATAACCCACAGTCAGGACTCCCTTCTTGTTATAATTATTATTGCTATCCATGTTCTTATTCATTTGTTGTATTCATTGCTTGGCGATACACTACTGTCTAAGCAGCTCTCGTAATCAGTGCACTACAACTCTCCACAGATCTATAATAGACGCAAATGTATTCTCCCAGGTATCCTAGGCTCGAGTAACTGAGGGACCCATTTCTGCTTGGTTAGTATTGGTGTTTCTGAGCAGAGAGGGGGCTTCTCCTATCCATTTTGCCATACCAAGTCCTCTTGTTGTTTTTGTATTTGATGGCTAAGTGATGTGCCATATGTTTTATAACTTCACTGTGGACCAACGATGTATACACTGTATTCCCGCCTGACTACTATTGCCTGTTGCCTGGTGTTTGGTAATACTTTATCTTTTTTTATAAATTTAATAAAAGAGATTTGAACAAAACAAGAACCCAGTCCTAGAGCTCTCTCTCTCTCAAACTCGAGAATGACCATAGCATGGTCAGAAAAAGCGTTTGATAAAATGTCTTTAGTGTTGAAAACCAATTTAGACAGTAGAAAGAAATCAGTTCAGGAAATGATACTGAATCTTCCGTAGAAACTGGTATACGCAATTTCTGTGGAAAAAGCCTGGCCTCCAGGGATCAATTAACCAGAGAGTTTTACAATAGTTTTGGATAACTTTAAATAGTTTCTGTAATTTGTGATAGCTTGGCTAATGTCAACCTGCAGCTACCATAATATGGCATTCTCGCACACTCTGTTAGTTAGCATCACCATTCAGAATATTGGTTCTCTGAACCCTAAGTCTTATGCATACATACTCTTTAAGTGAGTACCCTTTATGTTGAGATTCTAGTCCTGGTTTATATGTAACATATGTATTATCAGGAAAACCCTAGCAAACACAAGAAGATGATGGACGGAGCGCTGAAACTTTTCAGACACTCACCCCCAGTCACAGATTTGGGTTAAATCCATCATCATTCTTTGGCTCACTTTGCCACCCTAGTTCACACCCAGCCATATGTAAAACAGTCTTGACCCTATTCCTCATGGGAATAGTCCAGCCCGAACTACCAAGCCGGTTCTTCCCTGGACCAGAAACAAGCATCCTGGGTCCAGTTTTGGGGTAACACCCCTCATCAACCAGGCTAGCTTGAATCCAGTAGCAAAGTGAGCAAGGGACCCACGTCTGGGCATACCATGCCAACTTAGAGTGAACAAAGCAAACACAAGGAGATGCTAGACGAAGCGCTGAAACTTTTCAGACACTCACCCCCAGTCACAGATCTGAATTGAATCCATCATCGTTCTTTAGCTCACTTCGCGACCCCAGTTCAGACTCAGCCATGTACAAATCAAACTTGACCCTATTCCTCATGGGAATAGTCCAGCCCGAACTGCCAAGCCTGGTCTTCCCTGGACTGGAAACAAGCATCCTTGGACTGGTTTCGAGTTACACCCCTCATCAGTCAGGTAAACGCTGCCATACACAAGAACACTACCTACAAAAAAGCATTAATTCAAATTTTAATACACCCTTCTCATCCTACCAAGTACTCTTACTTAGGGAGAGCCACCCTTTCTCCTTGTTGAAATACCCGCATCAATTAATTCCTGGTTATAGTTTTAGTGCCTGCACCATTCCACAGTCATTGACCGAGCAGCATGCAATGACATCAAAGAAGAATGCCAGTCTAGAAATACTTAATGCGCCTCACCACACATGTTTCCTTCACAATGGCAGCTTGTACACACTAACAGCGTAGGATATAATAGTATTGACATTTCACAATCTATTTGGTGTTGGTGGAAAGTTGTTTTCATTCTGCATGTGCTTACTTGAAAAAGGCTTTGGGTGCCAGGTATCAAGAATTCCTCTTTTATCGAGATTAGTTGAAATAAGATCAAAGTAGAGTTTACATCGCTGGTTGACAAGGCACTACCTACATGTCCTGACCAGGATGACCACCTCCCTACACGTCATTACGGACACTGTCTCCAGTCTTAAACTTTTCACCTACAAAATTATTGATTTCATGTTTGTACGTCTAGTTGATTTAAAGCAGACTAAGACTACAACACCAATAGTACATTAGCTACAATGCAAAAGTCCAGAAATTGAAACAGTGTCCATAATGGCCTGGAGCAAGGTAGGCAAACTAGTGCTGACAAAAACGCCTGTGAACCAATCACCATGCTTCTAAAAAGACAGCTGTCAGTTTACAATCCCATTACAAACTAATGGTGTAACCCAAAACGGCCAAAGACCCTGGGTGCAATACGATACAAACAACAATTGGTTCTATTGGCTAGGATACACACAAAAAATTCTCAATACTGTATTTACATCACATGCAATGTATATGCGAGAGAGAAAGAAAACACATTAGGACACTGTAATATGAAAATCAATTCAATTTAAAAAAAAATAAACGAAAAAATTCATTTTCATACAATCAGTGCTTTAAGGTTGCTCTCATAAGTGCATGAGAAAGTGCTCACAGAAGTGCTCACGTGACGTGAAAGAAGTGGAAAAAAATGGAGTGAATATTGGTGTGTATCCTAGCCAATAGGACCAATTGTTTTTTGTATCATCAGTTTACTATCGTCAGATGAAGCAACACTCACCATATGACTAGCTAACGTGGTCACAGGTGCTAACATCTATTAGCCAGTGGGGCCTGTGCCCTGCCCCGAGTGCATTTTTAGGGGCTCATAGCACTGAAAGTCAAAAAAGGGTTCTGAAGGCAGGTTTATTCATTCGCTCCGAGAGATGCAGTTCTGCTTCCAAGAATGCATTGGCTGGCAATCTGGTGGATCTTTGGCACAGAATAATAACCCACTTTTTACTTTTTCATAGCAAAATATCACTCAACATTCAAGTAGAATTGCTTCTGCAGCACTCATGTTAAATGCTTTGTTGACTATTGTTTGCTAATTTGAATCATTGCAGCTACTTTGTTTATCAAGAAGTTAGTTGCCGAGAATACTAGAGATGATAAGTGTGCATTGGAGAGAATATCTTCAAACACAAAAACACGTTCTCCGATTATTTCCAAGTAGAGTACTGCTAGTTCAAGAAATAACATGCATAAAATATTCAAGGAAGCACTAAAAAGAGTAAAGAAATGTACAGCTTTAAGAAAATATTTGCTAATCAAAATATGTTACAACATGACCAATTAGCAGCACTTCAATAGAAACTGTTATATAATGTAGCATTGGTAAACACAAGAAGTCTGGCTTATATTTTCAGTTATAATCCAGACCTGTTAGCTTTGTCAAAGACACTGGGCCTACTGAGGGTGCACTACAGCAGTCTCCCGGTGACATGAGCTGGGAAGCTCCCAGGCTCACTGAATCTTACAGAGCCCTGAGGGCTCAATGGGATCAGTAGAGATGGCAAAAAGGAAACCATTAGAGGGTGTTTCTCGAATGGAAACCATTATTGGAAGCCAATGGCCTTTTCCTGTCCCTAGCAAATCATTTGTTTTTCTCTAAAATTAACCAACGCGTCTTGCACTGGAAACATTTAAAAAAAATTGTATACAATGCATGTATGAGATAAAGAACTGAACGTGACAAAAATTGCATTGATTGAATGTACTTTTCAGATGTAAAATAGTCCATCGAGCGATACAGTGGGACCACTAGAGGTGGAGTGATACACAAAACAACCAGTAGCATCGTCTGAGCTTATCCAAGTTGTGCTGAATGCTAACCAGAAAAGAAGACCGAAGAGGGCTGATCAAACGCCTGCTCTATGCATATTTTAAACTGTAGGCCTTGCAGACAATTTGCATTGTCAAGCCAGCCATAAAACAAAGTCATTATAACTTATTTTGCAAATATTGATAATCTGCCATTCTGGAAGGGCAGGTGTGTTTGACAGAACATGAATATCAATAGGGAAGCACTTACTTCTTTAAAAAATAAACTTAACACTTTGCAGGTATGAGTCTGTGAACTTCACAAACATTTCTACCTGGTGCATTGATTGTCAAAGATTTTGGGTTGGCATTAGTGATTCCCTGCTGGTGCCAAGAGGTGGTGCAGTCTAGTGGCTGTATTATAGACTTTGGAACTAAAGGACCCAGAGACTACTGTCCAGTTTTTGACTTTTAATACTGGTTAATGTGGCCTGGTGGTTTGTGCTCCTCTGCTTCAATTTGCTTTCCAGTGGGCACAATGCAAAATATTCATTTGTTTATATTACCGTAAGGCCAAGCTCTTCGACCTGAATCTTAGTATGTTTGTATCTGTAGCAATGCTCCATATAGTCCCCAAGTCTACAACATAGCATCCCCATTAAAACTCACCAGGCTGTTATGAAATGCTGATTAATTGACACCTAGACACCCACCTGAATTAACCTCTCGTGGTTAGTCTCTTACTGGTACATCCTCCTAAATCCTAATAACTAATTCTGCTCTGCGCCTTACAATGGGGAAAATTAGGAAAGGCTATATCATCCTCACCCAGTGCATTATTAATGTGTCTCTGGGGAAAAAAAAGGCAGAACATAGATTCATTGCTCAAGATGGAAGAGGGGAACCACTGCCTGCCCCTCAAAAATGTTGGCACCCACATTCACAAAGGGAAGGGCTACCTTGGGTACTCCTTCCCGTTTGCGATCAGGTTACCACCTCCTTCACAGAGTCGGTAAAGTTTGGAATATTTTGCAACCGCATTCCGGTTGCAAAACATTCATACGTGGCCCTGTGACTTGCCATTAGGAAGGGACGCACTTGGCACTCCTCTTCCTACTAGCAATTTGCAAACCCTATTTTGCGAGTCAGTAAAATGTTACAGACTCGCAAAATAGGGTTAGTACATGCCGGAAGCCATTTTAGGAGTCGCAAATGGCCCGATTCTCCGTTCGTGACTGTTAAAAATGGTCGTACATCTGGCCCAATGTTAATTTCCAGACTTGCAAGATGTACCTAGCAACCGGTTGATAAATTGCATCGGAGCCCGTCTGAAGGCACAACATAATAGCCTCCTGATGCCTCCTTATGTTATATTTAAAAAAAATAGGGGTCTGAGTAATCATCTTCTTTCCTCCATGGTATAGTTGTAAAGGGGCATACAATGTACCAGAGTCTCTAGTATTCCAAATTTACACATGCATACGTCCATGCTCAAACTGTTGTTAGAGCATCCTTTTATAAAGGTCAATGATGGAAAATGCAAAGTCCACATTTCAGGTGCAGTCTCCTTTTCTCAGAGGGTAACACGTGATTCAGATACGGTGCATATGGTATTGATAATTTAAAATCCCAAAAGAAATGTGTTAGACGACCCCACTGGTTGGCCCGAGAGGCGACAATATGTCCCCAGGAACCCTCTTGAATTTGCTTCGTACTATCTCTGGCCGTTGAGCACGGGTTGTCCCAATACTCTAGGCATCCAAAATCTATTAAAGTTGTAGCTATATGGTCCAGCCAAGTCAGTAACAAAGGCCTGTTGATGACAAGACTATCCATGAGTGCTTTTCGATTAGTCTCTATGTGTTTGCTTCTCCACGGCCTAATCCTCTACAGAATTGGCTTGAACATCTCAAAAGCAATACTTCAAAGCCACAAATTTTCCCTTAACGCCTCTATTGGTGTCCTTGTTCCAAGGCACAAGAGATTGCAAAAGAATCTGTTCTCGACCTTTTGTACATGTTCTGTCTTCCAGTAGCCCTATAGCTCAGTTCCATAGGAGCCAGTGGCCGTAGCTTTGAATCTGTAGGCATTTATTGATGATTTAGCCAATCTTGTGCCAAATATGTTCGCTAAATTTATGATTGCGGCTGAACCCACTGCTAATTACATCACAGTACATGGAAACTACCCAGAAGGCTGACAGATGCAGGCACTAGCAGATGAATAAACTCTGGATCAGACTTTCACCAGGGGAAAATTTGGTTAAAGGGATGCAAATGTTTTTTCTTTCTTAATTCCCATTGTAAACGACCAATTTCTCCTACACCAATGCATGCTAGTATTAGTATTGTCTGTAAAAATTGATCACTACTTGCCTTGTGTGACTGATCACTGCCAATTAGTGCATAATGCATGATATGGAATGTTTGAAAATCACATACATTTTTTTTTTTAAATGATTGCGCTTGAACAAAAAGTCATTAATAACTCATTTTGTGCCAATTATTTAGACCAGGTCAGCTTCTCATCTGTACGAATGTCAAGATAACCGAATAGCACAACTCTTTTCAACTTTCCTCCATTGATCTTAAAAGCAGATTTAAACTTGTGGTGGGCATATCTCGTGTAATTCAGTGTAGCGTAATCATGGGGAATAACCCCAAAATTCAATGAGATTACGTGGAATTATGCGAGAAGAGTATTTCTGCATATAGCACTATTTTCTTAGTGCAAAAATGTGCCCTGAATATAAAATGAACACAAGGATGCATGTTGTGCTAAGAAATAGCACTAAATTCAACAGAACATTAATAGCGAGCACAAGAAGCCTCTCACCTTAACTAAATGTGCACTTGGGGTTGGATGTTCCCCCAATTTACTGCCAGCATTTGCCACTATTTTCTTAGCACAAAATGCATCCTCACATCCAAAATTAAAAATAGTGCTAAATGCAACAGAAAATAAACAGCAGCAGACAGCTTCTCGTGTTCACTAAATTTGCTCTCAGAGTAGGATTTTTTTCTCCCAAATTACTCTTAATTACACGAGTAGAAAATCATATTATTATCGGTATTTTTGTGTCAAAGTGTAATGCAGAATTACTGAAATGACTCTGGCTTAATTGAAATTCCACCCAGGCCTAATTTTAAGAAAGTCATCATATTTAATTGCACAGATTTTGCATTTGGAGTATTTATAGTACGTTTTTGGAGATTTGTATAATTTTGTTAACCTAGGAGCAATCAATGCATGCCTATCTCAGTCCATAAAAGTGGTACTGCTTTGTCAGTAAATAGAAGCATAGGAAGTCGAACACTGTCTATCTTCAGCACATCCACGTTCATGTTGGTGAGACATTTGCCGACATAGTCGATTAAACTATTTAATGATAGGAGGGCATGAACACAACCTTGTCGTTCTCTAGTTAGATCTTGAACTCAGGTGTGCATTCACTCCTTGGGCCATACCTTACCCGTGCCTTGCTCCCCTGATGCAGGAGCTGAATTGCTGAGATTAGTTTTATCGGTACCTATTGCTCTTAGAGTTGCCCTAGTAAACTTCTGTCCACTAAATTAAAGGCCTTCTTCTGCTTGATGAAGGCTGGGCAGATTGGAACTTTCTTAATTTTGGTTTATTTTAAGGATGTTAAGTTCAACCTCATAGCTTGATCTACAGTTTAAACTCCTTTCTGGAATCCAGCTTGGAGATTGGATAATATATTACTTTTCTTGCTCCAAACATTTAGAGAAATTAAAACACGATTACCATAGATTACTCCGGCTTCATCCAGTTATAAAATTGTTCTATTATTAACCTAAGTATTAGGAGGGCCTTATTAATGTATGGGTATTGTAATAGCCAATTTCCAAGACGCACATACTTCATTGTGGATCCAAATTGGGTTAAAAGGTGTTCTCACTATTGAAGCCCACACTGTAAGATTGTTCTGAAAAATGTCTGACAGCACCTTTTCTGGGCCTGGGGCTTTCTGTCGCCTTTGGCAGATTATAGGTGCTTGGATCTCCTTCTCTGTGAATTCCAGTAGTGCTTTACCGAGCTCTGGTGCAACCTAAGCTAACCAGTCACAAGCCTTAACATTTGCCAGGGTCATGTGCTGCACTCCGTAAGTTGGTTGCTCCTGATCCAATTTCGATTCTTCAGGAAGATTGGGTTTTTCCTGGTACATTCTAGAAAAATGTTCCATTGAATCAATGAGTTAACTCCAGATTCCAAGAGTCCTTTTCGAACCTAAACAACCCCGTCTAATTTGGTCCCAGAACCTTATGGTGTTTTTTGCCCCAGCAGCTATCTGAAGGGAACACCATGCTCTAGTCTCCAACTCATTCTTTTTGATTTTGACTTAGCCCTTAATTGGCCGACCTTAGTAGTCTAAGAGTTTCTTCAACTCTGACCACATCATGCCCTATTCATAGGGCACGTGCCACATAAACACACAGCATCAATCAATCAATCAATCATTGTTTCGAAAATGTACATTTTGGTCGGTCTTTCCAGAAGTTTGTTGATATTGCAGTAAGTAGAGATTTGGGGCTTTTGACTGCTTTCCTGTACGATGGTTCACCTATTTTCTGTAGTTCTTGTTAATTGCATTTGCAAGAGGATTTAGCCTTTATGGTTTGGCTGGTCATGGTTGTTACTTTCCCAGGCTACTTTTATGCGAATAGTGTTCTAGGCTAGAACTCTGGAATTCAAACAGGATTTTCTGGGCAGAGTAGGTGCAGTGCTGAACAGATTTAATCCGGCAGTTAGAGGATTTGTGTAGATGGGATTTGGCACCATTCTGCTTAATATAGCAGGTCCCACTCGGAATACATTCACTCTACGGATCTATTTTAATGGGATATCCCTATCCAGAAAAGCGTCACTAAAAGAGAGAAGAACAATAATTTTTGTAATCCCTGATGAAGTCCCTGTTAGGGACGAAACACATTGGTTGGGCTGCTGTTGGATTTT
Source organism: Lissotriton helveticus (assembly GCF_964261635.1). NCBI lineage: Eukaryota > Metazoa > Chordata > Amphibia > Caudata > Salamandridae > Lissotriton > Lissotriton helveticus. The sequence goes on along the minus strand of NC_136072.1, from coordinate 835,604,839 downwards.
GTAAAGAATAAAGAAAAAGTTTGCTTTGAAACATCATGCCTGGTCTCCTATATTACACTAAAATCTATCAGAAGAATCTCGGTGTTTGAATGATCACTACATCAAGCCAAATTTGAAATAATTCTTACTGGGCTTCCCAAGCAATTTTTGTGCATTGGCTGGACCTGAAAGAAGATGTTGCATGATTGGAATAAGAATTTGGACTGATACTGTATTAAGTTAATTAAAATTTACATTAAAAAATAATGTTGGACTTCCTAAGCACTCCCTTTTTAAATATATTTGTTCACTGCAGTTAGAGGGTCGTGGTCACTCTCAACTCATTGGATAACTTTCATATCACTGAACACATGCAATGCTTCAAAATTGATCATGTGTGGAAATGGGGTGAAGAAAGAGAACAAAGAGGAAAGGGCAGAGGGAATAGAGGGAGCCAGGGAAATCTGCAAGGGGACAAATGCTTTAATTATTGGGGTATCTATGGGTTAAAAATGTATAGCAAGAACATTGTACAGAGGTATCCTTATGTCATACCCACGTACTAGCTCAATAATGTGTTCATGTGACAAGGTCCATCTTTAAGTTCAGTAAAAATCATGCTGCTTGTGAGCGTCACTAGGCCAAAATTTAGCCAACACACAAGGCACATATGAAAAAACAGTCTGTTGTTGTTATAATGTTTTGAGCATATACCCAGCTCAAAATATAATTAATAAAATCTGGGTTTACGGTGTTAGATATAGTAGGAGTGAACACAATTATTCCCACCCATCTTGTGGACCATTCCTCATGGATGATGGTCCCACGTATTAAAGGACAGAGGTATAGAAAGTGTATTTTACATCATGTTTCCTATTATGGTAACAAAGTGATGTAGTCATCAATTACAATTGTTATATTGGTGCGAAATAGAACTATTATAATACCCAATTTGTTGTTAGAAAGAAAGTGAATTTTATGTCCCTACACAGAGGCATAGAGCATGTGTCACATATCTTGCCTCTTCATATATGTGTGGGGTATGTGGTAACCAATTAGGGTAATTTTAGTAATAAACAGCAAAACATCATGCATCACCTATTCGATCATATCCAAGAAAACAAAAATGAGAACGGAACACCATTGAACAATGCATACACGCCAAACAACACTATACTCTCCATGCAGCATTTTTTGATGTGTGTCTTGTAGCCATTTACCTGAGTTTCTTGCCAGGGTGGCCTTGAGTGCAGGCTGTACAACCAACAGTAGCAGATAAGCATTTAATTGTAATTTTTCACTGATGGTGCCACAATTATTATTATTAGTGAGCATGTAAAGCGCAATGGTTACTCCAACCGGAGTGTCCCCGCGCTAAGACAAACAGAGCCCTAACAGCCCTCCCCAGCTGCCTCACACGGGGGCATCCAACGAGGTGGAACCCGACCACTACATTCCTCCATGGGAAGAGCAAAGTCTTCAGTTTTTTGCAAAACAAAGACTCCGACTCAGTTGTCCTAAGATCCACTGGAAGCTCATTCCTGGCCTTGGCTGCCAGAAAGCCAAATGATCTTCCGCCCAGTCGCGCATTAAGCACCCTGGGCACAATCACTCTTGCACTACCCAATGATCTTAGATAACGAGCAGGCTGGTGAGCTTTCAGGAGAGGCCATAAGAGGCGTGGTCCCCTCTCCCCAAGAATACTGTGACTAAGGCAAAAAGCCTTAAAGGTAACTCTAGCCAGAATAGGAAGCCAATGCAGTACCTTTAGGGCTTCTCCCACCGATGCCCACTTTGGTATATTCAGGATGAGCCGGGCTGCAGCATTTTGGACTTTCTGCAGGATGTTCAAATTTTTAGCCGTTACCCCATATACAGGACATTGCAATAGTCAAGGCGAGATGTCACCAACGCCTGTACAATCGACCTTTTAGCATTTAGGGGGAGAAAGTCCAAGATCTTACACATCACCCTCAAAATGCCAAAACACGCCACAGCTGATATTTGTGAGGAGAAGGAGAGAGCATCGTCGAACCATACTCCCAAATTGTTCACCTTAGCTTTCGGCACTGGACAAGATCCCAGTGCTTCGGGCCACCAGAGCTGTGTCCAGAGAGAAGGCTGTTTTCCAACCACCATCACCTCTGTCTTCCCCGCATTCAGCTGAAGACAGCTCAATCTCATCCAATCCATAAGTTCCCTCAAGCAGGCTCTAAAATCGGCCGCTCTTTCAGGTTCCTTATGTTCCAGAGTAACAACTAGCTGAGTGTCATCAGCATATGACACCAGCTGAATTCCATATTTCAGGACGATGTCTGCAAGTGGGCACATATAGATATTAAAAAGGGTTGGGCTGAGAGGCGAACCCTGCGGCACCCCCTGGTTTAGAGGGCAGATTCTAGAACTGAAAGGATGTTGCAAAACCTGGAAGGAGCTATTTGCCAGAAAATTCTTCACCCAGGTCCACGTGATACCTCCGACCCCAGCCTCCCTTAGCCTTTCTAATAGAAGGCCGTGGGAGACCGTGTCGAACGCGGCGCTCAGGTCCATCAATATCAGGGCCGCAGTCCTACCCTCATCAGCCGCAGCCCGCAGTTTCATTCGGTCGCCAGCAGGAGAACAGACTCAGTACCATGCAAAGTCCTGAACCCAGACTGTGTATCATGCAGGACCCGCATCTCTTCCAAAAACTTAGGAAGATGGCCATTCAGATGTTTCTCAGCAATTTTGCCACATAAGGAAAGAGAGATATTGGTCTTAAATTTTCAGGAAGAGCAGGGCCCAATGAAGGTTTTTTCAACAGAGGAACCACCATTGCATGTTTCCAATTACTAGGGACCTGACCGGTTTGGAATGACAAGTTCAATAGCGAGGTGAAGACAGGGGCAATCATTTTCTTTCCCAGCAGCAGAAATTTAGGAGGGATCGGGTCCAAAGGAGACCCAGATTTAACCACCTCCATTAGCCTGGTAACCTCAGCCTCCACCAAAGGATGAAGGACAAACATGTCCTCAGGCCCCGGAGTATCCAAGCCAGTTGCAGGAACATAACTCCTGCTGATTTCTGGAAAGGTGGCATAGATCTTAGCAATCTTATCAGTAAAAAAGTCAGCGACCTTATTACAGTAGTCCATAGAGGCAGGAAGTGCAGGTGTCACTCGTTCCAGAGAGGACAGTTGTTTCACTTCCTGAAAGATGGCCTTCGTTGAATTTTTAGCTAGTTCAATTTGCCCAGAATAGTATTCCCTATGCACTCCCCTGATCTGGCGATGGTAAAACTTTAAGGCCTCCAGATATTTCGATTTGTTCTCGTCCCTGTAGCTCTTCCTCCATTGGCGCTCAAGATGCTTACAACTACTTTTCATTAGCACCAAATCTGGTTAGAACCACTTTGCAGAGGCAGAGGTTCGCCCACTTTTACATTGTTTTAACGGAATCAGAGAGTTCACTGCTCCAACATCCAGCATTATCAGCATTCAGGATGTTATCGACCTCCTCTGGGAGGCTGTCCACCCATACTTCTTCAAAGTCATCCTGAGTTAATAACGCCCACTTCCTAACCAGTGTCGGTTTTGAGCAATGTGTGTGCACTAATGTTTGGCCTGGTGACTCTCATAGGCAGCATGAATTTTATTGCACTTTGGGGTGCACCTTGTCACATGAACACATTATTGAGCTGGTATGTGGTTATTGCGTGGGGATGCCTCTGTTTGACCAACGGTCTAACTATACATTTGTATCCTATAGGTACTCCAAGCGGTGGTTCCCAGCTGCCTATTGGTGACCCATTACATTTTCAAAATGTGTTATATTTCATATTTATCACATTCATTTTTCAGTAGAGTGACTCAATAGGTCCTGACCAATGGCCACCACACCTTGTAAAAGGTAACTTTAGGGCAAAAACATAACGACCAGCCTACATAGTCAGGGGTGAGTCTCTGCCCTGCTTCACTTTGCTGTTTTTATAACGTTATCCCTGACAGACAGAATAGAGTTGCAGGGTAAGACCAAGAGATAGTTTTAAATTCACCTCACCTTTTTTCTCCCAGGGTATGACCAGGAGATAGTTTTAAATCCACCTCACCTTTTTTCACCCGCCACTCTGCGCAATTCACCTCCAGTTCAGACTCTCTTAGGCCCGGTTTACGATCAAAGAGCTTCTCCTGTTCTAAAAGGTGTACCCCAAACCACAATAGGTTTTTGTGGTGTGAGGAGGGACACTATGATGAAGCATGCCACCTCAGGGAAGGTGAGGGTTCTCACCCAAAAGAAGGCTCTCTTCTTCGTCAGAAACATTCACCTTTGAACGGTTGTTTAAAGATTATATATATTATATATGCTAGTTGATGGACCCTGGTACATTTTGTGTGGTTGTAGGACCGGTTTTACCCTCATTAGGGCTCATCAGCCAAGTACAGCTTGGTTCCAGTGACACAGTGTGCACGTGACCCATGTCTGGGTATTCCAAGGTCAGGACCTGGGGTCCAGGTGCCACGGTATCCCAGGGAAGCACATACAGTGTGAGTCAGCAGTGGTGCGACCCCTGTGGCCTGGGCCCTTCTACTAATATTCTGCACAAGGGCTTTAAATGGGCCAGGCCCTGCTGCTCCAAAAAGCAGGTGCCAAGATGGGTCCCTATCGGGCTCTGCATTTTTGCTTTCACTCTCAGGGTGAAAAATAGAATCTTAGCTCTGCAGCAGTACCACCCTTCACTGCCTTTGATGTAACTTCAAAGATATTCGTTATAGTTCTTTCGCAGTCTCATCATTTCAGAACAGAAGCGTTTTCAATACTATAGACAACGAAGCCATAGATGTTGCTAAGTTATCTTGTGCAACTAACAACCCTTGGCAAAGCCAATAGACCTGGCTTGTTGTATGTGTAATATCTAGATGCAATGATAGAAACAGCAAAATACCAGTCGGACGGCACACTATGCTAAACACAGATTTTTAGCTTCAGTGCTTAAAGCCACGCCCTTAATTACATCGGCCACGCCCTTCCGAGAGACCCCACCCCCGCGCCCCCAGTTTTTTTATCCCACTAAAAGGCCTTTTCTGCAAGCTGCTCCCATGTACTTGGTGACAGGCGGGGCAGGATTTCAGACTGTGTCGCCCTATAGTATTATGGCTGTCATAGCAATAAAAACACAATTTGCACATCCTCAGAAGCAGCCTGGTGGCATTGGCCACCAGCTCAGAATTTGAATGCTGTGGTCGGAGAGTTTGTCCAAAAGCAATTCGTCACTGAAGTGCCTAGATCTCTTTTAAAACATCCGTTCCTCTCAGGTTTGGCCCTATTGACATGTTTTAGTTCACTGTGCGTGCCTGCTCTCTGGAAGATGTTTATGAGCGTAGCCTGGCGCCTGCAGGGAGTTGAGGGGTTAACACGCAGCTCCGTTCAGGGGCGGCATGGTGGGCGGGATTCCCTCCACGCAGGGGGCTGGCCCTGGTGCTGAGTCTATTCCATTCCTTCCTCTCACAGCCTAGAGATCAGCCGGCGTCCAGCAGAGAGCAGCCATGCAGGTGAGGAGGGAGCGCGCGACTGTCGACAAGGGACAGATCAGGGACTGCGAGACAGGACAGGGGTGCGGGTGGGCACGCCTGGCGGGTCCCGCGGTGACTGCCTCTCACTGAATTATGGGTGCGCGGCTGGTGTGGTGCGCTCTGGGGGGTGATGCCAACCTGGGCGGAAAGGGGGTGTGCCCCAGGGTAGGAAAGAGAAGGTGGTGTGCACCAGATAGGGGCACACATAAGGATGGCGGGGTTTACGCACCTGGCGATAGTGAGGCGTACGTAACGCCGGCTCCGGGGGGAAGGAAGCCTGGGCATTTAAAGGGATAACCTCAGGGGGCAACGGGGCACCCTCCTCCCTCTTTGGGGGTGGTGCACGGAAACCCCATGGATCAAAATAGGATGCGCACACCTGTGGGTGACAGGAGTACACATCTGGGAATAGCCAGGCGTATGTACTCTGAACAGAGGAAACGAACATACCTGGGAACGGAGAGGGGGAAGCACCTGAGGAAATAAAGGACCCTCCCGCGGGTGATGGAGCTAAATCACCCCATGGGATGAAAGTGGGTGTGCACACATGGCTGGTGAAGCTGATATGCACATGTGAGGATGGAGCAGGGGTCTGTACGCCTGGTGGTAGAGTGCACACCTGTGGATGGAGAAGGGGTGCACATAAGAGCAGATTGGGATGCACTCCTAAAGAATGCGGATGGGGTTTGGAGATCCTAGGGAGTGTGCACATCTGGGGAATGAAAGGGGAGCCCCCTGAAGGAGCGCGGTGCACACTTTGGTGCAGCGGCGGATGGATGGATGCACCGGGAGCGAGAGGCAGGTGCACATCTGCATGGATGTATCCCCGGGTGTGCAAAGGCAGTGAAATCCCAGAGAAGGAAGGGGGTGCATTCCTTGGACCCGAGCGGGCGAGCAGAGGCCACGAAGTCGTTAGACACACACACCCGTCAGTGGAGTCGGGGCCTCACCTGGGAAAGGGAGGGTGTGCACAGTTCAGGATAACAGGGTATTGCACATCTGTGCCTGACAGTCCGCACCTTGAAGGTAGTTGGATGAAAGCTTGCAATGGTAGCGTAGGGCACCGCTGCGTTTAGAGGGAGGACACCTTTGAGGGATGGAAACGGACCCTGCGGGAGCTGCCTTTCCGTCTTGGTGCAGGGGTGTATGTGAGTTGGAGAGTGTCATCAGTCGTGTGGCAGGGGATGAAGGTGTGATGGTGGCTGCACATACATGTGATGGGAAGAGTCTGTCGACACTTTGGGGTGCACACCTGTGGGAGGGGTGGGGTCATTACACATGCCCATTGCATGGGTGCATACCTGTGGGGTGTAGAGAACTTTCACACGTGTATGCAGGGCACAAGTCAAGGGTGAATGGCCTCTACCCACTTTTTTTCAGATGGTGAACGTTGTCTCGCCTGCTAAGTAGTTGGGCCCCACAGAAACTAACTGAACTTGTCCCGGTGTAGACACAGGTACCATTCAGCTGTTCCTGCAAGTTGTCTGCTTTCATTCCGAGCAGCAAGATGCATGTGGCCTTCAGCTCGGCCCATAACAAAGGCCAAAGATTAGGGGGCATTAGACCTCCTTTTGATTGAGTATCCTGTCTGGCAGCTAGCTGGAACCTCACACCTAGCTGCAAATGCAATGGCGGGGAAACAAAGGCTAGCAGCTTATTTCTTTACCTAAGAGATGCATGCTTATGACTTTGTTCAGGCCCTGTATGTAAGACAAATGCATGCACTGGAAAAGTGTCAGATGTGTTGGTCTGTCCCAGTATTTACACAATTGGCAATTTAAATACAACTATTTTGTTTTATTTCTTTTATAGTGCCACTCATCCAACTTCAGGGTGTAGGAGCGCTCTTTATCACACATACACATTATACATTGACAATAAATCATATGTGTGTAAATCAATGTACATTGCATGTGTTGCATAAGACAGTGAGGCTTACAAGGTGTAGGAATCATATGCCCTTCATAGCTCACTCTGTTATATTAGAAGGATTACAACTTATGAACTGCAAGTAGCAAAAGGATATCTGTGTTAAAAGCAGTATCCCACTTACCCATCAACATAAAATAAAAATCTGCCATCTGTTTCACATGATGTACTTTGGAGGAGGACAAATATTAACCCTAATTATTACTTTAATTCAAAACTGGAGCTAGACAAAACACAGATCTCTCTAGCAAGTGTGTTAACCTCCAGAGTTATCTTACCATTATTATTATTCCCTGGGATTTACTGAGCACATAAAGAGCCATGCAGCAGGTTCCTTAACCTCCATAAGATATTTTAAAATGCATACTTTGCAACCAATTAAACATGTTTCTCCTAGTTGCTAACTTTGTGGCAGAGTTAAAAAAAAAAATGTGTAAGTTGAGGCCCAGATGTCGGGTTGCCTCACTTTTTTTGTCACAGCCTTGATGCAAATTCTAATTTGTTAAATATTGTAATGTGCTCAAATGTACTGCCAAACATATTAGTGAGGTCTTAAGATCTGATGTCACTTCTTGTAATGTAACTTTTTATGAGGATCATGGGTTGTGATGCCACTTCCTGTGATGCCATGTGCAATGTCACGCTCCATGATGTCACTTGCATATTGCCCAACTTGGTTACTTCCCCTCCCCCTCCCCCTTCCTCCCCCGGTCTTTTTTTTTTTTTTTTTTTTAGGACTTCTGCCCTTATGAAGTGGGTGAACACCTGCATGTGGAGATTTGTACACATGAATGGGGGGAGTACACACCTCTGTGTTGTAAATTGTTTGTACACGCGTGGGTGGGGGATCTTACCCACGCTGAAAGAGGGATTCGCACAGCCTGTGGATGGGTTGTGGTGATTAAATGTCTGTAACGACACTCGCACATGGCAAATTGGTGCCTGCAAGGGTAGGAGGTAGACGCTGTGATAAAGGGCTGCGCGATTTTGCGCTAACGCGCTTATTTTTTTAAATGTAACATAACGTTTCATTTTTTGTGTGTATAATTTGTGATTTTACTACAAATACTATCCATCTGCCTTAGCGCTTGTTCTGGCCCCTCACCTGCATTTAAAACATTATTTTGCACCGCCGTTTGGTGGGCCCGGTTCTGGGGTGGTGAGGGAGCGCCATGTTGGTGTAGCCTGCGAAGCCTGACGCCGCCATCTTGGTGCGGGTCGTGGCGCCTGGGTTGCTCTACTTCCGCCGGCCTACTTAAGGCGGAACCTTCGGACGATCCTTCTTGGCAAATTGGTGCCTGCAAGGGTAGGAGGTAGACGCTGTGATAAAGGGCTGCGCGATTTTGCGCTAACGCGCTTATTTTTTTAAATGTAACATAACGTTTCATTTTTTGTGTGTATAATTTGTGATTTTACTACAAATACTATCCATCTGCCTTAGCGCTTGTTCTGGCCCCTCACCTGCATTTAAAACATTATTTTGCACCGCCGTTTGGTGGGCCCGGTTCTGGGGTGGTGAGGGAGCGCCATGTTGGTGTAGCCTGCGAAGCCTGACGCCGCCATCTTGGTGCGGGTCGTGGCGCCTGGGTTGCTCTACTTCCGCCGGCCTACTTAAGGCGGAACCTTCGGACGATCCTTCTTGGCAAATTGGTGCCTGCAAGGGTAGGAGGTAGACGCTGTGATAAAGGGCTGCGCGATTTTGCGCTAACGCGCTTATTTTTTTAAATGTAACATAACGTTTCATTTTTTGTGTGTATAATTTGTGATTTTACTACAAATACTATCCATCTGCCTTAGCGCTTGTTCTGGCCCCTCACCTGCATTTAAAACATTATTTTGCACCGCCGTTTGGTGGGCCCGGTTCTGGGGTGGTGAGGGAGCGCCATGTTGGTGTAGCCTGCGAAGCCTGACGCCGCCATCTTGGTGCGGGTCGTGGCGCCTGGGTTGCTCTACTTCCGCCGGCCTACTTAAAGCTCCACCCTATTCAACGCGCAGCGGTGACGCGCAAGGTGGCGCCTTCCCTGCGCCTGAGTCGTGCCAGAGTCCTGCCCGTCTGCGCCCGTCAGCGTTCCGGCAGCGGACGGTGCAGGACGGCTGGCAGGCTCTTTTTAAGTAGCTGGTACTGTACGTTTCTTAAAGTCTTATAATGTGCTATTTTTATTCTTCTGAGACTCTTTCTGATCTCCGTCCGCCGCTAGGGCGCTGCCACTCGGTTTTTCCGGGACATCGAACCTTAAGGAAAGGGTGTCAGGTTTGTGGTTGGCGAGCCCCTTCATGTAATAGACCAAAACATATTTCCTCGGAAACTACTATTACTTGTTTACTCCTTAATACACGTTCATTAGGCTGTCATGCCTTAGATATATGGAATTTACTTGATAACTCCGACATATCTTGTCTTTTTCTCACGGAGACATGGTTGAGTGATACCTCGGCCCCAGACTTAGCCAACGCCATCCCACCTAATTATTCCATCTTTAGGAGAGATAGAACATCTGGGCGTGGGGGCGGTGTAGCAATTATTGTCAACAATAAGCTGCACTGCACCACTTTTACGGTAGATAACATCCAGAACACCGAGGCGCTGGGTTTCACTCTCCATTTGTCTCCTCATTATGCTTGTACTGGCATTTTGGTATATCGTGCCCCTGGTCCATTAGGTTCTTTTCTGGACGAGCTACAGGTTGCTCTTTCAGTCCCATGTCTCAAATCTAAACATTGTTTATTTTTGGGTGATTTGAATATACATATGGATGAGGCTGTAAACCCCGACACGATGAAACTTCTGGAGGTTACGGCTACATTAGGACTTACTCCTTTCATTCATGATCCTACTCACAATAAGGGTCATACTTTGGACCAAGTATTTTCCACTGTTTCGATTAATGTACTCGCCCCCCAACCCGTATTATGGTCAGACCATTCCTTAATCACTTTTAGTCTTTCAAGTGTCTCTTCTGCCAGATTGAACCCCGTTAGTTCTGCCAAACGTTTGTTTAAGCCTTTTCATCTGCTATCTAGTGACACGTTACTCCAGGTCTTGGCTCGTTCACCCTGCACTTTGTCCGGTGAGGTGGAAGTTGACCTACCCCGTTATACGGAGTGGCTCACGGCCATACTGGCGGATCTCGTGCCTGAGAAAGTTGTCAAACCTGGAATGAAACGTTCTTCTGCTCCTTGGTTCTCATCTAAGCTTAGAGAATTACGTCAAAATTGCAAGAGAGCCGAAAGAACTTGGAGGAAAGACTATAACCCTCGTGAGAGAGAAAAATTTAAAGATCTGACCAAATCCTATCATAGGATGATCTGGAGTGAAAAAAAATCCTTTCTTGAACGGCGGATAGATGAATCGGATAATTCCTGTAAGGAAATTTTTAAAATTGTTAGAGACTTCACTTCCCCATCCTTAGCCACGTATGTGCAGTGTCATTCAGAATCTTGGCTGAATGAACTTGCACGTTATTTTGTTGAGAAAATAACCACTATTCAAGCCGACCTTGCCACTCATTCCATTCAGCCTCGGGCTGTGGATCCTGATGCTATCTCTCTTGCTATTCCCACTCTTTGGGAATTTCCGCAGCTAAGCCTTACTGCTTCACTGGATCATTTGACAAGCTTGAAATCGGGCTCTCCCCTTGATCCTTGCCCGGTCTCGTGTCTTAACAAAATAGCCTCTGTGCTAAATAGTCCCATTAATTCCATTCTAAATTCCTCATTGTCCGCCGGCATTGTGCCACAGGCCTGGAAGAGCGCCTGTATTATTCCTTTAATAAAAAAACCAACTTTGGATCCCATCATACATGCCAACTATAGGCCTATTTCCCTACTCCCTGCTTTGGCAAAGGTGGCGGAAAGACATGTGCATCGATCCATCTCCGATTTTATCGAGATTAACAACTTATTGCACAGTACTCAATCTGGGTTTCGTGCGAATTATAGCACCGAGACCACATTACTGGAAGTCACCACTGCCATTAGGGAGGTTTTAGACTCAGGAGGAAAGGCCATGTTGGTTATGTTAGACTTGTCGGCGGCGTTCGACACCGTTCCCCATGACACTCTCCTAATTCGACTCTGGGATTGTGGTCTAAGGGGGACGGTGTGGAAATGGCTTAAATCATTTCTAGCCAACCGTCGACAAACGATCTGGGCGCCACCTCACTCCGCAGCTATGTCAGCCCTGGAAGTGGGGGTCCCTCAGGGGTCTATTCTTAGCCCCCTGCTTTTTAACATCTTTATGGCCCCCCTTGCAGAGGTTGCGGAGTTGTTTGGCGCCCAGATCGTGTCTTATGCTGATGACACCCAGCTCTTGTTCACTCAGAATAAGAACGAGGTGTTTGATGGGACCCGCATCAGAGGCTGCTTAGAGGCAGTCTTTGATTGGTTCAGGAGGCATGGCCTGAAATGCAACTCCGATAAATCGGAGCTGCTCTTTTTCGGGTGTGTCTCCGAACCAAACTGGAAGAACTGGTGGCCTCAGGATCTTTTTCCCCCTGCCAATGCCAGTACCAAGGCTAAAAACCTTGGTATTATTGTTGACAACGAGTTGACTTTTGGACCTCAAATAGCCTGTCTTGCAGGGAAGTGCTTTGGTATCCTACGGATGCTTAGGAAATTCCTCCCTTTGGTTTCTGTGAATCATCGAAGGGTTATTGTCCAGGCATTGGTAGGGTCGCGCCTGGACTATGTTAATGTCCTTTATTTAGGTCTTCCTAAGTATCTTGTAAGAAGACTTCAGGTCGTGCAAAACTCAGCTGCTCGGGCCATTTATGGTCTACCTAGACGAGCTAGTGCTTCCAATCTGCTGAAGGAATTGCATTGGCTTCCTATAGCCAAAAGGGTGCTGTTTAAAAGCCTGACGCTTACCTATAAGGCCCTCCATGATTTGGGCCCTAGGTATATTAGAAAGCGCCTTGCTTTGTACCAACCGAGCAGAGCTCTTCGCTCCGCCTCCTTGTCTACAATGCGCGTTCCATCCATCAAACGAGCCAGACAAGGGGGGCGTTCGTTTCATTACCTGGCCCCACGTGCTTGGAATGAACTTCCAATTGCTCTTAGACAGGCCCCTAGTCTGTTGTCTTTTAGAAAGGCATTAAAAACATGGCTTTTTATTTAGGAATCGTGTTGTCTTTTATTTTCAGTTATGTTTCCTTTCCATTAAAGGTCCTCTTCGCCAAAGCGCCGGGACACTCCATTGTGAGTAGCCGTTGCGCTATAGAAGAGCCAATTAACATAACATAACATAACACATCTGAGGCATGGGAATAGTCTGTGCAAGTTTATGGAGGGGTGCGCATAACAAATGTAAATTACACATATAGAAAGTGGGGTGCACACCTGTATGTATGGAAGATGGAACGCCCCTGCACATGTGGATGGACAGGACGCGTTACTGTGTCCTGGAGGGAGTGCACTCATATGGGATGGAAGGAGTCAGTACATGTGTGAGTGGAAGAAGTGTACAGGTGTGGGGTGGAACGATCCGGTGCACGGATGGATGAAAGGAGTGTACCCATATGAGAAGGAAGGAGTCGGAATATTATACATGTGCGGATGAGAGAAGTGCACAGATATGGAATGGAACGAGCCTGTGCATGTGTTGATGG